>NC_064638.1:429784546-430463296 GCF_023864345.2 Schistocerca serialis cubense
CCCACAAAAACACAAACAGTGCTATTTCAGCACCTAAACCTGACTCGAAAACGACAACAAAAACGCACCGACATACCCTCAGACTCTGGAACCAACCGCTACAACTCACAGACTCCGCAAGATATCTCGGGGTATTCCTTGACAAACACCTAAACTATAAAACTCATCTTCAGCACCTACTAAACAAAACAAGACGAAGACAAAACCTCACCAGACAAGTCCAAGGCCGACTGTATGGATGTTCCACCAGGACAGCCATACTCACGTGCAAAACATACATCAGACCTATTTACTAATACGCCTCAGCGCCACTAGGCGGTATACCGAAGACTATAGCAAAAAAACTATACGCAACAGAGCGACAATTATTGCGTAGCATCGCAAAACTACCACCTCGCACCCCAAGCAACGAAGTATACCAGATAACAGACATGACACCGCTCCAGACAAGGCTCGCCAAACTCAGAGCAAGACACGGATCCCATATCCTCCACAAAAGACCAGACATGGAAGACATACTGACAAACAAACCACCAACGACACGACGACCAAAATTTAAATACATCTATCCAGCGTGTACAGTAGCTCAAAACACCTCCAGAAAATTCCACGACCTAGCACCAACAATCACACAACTGACTTATCTTGAAACAACCCCACCTCACCTAGACGAAAGACCATAACAAAAGCCCATGACATGAAGTATAACGCACCAAAACCCACATCCAAAATACCGTAACGGCTCCACATCGCACAAAACACACAAGTATCACACAGAAAAACGCAACATCAACACACATAAAACACAACAAATGAGGACAAGAGCAATCATAGACTAAGGAAAATATTGTAATACCCAACTCCGAGTACTGTTGTAACAGGAAAGGAGAACCTGTAATGTAGAAGTAAGTGACAACACAAAAATACGAAAACCACAACACATAACACTCCTGCACAAGCAAGCAGGAAAAAAAATGTAAACCATTATTCAATCGCACATCACCTATCTATTTTTATTTCAATTATTTTAATTTATAATGTTACCAATCGCTTATTTATATGCTAATGAACCAAAAAAACCAATATTATGTATAGCATGTATTCAAAAATATAAGTTATGTACAATAAATAAAATAAAGATGTAAACCTCTGGTTGATGAAGGGCACTGATACAAGCCTTAAAACAACCCGCCTTCTCTCCTCAGGAGAAGGAATGAAACGTGCTAAAAAATAAAAAAAAGCAGTGAAGACAGTCAGTTGCTCCTAATGATGACGATGGAGCCTATCGCCGAAAGATTGAGATTTTATCCTGAACTGACGCGGCAAGAAAAGCGAGAATGTTTTACATGTCAGTGTCGTCGCGAAGGACTTAATTCTCAAAAGAATGGTTCAAATGGCTCTGAGCACTATGGGATTTAACTGCTGAGGTTATCAGTCCCCTAGAACTTAGAACTACTTAAACCTAACTAACGTAAGGACATCACACACATCCATGCCCGAGGCAGGATTCGAACCTGCGACCGTAGCAGTCGCGCGGTTCCAGACTATAGCGCCTAGAACCGCTCGGCCACTACGGCCGGCCTTCATTCTCAAACAATCGAGAAGTTATCAGAAAGAACTTTCCTTCTTTCTTTTTCAATTTATTTGGAAAACTGTTGTTAACTTTCCAAAATGATTATTGGCAATCACCACTTCATAAAATCGTCACGTTACTCTGGTTCACTTTTACTGGTCACTTCATTATGCTTGAATCACAAATTTTTCATTTTTTTTATATACAAACTGTAGCTATTGTGCTATGAAAGTCAACATAGCTCCATTTTGGGCTAGTTTGCAATTTACTTCATTACCTTGGATGTTGCTTTACTTAGAAAATAGAGCACCCTTTGTAAGTTCTGACTTCAAATAGTTCAGTTATCATACAGATTAGTATGCAGTTACTTTGTTTTGTTACACTCATAATTAAAAAGGTATTTTTTTATAATAACATAGCAACACCCTACAATTTGCACTTCATAACACATTCGTTTATCTGTATTGTTGCTGTATGTTTGAATAGTTATCTGTTAAATTACCTACTGCCTTAAGGAAGATTACGCTTTTCCCAACCTTTTTACGGGACGTGAGGGAATTACTCACAGTTTTCCACCATTTTACCGTATATGTCAGTCTACTGACTTCATTACTCATATTTCTCCCTATCCGTATTTTTCGACGTTTCTTTCTTCCTTTTATCTTTGTCAGACCAAAGACGTCATTATTTACATGTATTTTCGGTGTGGTCCTCACACCACTTCCACACATCTTCTTTAATTAATATACAAAACGCTTTGGCTTGTCGCTAGTGTCATCATTTTATTACTCTCTCTTAGCTGTAGAGGATCTTACTTCCCACTGAAAATTATTAATTTATGCATAGTTTAATGTTTCAGATTTTAGGGGTTTCCCCCTTCAATTACTTCTCTTCACGCGAAGTATCTGTATTTTACTGTTATTGATCCTTTATGTAGGAATCATTGATTATTTGTTTACTTTACCAATTATTTTTCTATCACTGGTGCTGAAAAGTTAGCCATTGTTGTCTTAACGTTTACAATTTACTATTGCAAACTACTTCTCATACTTTCATGTAAGTTACCATTCAAGTATAGTCGCTTTCGGGAATCATTCTTACATGAGGAAGACATTAAAATCCAATAGCATACGTAAAACAAGACATACATTCCTTACTTACTGCAGATAGAACAGAAGAAGAGAATGTAACTTCAAAGGTAAATAAAGTTTCATCCCGCTGTGACTGCACAGTACGCCAAACTCTGTGTCCACCAAAGAGTGGCATACTCCCAACAGAATCTAAATACTTACAGTTTTGAAAGCCTTCAGATCTACAATGTTTCGTGGACCTAGTTCTTTCTTATTTATGGAGTATTCCAAATGGTATGCGTTTGCATGAGGCATACCTATTATCCAGAATGGTCCTTGATAAACATGCATAAAACTCTTTGTTTCCTTGCACCTGGCGACCGGTCTACCAGGTGGGAGGCCCTAGACACATGGCATTTCCATTTATTCCGCTGAAATTTTCTTTGATTTTTCTTCAGTTTCGACAAACATTAGTTCACCAATGTTAAAACCAGTGGGGGAAGGTTTTGTGTACTGCCACCTTTTCCTGATTGGCGGACTGTACCTTAGCCTCTATCTCTTCGAGCATATAGTTCTTTTCCGCATTGGCATCTTGCACATTATCACTTAATTGAGTGCCTTCCTGCAAGTATCCCTTATTCCTCATTACTCTAATAGGCAGTTCCCATACTTAATTATTACTGCCTACATAAGTTCCAATGAAAGGCTTTGTAATGACTCGAGAATCTGGTAAAGTTAATACTAAGTGGCTCTGGTCAAAATCAATCATTCCTTGATATTTCGTTAAAAGATCTGTAACAGTTAACACTACAACACTTAAACCACGTACGATTCAAAATGGATGATGCATTATTATGTTACCTATACCAATCGCCGTCAGAGCTTTGTGCTGTACTGGTCTAGAAACTTCTCCAGTACCACCTATAATTCTTAAACCACTAACATTCATGGCAGCTCATTCTTATTAGGAATAAAATCAAAGAATTCTTGGGACAAAGCACTTGTTTTGCTGTCACTATCTAGAAGACAGTACACTGTCACTCCTAGATGTTAGTTTTTATAAAAGGACGAGACGTTCTAGTCTGAACATGTTCCTCATAAAATTGTTCTAATAAATCATTTTCAATCCGTTTCCAGCTAAAGTAATTTTGTTCAGTTACAAGTACATTTATACTCAGATTCACGGAGTCATCAACTTCTACATGCTCAGCTGCCTTTTATAACCTGGCTATCAATTTTAAATCAAAGCATTTGACGACCTCCTCTACTTTCTTTGCTGCACTTTAGCCACTTGACGACCTCCTCTACTTTCTTTGCTGCACTTTAGTTGAACTACTCCCTACCTCTGAGTAACTGCGTCCCTGCACAACATCGCTGTCGATAATATTGTCGTCTGATTTTACAGTTTGTGGGAGGTCAATACATCTAATACGTTCCCTGACTTCATTATTATTGCTTCCCATTCATCTAACAACTACTCCTCTTCAACACCTTGCAAAACGGACACTCCTTCCTCTACCGAAACTTTAGCCTTCACATTGCCATTATTGTCGAGGATATAAGCCTTTGCTTCATCTTCGTCCTCATCTGACGCAAGCAGTTAATTTGTTCCTCCCTATTATCTCGGGCGATGATGACCGCGGAGTTCAGCGCCCCACAAATTCAACATAATCACCATCCCTATTATATGCAGCATTTTCTTATTCCTTCTTCACCCATCTTTCTAATGTGCCCAACAAGCTGTCAACTACATAATTAGAGCGGTTTAGCACATCACCGGTACTGCCGGTTTCTATTTCATCACCCTTGTTATCGGTTTGCGTGTGCTTACTTACTGTGGTCTGTGTTTTGTTTACTGGCTGTTTTACTGCTTCCGCGTGGTGAGCGCCAGTTTCCTCATAGACGGGGCTTCTCACACGCGACCTGTCGTGATCTTTAGAATCAGATTGGGTAGCATTCTAATCTCCGTCTTGTCTCAACAGTACATTTTCTGCCTTCGTCATATTAATTATTGCGAAAGCACGGTGGCTGTCTACCTCCTCTTCCTCTACAATGGCCTTGACAACGGTAGTTAGATCGTATATCTGAACCTCTATACTTTTAACATTCACGTTCTCGCTTCATTACTTAGGCTGTTTACTTGGGTGTTAGAAGAACTATTATTATTTTGGGCCTGCTTCTGTGCAGCAGCTATTCTTTTCACACGTTCCAGATGCTCAACGAACGTATCCACGGTATCTCCAGGTGCTGAAATGATTCATTTCCGCCAATACCAAGGCAGCTTACATTCTAGTCCCATGACCATCATTTGCGGTTTCATCTTTTCTTTCAGATGTGCAGCTGTGAAACTCAGATGTGCAGCTGTGAAACTCACCTTCTACAAAACTCTTTGACAGATCCACGACCTGGAGTAAACTTTTTACCATTCGAAAATTCTCTCAAAACATCGTTTTGTTTGTTGTGTGACCAGAACTCGTTAAGAAATGCATTTTTAAATTCATAAAGACTTGCGTCTGATCATTATGTCAGCTACCCACCGGAAAGCGTTTTCTGACAAATGACTTCTTATGAAAGAAATTTTCTCTCGTTTTGACCATGCATTTGGCAAAACATCCTCAAAATCATTCCGGAACTCTAATGGGTGAATTTGTTAGTCTGGATCAAAACGTAAAAATTGACAACATCCGATTAAAGCGGCATTAAGTGAAGCAAGACGCTGTACAATAGTATTGCAAGAGCTAACACAGGTTACTCTATTTTCTGTGTTATTAACACTAGTTTTTAGTTCCTCTACTTGTAGTTCTACTGCCTCCACTCTGTCAGAAAATTTTATATCAACATCCTCACATAATTTCACACAGTCATAGTCAGATTTCACTTTCTTAGTATCCTTTTGACAAGCATTTACTTTATTATTTACTTCCTCAAACCGAGTAGAGCAAAGTTGGGGTCCATTGCTTTTTTTTTTTTTTTTTTTTTTTTGCGGCCATCTGTGTCTTTGAAATCTTTGAGAATTTTACTAGTTCCGACTTTAAAATATGCAATGTAGTTAGCTGTTGGCCTACTTTGACTTGCAGATCATAGAGGACAGCATCAATTTTATAATTCAAGCTATTCAGCTTTGAGGTCATTTCATCCTTTAGTTCTTTACTACTACCCTTTAGTTCTTTGCTAATATTCTTTAGTTCTTTACTACTAGATTCAGTCTTACTGTTCAGTTCTTTATGATTCGACGCAAGTTTCGAGAACATTCAGTGCTTCCAATTTGGTGCCTCTACCTTGCCACTTGGCATTTCACCCGGTTTTAATGGAGTGGCTAGCATTTGCTGACTTGGCTGAGTTTCAGAAATATTGAATTCAGTTTCATTATCTGATAACTCTAGTAATTCCACTTTCCCTGTTTTGACTTCAATTACATCGTCTTCAGAAATTGGTTCCAACTTCTCAGCAACATTGAATCTCACAACCGATATTATTTTTGACAAATCAATTTCAGATTTAAATTTATTATTTGACGGAAGCATCCTTGTTAATTTTAATTTCGAATTCTGAGGATTCATTTTGAGGTACTGGTTTCATCTTAACTTTCACATAATCCTTATAATTAGATTCCATTTTAACGGCCTCTTACAAGCAGTTAGTAAATACTTTAAATAATTCTGACTTATCTTAATTGCTTGACCTTGGCGAGTGGTGCCAGTGCGGTCTACCAGAAAACGTGATGCGAAGCACTGAGACGCAATGCAGGCAGCAGCAGCAGCAGCAGCAGCTGTGGTGGTGTGGATGGCTGCGGGTGCCGCCTCTTGCAGCAGCTCCAGGGGCGGCCAGGCACTGAAGTCGCTTGCAGGGGGCCTGTGGGTCCACGAAGCTCCGTGATGATGCACCGTCTTCTAACCTCAGCGCTGTTGGTGGCCTCGATGTAGTGTCGTTTTCTTACCTCCTTCCGTCATTTTCAGGGCAACTGTGAGGCTCACATTTTAAATTTAGTTTCCACTCTCCCAAGCAAATCTTAACATTGTTTTCGCGCTGGTTTCGAGATATCTCACTTCGGTATGCTGCTAGTGCCTACCGATTTCCGTGTTTTGTACTGATCACTTTCACAGTTCAATTTCCCGGCCGATTCACCATATGTGGGGCAGCTGGTAAATTAATCTATCTCTTCGCGGTTTATAAAGGCCTGAAAACTATTTTTGCAGTCAGCCAGAAAGCGATGGGGAACAAACTGACCATAGTTTACAGTACACATTACTCACTGAAAGAAAATTTTCCTACATGCTAAATACTCAGCGGGATCAGGAACTATAACTATTAATAAAAGTTTTCACTTGTAACAAATTTGGTTTGTAGTAAATAAATTGAAAAGTAAATTAGGGAGCTTAATGTAGTCACATAGTTTTTATATGAAACTGAGGCTATATTGGAATTCTCATATTTCTGAGAAAAATTTTTGGCACCTCCAAATTTTCGAAAAACGCCGATTGTGACCAAATTTTGCCCCAATCAAGCTGAGACTTGTAACTTTTGATTGTGACATACATTTGCGCATTTGGAAAAATTTAGATTTCTAGCTTCATCATTCAGCGCCATTTATTTGTTTCTTAAAGTAACATATTTAGCGAAACATATTCAGTAGATCATACTAAGACTTCACAATGTTAATATCTATATACTGAAGCATATACTGGTAAGTTTGAATTTTTAATTTCTCTCTTAGGTTATAGTTTAATCCTTTGTATGCTAAGCACAGACACTTTATAATGACGTGGTGCTAGTACTAGTGAACTGGGTAAGTCCCGGCTGAGAGGTTTGTATCTCTCACGATGATGCAGCGCTTGTTTCTCCACATGGTGACACACGAATACAGTGAAAGAAACTGAACTTACTGAATGATATAGAAGCGACTAGCACTTTGAAACTGTATTGTGAAACGCAGTTTTATCTATTAAGACAATCTTTACAATATTCACTTCTTATGAAAAATATAACTCTGTCACATAATTCGTTAATGGAATAGTAAAGGGGTGGTCACTCTGTAACTCTGAGTCCAAGCCATGTGAGCAGATAATTTTGTTTAATCTCATCTCGATAATCAGACTAACCAATCCAAAAGAATAAAGGAAAATCATACTGAAAACTTGTCTTTAAGAGCTCACTATAAATTATGCGCAAGCAAGTAATTGAGGGAAAATACTGCCAAAGTATTTTCATACTTCTAAAATCAGTCTTTACAAAATAATATTTCCGAAAATCAACATTCTGTGTGTTTGCTTCTCTGTGTCCTGTTAGTTACTCCCAGACCGCTCAGCAGCATGACCAATACCACTCTCTCCCACTCAATAATCTCTAATGCTGCAATGGCCACGATAATACTACTGACAACTAAAGATCACATTGCCGGTACTGAGAACCTCTGCAGTTGTAACATATACCTGTAGATTATTAAAGATATCTATCTGAAAAATTATCCAGTGTACAAGTATGAAGTATTACTCATCGAACAGAAAAGTAACCCACATCATTCTCATCGAATACCAAAAATGAAGTAGAAACCTTACATCATCCCTCGCCCTTTACCATCATGAATGTAGGTGCATGTTTCCTGCAAATAGCAAGGAATATACAACAAAGCCTCATATTGAAACTCATGGGAAAAGAGACAAAAAAGAAAATTTGCAGTGAAAGAGTAGATTATCTCACTGCACAGTAACCTCTTCAAAATAGCTCTGAAAAGGACTCTGATTAATAAAAGAAATTTACATCTCAATGTATTTAAAATGTATTTAAGTAGTAGTAATAATATTTTCTTTTGATTATACATGAGTTGCATGTGTAAGTGAGGTGACAAACCAGAAAATATTTGAGCAGGCCAAATGACATAGCATAACATAAAACCTATTCAACAAGAGAAATGAAGGACACTCTTCTGCTCAGAGAAAAAAGGGAAAGTGCATCACAAAACTATCTCACACACATCACACCAAAAAATTAAGTGGTAGTAAGTAATGAAACAGTACACATATGGGAACTGGAGGGCAGACTTAGGAAGGCAGTTATCTAGTAAGTCTTTCATTGACAACCAATCTTCTCCTGTGAAACAGTAATGCTTGTAACATCACATAGTAAAAGTAATATTGGTGCAAGAGACACAATATGTGTATCAAATAAATGTAGACTCAGCAAAACAGTTGGGATGTCTTCGTTAGGACAACATACAAGTCAATTAGTCATAGTAGTGATGACTCTGCTGACAGCTACTCTGTACCATTAGACCGACATTTCAGCTTGTAATGCCATGAATGTCCAGTTCCTTTTTGATGACACCACAGGTCATCACATTTGTATATTAAGTACCACATTGTCCAGTCTATTTGTCCTTTTGCAGTAGTGGCAACGGTATAGTATTACCATAGTGAATGTTCATCTCTCTCAGAACCGGTGTGCGTGTGCTATGGTGAATGATTATCACCTTGGCAGGTCCAACAAAGCTAGCATGAAATATAATAAAACATGCATTACAGTCTAAAATTGAATAAGCTTTAGAAGTTGAAAGAAAACTATTGAAAGATGAGAAGCGACACGTGTAATGACATATGTAGTGCCTAAGCAGATATATCCAATTCTCTCATGAAAAACGTAATACAAATAAAAAAGTTTAACATAGTAATATTATATAAAATACTTAAGTGAAGCTGCACAAGCAGTGTAATCGTGAAAGTAGAAGTGAACAAAAATAATACTCCCAGCAACTGGAAATAAAAATATTTCAGATGTTACAAAACAAGTGACGAAAAAAAATACACATAAAAGTAAATTGCAAAATACTGCGCGTTAATAACTAATGACAAGAAAGAATGAAAAAGAAATATTATTTGTGTGCACTACATCTACTTCCATACTTCGCAAGCCACCATAAAATGCATGGTGAAGGGCAGCCTGTACCACTACTAGTCATTTCCTTTCCTGTTCCACGTGTAACCTCCCCCTCACTTATCGACCTTAATGACAGTGAAAAATTAAACCGCGTGTACCTAATGGAAATTTGGGAAAAGCAATCGTCACCGAAGTTAATCTGTTGGTAAAGAGGGAGGAAAGGGTTACATCTAAATGAAAGGAAAAATGCAAATGAAACTGGTGGAAATTAATTTAGGAAAGGGGTACAGTTAATAAAGAAAGTAAATGTGCGGCCGTTACGTTAACAATTAACTAGCGGTAATTAGATATTTGAGATTGGGGGAAATCACGGTCGCCAGTCCTAAGGACAATTACTATAGTAACTGAAAAAGAAAGGTTATTACACATATAATTAGCACTAGAAGCGTGGCAACTGAAGGTTGACACGTGTAGTGTGAAAACTGAAAGTTTGTCAGAAGTAATAAATTTCGCTACACTTTGACTTAATTTAGCAAAAGAATTAATAAAACCGGAAAATCGAAAGTTAATTTAGTGACTGAAGTTAATAGTGAGCTTTCTTTCTGAAGCACATCGAAATCCAGTAAAATACGGTTAGTCTTGGACTACCTCAACAATCATTTCAAAAGCAACTTGACTCTACGCAATTTAGAAACAAGAGATTTGACTTTGAACTTGAATTAAATGATTCTGAACAATTAACAATAGTAAAATTTAGTACGTACCAAGCTGAGCTGCAGTCACAGGTAAGCTAAAATATGCTAACAAAACTCGCACTCTTAATTTGTGCTTGTGTAATCTAAATATTGTAGCCAGCTATGAATACTTTAACCGAACTTTGAAATTAAAGCAGTGAAATCTAATTATATTATTTTAATGCTGGCGTTTGAATTTCAACGACACTCGGGTTCATTTCGGAAAAGGAAGGGACCCTGCTTGGCAATGCAATTGGGACAATGAGCAACAAAGGTTCATGCTAAGTTGCTGTAATTTTGCGAGGCAAATGGAACAATTTGAAAAGCTGAGGTCTGCCATACAGTTCTGAAACTTTACGTGCTTTTAGTCTTCCTTGTTGGTTGATTGAAGGTTTGAAGTCGTCGATCGAGGAGGTGGCGACAGTCACTCATTGTCGGCCGTCGCTGTTGCAGAAGCTGGATGTTGGCGCGCCTTCTTCTCGACACGGTCACCAGACGAAACGGGCTCTTGATGTGCGCCAGCTAATGCTTCCCGTCCGCGACACCATGTCAGAAACTATCATCGCAAGTCGAGCGCAATTACATGCTGCCAAACCCCGAAAGCGCGGCAACTCGCGGGAGCGTCACACAACACACCTGCTCCACTGCACTACTCCAGCCAGACTCCCACTGCTCTGCCCGCGCTCCACGCGGCAGAGTTAACACTCCCAAAGATCCTAAACACTTTCGTTCTCCACACGACCTATCGATGTATTCGTTCGATAGTATAGTTTTCCCTAGGCCAGACCCAGCGTATAAATACAAATAATATTCACAAAACAAACCAATTATACATCGACATAAATGCATAAATATATATATACAAATAGTAAAACAATTACAATATGTAAAGACACAGAAATTTCATATATTCAGGTAACAAAAATAAGGAAAACAAATTATAGTACAATAGATGGAAATAGGAGGATATGCATTTCCGACGTTACACACTTGTAAATAAAGCGAGGGAAAAATGAGTATCTGTCCATATGGGCCTTAATTTCTCGTATCTTATCTTCATGGTCCTTGCGTTAAATGTGTGTTGACAGTCAGTTTCGAATGCTACTTCTATAAATTTTCCCTGTAGTATTCCTTGAAAAGAACATTGTCTTCCTCCAGGCATTCCCATTTGAGATTTCGAAGCACTTCTGTAACACTTGCGTGTTGTTCGAATCTACCGGTGACAAATATAGCAGACCGATTTTGAGTTGCTTCGATGTCTTCCTTTAATCCGACGTGGTACGGATCCCAAAAATTTGAGCAGTACTCAAGCATAGGTCGCACTATGAAATGGAAACTCACATCAGTCTTATCAAATACAAAAAATAAGCTAGAGATCTTACTGTACGAAATGTTTACATACATAATGGTCAAAAACAGTGATGTAACGAACGTTCACACAGAGACGAAAATTCGATATCTTGAAAATATGATCTTCGCACTAAAATAGTTGTTGTCGAATAAATAAAGGTATTGGGAGCAAAACACCCATAGGTTGCTTACTGTAATACACAAGTACACTGCCTGACGAAAAAGTGAAGCATCCATAACAGGAATAGGAAACATGTTGAGGTATGTGATGTTATCTCAGTAACTACAAATGAAATCAAATTTACAAAGAACTTGGCAGCATAAGTCCATTTATCAATATGATGTTGCACCCACTCTGGCCTGGATATATACACTGATTTGACTGGGAAGGCTGTTATATCATCTCCTGAGGTAAGATCACCCAAAATTTTTGTCACTGGTTCTTTATCACACTACTTCACAAGCAGTGCAGTATTTTGCAAGCCATTAAAACGAAACAGCCAGTCAGTAATTAGCCACCATCTTGTATTGTGGCATCATGGAATCAAGGACAGTGGGTAATACATGATGTCATGATGACACTAAAGTAGCATGAGTTGTGACATCATGGACAGGATACTTCCCTGCATATGAGATAGCAAGAATGTAAGTGTTTTGCTTTTTGGAACAAATCACATCTTCCCAGAACAAGTCTAAACTTGCCTTGTCGGTGATGTATGGGTCCATTTGTTACAATTCTGTGTATAAAAGGTGCTATAAAAAGCAATTTGTTACAATTCTTTCTACAACAGTGACAGTTTGTTACAAATTTGAGCAACATAATGATATATGGGGCAAATTGTTACAATTTTGCTGTAACAATGGTGATGTCTGGGGCAAATTGTTACAATTTTGCTGTAAAATAATGATGTGTACCATTAAGTGTCATGTAGTCTCCACTGTGCACTAGCATAATTTAGCATTGTCAGCAGCAGATGACAAACATTTTGTGTTGCATCATAAAATTAATACCTTACTGTAGGGTTAATATAATGTTTGGCTGGCTCTGAAAGTGACTAGTTGATAGTATAGCAACCCTCGTTTCTTATCTGTACAAATGTGTATTCTACTGTTCCGTACACTGTGTCGTTGAAGTGGCATGTAGTTCCCAAACTGTGGCGGTATGTTAGCATTACCAGCAAAAGATAATACATTTTTTGTGCTGCAAGACGAAATTGGTACCCTAGCATAAGTGTCACTATTTTGTTTGGCTAACTTTGATATTAGTTTTGTCCCAACTAAAAGGTTTATGACAAATTTAGTTTTGGGAATGATATCGTTAATTTAGGTGCATTCGTCAAACTGTTATCGCTGTTAAGTGCACATTAGGCTGTAAGCTGGATCTGCAGTATTGTCCATGTGTGTTTTGTAATGTTAGAGAACAAATCTTTAAGTATTTTGGATTCTTTAAAGCTTGGTGCAGAGATCAAACTAAGCTCATCAAATATCCTGTAAGCTATATCAGTAGTGCCTATAAATAGCCAAGTATATTTTAATAAGTAATTCAGATAATTTAAAGATAGAAATACTTCGTCCAGAGTGCACTAAGTCTTGCAAAGTGTGGTACAACTGTAGAACTTTACTCGTCGACAAGTGCTAATAACCTGTAGGTTTTATTAGTAATGCTATTATACAAGTATACTTTTTGAATGTTCCAGAACAATTAAGTTACGACATAGTGCATCATGTGTTTTACAATCAAAATTTTACTTATTCTGAGAAATTATTATATTTTGATACACAATCGAATTTTTGTTCACAATCAGGTACCTGTAATTATACTTGTGTACTATAAGCAACATTTATCTGTTTTGTACCCTAAGTCTCTACTAATTTTTCATTTTTCATTTTGTAGCAAAGACTGTTGTACTTTGGAGATATGAACATTTCTGTATGTATGGAACCTCGTTCTATGTGTGGAACCTTGTCCATTGTGTGTTTGCATTGCATAGTTGCTGTGTTGGAAATTCTCCTTATATATTACAAAAATGTGTAGTTTAAGCGAGACAACACATTAACGATCTCATCGAAATGCATTCTCTTTAGTACGGTTCATTGTGCTAAAGCATCAGAAAATTTAACGATGGTGGATGACGTTACTACAACGGGTTTGTCTGAGAGCAAATGTAATTAAAAATGGTACTTTAGTCAGGGAGTGAAAAGAATTGTATTTTTCTAGAGTGGAACTTGATGTTTTATCTTGTTCCCTCCTAAAATGGTGCTGGGTGAGATGGAGTGTAACTGAAAAACGTCAAGTAATCATAGTTCAGTCTTTGTATCATTAGTAACATAGCCTCAGATCAGAATTTCAATGAACCATGGACCATGCCGTTGGTGGGGAGGCTTGCATGCCTCAGCGATACAGATAGCCATACCGTAGGTGCAACCACAACGGAGGGGTATCTGTTGAGAGGCCAGACAAACGTGTGGTTCCTGAAGAGGGGCAGCAGCCTTTTCAGTAGTTGCAGGGGCAACAGTCTGGATGATTGACTGATCTGGCCTTGTAACACTAACCAAAATGCCCTTGCTGTTCTGGTACTGTGAACGGCTGAAAGCAAGGGGAAACTACGGCCGTAATTTTTCCCGAGGGCTTGCAGCTTTACTGTATGATTAAATGATGATGATGTCCTCCCGGGTAAAATATTCTGGAGGTAAAATAGTCCCGAATTCGGATCTCCGGGCGGGGACTAAGCAAGAGGACGTTGTCATCACGAGAAAGAAAACTGGCGTTCTACGGATCAGAGCGTGGAATATCAGATCCCTCAATCGGGCAGGTAGGTTAGAAAATTTAAAAAGGGAAATGGATAGGTTAAAGTTAGATATAGTGGGAATTAGTGAAGTTCGGTCGCAGGAGGAACAAGACTTTTGGTCAGGTGAATACAGGGTTATAAATACAAAATCAAAGAGGGGTAATGCAGGAGTAGGTTTAATAATGAATAAAAAAATAGGAGTGCGGGTAAGCTACTACAAACAGCATAGTGAAAGCATTATTGTGGCCAAGATAGACATGAAGCCCATGCCTACTACAGTAGTACAATTTATATGCCAACTAGCTCTGCAGATGATGAAGAAATTGATGAAATGTATGATGAGATAAAAGAAATTATTCAGGTAGTGAAGGGAGACGAAAATTTAATAGTCATGGGTGACTGGAATTCAAGAGTAGGAAAAGGGAGAGAAGGAAAAATAGTAGGTGAATATGGATTGGGGCTAAGAGTAGTAGTAGTAGAGGGGTTTGTGGGCGCACGACAGCAAGGTCTTCAGCGCCCGTTCAGTATCATAGTGAAACGGGTGTCAAGAAAAAAACCTCAGAACATTGACATAAAACGGAACATAAAACGTTGGGGCTAAGAAATGAAAGAGGAAGCCGCCTGGCAGAATTTTGCGCAGAGCATAGCTTAATCATAGCTAACACTTGGTTTAAGAATCATGAAAGGAGGTTGTATACATGGAAGAACCCTGGAGATACTAAAAGGTATCAGATAGATTATATAATGGTAAGACAGAGATTTAGGAACCAGGTTTTAAATTGTAAGACATTTCCAGGGGCAGATGTGGACTCTGACCACAATCTATTGGTTATGAACTGTAGACTAAAACTGAAGAAAGTGCAAAAAGGTGAGAATTTAAGGAGATGGGACCTGGATAAACTGAAAGAACCAGAGGTTGTACAGAGTTTCAGGGAGAGCATAAGGGGACAATTGACAGGAATGGGGGAAAGAAATACGGTAGAAGAAGAATGGGTAGCTTTGAGGGATGAAATAGTGAAGGCAGCAGAGTATCAAATAGGTAAAAAGACGAGGGCTGGTAGAAACCCTTGGGTAACAGAAGAAATATTGAATTTAATTTATGAAAGGAGAAAATATAAAAATGCAGTAAATGAAGCAGGCAAAAAGGAATACAAACGTCTCAAAAATGAGATCGACAGGAAGTGCAAAATGGCTAAGCAGGCATGGCTAGAGGACAAACGTAAGGATGTAGAGGCTTATCTCACTAGGGGTAACATAGATACTGTCTACAGGGAAATTAAAGAGACCTTTGGAAAAAGGAGAAGCACTTGCATGAATATAAAGAGCTTTGATGGAAATCCAGTTCCAAGCAAAGAAGGGAAAGCAGAAAGATGGAACGAGTATATAGAGGGTCTATACAAGGGTGATGTACTTGAGGACAATATTATAGAAATGGAAGAGAATGTAGATGAAGATGAAATGGGAGATATGATATTGCGTGAAGAGTTTGACAGAGCACTGAAAGACCTGACTCGAAAGAAGGCCCCCGGAGTAGACAACATTCCATTAGAACTACTGACGGCCTTGGGAGAGCCAGTCCTGACAAAACTCTATCATCTGGTGAGCAAGATGTATGAGACAGGCGAAATACCCTCAGACTTCAAGAAGAATATAATAATCCCAATCCCAAAGAAATCAGGTGTTGACAGACGTGAAAATTACCGAACTATCAGTTTAATAAGTCACAGCTGCAAAATACTACCGCGAATTCTTTACAGACGAATGGAAAAACTGATAGAAGCGGACCTCGGGGAAGATCAGTTTGGATTCCGTAGAAATGTTGGAACACGTGAGGCAATACTGACCTTACAACTTATCTTAGAAGAAAGATTAAGGAAAGGCAAACCTACCTTTCTAGCATTTGTAGACTTAGAGAAAGCTTTTGACAATGTTGATTGGAATACTCTCTTTCAAATTCTGAAGGTGGCAGGGGTAAAATACAGAGAGCGAAAGGCTATTTACAATTTGTACAGAAAGCAGATGGCAGTTATAATTGTCGAGGGGTATGAAAGGGAAGCAGTGGTTGCGAAGGGAGTGAGACAGGGTTGTAGCCTCTCCCCGATATTATTCAATCTGTATATTGAGCAAGCAATAAAGGAAACAAAAGAAAAGTTCGGAGTAGGAATTAAAATCCATGGAGAAGAAATAAAAACTTTGAGGTTCGCCGATGACATTGTAATTTTGTCAGAGACAGCAAAGGACCTGGAAGAGCAGTTGAACGGAATGGACAGTGTCTTGAAAGGAGGGTATAAGATGAACATCAACAAAAGCAAAACGAGGATTATGGAATGTAGTCGAATGTAATCGAGTGATGCTGCGGGAATTATATTAGGAAATGAGACACTTAAAGTAGTAAAGGAGTTTTGCTATTTGGGGTGCAAAATAACTGATGATGGTCGAAGTATAGAGGATATAAAATGTAGACTGGCAATGGCAAGGAAAGCATTTCTGAAGAAGAAAAATTTGCTAACATCGAGTATAGATTTAAACGTCAGGAAGTCGTTTCTGAAAGTATTTGTATGGAGTGTAGCCATGTATGGAAGTGAAACGTGGACGATAAATAGCTTAGACAAGAAGAGAACAGAAGCTTTCGAAATGTGGTGCTACAGAAGAATGCTGAAGATTAGATGGGTAGATCACATAACTAATGAGGAGGCATTGAGTACAATTGGGGAGAACAGGAGCTTGTGGCACAACTTGACTAGAAGAAGGGATCGGTTGGTAGGACATGTTCTGAGACATCGAGGGATCACAAATTTAGTACTGGAGGGCAACATGGAGGGTAAAAATCGTAGAGGGAGACCAAGAGATGAATACACTAAGCATATTCAGAAGGATGTAGGTTGCAGTAGGTACTGGGAGATGAAGAAGCTTGCACAGGATAGAGTAGCATGGAGAGCTGCATCAAACTAGTCTCAGGACTGAAGACCACAACAACAACATGTATTTTTATAAATATTATAGACACTTTAAAGCCTTGTCACTATAATTCCGATCTGTAAATGTTGCATCCTTCCTTGAAAGTTCGTTTGTATTTTTATAAATATTATAGACACTTTAAAGCCTTGTCACTATAATTCCGATCGGTAAATGCTGCATCCTTCCTTGGAAGTTTGTTTTTGTACCAGCAATGGAAAATAATCTGAAGTGGGCCAACGTCAAATGTAATTAAAAGAGATATTAGATATTCATTACAGTAAGCTATAGAATGTGATGCATTATCTTCTTGTCCCCTAAAATGGCGCTTGATGAGGAGCACTACTGAAAAACTTGAAAAAATGTCATTTGTTCATAATTCGCTCTTTATACCATGAACAACACAGCCTCAAGTAAGTCTACTATCAAAACACAAACATCCTTTTCGTATTTTGATAGATATTACAGACAATTTAGGTACGGAATGAACTTTCTTGTTATGCAGAACCTTGCACACCAGTTTATTTCACTATGTTGTATGTTTACATCTTATATGTGGAGCATTACGATTAGATCTTGGTATTATTTAGCAGGTGGTAATAGGAAGGATGAGAAAAAACTCAGTCTGTAAATCCTACAGAGAGCCTTGGCGTCGCAGTTCCCTCTTCAAAAGCTAATTGTTGGACAAAGCCTCTTTAGCTGTAAAATAGTGTTAACTGTTGACTTACCACATTATTTTTGGCAACATGTGTTTTGTATAGTTATTGAACAGTCAAGCTGTGGAATTAACATTGTGGCACTTAATTTGAAATCTCACAATCATGTTTTATGAGTCACGCATTAACTTCACTCTTCCGGTAGCTGACAGCTATAGAACAGTAATTCAGACTGAATAATTGTTTGTGTGCTTGCACGCTTAGCATAACACTTTAGCCAACATGTGTTTTGTATAGCTAAGGGTTGGTCAGTTCCTTTTTTGCATATAACCTCATTTACGCCTAAAATCCTTCCTATGAGTCTTCACCGCCTTGCTTTGTTTATCCTTGAGCAATATCTGTAGAAAGTATGTTTGTCAATTCCTTTCAGCAGGTCTTCGAAGCCTTCGTTACATCCAGCAAGAATGGCCACCTGTATGTTGTCTGTGAACCTTGACATTGATATTTGTTCCTCTTGTTGAACTTCAATTCCTGTTCGTACTTGGTACTTATGTCTCATTCATGCTTGCATGAGAACTAAAACATCACTGGTTGTCCTGCTGATAATTCTGTTTCAAAATGAAATTGGTTTCCAGGCAACAAACAACACACCCTTTATACGATGTACCACACGGGTACAGAAATAATAAATTCATACATTTAGAAATGTTTCCGCTTTCCGTAGAGAATCGAGTGTTAAGTTATCACACAGTGCAGACCCCACTCAGGACCCTAGATAAACCTGTTTTTAGTTACAGTATTACCCATTCCTACGTGCTACAAAGCACATTTAAGTATTGTATGACCTTAGGTGTTAATATTTACCATTATGAAAGGAAAATGCGTGAACATTAATTTTCTTAGATTTATGTTGATTATATTAAACACTATTTCAACGTGTGCATGAACGTATTGTAGTAATAATGTAACTATAATAATTTTGCACGGCTCTCTGGTCTCTGAGATACCGTATGCATAAAATACATGAAAACCAACTCAGTAGATGGGGATATGTGTGAAATGAGCATCCACTCAATTCACCCCGAAGTAAGGGAGAAAAACGTTATAATTTTCAAATCACTGATGATGAATCACCTCCTTTGAAACAGAGATGTGAGGAAAAAACCATTCTAGTAGTTAGATTGGTGTGGTCAGGTTGCGCCATTCAGTGTCCCAAATCGCGAAAACTTTGTGGCATAAGACTGCTCACAAATCAGTCTCTGCGAGGCCAATGTCCAGAGATGGTTTACTGGTGGTCAGTTTGACCAGGCGGTCAACATGTTCATTGCCCAGTATCCCAACATGGCCTGGGTCCCAAATGAAGGTCACTGAGCGTCCACTCCTGTAGAGGGCATAAAGAGACTCCTGGATTAACAATACCAAAGGATGCCTAGGGAAGCACTGGTCGAGGGCTTGTAGGCTGCTCAAAGAGTCACTACAAATGAGATAGGACTCACCAGAGCAGAAGCAGATATGTTCAAGAGTGCGATAGATGGCAACCAGCTCTGCAGTGAAGACACTGCAGCCAACCAGCAAGGAGTGTTGTTCTGTATGGTCAATGTGAGCGTAAGCAAAGCCAACAAGACTGTGGTGTCACCGCCAGACACCACACTTGCTAGGTGGTAGTTTTAAATCGGCCGCGGTCCATTAGTACATGTCGGACCCACGTGTCGCCACTGTGTAATCGCAGACCGAGCGCCACCACAAGGCAGGTCTCGAGATACGGACTAGCACTCGCCCCAGTTGTACGAACGACGTAGCTAGCGACTATACTGACGAAGCCTCGCTCCTTTGCCGAGCCGATAGTTAGAATAGCCTTCAGCTAAGTCAATGGCTACGACCTAGCAAGGTGTCATTAGTAACATTGCATGTATCTAAAGAGTCTCACCTGTATCGCCACAATCTCCAGATGTACCAAAAGGATGGATTAAAGTTAAGTATTCCAGAAGCTACGTACTTTTCTTTACAGCATTCATTACGTATCCTGTTTCAGACCTCACGCCATCCTGCTTTAGCTTAGCGCGTGCCTTTCGGCTTCCTCTCATTGTGTCTAGGCTGTCTTGTCTAGACACAACAAAGACCGTCAACCAGTGAGCCATCAGTTTAGATGATGTCTGAGCCCCCAAACTCGCCAAGAACAGAGGGAAAAGTCCGGCAGAGGACCTCAGGTGGGACTGAGCTTTTTGGGCCAAGAAATAGGTCCACCGAAGCTGCGGTGAAGGTATTCACCATGGAGGGGTATGGAAACGAGTCTTCAGGAAAGGTAGTAGGGGGGAGGCGTCAAAGTCATGAAGAAGTGACCGGACACGGACAGCGAAGGGAGTTCAAATTCTGGGCGGCCGTTGCCGGAGATGGACCGCCGTGTTGGGGGAAAGAAGACGGTAATTTGGGTGGCGAGGTGAACTATGGACGTGTGCGGTATAGTTTGCGAGCATTAGTTGCCGCCGAAGTCGCAATGGAGGAACGCCTGCATCTACAAGGAGGCTGTTCACGGAGCTAGATCGAAAGGCTCCTGTAGCGAGGCGAACTCCGTAGTGGTGCACAGGGTCTAGTAGACGCAGTTCATAAGGGGCGGCTGAACCATAAACCACGATTCCGTAATCGACACAGGACTGTACAACGGCTTGGTGCAGCCGCAGTAGTGTACGACGATCAGCACCCCAGTCGGTGTGGCTCAGGCACCGAAGCATCTTTAAGCTGACGAATATGGGGAAGACCAGTCCCAGGAAGCGGTAATTCTCCACTACGTCTAGTAGTTGGTCATCGAGGTAAAGTTCGGGATGGCGGTGGACAGTACAGCGGTGACAGAAGGGCATCACACAAGTTTTGGCGGCCGAAAACCGGAAGCCGTGATTGAGGGCCCTTGACTGCGCCTTCCATATATCTTCCTGCAGACGCCGTTCAGCTACAACAGTAGAAGAAGAGCAGAAAGTAATACAAAAATCATCTGCATAGAGGAGGGGAGAGACTGACGATCCTACTGCGAGCACAAGACCATTGATGACAATTAGAAAGAGTGGGACGCTCAGGACAGAGCCCTGCAGGACCCCATTCTCTTGTGTATGGGGAGCGCTATGGGAAGCACCAACGCGATCTCGGGAAGTGCGGTAGGATAAAAAGTTCTGTATAAAAATCGGGAGTGGTCCCTGAAGACCCCACTCGTGCATAGTAGCGAGAATGTGGTGTCACCAAGTAGTATCGTAGGCCTTCGTGAGATCGAAAAAGACGGCGATGAGGTGTTATCGCCGGGAAAAGGCTGACCGAATGGCAGACTCCAGGTACACCAAGTTGTTGATGGTGGGACCTCCTTGGCGAAAACCGCCCTGGGACAGAGCCAGGAGGTCCCGAGACTCAAGGACCCAACTCAACCGCTGGCTCACCAGGCGTTCGAGCAACTTGCAAAGAACGTTGGTGAGGCTAATGGGGCAGTAGCTGTCCACCTCCAGTGGGGTCTTGCTAGGTTTCAAAACGGTGATTACGATGCTTTCCCGCCATTGCGGCAGGAACTCACCCTCAACCCAGATACGGTTGTAAAGGTCTAGGAGGCGGCACTGGCAGTCAACCGAGAGGTGTTTGAGCATCTGACAGTGGATGCGATCTGGCCCGGGAGCTGTATCAGGGTAAGCGGCTAGAGCACTTTGGAATTCCCACTCACTGAACGGAACATTGTGGGATTCAGGGTGGCGCATGTGAAATGAAAGGCTCCGACGTTCCAACCGCTCTTTAATGCTCTGCTAAGTGATTTGCAATTGTGTTGGGGTCAGTACAAACTGCTCCATTCAGTGAAAGCGCAGGAACGCTGACGGGGGTCCGATAGCTATAGAGTCGCCTAATCTTGGCCCAAACCTCTGATGGAGAGATACGGAGGCCAATGGCGGAGCCGTATCTTTCCCAGCACTCCTGCTTATGTTGGCAAATGATGCGATGGGCCAGCTCATGAAGCCTTTTAAAGGCGATGAGGTGGTCCAATGAGGGATGCCGCTTGTGATGCTGGAGCGCCAGCCTGCGATCTTCAATCGCCTCAGCGATCTCAGGCGACCACCAAGTCACAATCCTCTGCCGAGGGGACCCAGAAGAACAGGGAATGGCAGATTCTGCGGCAATAACGATGCCGGTGGTGACCGAGTGAACCACCGCATCAATGGCGTCATTGGAAAGATGCTCAATAGTCACAATGGAGGAGAACAAGTCCCAGTCAGCCTTATTCATAGCCCATCTGCAGGGGCGCCCAGAAGAGTGATGCTGTGGCAGTGACAGAAAGATCAGAAAGTGGTCACTACCACACAAGTCGTCATGCACACTCCATTGGACAGATGCCAAGAGGCTAGGGCTGCAGATCGTAAGGTCAATGGCTGAGTATGTGCCATGTGCCACACTGAAATGTGTGAAGGCACCATCATTTAAAAGGAAAAGGTCGAGCTGCGCCAAGACATGCTCAATGGTGGCACCTCCACCTGTTGCCACTGATCCACCCCACAGAGGGTTATGGACATTGAAGTCGCCCAGTAACAGAAAGGTAGCGGCAATTGGGCTATCAGCGCAGCCAGGACATGTTGCGGGACATCACCATCCGGCGGAAGATACAGATTGCAGACAGTAACAGCCTGAGGCATCCACACCCAAACAGCGACAGCCTCTAAAGATGTTTGTAGAGAGACAGACTCGCTGTGAAGGGAGTGAAGGACATAGATGCAGACACCACCAGATACCCTTTCGTAAGTTGCCTGGTTCCTACAATAACCCTGATAGCCATAGAGGGCGGGGCTTCGCATCGCTGGAAACCAAGTTTCTTGAAGAACAATGCAGAGGAAAGGGTGCAGGCTGAGAAGTTGTCGGAGCTCAGCAAGATGGCGGAAAAAACAGCTGCAGTTCCACTAGAGGATGAAATTATCCATGGCCGAGAAAGGTGTGAAGGGACCAGGGAGGTAGATTATGCCACTTGGTCACCTTCTGCCACCGATTGAGTACCTGTGCAAATGCTATCCATTGCGTCTGAGGGACCGGCGAGGTCCAGGTGCTCAGCAGACTCCAGAATCTCCACCTCATCCTCAGACGCAAGGCTTGAAGTTTGCAGTGGGGCGGGTGCCACCGCCAGTTCCTTGGTCTTGGGGGTCTTCTTCTTGGATTTCTCTCGCTGCTCCTTGGGTTTCACTAGCTGGGAGGGCTTCACCAACCAGTCTCCGGGACGGAGGAGGATCGCTAAGCCCTACGACCAGCTGCTTGCCGGGCATCATCCTTCCTGCTTGTGGAAACCTGGGAAGGGAGGGACCCAAGTGACCCCTTGCGAGCGAGAGGAGCCAAAGAAGTTGGACACTTCTCCGGCTTAGAAGCGGGACAGATGTCCCTGATGGGTGGAGGGGGTGTTGCTCCTGAGGCAGGCGGCACAGACGCAACAGAGTGGATACTGCCCCCTATGGGCAAGGGGGCATGTGGAGGTGTACGGTTCGGCGATCTGACTGGAATGCGTGGAACAGATGGGGCTAACACGGTTGTCATAGCGGCGGCATATGAGGAAGTCATTCGCACAGGATGTAGTCGTTCATATTTCCTCTTACCATCAGTATAGGTCAGTTGGTCCAGGGCCTTATATTCCATGATTTTTCGCTCTTTCTGTAAGACCCTGCAGTCTGGTGAGCAAGGCGAATGATGCTCTCCGCAGTTGACACAGATAGGATGTGGGGCACATGGAGTATTGGGATATGATGGGCGTCCGCAATCTCGACATGTGAGGCTGGAAGTACAGCAGGAAGACATATGGCCGAACTTCCAGCACTTAAAGCACCACATTGGAGGAGGGATATAGGGCTTGACATCACAGTGGTAGACCATCACCCTGACCTTCTCCAGTAATGTATCATCCTTGAAGGCCAAGATGAAGGCACCGGTACCAATCTGATTATCCTTCGGACCCCGATGAACGCGCCGGACGAAATGAACATCTCGACGCTCTAAATTGGCGCGCAGCTCGTCATCAGACTCCAAAAGTGGGTCCCTATGGAAAATAATACCTTGGACCATATTTAAACTCTTATGGGGTGTGATGGTAACAGGAACATCCCCCAACTTGTCACAAGCATGAAACCGTCATGACTGGGCGGAGGACGCTATTTTTATCAAGACTGACCCAGAGTGCATTTTGGACAAGCCCTCCACCTCCCCAAACTTGTCCTCTGAATGCTATACGAAGAACTGAGGCTTTGTCGACATGAATGACTCCCCAGCAGCTCTCGTACAAACTAGGAACCGGGGTGAATAAGTGTCACTGCCATCCTGAGCCTTATGCTTCTTCCACGGTGTGGCCAGGGAGGGGAACGTTTTGGGATTGTATTTCTGAGCGTTGAATTGAGCCCGAGAACGCTTAGAGACTGCTGGTGGCTGGCCACCAGCGAGAGATGATGTACCATGCTTCATTGCAGGTCATCCAACCAGGGACCCTCCCCACGGTTGCTACCCAGCCTGAGCAAGGGCCACCTGGCGGGATGGCCATTGCCAGGTGTCCTGATACCCCAGGGAGATAGGCATCTATTCCTTGGCATACGTGGGGAGTTAACGGCGCAGGCGTCAGCAGAGCGATCCCTGTGTTGTCAGGGGGCTACAACCAACAGGGTACATGGCGGCCCCGCCACAACCGACTGGCTACCGTGCTGGATATTAGGTGCAAAGAAGGCCAAGGTCGTCGTCTCCGCAGAAAGCAACACTGCACAGTGCATAGTGGAAATCGCACTCAGGAACGTATCCTCACCCAAGAGATGGAAAACGAGTGGGACAGCATTGCGACGACGAGAAAGCCAGCTAAAGTTCTCAATGCACAATGGATATAATGCACCATGTGAGGCGCCCTTGCCCAATTGGCTCGCTCTTCGGAATAATTTGGAAAGACGGAGGTCAAACCCGAGAGGGGGCCATCACATAAGGCCGAAACGTTTGAGTCGCCTCTTACGACAGGCAGGAAAATTGCGGGCCAACTCTTAGCCCCAACCCGCAGGGGGGTGAGACGAAGTCGGCGTTCCAAAACGTCCTAAAGGTGTTCTATAGGATTCAGTTCAGGACTCTGTGCAGTCCAGTGCATTACAGCGATGTAATTCTCATGTAACCACTCCGCTACAGTTCGTGCATTATGAACAGGTGCTCGATAGAGTTGAAAGATGCAATCGCCATCCCCGAATTGCTCTCGAACAGTGGGAAGCAAGAAGGTGCTTAAAACATCAATGTAGGCCTGTGCTGTGATAGTGCCACGCAAAATAACAAGGGGTGCAAGCCCCCTCCATGAAAAATACGACCACACCATAACACCACCGCCTCCGAATTTTACTGTTGGCACTACACACGTCGGCAGATGACGTTCACCAGGCATTCGCCATATCCACACCCTGCCATCGGATCGCCATATTGTGTACCGTGGTTCGTCACTCTAAACAACGTTTATCCACTGTTCAATCGTCCAATGTTTTACGCTCATTACACCAAACGAGGCGTCGTTTGGCATTTACCGGTGTGATGTATGGCTTATGAGCAGCCGCTTGACCATGAAATCTAAGTTTTCTCACCTCCCGCCTAACTGTCATGGTACTTGCAGTGGATTCCGATGTAGTTTGGAATTCCTGTGTGATGGTCTGGATAGATGTCTGCCTATTGCACATTGCGACCCTCTTCAACTGTCGGCGGTCTCTGTCAGTCAACAGACGAGGTCGGCCTGTACGCTTTTGTGCTGTACGTGTCCCTTCACGTTTCCACTTCACTATCACATCGGCAACAGTGGAACTAGAGATGATAAGGAGTGTGGAAATCTCGCATACAGACGTATGACACAAGTGACACCCAATCACCTGACCACGTTTAAAGTCCATGAGTTACACGGAGCGCCCCATTCTGCTCTCTCAGGATGTCTAATGACTACTGTGGTCGCTGATATGGAGTACCTGGCAGCAGGTGGCAGCACAATGAACCTAATATGAAAAACATATGTTTTTGGGGGTGTCTGGATATTTTTGATCACATAGTGTACGTGTACGGCTAGATGTCTTTTGTCGATCACGTTACATGATCTGAAGATGGCTCTAGTGAAGAGCCGAAATTGATATCCTAAATAAAAAGCTATAAAAATAACGGCTGTTGGAATATTATTTTTACGGTTCATCGACCAGCCGCAGTCCCACACTCCATAACTGCAAGATGGAGTTATGCAATTTGGAAGACGTGTTGCAGATAGCAAACAGCATCCATCACCTGACTTCGAGACGAGAATATTACAGCCCCTTGGTAGTCCTTCAGAAACATCCACATCTATTCTTCGCAAGCCAAGTTTTGATGTGGAGCGGAGGGTACTTCGCGTGCCACTATCACCTTTCCCCTTTTCCTGTCGCAGTCGCGGGAAGGACGGTTGTTGGTAAGCCTCAGTCAGAGCTCGAACCTCCCTACTCATATTTTCGAGATCATTTCGCGAGATATAAATTGGAGGAAGCAATATGTGCGTTGACACTTCTACGAGCGTACGTCTTGGGAATTTTAATAGTAAGCTTTAGTCTCTCAGTCCTTACGTGAAAGGCTGAAATCTGCTCCTAATACTAAAACATCACCGAGAAATTTACGCGCAACTTCGAAGTTTCCACTCAAATTTTCCGCCATTACTGCTCCTGTGGCAGGGGTCTATGAAAGCACCCGATTACTTTGTTAAACCAACTTTTAATGCTTATCTTCACCCAATTTTTTTCGCATTCGGCATCTGTACTAACCTCACTAGATATTATATTGTTATTTACGATTATAAACACGACTACGCCATCGGCGTTCAGCATATTTTTGCGATATACAATCCTGTCAGGATTTAAAATTTCACTATTATTAGCATCTGGTTTCAGCTACTATGCGGGTATAACTATCGTTTAGAAGTGAGACTACTCCTGGAACTATTCCATGGACGCTGCTGCAGTTAACTAATACTATATTAAAATTTTCAATAACTTAATTCATCGGTAATCTCTCTAAACCCGTGTTACGTATGTGCAAAGCAACTAAGGTATTCCCTGTGACAACATAATTTATCAAGGTACAGTATTATAAGTACCGGTAATTGGTTGTTAGCTGGTCATAGACAGACTAAAGACACTTGGAAATTTTCATTGTACCTTAGACAGTTGCACTTTTTCTTTACTAAAGGACCTATTGTGGTTAGTTTAGGACGATCTTCATGCTATCCGCATTACAAAACAAATGTCAGGACAGAAAGTGCGTACAGATCTATACACTTTTTGTATCAACACTTTGGTGACACATGTAATGGGGAAATTCGGAGCCACAAAATCGCCAATAAAGAATGCAGTGGAAGGACTGGACCCCAGGGTCTGAATCGTTATTCATCAATTATTGCACCCAAAGCGATTTATTCATAGAAGATATTAGAATTAAAACAAGCCACAAACTTTACGTGAAATACACTCCTGGAAATGGAAAAAAGAACACATTGACACCGGTGTGTCAGACCCACCATACTTGCTCCGGACACTGCGAGAGGGCTGTACAAGCAATGATCACACGCACGGCACAGCGGACACACCAGGAACCGCGGTGTTGGCCGTCGAATGGCGCTAGCTGCGCAGCATTTGTGCACCGCCGCCGTCAGTGTCAGCCAGTTTGCCGTGGCATACGGAGCTCCTTCGCAGTCTTTAACACTGGTAGCATGCCGCGACAGCGTGGACGTGAACCGTATGTGCAGTTGACGGACTTTGAGCGAGGGCGTATAGTGGGCATGCGGGAGGCCGGGTGGACGTACCGCCGAATTGCTCAACACGTGGGGCGTGAGGTCTCCACAGTACATCGATGTTGTCGCCAGTGGTCGGCGGAAGGTGCACGTGCCCGTCGACCTGGGACCGGACCGCAGCGACGCACGGATGCACGCCAAGACCGTAGGATCCTACGCAGTGCCGTAGGGGACCGCACCGCCACTTCCCAGCAAATTAGGGACACTGTTGCTTCTGGGGTATCGGCGAGGACCATTCGCAACCGTCTCCATGAAGCTGGGCTACGGTCCCGCACACCGTTAGGCCGTCTTCCGCTCACGCTCCAACATCGTGCAGCCCGCCTCCAGTGGTGTCGCGACAGGCGTGAATGGAGGGACGAATGGAGACGTGTCGTCTTCAGCGATGACAGTCGCTTCTGCCTTGGTGCCAATGATGGTCGTATGCGTGTTTGGCGCCGTGCAGGTGAGCGCCACAATCAGGACTGCATACGACCGAGGCACACAGGGCCAACACCCGGCATCATGGTGTGGGGAGCGATCTCCTACACTGGCCGTACACCACTGGTGATCGTCGAGGGGACACTGAATAGTGCACGGTACATCCAAACCGTCATCGAACCCATCGTTCTACCATTCCTAGACCGGCAAGGGAACTTGCTGTTCCAACAGGACAATGCACGTCCGCGTGTATCCCGTGCCACCCAACGTGCTCTAGAAGGTGTAAGTCAACTACCCTGGCCAGCAAGATCTCCGGATCTGTCCCCCATTGAGCATGTTTGGGACTGGATGAAGCGTCGTCTCACGCGGTCTGCACGTCCAGCACGAACGCTGGTCCAACTGAGGCGCCAGGTGGAAATGGCATGGCAAGCCGTTCCACAGGACTACATCCAGCATCTCTACGATCGTCTCCATGGGAGAATAGCAGCCTGCATTGCTGCGAAAGGTGGATATACACTGTACTATTGCCGACATTGTGCATGCTCTGTTGCCTGTGTCTATGTGCCTGTGGTTCTGTCAGTGTGATCATGTGATGTATCTGACCCCAGGAATGTGTCAATAAAGTTTCCCCTTCCTGGGACAATGAATTCGCGGTGTTCTTATTTCAATTTCCAGGAGTGTATAAAGGTTCTTTATACTCAAAGTTTAAGATTTTAAAACAACTATTCAACAATATAAAGCTTTCTGATAGAAAAAGACAATAATTTCATTTAAAGAAAGATAAAAATTTGCTTGGCTCACCGTAACAACAACCCCTTACACAGAGGAGAACCGTACGTAACACTGTATTTCAAATGATAATTTTGCAATTAACAAACGCTCGAACGAAGAATGATAATTCTCAAAATTTTTGAAAAACAGATAATAAGTCTCAAGAAGCGCAGTCGCGATATTAATAATTCGCCCGTAGAAGGAACAAGATGAGGGCAATAAAAGGCGAGAACTCGATCCAGGAAAACGCGGAGATCATGACCCCTGCTTATCAGACTAATTTGAGTAATACGAGATAATCGCTGTTAGCTGGGACAAGAGACCTCCATACTCTTAGTGAATTCCATGGGAGAAATTCTTCACGTCCACCAACATTTTTAGGAAAGCAGTAACACATGAACCCAGAGTAGACCCATGTTAGTGTTTGAGCGTGGATCCGTCTCGCATTATATCCGGAGGGATGTTGGATGCGGATCCCCAGTATGCCACGTCGGGATAGGGTTTTAAAGTGGATCCGCACACGTTATACCCGGAATGATGTTGGGGTGCACATCCACAATATGCCACATCTGGAGTAGATTTAGAAGGTGGTCTAGCGAGCGTTATATCCACAGCGATGTTCGGAGGCGGGTCCTCAATACGTCACATCTGGGATAGGGCTCTAAGGTGGATAGTACGTTCGAGTACATTGCTATACTAGGCTGCCCGACCAGAAAAATAGTGGATTTGCGCTAGATGTTGGCAACTGTACTACATTTACAAGCAAGTTTAGAACACGGAGCGAGAAGTGATGTCTGATCGCATGGGCAGATAAGAAAAAAAGTGGATCTGCGCTAGGTGTTGGCAACTGTACTACGTTTAAAAGCAATTTTAGAATACGGAGCGAGAAGTATGTCATGATCACGTGGGCAGAAGTGATATAAAATCTATAAAATTATGAAAAATGACGGAAAAGTTTTCGGAAAAATAACCCCAAAGTTATCGACAACCAGCTTATAGATTTTTATAAAGTGTCCTTAGCTAAAGAGCATTATATTAACAGCTGGGGTGACTGGAATATACGACAGAATGGATCGTGTGTTGGACTTGTGCGTAAATGTATGTGTGTTTTAAACTCTAACAAACAGTATTTACAATATGCTTCTCTGTACTCTCTGCTGATCACAACCTTGTATTGTCAGCTAACATTTGTTGTATGGCTTTTTAACAACATTCTAGTGGTATGTTTGATGCTTTCCTGCAAAACAGAGCCATCAGCCTCTAATGTGAAAAGGATTCACTTTAAAGGACTATGGAAAGAAGATGGAGTGATCGGTTGAGAAGGAGAGAGGCCATTTGTCACGCATTTAACCACTTTTTCCGTTATTCTCTCGTTGTGTATCAGCTGTGTGGTATAATCAGCGGACGATTCGTATAAACTGCGTGTGTGACTTAGAGCACTATCTACGAGCGATCGTCAACAGCAAACCTCTCCAAACCACAGTCATCAGAGGACTTCCAACTCATGTGTGATGAAACATGTCCATCGGTGGAGAACCATATAAAATCAAAGAGCACGTGGGTATGTCAGAAATATGACCATATACATATGGAAAACTGTGGAAAAAATATGGAAAAGACACAAAACCTGTAAAATTCGGGGAAATCTAGGAATAATCACGAAAAATTAATGTGAGATACCTAAAAAACGAGGGAAATACCACGAAATACGTAAAATCGCGGAAACATAGTGAAATTACGGAAATTGCCTGAGAATACATAAAATTAGAGGCAAATACCATGAAAAGGGCAAAATCAATATAACTGTGTTTTCTGGAGGAGGAGAGTAGACTGATGTTACATGTACAAAATGGCTGGTTCAAATGGCTCTGAGCACTATGGGACTTAACATATATGGCCATCAGTCCCCTAGAACTTAGAACTACTTAAACCTAACTAACCTAAGGACATCACACAACACCCAGCCATCACGAGGCAGAGAAAATGCCTGACCCCGCCGGGAATCGAACCCGGGAACCCAGGCGCGGAAAGCGAGAACGCTACCGCACGACCACGAGCTGCAGACGTTGCATGTACACACCGTAATAGTGGGCAGAGGAGGCATTCTAGGGATGTGGCGTCAAGGCAAAACGGCAATATTATCCTGCACATGAGCAATATAGGCTAACATCAGGTAAGAGGAACGTTACCAGGGGCAGTAATAAACTACGGTAAGACTGTTACATCTCTTCTGGCTACTGATCGTGGTGTTTATGTCCTCGTATTATGTCACTGTTTCTTCGTATCCATTTTCGGCTCTCGACTAACATTTCATAGGGCTGTCGTGAACATATCATAATTTCCGAATCTTAATCGGGCTTCAACTTCGTAAAAAGCAGGCGTGATACATCTAGAAACCTATCTATTGTTTGTGTTACAAAGAATCGATGTTTTATTTGGCATGCGAGGTAGTCGTTTTATCACTTTTACCGTTTGTCATCATGGTTTATCGTAGAGAAACTTGCACAGAGAATGTATGTCATGCGCTGGGAATATATTTCTTACATTGGAATATTAATAGCTTTGCATTCCTCACGACTAATAGGTCGGAAGCCGCACCGTTCTAGCATTACAGCACGTTTAAAGTACAAAACTGTGTAGCCTTAGGAATGTACGTGCTTATATTCCACGATCATCCTGCTCATACCAATACCTTCTTGGTACTGACGCCAGACACCAGAACAATACTTAAGAATTGGTAGCGCAGGTGATTTACCTAAAATGCTTCAAATTACGTCCGCCTGAAGTTCCACGATGCATAAAAGCCACAGGTTTCTTCTTCTTAACCGTCTGTTATATAAATGCGCTCATCTGGAAAAATCTTGTCCACTTGGATGGGAGCCGTGAGTCAGAGTCGTGCGGAACACCAGTTGCGGATTCAGCTCACTCTGTTCCTTAATGAGTCATGGAATGTAGCGATCTACTACTGGCCAGCTGCAAGTTAAATCGGTGACAGTGTTACAGAAAATACAATGCGAGGAGATTTTCCAGTCTCTAACTTTACCCTAAGAATACGAGAATGCTATGTGACTCTCATCCGCATAGGGAAAGATAGGCAATCGTAATTGTAAATTATGCACTATGATCAAAGTGCTAAAAATATGTAGATTGCAATCTGGTATACTTTGGTGTGTATACATTTTCGAGAATTAACAATGAATGGACGCACTGCACAGTCATCTATCTACATTCACAATCTAATACATGGTGCTCGCAAAGTAGTGGAGGAGAGGTTCAGCGATGATACAGAATTTGGGAAGAAGCTGCCAATATGCTAAAATTGATGGCACTATCACCTGTGGCGCTTATTACAGTACATCGGCGGTGTCTTTTTCCATATCATCTGTCCACTGGTACATTGTTGATTACCACACAATGCTTGACTGACATCACTTGTTTGAGATGGAGAGAGAGAGCCTTGGTTAGAGCAACACCCTCTGGGGTTGACCTGCACCGAAACAGTGATTGCGTACATGACTGATATATGGGGGTTTAATTGAAAAATCACACCTAGACATCTGCTACCATCTCACTGTGAAAGTTAACTTCAAATGTAGAGGCCACCAATGAAGGATCAAACGAAATGGGACGCATAGACATCAGTTACCACGTCGCTGTGAAAGAAGAACTACAGCACAGGTGATGAAACTTTACACTGGTCTGTGGAAGCGACTTCGATCACTGGTCACCTGCTGCAATGAACCAATGCCTCTATATTTAACAGACTCGTCACATATGCTCGATACCAGCATAGGTGCGCATTAAGGAAGTGTGCCAGGAAGACTGGGACAGTTTAGAGCCCAAGGCGGAATGAAATATACCATGCCAATTCTTATGTCATCTGCAAAGCAAACTACAGCTCTCTCTCTCTCTCTCTCTCTCTCTCTCTCTCTATATATATATATATATATATATATATATATATATATATATATATATAAGTGTATTTCGAGTCAGCCTACTACTAGCTTTATGACATCGTCAGTTTGTGTGTGTGTGTGTGTGTGTGTGAAATAGCTTCCGTGTCCGCCTTATATTCCCTACATTACGATCATTTGACCAGAAATTAATTATTTAATAACTTCAGCAATATTTCAGTATCGATTCCCAATCACATATTTCCTTTGTAAGGAAGGCGTATCTCGCGTGCACTGGTATCTGACAAGTTGGTTCACGCAAACAGATCACTTGGGATGGAAGGTGACAGCTGACAGCAGTGCGGCGAGCCCGCTGGCGTTTCCAAATTCCTTCCAGCACGTCTCGACTCTGGGTAACCTGCACGCGTGGGGAGATGTGAGAAGGGTTTTCAGATATGTTCAAGCGGTCTGTGACAGTTCAATGCGTGTTTCCTTACATGATCAGAATGAAAAAGCATCGCAATTGTGTAAATATTTCATACAACACTTTGTATCCCATAAATTGTTTAAATAAACAATATTCCACACATTGTCTAAATTGTTTAAACAGTATTCCATAGACAGCAATCCATTTCCTGACAAATTCTTCAGCTAAATAAATAAACTACTTTCTTACATAGTCTTGTATCCTATAAACTGTTTAAACAAACAATATTTCACAGATTATCTAAACTGGGTAAACAATACTCCATACATTGCAATCGATTTCCCGTCAGATGGTCAACTGTTCTTTCCCGTCAATTTCCTGGTGGGGAGGTGAGGGGGATGGCTGGGGTTTGGGAAGTTCCCAGAGGGGGAGAGGTTATTTAACTGATCAATTTAATTAATTAGCCAATCAAATTGATACCAAAAGTATGCTTGTATCGACGAGGGGAGTTCCCTGAGGGGAGGGGGAGGGGGAGGAGGAGGGGGAGGGGTGGGGGTTTCTTTTAAAATCACTTAACCGAACAATAGGTTAAGGACCTGCCAATCAAAAGGACAGATTGTCCCCAGGGGGTCATAATCCTCTTAGCAGAACAATATGTTAAGATCCTATCAATCAAAAGAGAACAGTAGATTTGCCTCTCAATGCATACTTGCCTCTGAATGTAGGCAGCCCACAGTAAGGAATTGCTCCAATGCCAGTGTTGTCCCCCTACTCGTGATCACCAATCCTGCATTACATTTGTTGCTGTTCTCATTTCTCCTAGTTCTCATTACTTTCGTCTTTCTTCGACTTACTCTCAAACCTTATTCTGTGCTTATTAAACTGTTCATTCCACTCAGCAAATCCTGCAACTCTTCTTCACTTTCACTGAGGTTATCAATGTTATCAGTGAACCTTATCACTGATATCCTTTAACTTTCAATTTTAATTCCACTCTTGAATCTTTATTTCCATCATTGCTTCTTCGATGTGTAGATTGAACAGTAGGGCTGGAAGACTGCGTCCCTGTTTCACACCTTTATAATCCGAGCACTCCGTTCCTGGTGCTCCAGTCTTATTGTTCACTCTTGGTTCTTGTACATATTGTATATTATCCGTCTCTCCCTATAGCTTACCACTATTTTTATCAGAATTTTGAATATCTTGAATAATTTGACAGTGTCGAACGTTTTTTCCACGTCGGCAAATCATATGAACGTGTCTTGATTTTTCTTTAGGCTTGCTTCTATGATCAACCACAATGTTATAATTGCCTCTCTGGTGCCTTTACGTTTCCAACGGCCAAACTTATCGTCATCTACTCACAGAATCTCAGCTTTCTTTTCCATTCTGCTATGTATTATTCTTCAGCAACTTTGATGCATGAGCTGTTAAGCTGATTGTGCGATAATTCTCGTACTTGTCGGCTCGTGCTATCTTTGGAATTTTGCGTATGATGTTTATCCGAAAGTCTGATGAAATTCTGTCAGACTCATATATTCTACATACAAACTGGGACAGTCGTTTTGTTGCCATATTTCCCAACGATTTTAGAAATTCTGATGGAAAATTATCTACCCCTTCTGCTTTATTTGCTCGTAAGTCTTCCAAACCTATTTCAATTTCTGATTCTAATACTGGATCCATATCTTTTTCATATCGACTACTGTATCTTCTTCTTTCAGGCAAGTCCTCCCACTCATAGCATAGAGGCACTCCGTGTAGTCCTTCCACCTACCCACTCTCGCCTCTCCGTTTAACAGTGGAATGCCATTGCACTCTTAATGTTACTACCCTTGCTTTCAGTTTCACCGGAGGTTGTTTTGACTTTTCTATACGCTGAGTCACTGCTTCCGACAATCATTTCTTTTTCGAATTCTTTACATTTTCGTGCGGCCATTTCGCTTTAGCTTCCCTGCACTTCCTGTTTATTTCATTACTAAGTAACTTGTATTTCTACATTCCTGAATTACCCTAAACAATTTTGCACTTTCTTCTTTCACGAATCAACTGAAATATTTCTTTCGTTTACCCATGGTTTCTTCGCAGTTACCTTCTTTGTCCTGTTTTTCTTTCGAACTTCTGTGATTGCCGTTTCTAAAGGAGTCCATTCCTCTTCAGCTGAATTGCCTGCTGAGCTATTCGTTATCTCAGTATCTATAACCTTAAAGTTCATGCGTTTCTCCTCATTCCTGAGTACTTTCGTATCCCACCTCTTTGCGGATTGATTCTTCCTGACTAGTCTCTTAAACTTCATCCTAGTCGTCATCACTACCAAATCGTGATCTGAGTCTACATCTTCTCCTGGATACGCCTTACAATCCAGTATCTGATTTCGGAATTCACCTGAAATCTTCTGGTATCTTCCGGTCTTTTCCAAGTATACCGCCTCCTCTTATGATTCTCGAACAGTGTATTAGCTATTACTACCTGAAATTTATTGCAGAACTCAATCAGTCTTTCTTCTCTCTCATTCCTAGCACCAAGCACATTATCTCCGGTAACTCTTTCCTCTGCTCCTTGCCCTGCAAACGCAGTCCAATCCGCCATTAGATTTTCATCTCCTTTTCCGTACTGACTTACTTGTTCAATGTCTTCATATACTTTCTCTATCTCACCTGAACTATCGTTGTCGGTTTGACTTGCTGTCGATTCTGATGGTGAAAGCTATCCTGAGTATTCTATGCACCATGTTCAGGTGTGGAAATGAAGTACTGTAGATAGGCTCCATAGAAATAGTTGCACACAATGTTACTCGTAAATGAAATTTTATTTTCCAGCAACGTTAATAATAGTGTAGAACATGATATGAACAAAGTTTGCCCAGCATATAGGAAACGACATGGTATGTCTCCGCTCTCGACTAATTCCAGAAAACATCGAAGTTCCATTTGGAAATCTAAAGGATTACTAAAAATTAAAGTGTGTATCACAAAAGATATACTCGTAACCTCTTATTCGCTAAGCCGTAGTGGTACCGTGGTGTTCGTGAGAGTTTTCCACAAAGGATGTATACAATGATAACTGGAGAACAAAAAAAATGGTTCAAATGGCTCTGAGCACTATGGGACTTAACTTCTGAGGTCATCAGTCCCCTAGAACTTAGAACTACTTAAACCGAACTAACCTAAGGACATCACACACACATCCATGCCCGAGGCAGGATTCGAACCTGCGACCGTAGTGGTAGCGCGATTCCAGACTGTAGCGCCCAGAACCGCTCGTCCACTCCGGCCGGCTAACTGGAGAACACTTGGTTTTCAGATTGAGATATAACTTTTAAACAATGTGCAAGTACAGCAGAGTCCGCTAATCCGAATCCTGGTAATCCGAACATTCGGTTAATCCGAACATGAAGAATGTTGGTCTAAGTATGGAAAACTGTGCGGTAAACTGCTATATATACACACTATTTAAATTTACACAGTACAGTAAACATGTATTAGAAAAAGTGGCAAGAAAACATTAGGTTTAAACAATGCACAACAATGAAAGAAAAGATGTCAAACTTACAGCGGACATTTTGTCCCGACTTTTTAGATGACAAAAACTAGTCATTGCTTTTTGGCGTAAAGAAGACAGTCTGTTATATGACGCATAGTTGCGCCATCGTCTCATAAACATCAAATCAGCAGGTGTAGCAGTGAGCTGTTGCTTCAAATAAAGTAGCGATAGGTCAAGGGCTTCTGCTGCGTCACCGTGTAGCACCAGCTCTCCTTTGTCGCTTTCAGGCTCATTGTCACTTCCGTCACAGCAGTCCACTTCTTCCTGGTCTTGAGTCACACCAGCAATTAAACCAGCGTCAGTAAGGTTCTCTACACATGCCCTATCCGCTGCCATCCACTCATCTACGTCTCCTTCACTAGCTTCTTCACATCCAGGCATTGTCTGTATTATTTGTAGTACATTTTCCTCTTCATTTTCAACTAGGTTGTACTGAAATTCAAGAGATGTCCACAGTTTTCTCCACGATTTTCTCGGAGCATTTTCTGAAATATTCTGCCATGCCTCAGCGGCCCAATAAACAACATCCTTCACAATGGTCTTTCTTAATTTTGTCCGCTAGAGGAATGCTATCATCTTGGATCAGCATCCTTAAAAACTGTTTTCTGTAAATTAGTTTTAATGTTAGCAGTACGCCCTGGTCCATCGGCTGTAGAAGTGATGTAATATTCGGAGGCAAAAATTTCTCCACGATTTCTCCATCACATAATTCCTCAGTGCTGGGGTGAGATGGCGCGTTATCAATCGATAGGATTGCACGGGGAGACAAATGATTTTCCTTAGGAAAACGTCGAACGGAGGTAACAAGCTGGCCTTGAAACCATTCTTTGAACAGCTTACCATCCATCCATGCTTTTTGTGGTTGCGATAATATACGGGCAGGGGCTTCATGTTGCAGTTTTTAAAAGCTCTGGGCCAGGCAGATTTGCCGATCAGCATTAAAGGCAGCTTATGATTACCAGCAGCGTTGCTGCAGGCTAATAAAGTCACACGATCTTTGAACATTTTAAAGCCAGGAACATGTTCCTCTGCTTTTGATGCCAGGCTTTTTGTTGGCAATGCTGTAAAATTAAGACCAGTGTCGCCAGCTTTATAAATTTGTTAGGGAGAATACTTTCCCTCTCTTATCATTTTTTCAAACTCACCTAAGTATTCTTTCATTGCATCACGGTCAGAAGAAAGCTTCACTCCAGCAATTATTAGCTGAAGGATTCCATGACTTTTTTCAATCTGTCCAACCAACCCGTACTCGCACTAAAAGAGTCATCACCATTCATTAACTTGTTCAGGTAAACAGCCTTCTCCTGAACCAGTGCTCCACTCAAACGAGTTCACCTTTCTCTTTCCTGCGTAAACCAAAGGAAAAGAGCTTCATCCACTTTATCGTACTGGGACTGTTTCAAAGTCTGCCGAATTTCGACTGTTTTTCCCGAAGACGTTGCACAGGACTGTTCAAGCTTCACTCGGTTCTTCTTCCAGTCACGAATGCTTGCTTTGCCAACATCCAGTTCCGTTGCCAGTTTAGACACATTCTTACCATTGTCTATCCGCTTCAAAGCATTCAGTTTTTCTTTGAAAGTTAACGTTGTACGTTTTCGTTTACTCATGACGAAAATACGTTCACCACTACACCTGAACGAATACCATACAACTATTACGCGTGCCAGCGATCGATAATTAACATAGCCAAGCACTTTGCCAGCCAACTGGCAGTGCACTGACCGGAGACACTACAAAGGTCTCAACAATGCACAACAACAAGGGCAGGAAGTGAGCGTGAGCCATTGTTTCCACACTTGTTCCCATTTGTTACCAAGGTGTACCTACTTATCTGTTTGGTATGCTTCATTCTAGAAACTCGTCACCGTAATTCCGGCTAATCCGAGCAAATCTGTAATCCGAACAAGGTCCGGTCCCAGTTAGTTCGGATTAACGGGACTCTACTGTATTTCGAGGAAATATCGGTGAGCATATACAATCATTTGTGAACAGTTTGTTTTGATCTATTACATTATGCTAGATTCTAATTTGGACGGTCGTCTTTTCGCAACAGCTGCTAAAATATGTTTCTTTGAGAATAATAACTCTGTGATCCCTTCCTGTATCGTGGAGACCAGTCGCCACCTGACAAAAGCACGTTTTTATCACACCGCTCTGCCGACCGTTAGTGTCGCCTTTCTCTAGCGAGAGTAGCTCATTCGCTGCGCCGCGACGCTGAACGTGCCACCATGGGAAAATCCTTACGAGAACCGGGGACCGATCCTGGGTCCTCCCCGAGTCAATCAGACAAACTGACCGCTCAGCTTCGCAGGCGGACTTTTTCAGCATGTCAGGCTGAGGCATACAGGGACAGCCCTGTACCGCTGTAGTCAGGGACACTCAGAGGTGACGATTCAGGAACCCTGCTGAAACTATTTTCCTTATTCGTCTACAATGGAATTCTCTTCGCGAGATCTGGGTGTTTTCTCTTGTGTATAAATGTTTAGGACAGTGTATAAAAGGCAGTGCTTTGTTTGTTTTTGTTGATGAGAGAGAATGGAATAGTGTAACCTGGCGCAGGCTAGAAGCCTACGGCTTTCGAAAAGCACCAAATGGACCTCCAAGACCGACGTCCCTTATGTGACACACTGATCGTCATCTACAGGGCGACACACCTTCAGTCCTTGACGTACTGAAAAGAGGTTAGGGATTTAACCCAGGAAAATGGAAAATGGTGACAACAGACTAGACTTCTATGTCCCCCTCCCCCCTGCTCCCCTCCAGCCATCCTCTCCTAGCACGGTAAATGGTGAGTGAGAAATTATTTTCCGATACAGGAACTGCACTGCACTTACTATATCCTAGTGGAGTATTCCCACACAGCAGTTTGCCTTAGCGATTTCAGCTACAGAGATAGACAGGTGGGCGAAGAGTGGTAACATGAAACATATTATTACAGGGACGACGGTTGGTTTCTGCATTCCAGTTAAATGTTCCACTGGATTTTCGCTTCATTCCAAATGCCAATGACGTGCGTTGTGCTATATTGACGACAAGGCAGAGATCCCACCGCAATAGAATGCCTGTTATTTACCTAAATTACTCCTCGACAAATGACTTCCGCAATCCTATACCTATTTACGACTGCGGACACCTTTAACCTCTCATCTGTTATGTAAATCCCGGAACTCGGACGAACTCCCTACTCGAAGTGTCTGGATGCTTAGGAAAATAGTGCGAAGTAAAACTCCGCCTTCATACGGCGCATAGCTGTGGCTGTCTTACTTTCGCTCCCGTGTGCCAACGGAGAGCCTCCGCACCTTTCATTTTGGTATCACAGGCTAACCCAGGATATTCCCTTCACGCAAATGGGTAATGGATGATCAGACAGCTCTACAAACATCCTCTGTTCAGCCACGCCATTAGAAGAAACTACTCATAAAATTCAGAAAACTGATACCTGTAATAGGTCCGCAGTATTGGACAGCGGATTGTATCGGACCAGAGCAGTTTCCAAAACCTTACCGTCGTGGCAGCAGCTGTAACGCCACTGCAGTGTGAACTCTTGTTCAGACCACTCACGTGCAGTCAAAACAATAGTCCGCTCGGAGTAGTAACAAGTTACTTGATCTTAACGAGTTTTTCGGTGAACGAACTTAACTTTGAAGTCTTGTGTTTCGTTTGCAAGTAAGTAATACTACATTTTTATTGTATCTTGTAGAACTGATACTCTCTATGTAACACGCTGTTGCTGTGTCAAGCACAAGCAACAAGTACCACAGTGTAATGTGTCGGACGAAGACGATAAAACAGATAGCATAGTACCTTTTACGGTATTTCTCTTTAACTGACAAAGACGAAACCTGGACATAAATTCGATGAAAATAACATGAAGGAAGCCCTAGAGAAGGTCAGAGTCTTGAAATTACGATCACAGAAGCGAGTGAGAAACATTCAATTCCAAGAAGTATATTAGGTGAGCGACTTATGGCCAAACTAAGAGATGGCAAGCTCTTACGAAAGAGTAAGTTCTTTTTCCGAGAACATTCAGTGACGAACAGGAAACAGTATTATATGGCCACATTAAATACTTCATAGCCAGCTTATGCATCTAAGTAAACATAAGTTCTTAAAGCTAGCGTCCAAACATGCAGGGCAGCTGAAAACAAATGTTGAACCGGTTCAATAAGTCAAAGCTGAAAACAATTAAAGACTTTTTATTTTTTTATTTTGAGCTTCACCTCATTACAGAGGCTTATCTCCAACATAATAATTTACTCGGAAATTGCTATACAAAGAGTAAACGTTCTTAAACTATATTTTCAAAATATTCCTCCAGGTGTTTCGATCTTGTGTGTCCTCTTCCTCTGCGCCCATTCTCCTCATTGTTTGCTGCACATTTTGGAGCCAGGTGGTCATACGTCGTCCTGTTCTTCTTCTCCCCTCCAGTTCCCACTCCAGGATCCCTTTTGATATTCTGGCTTCCTCCATTCGTCGTACATGCCCGTACCACTGTAATTTCTTCCTATCCATTGCGCCATATGTTGTTTCTTTTATTTCCATTCTCCTTATTATTTCGGTGTTTCTTATCTTCTCTTTCCTGTAGAGTCTTGCCGATCTTCTCCAGAAGTCCATCTCTAGAGCTTGTAATTTTTTAATGTGGTTTAGGTTAATTGTCCAGGTCTCCGTCCCATACAGAACCACACTCTCTAATATAGATTTTTATATTAGCTCTTTACATTCCTCCTCCATAAGACTGAGTTAAGCATCCCAATGACCTTCAGTCCGCTACTAATTCTTTTATTGATTTCTGACTCTGATTTTCCCTCGATTTCAACAATAGATCCCAAAAAACAGAGAATGTTTATCTTTTTGATTTTCTTTCCTTCAATGTATGGCTCATCTTAATCATTATTCAAGTATTCTGTTTTTTGGTAATTAATCTTCAAACCCCAAGTTTTGTATTCTACAGCTAGTTGATTGCACGTATAGTTAGCATCCTCCCCATCTTGCGCTACGACTACTTGACCATCAGCATAGAATAAATGATGTAGGTAAACTCCATCTCTTCTTTCTGATTCCATACTATTACAGTTACGAGACCAGGTTCTAAGGCTAATATCTATATAGGTTTTAAATAATGATGGTGACATGGGACAGCCCTGTAAAAGGCCTTTGCTTGTTCTAAATTTCTGTGAAAATTTATTACAATTCAAATGTTATCTTTATACATCTGTTGTATTGTTTTAATCAAGGAAGGGTTTATGTTTGCCATATGTCGTGCTCTCCAAAGTAATTTTCTTGGAACAGTATCATACGCTTTTTCTAGATCTATGAAAATTAATCGTATATATTTTTTTATTGTTCCCTATGTTTCTCCAAAATCTGTCGTAATGTGAAAACGTGATATCCCAGCCGTGAAACCACATTGTTCACCTCGGATTCTAAAATTTTTTTCCAGTTAGTTTTTAATTACTGTCGCAGAAATTCTCATTAATGTGTTTGTAACAAAAATTCCTCGATAGTTTGAACTAATTTTCAGATCCCGTTTCTTAAATATGGTCTTAATGTAACCTAGCTTCATCTCATTGGGTATTGAGTCTCCATGTATCATTTTGTTGAAGAGCTGTGTTATCAGTTTCACAATTTTGTCACCACCATATTCCAGACACTCCAGATTGATATTGCCTGGTCCAGGTGATTTACCATTCTTTCCTGTTCTCAACGCCTGAAGTACTTCACTTTCTAAAATCTGGATGTCATCATCTTCGTGTCCATTTTCTTCCACTGTTTCTTCTTCTAGATATTCTTCTCTGTCCTCATTTCATAATTTTTGGAAATACTCTTCCCATTCCTTTTGTATTATCAGCTGGAGATGGGTTTGCTTTTTGTATCCTGTCGAAGCCCTTTTAATACAGACCATGTTTCTTTTGCTCTCCCAAATTCTAATTTGATGTTAACCTTGGCATATGTTCTTTCCCATGCTTCATTTTTTGCCATCCTTATTTTTTTCATTGCTTCATTCTTCTTTTCCTTATGTATTGATCTTGTTTATTCTGATTTATCATTCAACCACTGAAGAAACACATTTCGTTTTTCTCTAACAAGGACCTCTATTTTCTCTGAGCATCACTCTGCTGCACGGTTGCGGTTGCTATCTTTTTTACCCAACACCTCTGTTGCTATGATTTTCACGTTAGTTTTATATAGTCATATATTTCCTCTGTACTTCCTTCAGATGATTCAACCAGTTTCCTTTCCATCCTGGCCGCAAAGAGTGTTCTCATACTTTCGTCTTGTAGGCTGTCAATATTAAAAGATAAATTTTCGTCTTTCTCAGTCTGGTTCGTTTTATTTATGTTACTTGTGTCATTTCTTGCATTCTTCCATGGCCAAAAAGATTTCATTTTTACTAGATAGTGGTCTGATCCACAATGGGCTCCTCTGTAAGATCTGACGTCTACTACCTTGAAACTATTTGTTTGCCTAATGATAATATAATCTATTATAGAACGAAGTTCTTTAGTGTTCTGTTGCCAAGTATATTTATGGATGTCCTTGTGTTTGAAAAATGTGTTGGTAATTTTTAGATCAAATTGTTCACAAATTGCAATCAATCGTTCCCCATTGTCATTATATTCTTTCTCTCCATATTTCCCTATTCTACATGATTCTCTAATTCCTACTCTACCATTCATGTCTCCCATGATAATCAGTTCCTTTCCTCTTGGGATTTTTTCAATAGTCTCTCTGAGTGTGGCCCAAAATGTATCTTTCTCCTTACCTTTTGTCTCTTTCGTGAGTGCATATACGTCAATAATCACAACTTCCCTAGAAAATAATGTCATTTCAACAGTTATAATACGTTGATTGATGAATGTCCAATTTTTTACTCTTTTTTCCATGATTTCTTTATCATAATGGAGACTCCTGCTTTGGCTCTTACTGCTTTTGATACCCCTCTCCAGATATGTACATAATGATCCAGTCCTTCTTCTCCTTGGCCTTTCTTCTTTGTTTCAGAGAGTACGACAACATCCATGTTGAACATGTCAAGTTCTGCAGGTAGTAAATTTATTTTAGTGCAAATACCTTGCACATTCCAGCATCCGAACATCATTTTCCGTTTCTCGTCGCCAGTTCGCCGTCCAGAGTTCCAATTTTTCCGAGGCATATTATCAGGTTTTCTAGCAGTTTTAGGTTTTTATGTGAGTGAGGAGCTAGCCCACTGCACAACCCCCAACCCGGAGGACCAGGTAATTTTTGCTCAAGGTCTTCTTCCTTTAGCCTTTGCTAAGCCAATATCATACTACAAGGCAGTAGTTGCTAGTTTTGGTCCCCCCCCCCCCCCTCCCCCTCCCCCCCGCGGGCATTTTACTTGCCCGGTACCCATTTGACATTGCTATCCTGAGTGAAAGTGAAGAAGAATTAAATGATCTGCTGAACGGAATGAACAGTCTAATGAGTACACAGTACGGTTTGAGAGTAAATCGGAGAAAGACGAAGGTAATGAGAAGTAGTAGAAATGAGAACAGCGAGAAACTTAACATCAGGATTGAGGGTCACGAAGTCAATGAAGTTAAGGAATTCTGCTACCTAGGCAGTAAAGTAACCAATGACGGACGGAGCAAGGAGGACATCAAAAGCAGACTCGCTATGGCAAAGAAGGCATTTCTGGCCAAGAGAAGTCTACTAATATCAAATACAGCCTCAATTTGAGGAAGAAATTTCTGAGGATGTACGTCTGGAGTACAGCATTGTATGGTAGTGAAACATGGGCTGTGGGAAAACCGGAACAGAAGAGAATCGAAGCATTTGAGATGTGGTGCTATAAACGAATGTTGAAAATTAGGTGGACTGATAAGGTAAGGAATGAGGAGGTTCTATGCAGAATCGGAGAGGAAAGGAATATGTGTAAAACACTGATAAGGAGAAGGGACAGGATGATAGGACATCTGCTAAGACATGAGGGAATGACTTCCATGGTACTAGAGGGAGCTGTAGAGGGCAAAAACTGTAGAGGAAGACAGAGATTGGAATACATCAAGCAAATAATTGAGGACGTAGGTTGCAAGTGCTACTCTGAGATGAAGAGGTTAGCACAGGAAAGGAATTCGTGGCGGGCCGCATCAAACCAGTCAGTAGACCGATGACCAAAAAAAAAAAAAAAAAACCCACCATATCTGGTGAGCATTCCCCCCTATCCGCCACCTGGGGGGGGGGGGGGGGGGGCGCCCGATGGGAGACTAGCAAACTCCACATAGGAAAAGCTTTTTATAATTTTATGAAAAGACATGATGTCATAAGGCCGAGGACAACTGGATCAGCAAGTTCGCAGAGAGCAGCAGCTTTCATCAACGAACAAGTTGGCAGATTCTTTGACAAACTATGTGAACTGACTTACAAGTACAATTTTACATCCATTTTCGATTCAATTGAAACGTTTTAGCAACAAAAGTGACCTTTTGTGCACAAAATTTCATGTCTAATACAGCACCCCAAAAATTTAAACACCCAAAATATGAAGGGTTGAAAAAATTGTAAAAATCAAGGAACTTGTATTCGTGTTACATGCTGTGTTATCTTCTTATTTTTCTTGTGACTTTATCCCGCATCTGCGTAGGGTCGGCGTGGTTATTAACGGATTTGAGGTGGTTAATTTAAGTGGTGGCCGGATGCTCTTCATGTCGCCACCCTGTTACCCCCCTGCCGAAATGTGTGAACCCCATCTGCCAGCGTGTAGCGTGATTCATGAGTGTGAAACTTTTCGAAATGTTTGCGAATCGTGTAAATGAGGCGGGACTTGGGTACGAGCCCCGTATTCACCTAGTCGGAAGTGGAAACTGCCTAAAAACCACAGACAGGCTGAACGTCACACAATTTTTGCTTTCAGCTTTGTGGAGTTTGAAAACAAAAATTTTCGAATGGGAATTATAAGAAGGAAAGGAGCACGAACAGAAGGGAGGGAAAAAAACATGTAGAACAACACCCACGGAACCTGTAAGCAGGACTTTAAATTATTACTGCGTCATAGAAAAGTTAAGCGCCGAAACTGTTTATAGCCTACATATATAACATCCTAAGCGTAAACTAAAGAATAAAACAAAAGTTTGAACACATTCCAGGCCACTGAGGATGCCTTGCAAAAAAATAAAGGCGAGATGCGTATGGCACAAAAAACTATGTTTCACTCAGTTGTGATCAGATCGTCCAAAAGCAAAAATTATCAGTATACCACAATCTGCTACCGGAGTTAACGTTCTGCTTTTGTTTGGATCTCCCCTATTCTTCTGTGAATCCCATGTGGCGTGCATCACAGACTGACAATATTCAACGAGGTTATTTTAAGCTACCACCTTCGTTGATGGATACACTTCACCCAATGAAACTAAGTCCCGCACCTCTCTTTCGCACAATTAATTTTATGTGGTCGTTTCACTATAAATCACTCCTCTCTAATACTCCCAAATGTTTATCACATGTGACATTTCAGCAATTTTCCGACAATCGTGCAGTTATACAACAACGAGTCTTTCCGCCTATTTATGTTAAGCACGTTACACTTGTTTATGTTCAAGTTCAAGGTCAACTACCAAACCCTCCACTAAGCGCCTATCCTCTATGGATCTTATTCATTTTGCTACAGTTATGTAGCAACAGCATTAACCGCAAACGCCCTCATGAAACTTCCGACGTTACGTCATTTACATTTATGTATTGTTAACAGCAACATTTCTATAACACTGCTCCGGGGTACGCCTGAAGTTACTTCGACACCTAAAATTTCTCTCCATTAATAAAGCCTTGCTGTGTTCTATTTGCTAGGAACTCTTCGGCCTAATCACACTGCTGATCTGATCTTCGGTACGCTCTTTTTTCATCGCTATGTGCTAGTATGGAACCGCATCGTATACCTTCCGAAAGTCAATGAACACAGAATCAATTTAGGCGCCGGTATGTACTGCCTTCTCGATCTCGTGGACGTTCAGAGAGAGCCGGGTTTCACGCAATCGCTGCTTGCGGAATCCTCGTTGGCACTTACTAACGAGATTTTCCGTCTCTAAAAATTTCATAATACGAGTATATGAACATTAAATGTGTTCGAAACTTCTGCAGCTGAACGACACTGGCCTCTAGTTTTGTGCTGCCCTTTGACGATCGCGTTTGAGGACAGGAGTGACCTGTACATTTTCTCTATCACTGGGAATGCTCCGCTCCCCCAGTGACTTGCGGTACACTGCTGTTAGAAGAGAAGCAAATTCCTTTGTACACTTTCCATGGAATCGTACACTATCATGTACAATTGTCTGTTCTCTGTTAAGCGATTTTAGCTGTTTTCTGTCCCGCGGTCACTATCTGCCACTTTCAAGTTCGTGCGCTGATTTAAAGGAGGAATCCCAGTACTGTACAATGTTTCTCAATGAAACGATTTTGAACGAAGTAATTTAGTAATTCGGCCTTTTCTCTGTTATTCTACGTTTCGATGTCACTGTGTGTCTGAACAAATGATTTTGATCCGTTTACTGATTTAACATAAGACCAAAATGTCTAAGAATTTCCCCTCACATTATCGAATAAATGGCTAGACGAGCGAAGGAAATCGCCCAAAAACAAAAACAACACAGTCCCGCTGGTGTAACAGAGCAGCGGTCGTCTGGTCAGGTACGCGGACTCAATCAAGCTGTCCCCGCATCTTAACCCCGACCCCGTCTTGAATGCTACTATACGTGGGACTGAAACTAAAAGTTCCCATTTCGTATTTAAATCAGAAAGTTAGTGACGATCTACGCCCTGATGACGAGTTGCGTTTGGCCGTTATTATAAAGTATATCTGACAATGATCTGCAACAACAGCTGAGACTGGAAATCTAAATGAACTTAGAAAGTGACCCAGTCGATGTCTGGATTCCTTCATTATTTTAAAAGTGATCACAGTACCCTCGCCGATCTCGTCTTCAAATTATTATTATTATTATTTTTTTTTTTTTTTTGTGGTGTAGTTTGACATACCGTTATTGGCGAAGTTTATGGAAACTGAGCAACACCTCCTGCAGAGAAGAATTAGAAGAAGTCACAACGCCGAGTCACTTAACAACCGGATCATTTCCGATGCGAACACTTGACACCCAGAATGAAAATCATCTATAACAGAACACTGTCAAAACTATTCGTACTATGAATTCACGAAGAGCATTCAGCTTATAGTGCAAGTAACTGACTTCCTGCAGCAGATTTACAACGTTCCACAGACGAGCAGAACTCTGGAAAAAAAAGAAAACAAATAATATGCCGCAGTGCCTACGGAGTTCACATGGAAGGCGCCAAGACGGAGCAGGTAGAAGCCTTCAGCGGAGTACCGTTTGAACAGAAGCCGTGTTGGAGGACCACCCGCGAGGGCCGACAAAGCGGCTTGGGTCTGCTGACAGTTATCTCTACCTGAGGGCCCTTGTAGCAGGTCCAGATTTAACACGAACCGCTTAAGCTCCCTGACTGAAGAGCGAACAAAAGCACCTTCTTGTAGGTAAGAGCCACCGACACTCGGACCTTGAGCTAGAAGGAGTGGCGACGAGGTCATCGACCGAAGACGAAGTTTCAACTGCAAAATATTACACTGTGAAAGCACAATGTCTAGGAAAACGACAGCATCGTATCATGAAACAAGCTTTATTGCAGTGGTTCTTTTTTGTACACAGTGTAATAATCTATCATCGAGACGTAACCACCACAAACGGAAACGAAAAGAGCAGTTGTGGTACCTGGCGCTTCGAAAAGGCAGCTATCAGACATAATTACCGTAGCAGTCTTGCTAAACAATCAAGGCAGTTGGCAAACCGCCGGATGAAAGTATGCAAGCTCTTATCAAGGCTGACCACCATACATAACAGAATGTAGAAACAAGTAATAACGGAACCAACTGATATTGGCATAACAGTTGTGAAATATTACTTTAAATTATCCACTCTTAGTGGTTTGACATGGTTAATTATTATCAGAACTTTATGTGTAAGACATTCAGCACACTTATAAAGTTGTTTAGAATTGTTTGCCACATTTATGTTTTATTTATTTTGCACAACGCATTTCGAAGCTTTTGACCTCGTCGCCAGCTGGAGGTTGCTAGTATAATTTACGCACACTGCGCTCAACGTTAGCTCCCTCCTTAAAGGACCACACTGCTTGCTTCAAAGGTAGCGATGGGGAAAACCGACTGGCTGAAATCGATGCCGGTATTTCAGCTCTGAATAATTGGTATTTTTCGTGTTTGTTTGTCTCGGTTATAACAGGTGGCTTTTTTTATTTTTAACTAATAACCGGGTAAAAATGCCGAAATACGAAGTAGCAATGGCAGCGGTGCAAATATTTTTCGATTTGAAATAAACCTTTTTTTCTAAAACAAGGTGTAATTTTTATTTTTAAGATTTGGATTGATTTAAAATATTTCGTTATTACAGAAAATGGCAAAAACGACTATTACTATTTTAATAACAGTGGCGACAGAAACGAGCAACAAACACATGGCATAAGAATTGGGGCAGCATTGGTGAGACAATAATGTCCGTTTTGCCGTGTGTCGTGGTTTACGGTACGCGCGTACATGCTGTGTGCAAGACTTGCACCGTGAATGAAGCTGCCGAGAAAGAATGCTACAACGGTACCATTCGCAACCCTGTAGCACGAGGTAAGAACAGTCGTGAAAAAATTCTAAGTAACAGAAACGTCTTATCAATGACGATCGGTTTCAAAGCCGAAAAGAATTCCTGCTGTCAGTGAATACAGGACCATTTCAATCAGTTTCCGAGCGAATATTGCGAAAGGAACTAGTTGCACGAGGTGGACATTTGGAACCGAGTACCTCGCAGAAAACCATTGCTCACTACCGCACCTCAAGCTTCTCGCTTACGGTGTGCCCAGTAACACAGGAACTGGACAGCAACTGACTGCAGGCGTGTAGTATGGACCGACGAATCGTCACTTTGCTTCTACATCTACATCTACATCCATCCGCAAGCCACCTGACGGTGTGTGGCGGAGGGTACTTTGAGTACCTCTATCGGTTCTCCCTTCTATTCCAGTCTCGTATTGTTCGTGGAAAGGCCGGCCGATGTGGCCGTGCGGTTCTAGGCGCTTCAGTCTGGAACCGCGTGACCGCTACGGTCGCAGGTTCGAATCCTGCCTCGGGCATGGATGTGTGTGATGTCCTTAGGTTAATTAGGTTTAAGTAGTTCTAAGTTCTAGGGGACTGATGACCACAGCTGTTATGTCCCATAGTGCTCAGAGCCATTTGAACCATTTGTTCATGGAAAGAAAGATTGTCGGTATGCCTCTGTGTGGGCTCTACTCTCTCTGATTTTATCCTCATGGTCTCTTCGTGAGATATACGTAGGAGGGAGCAATATACTGCTTGACTCCACAGTGAAGATATGTTCTCGAAACTTCAGCAAAAGCCCGTACCGAGCTACTGATTGTCCCTCTTGCAGAGTCTGCCACTGGAGTTTATCTTCTTTTCAAATGACGCAAGGCTTTTAACCCACAGCGTGCGAAGGGAGAAGCTCGAGGCGGAGGTAGTTCTCTGATGTTTTGAGGGTTTTTTCGTACCGTAATTTAGATTAATGTGAACATGAACTAGGAAGTTTATTTCAACATTCTCGGTGACCAAATGTTGCTCTTTCTTCTATGTCTTTGTTACAAGTAAGCTGCGAACACTCCCCACTTCCATGATGACAACAGCGGCGTTCACAAGCTTGCATGCGGTATGATGAACCTGCCTGTTAAAACACTCGATATTTATCCCACAGAGAAAATCTGGGGACTATTTGGAGCAGCAGGTGAAACGTTGCAGTCAAAATCTCTATTTCGTGGCCCTGAGGAACGTAACCAGGGACGAGCTACATGCCGTGTTACATGTGATTATCTTGATGTCCTAGGCGGTTGGGTGACAAATTTCTTGTTTATCATCCTTATTAGTTCTGCGATGGAGTAATGTGCTCAGGTGAATATTATAAGAGGTTAGAGACATAATACGAGTGAACTGCTCTGAACTCTTCGTAGAGCAGAATTCAGTTTTTAATGAAATTTTGTCCATTAACACTTATTATAAACGTCGTAATGAAAGGCCCTTCACTCACGAGCATAGTAAGGATGTATTCGTGGTAGACATTTGAAAACAAACCAAAGAACTTATTGCACACAAACTAAATATATCAAAACTCTCTAAGATGTACAGTAGGCCTATACACATAAACAACCATCATTCTGACTTTGCGCTGAAGAAATTGTTTTCTCTCTATAGACACTAACTGCTGCAAATAATTGTTATGGAGCCAGTCAAAAATATTTCATGGAAATTGTGGAATAGTTGTATATGTGCCTTCGTTCCTTGAGTTCAAGTGTCATTTTGTATACGTATTTTTCCTGTTACAGTTGACTGCATTGTTAGGATTAGGTAGACTACAAATAAATGTTTCCAGAAAAGGTTTCCTAATCTTTAAATGTATGGCAAATGCTAACATGTTTCTTTTTCGACATAACTTTCCTTGCTGTTGCCAGTCTACATTTTACATCCTCTAGTTCCTGCTATTGCCAGTCTATATTTTATATCCTCTTTAGTTCCGCCTTCTTCGTTTATTTCACTGGCCAAATAGCTACTCCCAGCGTCCCATTTGCTAATCTAATTCCCTCACCATTACGTATTTTAATTCTATTATATTCCACTACTATTGGTTTTCATTCTTCAGTCGATTCTCTAGACACCATCCATTCCATTCTACTGACGTTACATGTCTTTACCGTCTCTAAGCGAACTACACGTCAGTGATAAACCTTAGAGTTCTTATTTTTTTCTTTCTGAACCGTAAACCCCTTTTCAGATTTCTCCTCAGTTTCCTTCATTGCTTGCTCAGTGCCCAGAATGAGTAACATGGAGGAAATGCTACTGTTAGAACGGTGGTGGGGTTTCTGTACAAGCAGCAGGTACACATTCGCCCCCTATACTTTAACCCCAACAACTTCAGAATTCCAAAGACGGCTATATAGTGGTATTTGAGAAACTACTTTATAAGTCATATCTTTGTATATCTTTGTTACCAGTTATCACTACAATCAATATCGAAATTACTGCTTCCCTGCTGGCTTGTGTAGGCACAAAATAAATGATACGTTCATCCAAAAAGTCGTTTCCTCGATCGCGAAGGGTGCCGTTTGATTTCGTATCGACGAGGTCTGTAGCGCTGAAGGGAATGCAGAGCATAGATGTGGAGCCCGCCGTTATGCAGCATGTGAGTCGGGTGGGTGCAGCCAGACGAGGGTGGGCCTTTTGTTGGCAGCGGGCAGGCGCCGGCTGGACGCGCCTCTCGCCCCCTGGCGCTACCAACCGCCCCTTTGTCTCGCCGCGTTGCAAAGCCGGCACGCCGCCCCAGAAGGTACCCCGTCGTCCCGGGACAAGAATCCGGATTCTGTCTCGACTGTAAGTGGGACTAGCTGCAGAATTTGCTTAAAAGTTGTCGCTTCGTATAGAAACAATGTCTATTTAATTACCTTATTTATTGTATTGAACAAATGGTTCAAATGGCTCTAAGCACTATGGGACTTAACTTCTGAGGTCATCAGTCCCTTAAAATTAGAACTACTTAAACCTAACCTAAGAACATCACACACATCCATGCCCGAGGCAGGATTCGAACCTGCGACCGTAGCAGCAGCGCGGTTCCGGAATGAAACGCCTAGAACAGCTCGGCCACAATGGTCGGCTATTGTGTTGAACATCCGTGACTTTACATTAATCATGTATGATTAACACATAACAGTCATAACTTTGGAAACTTAGTTCTCAGTCGTGGTATGGCATGTTTCGAGCACCTACAGCCACCTCCAGATGTCTTTATGGCACGGTGCTCAACAACTGCTTGGCTTCAACTCTGTTCTATAAGTTACAGGGGCTGGACGAAGGTATCAAGACACCAAAACCAGAATACATCACCCCACCTAAAAAGGTGTAGGAAAACCGTTGGCACTCAAAACAACTATCAGTCGTCTCGCAATCGATAAATACTGGTTCTGTATGGTTTTCAAGGGACTCTTATACAATTATTCCTGCAAAACAGGGCAAGTTAAGCTAATTTCTGGGATTTTCTAAGTGTGGCCACTTCGCGAGTCTTAGGCTATGTGGAAGGAAGTAATATGTTGTCCGACTCTTCCCGGAAAGTACTCGCTAGAAACTACAGTAGTAAACCCCTGCGTGATGCACAACGCCTCTCTCGTAACGTCTGCAACTGGAGCTTGTTGAGCGTCTCTGTACCGCTCTCACGCCGACTAAACAACCCCGTGACGAAATGCGTCGCTCTTCGTTGGATCTTCTCTACCTCTTCTACCAGTCCTACCCGTTAATGGTCCCTGATTGGTGAAGAACACCCAAGAATCGGCCGAACAAGCGTCCTATAAGCTACTTCTTTAATGGATGAGTTATATTTCTTTAAGATTCTGCCTATGAATCTGTCTGGCATCTGCTTTTCCTACTCTTTGTATTACTGTATGATGTCATTCCATTTATGGTCGCTCTCGATAGTGTCTCCTAGATATTTTACGGTAGACACTGTTACCAGAATTTTCTTATCAGTAATGTAGTTGTACAGTAGCGGCTTCCTTTTCCTATGTACGTGCAATATGTTACATCAATTTACCTGCAGGATCAAATGTCAGAACCTGCACCATTCATGCATCCTCTTCTATAGATCTTTCTGCAAAGTATTACTGTCTCCTGGCACTGCGCCATCTCCGATGAGCCTTAAAGAGCTTCCGACGAATTCCTCTAAATCATTTGTACACGTTGTAAACAGTAACGGTACTATCACACTTTCTTGGGATAATTCCGAAATTACCTTTACATCTGTCCATTATGTTCCGTTAAGAGTGACATATAAAGTTCTCTCTTCAAGAAAGTGTTGAATCCAGTCGAAAATCTGGTCTGGTACTCGGCAAACTCGTATTTTTTTTTTCACTAAACCGCAGTGAGGGACAGTGTCAAATGCCTTCCTGAAGTCGAGGAATACGGCAGCAACCTGAGCGCCGACGTCTTCAGCGATATGGATCTCGTGGACAGAGCGAGCTCAGTTTCGCAAGATCTCTGTTTGCAAAATCCGTCTTGATTTTTATACAGGAGATTTTTGTTTTCCAAAAACGTCACGATACATACATGAGCGTAAAGCATATTCCACAATTCTACAACAGATTGACGTCAACAATGTAGGTCTATAATTATGTGCATCTCACCAACGGCCCTTCTTGAAAAGGAGAATGACCTGCGTTTTTTTCAAGTCGATAGTTACCCATAATTGCTCCAGTGACCTACGATAAACTACTACTAGAAAGGGAACAAGTTATTTCGTATAAGCTTTGTAGAATCTTACACTTCCAACCTTTACACGGAATTTACACAAAGTATTGTAACTATGCCTGACACCTCTGGATAATATGCAGATAATCATACAAAGATCATAATGTGTGATTAGTATAAATAGTAATGAAACAAGGGCACCGCTCTCCTTTTTTGCTCTGCTTGTTTGATATTTTCTTTTTGCCATCGTATTTGTCTCTCTTGGTTAGCTTGATTCGTGTTACGCAATTAATTCTGCGGATTCTATGAAATGATCATTGGAGATGTTTCTTGATCCGTTACTTAATTATTTGCACCTGGAACTGTTATTAGAAACCAGAACAGCAAGTGCGTGCATTTGAATATCGCGCGTTCCATGTAGAGGATCATTCTTTCTAATATTAGGCTATGTGGAATAGTGTAAGTTGAGTTTTATTTCTTTAAAATATGCTGTCAAAGTTTGACCATGTTTATTTACAGCCCTGTCCTTCCTTTACAGATTCATAATTTTGTGTGTTTTCTTAAATACAGAAGCATTTCTTTTAGTTATTATAGTTTGAGTGCGCCATTTCATGCACTGCAGTCTTTTGTTTGTGAAATACGGTAGAACCTGCCATCATTTTAATGTTACGAAGTCCGATAATCAGTTTAACACCAATTTTCGCAAGGAAACATATTTAAATTTACGGTCAGTAACAAATTTTACCAAAAACTTGCTCTCGAAACCAAAACTGTGGCCCGTTGCTACTTTCAGAAGAAATTGCATTAATTTTCGTAAAAGTTCATAATTAAGTCTGTCATGTAATGAAAGAGGCCCCTGTTTCGTTTAACGTTGCCACCATTGTTTTTCATTTTAATATAAAAATAGTTCACAGGCAGTAATTGCCTTCCATATTAATTGCAAGTAAAATAATTAAATCCCAATTAACTGGCGAAGACGTTAAATTGGAGACCTCATAAGAGGACTGCCACGGAATAAATAATAAATGAAATTTTATTGTGTCTACAATTGTTACAATTCGTGTTTAGTATTAATATGTATTTTCTGTTCTATGTATGAAACACATTACTAATCTCTACAATTGAGAAACATCAAGAAAGTGAACCAAGAAAAGGAATAATAAAAGCAATAACGCGATAAGAAATGAGAGACCGCGTTAGATCTTCCGCGGGGAAACAGTTTCACGGGACCGAAGTCAGTATTTCGGCCTTCTCTCTATCATTTTCTGTTTCGTTTGCATTATGATCACTGAGTGAATTTGTGATTTTGAACCGGTTACTCATTTACGGAAAATCAAAACCTCTTAGGCTTTTTAGTCAAATCGGTTGACAAAATTTTAGCTTCAAAGTCACTGAACACTTCTCTGAGTGCTCCCTTACGCTGATTTTCATTTCGTTCTTTTGTTTGTAAGCCAGGTTTTGACTTCTCTTGAATCTGTACTGCAGCTCTATTTGTTTACGTAGCAGTTTCCTAACACAGCTATTAAACCACGTCGGTGTTTCCCATTTCTTAAGACCTTCCTTGGAACATACTTGTCCAAGTCATAATGAACCGTGCTTTTGATTTTTTTCCATTTGTGCTCCAAATCTTCGTCCCCAACACTGAATATTCGATTTTGACTATTCAGATACTCTGCAATTTGTTAAGCAAAAATATTTTCCTGCCTTTCGTGGCATTTCATGTAATACACGTAGTCATAGATGTTATCACAGCTTTATGATCACTGATACCCTCCTGTACATTAACTGACTCGAGAAGTCCATGTCTGTTTGTTGCTATGAGATGTGAGACAAGACTCATCCGACCAAATTATGTTCTCCCATTGCTCTGTAGTCCTGGTTAAATGGCTTTGGCACCACGTTTTCGTGTTACGGGGATTTGAATTGCATCATTATTGTGCGGTTTTGGAATCCTAGCACGTCCTGGAATTCACTGATGGTGGAGCTCCTTTCATGTTGCTTTGGTGCTGACAAGGCTCGGGAGTACTATATTTAGCCGGCCGATGTGGCCGTGCGGTTAAAGGCGCTTCAGTCTGGAACCGCGTGACCGCTGCGGTCGCAGGTTCGAATCCTGCCTCGGGCATGGATGTGTGTGATCTCCTTAGGTTAGTTAGGTTTAATTAGTTCTAAGTTCTAGGCGACTGATGACCTCAGAAGTTAAGTCGCATAGTGCTCAGAGCCATTTGAACCATACTATATTTAGTTCAGCAATGACTTTCACAGCTGTCGTCCTCTTATTTTTCGTCTCAAACCTCTTCAGTAAGTTGCCCGTCACAATCACTCAGCACACACTTTCGTTGACGTTGTGATATAGCGAACAGTTTATTTATTTTTTATTTACACGCCAAGTTCCTTAGGACCAAATTGAGGAGCAAATCTCCAGGGTCATGGAACGTGTCAGTACATGAAATTACAACACAAAATTAATAACAGATAAAAATAAAATGTTTATGAACCCGAAAAAAAGTAATCCAAAAGTAAAAATAAACGCAATCAACAATACAACAAGACTCAGTTTACTTTTTCAACGAACAGAATAGAAGGAGTGACCCATTAGGAAACTCTTCAGTTTCGATTTGAAAGCGCGTGGACTACTGCTAAGATTTCTGAATTCGAGTGGTAGCTTATTGAAAAGGGATCCAGCAGTATACTGTACACCTTTTTGCACAATAGTCAAGGAAATCCGATACAAATGCTGGCTTGATTTATGCCGAGTATTAACTGAGTGATAGCTGCTTATTTTTGGGAATAAGCTAATATTGTTAACATAAAATGACAGTACGGAATATATATATATATATATATATATTGAGAGGCCAATGTCAAAATACCCAGACTCGTGAACAGCAGTCGACAAGTGGTTCGTGGACTTACACCACTTATTGCCAGAACCGCCCGTTTATAAGCCAAAAATATCCTTTTGTAATGAGAAGAGTTACTCCAAAATATAATACCATATGACATGTTATTGTTGTGGTCTTCAGTCCAGAGACTCGTTTGATGCAGCTCTCCATGCTACTCCATCCTGTGGAAGCTTCTTTATCTCCCAGTACCTACTGCAACCTACATCCTTCTGAATCTGTTTAGTGTATTCATCTCTTGGTTTCCCTCTACGATTTTTACTCTACACGCTGCCCTCCAATACTAAATAGGTGATCCCTTGATACCTCAGAATATGCCCTACCAACCGATCCCTTCTTCTAGTCAAGCTGTGCCACAAATTTCTCTTCTCTCCAATTCTATTCAATACCTCCTCATTAGTTATGTCATCTACCCATCTAATCTTCAGCATTCTTCTGTAGCACCACATTTTGAAAGCTTCTATTCTCTTCTTGTCTAAACTATTTATCGTCCACGTTTCACTTCCATACATGGCTACACTCCATACAAATACTTTCAGAAACGACTTCCTGACACTTAAATCTATACTCGATGTTAACAAATTCCCCTTCTTCAGAAAAGCTTTCCTTGCCATTGTCAGTCTACATTTTATATCCTGTCTATTTCGACCATCATCAGTTATGTTGCTCCCCAAATAGCAAAACTCATTTGCTACTTCAAGTGTGTCATTTCCTAATCTAATTCCCATAGCATCACCCCATTTAATTCGACTGCATTCCGTTATCCTCGTTTTGCTTTTGTTGATATACATCTTATATTCTCCTTTCAAGACACTGTCCATTCCGTTCAGCTGCTCTTCCAAGTCCTCTGCTGTCTCTGACAGAATTACGATGTCATCGGCGAACCTCAAAGTTTTTATTTCTTCTTCATGGATTTTAATTCCTACTCTGAATTTTTCTTTTGTTTCCTTTACTGCTTGCTCAATATACAGATTGAATAACATCGGGGACAGGCTACAACCCTGTCTCACTCCCTTCCTAACCACTGCTTCCCTTTCATGCCCCTCGACTCTTATAACTGCCATATGGTTTCTATACAAATCGTAAATAGTCTTTCGCCCCCTGTATTGTACCCCTGCCACCTTCAGAATTTGAAAGAGAATGTTCCAGTCAACATTCTCAAAAGCTTTCTCTGAGTCTACAGATGCTAGAAACGTAGGTTTGTCTTTCCTTAATCTATTTTCTAAGATAAGTTGTAGGCTCAGTATTGCCTCATGTGTTCCAACATTTCTACGGAATCCACCATATGACATAAGCGGATGAAAATGAGCAAAGTATACTAATTTTCGTGTCGACGATCACTCATTTCAGATATCGTTCGAATAGTAGAGATTGCAGCATTAAGCCTTTGAAAAAGATCCTGAACATGGGCTTTCCACGACAGTTTACTATCTATCTGAACACATATTAATTTGAACTGTTCAGTTTCACTAATCATATGCCGATTCTGTGAAATTAAAACGTCAAGTTTTGTTAAATTGTGTGTTAGAAACTGTAAAAACTGACTCTTACTGTGATTTAGCAGTAGTTTATTTTCTACGAGCCATGAACTTAGGTCATGAACTGCACTATTTGAAACCGAGCCAATGTTTCAGACAACATCCTTTACTACCAAGCTAGTGTCACCAACAAACAGAAATGTTTTAGAGTTACCCGTAATACTAGAGGGCGTATCATTTATATATATATAAGGAACAGAAGGGGCTTCAACACTGATCCCTGGGACACCCCCCACTTTATTATACCCCACTCAGACCTCACATCACAGCCATTCTCAACATTGTGAATAATTACGGTTTGCCGTCTGTTGCTATAGTAAGAGGTGAACCAATGGTGAGCTACTCACCTTATTCCGTAATGTCCCAACTTCTGGAGCAATATTTTGTGGTCAACACAATCAAAAGCCTTAGTTAAATCAAAAAATATGCCTAGCTTTCGGAACCTTTTGTTTAACCCATTCAGTACCTCACAGAGAAAAGAGAATATAGCATTTGCAGTTGTTAAGCGACTTCTAAAGCCGAACTGTACATTTGATAGCAAATCGTGTGATATAAAATGATCAATTATCCTTACATACATAGTCTTTTCAATAACTTTAGCAAACACTGGTGGCATGTAAATAGGCATGAAATTGTCTACATTATCCCTTTCTCCATTTTTATAAAGCGGGTTTACTACTGTGCACTTTAATCGTTCAGGAAACTGACCATTCCTAAAGGAAAAATTACAAATATGGCTAAATACAGGGCTAACATGTGCAGCACAGTACTTTAATGATCTGCTAGGGACTCCATCATAACCATGAGAGTCCTTAGTCTTCAGTGATTTCATTATTGACTCAACCTCCCCCTTGTCTGTATCACAGAGGAGTATTTCAGACATCAACCTCGGAAAGGCATTTGCTAAGAATGTTATATGATTCCCTGCAGAAGAAAATTTTTTATTTAATTCACCAGCATTGCTCAGAAAATGATTGTTAAATACTGTACATATATCTAGTTTATCAGTAACAGAAATATTTTTACTACGAACTGACTTTACATCGTCGACCTTGTGCTGCTGGTCAGACACTTAATTTTATCCTGTGAATTAGCTATTCTGTTTGCATACCACATACCCTTTGCGTTTCTAACAACATTTTTAAGCACCTTACAATACTGTTTGTAATGGTCTACTGGAGCTTGATTGTGACTGCTTCTGACAATTTGACATAATTTCCGCTTTGTTCTAAATTATATCCTTATCCCACTAGTCAGCCACCCGGGCTACCTATTAATGCTAGTACCTCCTTTCCCTGTATGCAGTACAAATCTTCGATACTGTGCCTCTTGAAACACCACAGACATTGGCTACGTTTGTAACGGAAGGACACACCATACGGGGACCAGCAATTTGCCCAGACCCCAATTCACTTTCACCTGACATGAGGCACTCACTACTACACTAAACGCGGTTCTGACAACGACTGACGCTTACAATGTATTGAGGACACTGCAGAGATGCCTTTTATGATCAGACACAACAGCGCTACCTGCAGGCTTGGCTGATATCTGCATTTGTATTCAAGCATGCGTTTCTAGCTATGTTTCCTTATTTTCGTCCAAAGCCGTGCTAAAGGACACGGCCGATTTGCTCCCCTGTCATCTCCCCGATCCACCGTCTTTAACGACCTCGTCGTCGACGGTGCGTTAAACCCTAATTTTGCGTCCTTCTTTCCTACCTTCCTTTCGTCCTCTTAACATTTTATTACGATCGCGTAATTAGTAATTTTAACGTTAGAATTGTTGTTAATGCAATTCATATTGGGTTACATGACTACTGTTTTTATTGTGTCTTCAGTCCGTAAACTAGTTTGATGCAGTTCTATTTGTAGACTATTTATTTTTAAATAATACGGTAACAATACGAAATAAATTAATTTGCCTGTTGTGATGTTTTTAAAAAATGTATTTATATTTTGGTTAAATTATTATTCTCTTGTGAAGATTCAGAAATCTCTTGTGAGTTTTGCACCACTTCTTGGCGGGAAGAGCAAAGACTTTTCAAAAAACTTAAGTACTGTAAGTGATAGTTTATATTTCACCTGAAATCGTTTGCAGAAGGCGCAGCGTTCTCAAGATTAAGAACAGAGTCCGCATTGCCAGTTAATTTATTTGTGTCGTGATCATGTTCGATCACGACCGGATATGAGACATAGCAACTACGAACAGAGAAACCTAAGGGACCAGACAGAGCTGGAAATTTTCTTTGCTATACTACACCACACATTAAAAGAAGTTGGATTTAAATCACAAACAAGGTAAGTAGCAATGCGCCTTCTGCCTCGACTACGACGTTTCCCGACATGCAGTCGGTCCCTGGTAGCTGTATGAAAACTATAAAAACACCGTTATTTCTCTTGCTATTAATAGGAGATGGATAGCATAGAAATACTTTAAGTAATAAGCAGGCACTATAGCATTTGAGAGCACAATAATCAATTTAATTACCTTAGCCAGTATTGCTAACAATAGGCTCCGTACATTTCAATTTTATATCTTGCTGGCTGTTTCTTTAAATAAAGTCCTTTAACATTTTCGACATTTCATCTTAGCTGCACACATAAATTCTTACATAGCACTGCACAGTAGTGATATTTTATAATAAGTAATTAGTGATTGCGGACCACGCCATATACGCGTCCGCCGTCTTTAAAAAATATCACAACTGTGGTAACAGAAGTGGATTACAATTCTTCAGCTGTCAAAAAATAAGGAACACAAAATATCTCTGTTGATACAATTTATGAACAAGTGCAGTGGCGTGTACGATATTTTTAAAATATCAGGTGGTCGCTGCTCAGCGACGATCTAAGAAATTTTTACACAAATTGTATGGCTTTTATGAGCCTGCATGGTTAGATTATCGAATGTGAGTTTATTTAAGCTATCGAAACAGATACTAATATTACACCGTTTATTTGGTTCTATCGCCTTGAATCGCGCTAGCATTCTTGTGTTATTTTTCATGCATTAAGGTTGGTCTACTCTAGCGGATAGCGCTAGAACATCCCATAAAACGTATAGCTACAGGGTGTTTCAAAAATGACTGGTATATTTGAAACGGCAATAAAAACTAAACGAGCAGCGATAGAAATGCACCGTTTGTTGCAATATGCTTGGGACAACAGTACATTTTCAGGCAGACAAACTTTCGAAATTACAGTAGTTACAATTTTCAACAACAGATGGCGCTGCGGTCTGGGAAACTCTATAGTACGATATTTTCCACATATCCACCATGCGTAGCAATAATATGGCGTAGTCTCTGAATGAAATTACCCGAAACCTTTGACAACGTGTCTGGCGGAATGGCTTCACATGCCGATGAGATGTACTGCTTCAGCTGTTCAATTGTTTCTGGATTCTGGCGGTACACCTGGTCTTTCAAGTGTCCCCACAGAAAGAAGTCACAGGGGTTCATGTCTGGCGAATAGGGAGGCCAATCCACGCCGCCTCCTGTATGTTTCGGATAGCCCAAAGCAATCACACGATCATCGAAATATTCATTCAGGAAATTAAAGACGTCGGCCGTGCGATGTGGCCGGGCACCATCTTGCATAAACTACGAGGTGTTCGCAGTGTCGTCTAAGGCAGTTTGTACCGCCACAAATTCACGAAGAATGTCCAGATAGCGTGATGCAGTAATCGTTTCGGATCTGAAAAATGGGCCAATGATTCCTTTGGAAGAAATGGCGGCCCAGACCAGTACTTTTTGAGGATGCAGGGACGATGGGACTGCAACATGGGGCTTTTCGGTTCCCCATATGCGCCAGTTCTGTTTATTGACGAAGCCATCCAGGTAAAAATAAGCTTCGTCAGTAAACCAAATGCTGCCCACATGCATATCGCCGTCATCAATCCTGTGCACTATATCGTTAGCGAATGTCTCTCGTGCAGCAATGGTAGCGGCGCTGAGGGGTTGCCGCGTTTGAATTTTGTATGGATAGAGGTGTAAACTCTGGCGCATGAGACGATACGTGGACGTTGGTGTCATTTGGACCGCAGCTGCAATACGGCGAACGGAAACCCGAGGCCGCTGTTGGATCACCTGCTGCACTAGCTGCGCGTTGCCCTCTGTGGTTGCCATACGCGGTAGCCCTACCTTTCCAGCACGTTCATCCGTCACGTTCCCAGTCCGTTGAAATTTTTCAAACAGATCCTTTATTGTATCACTTTTCGGTCCTTTGGTTACATTAAACCTCCGTTGAAAACTTCGTCTTGTTGCAACAACACTGTGTTCTAGGTGGTGGAATTCCAACACCAGAAAAATCCTCTGTTCTAAGGAATAAACCATGTTGTCTACAGCACACTTGCACGTTGTGAACAGCACACGCTTACAGCAGAAAGACGACGTACAGAATGGCGCACCCACAGACTGCGTTGTCTTCTATATCTTTCACATCACTTGCAGCGCCATCTGTTGTTGAAAATTGTAACTACTGTAATTTCGAAAGTTTGTCCGCCTGAAAATGTACTGTTGTCCCAAGCATATTGCAACAAACGGTGCATTTCTATCGCTGCTCGTTTAGTTTTTATTACCGTTTCAAATATACCGGTCATTTTTGAAACACCCTGTAAGTTCTGAAGCCTCCGTAGCCGAGGTCGTTGACGCACACGTGTTTGGTGGCGCTCGACTCGGAGCTAAGGTCATTCCAATCACTGCCAGTATTCGACCGGAAACGGGAGCAGAACTGATGGCGTAAAGTAAGGGTCCTGAATTAAATTAAAAACCTTTCCAAAATGTCTAATGCAGTGAGGACATGTCACACTGTTAATGGTGATCCGTCCGTCTGGGGGACGTTAAAGCTCTGGGCCCCTGCGGTACTGTTAGAGAGGAGTACACTAGCGCAGGCACCAGATTTCACCCTCTCCCATATCTCGTCAGTATCACACGACACGACAGTACCCTAAATATACATCCATTACACTCATTTACACTCTACTAATACACGTACGACATAACTCTCATATAGTCTCAAGGGAAGGGGCCAATGTGCGCGAAGGAAGAACATTCTTTCCCACTGGCAGCTGAGTCCACCCTACGGGATATCCCAGCCAACAGTACCGTACGATATCTACATTTTTAAAGCAACAAAATTAGATAAAAATATTACTTTTAAGACTTAACAGTTTTCCAGAAATAACTAAAGATTAACAAGGTAATTTTCGGACACCTATTATATGTAAAGATAGTATGTGTGTTATTTTTGTATGGGGTAGGACAAGTAACGCTAGTACTAAATGCGATTTCTCCGGACATCAACACAGTATATACGGTATTGTGTCATGATATTGATGATAGTATCTGTGAGTAAGGTAAATGTGGAGTGCATACTGTAAGACCTTCAGTACACACACCATCAGATTATTTGACTTGTCGCTCTAACGAAGTAGGGGAGTGTCAGCAATATGTCTCGTGGTCTTATCGTGGCGTGTTTATCTTCTGCCGTTAGGTCAGACGATAGAAATGCCACTTGCACGCTTAGAGTAGCAGATTGACGGTGACCAACTTTAAACAGAACTTGATTAATTTTCATGCACATTTATTAAAATAATAACAAGCATAAAAATTACTTAACTTGGTTCTGGATGCTATTTACAATTGACAATCTGAAGTTCCTTTGGTATTGGTACGTTAATCTTATTCTCACATATATCCCTGATACTTGACAAAAGTGTCTATATATTTATCTTCATGGCTATGTACGGGAATATGGTAAACTTAATAGGCAGACTGAAACTTGACTATAGACTGATACAGACAAATGTAGAACTCGTACAGACTAGTACAGACTAATGCAGACTGGTACGGACTGATGCAGACAAATGCAGACTGACTAATGGGAGGTCTGTACACTCGTTATAATACCTCGTGCATTCATGTATCACTGCGCGAGTGTGATCCGCGAGGAGAAAAGGTTCTACGTTAGCAGCAATCTCATTGGCTGCGTTACCTATTAATACGCGGATCGGCAGAAGCAGAATTTGGCCCGTCTCTATGACAGCGCCATCTCGTAGTGCGGAGACGGACGAGCACTGCGCCTGCGCTGTTGTGCTTAGCGGGGCGCGATCTAGTGGGAAAGTTGTGTACGCCCTGACTACGCGGAACATGTACACAACAGTAAAAGTGAATGCCAGTCTTCTTGCATACTATTTAAAGCGACACGATGTGCTAAAGATGTGGATCTCAAGCCGTGTCGAGGACGTGCTGAATTTGGTCTGGGGCTCACATCCGAGATACAGAGCTGGCAGCATCACATGATATTTTGTTCGCTATTGAAGATACACTTCAGTTAGACCAGAATTGTGTGGTCCAGCATTGTCATCCTGTAGAAAAAAATCATCACCTACTGCACTAATACTGTACAGAGGTATAAAATATGTCATCTCTACGGAATTGCACACCCTAGATACCGTTTGGAAAGACGAAGTGTTTTGTCTATATACGTAAGTATTAACCACTGCAAAGGTCAACTCAGATTGGTCTGAGAACATAGGCCAACCTTTCAGGGAAATTTACTAGATAACGATAGGTGACGGCTACTCGTCATAAGATGTCACGTCTACTGTGACGTTGTAAGTTAAATGGAAATCACACATACGCTGCAGTTTAGTGCAGACTAGTTTGTCTGCTGCAAACGCTCACACGTGTCACGTACGTTGAGAGCCTCGCGCATGGCTTGTGGAGACACGAACACGACACTTCCGTAAGTCATTCTGCGCACGGTATTCATATTCAAGAAAATAGGGGTTCAAATCCCTGTCAGGTCATCTAGATTTATTGACTATTAGCGACTTACTACCGCTTCGTACGGTTAGAGCTACCTATGATCGGAGGACTTGTCTAGCTTTGAAACTTCCTGGCAGATTAACACTGTGTGCCGGACCGAGACTCGAACTCGGGACCTTTGCCTTGCGCAGGAAGTGCTCTACCGTCTGAGCTACCCAAGCACTACCCACGCCCCGTCCTCACAGCTTTACTGCTGCCAGTAAGCTGTGAGGAAGGAACCTGAGTCGTGCTTGGGTAGCTCAGACGGTAGAGCACTTGTCCCCGAAGATCCCGAGTTTGAATCTCGGTCCGGCATACAGTTTTAATCTGCCAGGAAGTTTCATATCAGCGCACACTCCGCTGCAGAGTTAAAATATTATTCTCGTCTGGCTTCGTTGTTGTGGTCTTCAGTCCGAAGACTGGTTTGATGCACCTCTCCACGCTACTGTATCCTGCGCAAGCCGCCTCATCCCAAATAAATACTGCAACATATAACCCTCAGTATCAGATTACTGTACTCGTCTCATAGTCTCCCTCTATGATTCCCACACTCTTCCCTCCAACACTAAACTGGTGATCCCTTCATGTTTCAGGATTTGTCCTATGTATCGATTCCTTCTTTAAGTCAGATTGTGCCATAGATTTCTTGTCCCTCAATTCCATTCAATACCTCCACATTAGTTACGTGATCTACCCACCTAATCCTCAGCGTTCTTTTTTAGCACCACATTTCGAAACCTTCTACTCTCTTCTTGTCTGAACCGTTTGTTGTCCAAGTTATACTTCCTAACACGGCTACGCTACAAATAACTTCAGAAAAGCCCTCCCAACACTTAAATCCGCATTCGATGTTAAAAATTTCTCTTTTTCATAAACGCTTTTATGTCACTGCCATTCTACATTTTATATCCCCTCAACTTTGGCCATCACAGATCATTTTGCGGCCGAATAGTGAAACTCATCTATTATTTTTTATGTTTCATTTGTTAATGCACGTCTTATGTTCTTCTTTTAAGACACTGTCCACTGCGTTCAACTGCACTTCCATATCATTTACTGACTGACAGAATTACAATGTCGTCGGCAAACCTCAAAGTTTTTATTTCTTCTCCCTGAATTTTAATTCCCTTTCCAAATTTATCCTAGTCTTCGTTCACCGTTTGCTCAATGTAGAGACTGAATTACATTTGGGTGTATCTGTCTCATTCCACTCTCAATTATGCTTCCCTTTCATGGCATCTGACTCTTATAACCTCCGTCTGCTTTCTGTAGCTGGCCGGAGTGGCCGAGCGGTTCTAGGCGCTACAGTCTGGAACCGTAAGACCGCTACGGTCGCAGGTTCGAGTCCTGCCTCGGGCATGGATGTGTGTGATGTCCTTAGGTTAGTTAGGTTAAAGTAGTTCTAAGTTCTAGGGGACTGATGACCTCAGAAGTTAAGTCCAATAGTGCTCAGAGCCATTTGAAACATTTTTTGCTTTCTGTACGACTTGTAAGTAATCTTTCGGTTCCTCTATTTTACCGTTGCTACCTTCAGAAATTTAAAGAGTGTATTCCAGTCAAGCTTGTCAAGGGGTTTCTCCAAATCTACGAATTCTATAAAAGTAGGTTTGCTTTTTCTTAACCCATCTTCTAAGAGAAGTCAGTATTGCCTCGCATGTTCCAGCATTTCTCTGGAATCGAGATTGATCTTCCCCGAGGTCGGATTCTACAATTTTTTTCAATTTTTCTCTAAATAACTCGTATCAATATTTTTTATTAATCTGTTATCTCGGTGACATTCATACCTGTCAACGTCTACTGTCTTTGGAATTGGAATTATTCCATTCTTCTTAAAGTCTGAGGGTATTTCCTCTGTCTCATATATCTTGCTCACCAGGTTGGCTGGCTCACTACTTCTGTAGGAAGATCGTCTACTCCAGGGGCCTCATTTCGGCCCAGGTCTTTTAGCGCTTTGTCAAATTCTTCTTGCAATATCTCGTATCTCATATTTATGAACTTATTCTTTCATTTCTGTAATGCTGTCTTCAAGTACATTTCTCCTTCTATACCCCCTCTGTACATTTCTTCCATCTTTCAGCTTTCCCTTCTTCCCGTAGTACTGGCTTTCCGTCTGAGCCCTTGCTATTCAGAGCTGCTTGACTTTTCTCCTAGAGCGTCTTTAATTTTCCTGTAGTGGTATCTACCTTTCCCCCAGTTATATATGCTTCTAAAGACTTACTTTGTCCTCTAGCCACTCTTGGTTAGCCATTTTGTACGTACACAAACCTTACTCTTGGTTAGCCATTTTGAACGTGCCCAAACCTTCCTCGTGAATCAGTCTCTTAGTGAAAACTGTATCGAAATCCGTACAGTAGTTCTATGATTAGCCTCACATACCGACAGAAAAACACGGCAGGAGACTTTAAGTAATATGTATAGATGTGTTTTTCACTAAATCTCTCGTGGTAACCCTCATGGTGATTCTTTTGACGGGACGTTAAGCCCTGAACTTCCTTCTTTTCTCTCTTTCACAACACTGAATACCTTCCCCCTCTGACACATGAACTTGAGCGTCACGAGCAGGTGAAGCAAGAGGATTGCAACAACGTTTCCGTTTGGGATGATCTAGTCAACTAACTGCAAATTCTGATTGCACTAATCGTGTCAAAGTCCACGTCTGAGTTTTCTGTTTACTTTTCTTGGTCGTTCTGATTGCCAAAGGGTCCACCGTCAGTGCTGCTGCATACTGTGAAACACTAAAAATCAAAGACAAAAGGAGGGAAATGATGACTCGTGGTGTGTCACTCCTTCTCGACAATCTGCGGGTATTTCTTCGGGAGCATAGCTCATCCCAATATCGATCTGGATTCTGCCAAGGGCAGCTTATTTGACTTGGGCTATTTTCTGTGTCCTATACTCTTATCTTTCGTGACGAGATGGGGAGGGAGGTTCACAATGCTCTATCTATCTCTACCACGCCGAGATAACTCTGCCGGCATCTCTCTCCTACTTTCCACATCTTGATATACTCCACACCTTGCTGGACTAGACCTCTTGGCAGAAATGATATTGTGGGCAGATAGCTCTACCACAGCGTAAACGTTATTAGAGCTGTGTGTACTTGGAAAGTCTGCAAGCCCACTGCCTTCGAAATGCAAGTTCTGCTTTTAATCCCGATGCGGCACACAGTTTCAATTTCCCGTGAAGTTTCAAAACAGCGCAGATTTCCCTGGAACATCCCAAGAATCGCTTATAGAACGATGATCCCACTGATTACTGTGTGTCTGCCTGTCTATAAACTATTCATCTAGTCAAAATTTGATTTACTCCGCGAGCCATAAGTACTGTTTGATCCTTTGTGATGAGTTTTTCGTGGCAAGCTTGTGGCTCTCACTACTTTGGATGGCGGTCGGTACCATATTAGATTTTTACAGTTAATTTCACTGTGTTCAAATTAGTCTGAAGCGACTTCTGCTCTAAACTGTTTACAAAGGTTCAAAATAATGAAATGTTCAATTTCTACTATTTTGCATTTTAAAAATCTGCAGACTGTTCCCTTTCAATTATTCAGTTCAGAAGACGACAACTATTTTTAAAACATTTTTGAAGTATGTTCTGCATGGGCGTGATCCACTGTGGAGCTATTAAACTGCTGTCAAATGTTGTACTCATGAATCTACATGCCTATCACGCACATTTTAGTGATGTGAGAGAAAATAAGTGTTGCAAAATAAGTGTTGTGGCTAACGTGTGATAGTTCGATATTTATTGCTCGCTCGATTGTAGTGTTTTTCATGTTTATTTACTCTTTTGTAACCCAGAAAATATTCGTAGTGAATTCTGTTCATTGGAGTCCCTGTTTTACTGAAGGATAATCATGGGTAAACGTAAAGTGACTAGAAATCCTCTGAAGGCTTTTAGGGAAAGGAGAAATGTTGGAAAGCTAAAGGTGGGTGTTATTACTGTAATCTATGAACACAAGATTAGATTTGTTTATGCCTTGCGTACAGTTGGTAAGGGTGCTACTGCAGGTGCAGTTTTCTGTGGCATGATGAACCTTCCAAATCCCCCAACCAAGTTTGCGAAATATAGTAGACTTATAGGGCGTAACGTAGAAGATGTCTGTATAGAATCTATGAAGAAAGCTGTGGAAGAGGCAGTAATAGAAAACAGTGTTAATAGAGATTTGACAGCAGCTTTCGATGGTACCTGGCATAAAAGGGGACACACACACCTCTTCATGGTGTAGTATCTGCCACCAGCATGTATACGGGTAAAGTTTTAGATGTAGCACTAATTTCTATATATTGCAGATGTCCACAAAAAAATAAAGGTATACATCAAAATAATTACCCAGCTAACTATAGTGGCAGCAGCGGAAGAATGGAAGTGCCTGGTGCTGCTAATATATTTCAACGTTCTGTTGCGTGTGATGAAGTGCGATATGTGAATTACCTTTGTAGATTCAAACATATTCAAGAACTGAAGCCCCACGGTGATGATGTTGTAGTGCAGAAACTTGAGTGTACTGGACACGTAAGGAAACGAATGGGATCAAGAGTTTGGCGACTGAAAGCTTCTACAAAAAACAAAAACTCAGGTATGGTAAAGGGTTGAATGAGAAGGGAAGGTTAGCTGACAATGTAAGTGACAAAACACGGAACTATTATAGAATAGCTGTTAGGCAAAACGAACCTATTTTCAGAGACTTAGCAACACCTGAACTGTTGAAAAAGTTTATTCATGGAAAACTCAAAACCCCAATGAAAGTGTAAATAGTGTTACATGGTCAAGAATCCCCAAGACAGAGTTTGTTGGAATAGAAACACTTCGCTTTGGTGTGTACGAAGCTGTTGCTACTGTCAGTGACGGCAATGTTGTAAGGTGCAAAGTATTTCGAAATATGGGAAAGAAGACATGTTTCAACATCGTATGAACGAAGCTTGCTTTAGACAAGTAACGTCTTCGGGCTGCTGACAGGGTTGTAAATAGCCTAAATACGAGTAGAAGCCAGAGTAAACACGACGCTCGAGGAGGATTTAGCAGAAGATAAAGATAATCTATCCTATGGAACTGGAATGTACTAAAAAGGTAATCCAAATTTTGTCGTTCGTTTCCCAAAAGTTTTATTTTTTCATACAAATTACATGTTTTCTCAAGATCTATCAAATCAATTTGCTTCAAAGTTTCAGGAAAGTTTCTGTGTAACTTAACACAGCCTTTTTTCAAAAACTTGTTTATTGTTGAATTTATAAACAAAACATGGCACAAAAACTAGTGAATTTTAATTACAATAGAAAAAATTAAACTCTAACAACTGAATTCAAATTTTTAAAAATCCCTGTGGTAAGTTGTACCCAATAAATAACCTGTAAAAAAATCCATTTCCATAGAAAATATCGCGCCTCCTGATGGCTCTTCACGTACCCGTCCTTTCCGACGTTCATCCCATGTCACGGGAAGCCCTCCACCAAACTGCACTATAACGGCTGGATTGTGTAAGTCTCGCCTATTCCTGAAGTTGTGTAAAGCGTACGTGTTCATGTAAAGCTCTTCCCGGTGTCTGAATACTCCTGGATGAGCGGATATTGGCAGCTGTTTCACACGCGCCCTCGCTTTCTGTCCCCGCGTTTACTTAATTAGTGCACCCCTTCTCGCCCGTCATCCCGTGTACATATGACTGTTTTTCCGTAAAATTTCAAATCGCACTTTATTGCGATTTTATTCGTCTTTCTGTGGATTACGATCGTTGTTTTCATTTCGTAATTTCGTGGGCAACTGCATTTTCCAACTACACCGCCTGTCTCAAACCGAGATCGCACCTCTCTTTCACCATCGTCTCGCAGATGTGTTCAGCATTATTGTCGGAGTGAGCTTTGAATTTTCGGTTCAACGTCTCTCTATACTATTCGAATTTTCCGCTTAGTCCTCACAAGCTTTGTTTATTATTGCCCATGATCTTCTAGAATCTCCATCGTTTCTTCATACGTTTTCCATTTTTTACACTGTGTGTGAATAAAAAGCTGCTGCACCATCTACATTTCCTTCGATTTACATACGATATCCCTCTCTGTTCTCCTGAAGTCCACTCCATCCTTTCTTAACCCCTTCCCTGTCGTTTAACATCACTACCGAGTAGTCTTCCTCTAATCCTGTTCGATTCTTTGCCTACCAGCGAATGCATAATCCATAATTTGCCGAAGGTGTAAGACAAGCTGGACTGTGCAACCTCGATCAAACACAACATCAGCCAACTGAGCCAGAATATGGCTATGATCCTTTGTCGCATACATCATCAAAGTTCAACACAGTTTTACACTGACGAAATCTTCTTTAACATTAAAGTTCTGCAAAATTATATTTATTTGGCCACGAACCGGATTTCGGCTTCAGGGCGATCTTCAGGTGACAACCGAATGACGCAAATGCAAATCAAAATGATGTGCGACTTACAAAGACATTGTTTGTATAGAAGATACAAAAATAAAGTGTTTACATAGGAAAACATTACGAAGATTACATTAACTAAAAAATGGGTAAACAAAGTTTGTATGTGGAGATACATTTCACAAATAATGATAAACAATATGAATTTATAGTCTGAATCTAGTATTTCTAACGAGAACTTAATTTAATAAAGGGGAAAATGGAAATAGAGTCTGATCATTTAATACTATGCTGGCATTTTGCGACGTGTTTGTTGATTTTGATTGTTTTCAGTACGATGATCTTTCTGTTTTTCTGGACAAGATGTAAAACTTTACATTCTGCATCATGCAAGCGGTTTTCTACTAAAAGATGATCGGCAAAGATCGAATCTTTCTTTCTTAATCGCCAGCATCTCTCATGATCACGTAGCCTAATTGTCGCAACTCTGTCTAATTGACCAATATACATTTTTTCACACTACTTGCAAGTAATTTTACATACATCATTATGCAGCGAGGGTTGCAAATTAGTCTTCACTTTTCAATGAAAATTTTGTATGTTACTGGTATTACAACACTTCTGTACGCTAGCCAACAGCAGTCACTCAGTAGTTACAAATCCAGGTACAAAATACCAGATATTGGTAACATTTCAGACAATCTTACAAAAAAATAAAAGTCTCGCAACTACAATTCTGTATTTTGTAATACCACTAACGTATCAAAAATTTTATTCATTGTTGTTGTTGTTGTGGTCTTCAGTCCTGAGACTGGTTTGATGCAGCTCTCCATGCTACTCTATCCTGTGCAAGCTTCTTCATCTCCCAGTACCTACTGCAACCTACATCCTTCTGAATCTGCTTAGTGTATTGATCTCTTGGTCTCCCTCTACGATTTTTACCCTCCACGCTGCCCTCCAACGCTAAATTTGTGATCCCTTGATGCCTCAAAACATGTCCTACCAACCGATCCCTTCTTCTAGTCAAGTTGTGCCACAAACTTCTCTTCTCCCCAATCCTATTCAATACCTCCTCATTAGTTACGTGATCTACCCACCTTATCTTCAGCATTCTTCTGTAGCACCACATTTCGAAAGCTTCTATTCTCTTCTTGCCCAAACTGGTTATCGTAAAGACAAATTCCACTCCTTGGCACAGATTGATGTATATAAAATCACTTTCAAGAAATGTGAAAAAGTGTATATTGGTCATTCAGGCAGAGATGTAACAATTAGGCTACGTGAACATGAGAGAAGCTTGCAATTAAGGAAAAACGAGTCTACATTTGCTGGTTATCTTTCAGCACAAAACGATTGATATGATGTAGGGAGTGAAGGTTTACACTGTGTCAAGAAAAGCAGGAAGATGGCCGTTCTGGAAACATTGAAAATCAGCAAAGATATTGCACAAACTGCCAGCTAATTATTAAATGTTCAGACTCCTTTTCTATTTTCTCCATTATTAAAATAAGTTTTCGTTACAAATGCTAGATTCAGATTGTAAATTCATCTTGGTTATCATCTTTGTGAAATGCGTCTGTTTCCTTTTTAGTTAATATAATTATTGTGCTGTTTTCCTATGCAAACACTTCGTCATTTTTTATCTTCTGTACAAATAATATTTGTGCAAGTCGTGCATCATCTTTATATGTGTTTCTAACATTCATTTCCAACTTGAAGATCGCCTGAGAAGATCTTTATCCGGTCCATGACAAAGTAAATATAACTTAGTAGAACATTAGGAAATGTTGTCTTTTTCAGTATTATTATCATGTTCTATCGAGCACTCGTGGAAAACTCAGTTAATGTTATAATGTCTTCTTTATTAGTTTCATGGTGCCTCCTGCTGACACTATGGATTTCCAGATCTGCAGCTGCAAGTACTTCACTCATAGTCAACTACTAGTAAATACTTATTGGTGCTGCACTACTACATTTAGACTATTGTCTATCACCAGTCCAACATATTGAGAGGATTACATCTTGAAATTAATAAAAATCATTGAATTATTAAGTAAACCATAGTTTTGTATTGTCACATTTCGTTTGGCTTTTTTGACTACAATATTCATTGCGAGTCCCAAAAAATTGTTATCTGGGTAGAAGCATAAGCGTTACGGAAAGCAAATGGAAGATTTATATTTGATGGGAGTAGTAAGGTGATGGAGCTCTGATCACACTTTTGATATCAAATTGATGTGTAAATTAATTAAACTTATGAGTTATTTACTCCAAACATACCCCCCAGATGACATCAAGGGTTTTCCGCAGCCGGCACGTAGGTCGCTGCCCCCTCTCCCTTCCCCCAGCCCTCCCCTCCTGTCCCCCTTCACCTCTCCATCCTGCCCTACTGGCGGGAATTTCGAATTTTGGTGCAAAATTTAAAAAAAATAGTGGGGATTTCAAAAATGGCAAGGATTTCTTTGACCTAAGGCTGTGCTGACATCCGATCCCCACTTCCTCCCACAGAAATTGGCGCGAAATTCAGATGAGGAGGATTTTTTTTCTGTCTGCTCACATGACTAGAACTGGTGGGAGAGGTTCAGTATATGCTGAGCTGTCGCTGTGAAAGCATCGCAATGTATTCGATAAACAAGGTGAATGTGAAGGATAAAGCAGCTTTCAATGGCTGTATTACATGTGTGCATTTGATGGAGGACTGCAGCCACAGAGGATTGTAATAATGCAAGAGCATAGGAGAAAGAAGTAGAAGTATTCAGTTCAGTATATTGTGGAAATGCAGAGAGATGGAGCCAAGAGTCGTGTAGCAACTGATATACACTCATGTGCACGCAACAACTGCAGAGATATTCCACATGAAGCATCCACTCTTCCTGGGTGGGCAGTTGATACTAATTCTCATCAGTGGAAGCATATTTGTGTATGTAATATAAACCATTGAAGAGCATCAATTGCTCATTGCCATCCACTTCCCCCTCCACAAACCTATCCTCTGATCCCAACATCACTCACATGTCACCCTCGATGCTGTGTGGAAAGTGTTCTGTCGAAGTGTTGTTGGTGTCTGATTGGAGGAGTTTAACAGCCATGTTACTTGTTAGCATACAGCTGAGGACTGCACCCATAGTCTCCTATGTGCAAAATGGAACGGACTGTATTGGGTAAGTGCCTGAAGAAGAAGAAGAAGAGGAATACTGCCCAGCATATAACGGCTATGCAGAAAATGGTACCAAGATGCATTCTGCATGTCATGCAGGCAGTTGCTGTTGTTATAACTGATCCCATTTTTTAAATTTACGGCCAGTTTTCCACGTCACAAGGGACGTCTGCCTCTGTTTCACAGGAACAATCAACAGGTCTAGTTTACAATCATGCCGTTAGAGGTTTCCAAAATTGGCAGTAGCCAATAGGAATACAGCATCCCATCGGATCAGGGATTTAAGGTGGGCCCAGCAGCTTTGCAGCCTCAGTTGTACTCAGCACCATGAAGTGCCAGCTGAGATCGTCCAGCCCTGCCTAGCCACAGCAGCAAAATAGGAAGAAGCCACGAAAGAGTAAGTACACTTTGCTTAATGTCTGTGTTTACTGTCGTTGTGAGAAAGATAAAGTCTTTGTAGTGCTTAGCTTGTAATTTTTTCTTGTTTACTAATCAGTGGAAGCAGTGTCCTTCAGCATGTCAGGACCTGCAGCAGCGACATGTCCCAGCCTGTCAGGACCTGCAGCGCTGGCACCAGCTAGCGTGTCGGCACTCACAGCAGTGGCAGTGGTAGTGGCAGTAGCAGGACAATGCGCTGTTATTGTCAGCTCAAGACACCCAGCGAGTCCCTGACTCACAGGAGCGCACAAGGGTTCCTAAACAGTATAAAGCAGATCAGTACTGGACCCCATCATACGCGTCATTGCAGAATATTCCAGTGATACTGCATGGACAAAATGAGGATACAGTGGATGAGAAGATACCAATTACGGCCTGTGCTCTGCTGCTGTTCGCTTCAGCGTATAATTTAACGGCTAGTGGTTCGAAGCGTTTAGTATATTGGTATAGAAGCATCTGCAGACAAAGACTGCCTTGTTGTAATAGAGATCGAGAAGCAGCTAAAAGTGCAGTTTATGGAGGTTGAATGGAATGAACTGTGTCATGCAAAAGCCTTCGTGAAGCAGCAGTTGACCGCCGAGTATCATCCGAGCTGTCTTCCTCCTAATTCTATCCATAACAACAGTGTATGATGACTCTGCACTCTGTGTGAAATCGGGCAACACATTCATTTATCTACAGCACTTCACCATTGCAAACTTGTTCGGTCTACAGATAGTGCTATCCACTGCATTGGAAAGACAGTGTGTTAAAGTTGTGTATAAGGACATTGCAGAGTGTCTCCATATGAACAGTGTGCCCTTAGACGACTTTGAACAGTGGGTCAATATGCCGCCAACCCGAAACTAATGTACAGCCACTAAGTTCGAGAGAAATACATGCTGAATTTCTGTGCTTAGAAGAAGGCTTTATCTTTTATAGTCTGTACTGGTGTTAAGATACAGAAAGAACTTGTTGATGGAGTGCACCCTACGTACGATTACAGATTAAAAATGTATATAACCATGTATGTGTATTCTTTCTTACCTCTCATTATATTTCAAGTACTGATGCTATTGCTAGAGTGTTTTCACTGCAGTCACGCAACAGCAGGGAATTATGTCATTTAACTACATTCTCTGTCAAAACCCACTGCATGCCAGTACCTGACATAGTCAGTATCGTGGCAGAGTGAGCGAAGCATCAAGACTTTGTTGTAACCGACTGGAGCTGTGACAGCATGCAATAAGACCAGAAGCTGAATGGCATACTCCTTACCGACAACATAGGTTCAACAATTGTAGGTCCATCCAACTGCGGCAAGGGAGATGTTCTCATGTCGCTGCTAACATACCTAGCTTTGCGCATATACGTGCGTTTTCAAAAATACTGTTTCTGCCCAAATACCAACTATTAAAGAAGATATTGCAGGTTGTAGATGGTGTGACATACACGACGTTCAGTGAGAGCAGTGGTATCTCTCCACCACAAAAAGTAAAGCCAGTGTTCATATTTGACGGTGTTGTTGTGGAAAACCAAGATCAAATTCGACGATATTTCTGGTTTGGTTGCCATAAGGCTGTTGAAGTATTTTACCTCAGTCAGACATATTCCAGAATCCCAAAACAGCTGGTGAAGAACAATGCAAACCAAATTATAGCAGTCAAACGGGACAATCCGAATGTAAAGCACATTTATCAGGCTCATGAAGGAGCCAAAATGTTGTTCAATGATTTTGTACAGATATGTGCAGATTGCTGGGATCACTCACAGTATGGGTTTCCCGTTATTGATAAAACACGAAAACTGAATGCTGGCGGGTAAAGACAGAACTTCCAGGAGTTCCTACACATATATCGTCATGGCAAGATATGAGTACATCAGTATACGCATCACCATGGATAAATTCTCACGCATTCCAGGAGGTCAGTCTGATAGGATAGGTGTGCATAGACAAAACGTTCGCTTGTACATGGGCGCAAAGATTCAAACTCTCGAACATAAAGTTATAGACGTGCACAGAGAGAAACCTTTAAACCAGTTGCTGAATTTCTCGATGAACTCTCAGCGAAATTACACAATGATGATGACGCTATTGTCAGTTTCATAAACTGTCACAAACCATACATGCCAGGTACGCAGCCTGTATGTTTAACTGAGAACACAGTTCACATCGGTGATAGGCAGTTTCAGAGAACACCTGGATGCTGAACTTTATTTTCTTAAGATCCGCAGAAACTGTAAATTAATCGCCTAAAGACGTATCGTGAAATATTGCATATGACTGATCTGCATATGAATGCGAAAAGGCATAGCAATGTGAAATACAAAGCTATTATAAAACCTATATTGTATGGTGAAAAAAATAGCAGCGGTGATGGAATTGACATCCATCATAAAAGAGTGAGCAATCGACTCCAGCGGTATATACAGGGTACTTATAACTAAATTTAAAGTTTCAAAACGCTATAGAAATAACACCACTGGTGAGAATGATGTCAAATTGCAACGGAATATTATCGGAGAAGGAGGAAAACGTATGGCAGAAGAAGAAAAAGTAGTGTGAGCATTGATCAATAGATAGCGCTGTATGTGTCAGAATAGTACATCAAAACACTTGTGATGCGCACGACCCATTGAAATTGGTATAAACACGCCTGGTACGCGGCTTTTCCTCCTTTCGCGTCTGCGACGTTCACCGTGACTGTCTCAATGCAGGATCGCGCTTTGCTTGCAAATCTGTATTAAAAGAATGACGACTGTACACACGTCGCTCTGCAGAAGTTCCGGACCCTGAAGTGTTTGAAAAAAGGAGTTGGTCCGATGACTGCCACGGTTCTGCAGAAAAAGATTCGGAAATGCGAAAAGACCTGTTCTTTTGGTACGCAACCTGGTAGAGGGAGGAAACGAATTGATACGACGTCAGTGGAAGCAGTGGCTACAGCGATGCAGGAGACGAGTGGTGGTGTGCAAATGTGCAGTGCACGGAGAATCGCCCGAACATTGGACATACCCGTGAGCACGGTGCGGAAAATCCTACGAAAGATCCTTCTTTGCTCTCCTTTCAAAATTACCCAAGTGCACGAGTTGCTTCCTGTTGACTTGCCAGCAAGAGAGACCTTTGCTTTAGAATTTCTTGCTCTCATATAAGTGGAAATGATTGGCCGTGGACGATTTTGCGGACAGACGAAGCCCACTTCCATCTGCCAGGATATGTCAATACACAGAATTGTCAAATACGGGCAACGGAAAATCCACACGCAAATCAACCAGTAGCACTTCATCCTGATAAGGTCACTGTGTGGTGCAGGTTTATGGGATCATTTATCACAGGGCCATATATTTCGAAGAGACAGGTCTTCCGGTCCTGTTACCTTACAGTCACTGGTAAGCCTATGAGTCTTATGTGCAACCACGCCATTCCAGCTCTCCAACAGCGTGGATGTGTGGATGGGTTCATTTTTATACAAGATGGCGCATCTCCACACATTGCAAATCCAGTTAAGCAGCTGCTGAAGCGCCATTTCGGAAATGCTAGAATTATCAGACGCCATTTCCCTCCTGCCTGATCGTCCCGATCACCTGATCTTAATCCGTGTGACTTCTGGCAGTGGGGCTTTCTGAAAGATGTTGTGTTCAGTGTTCCGATTGCACACTTAGCTGCACTGAAGGCACGTATTGTGCAACACATTCTGAACGTGACACCGGAATCACTACGATCAGTTATGGAACATGCTGTTTCTCGATTTCAACTTGTTGCAGTAAACGGTGGATAACATATTGAACATGTTTTCCGCCAGTCATACGGAAATTAACAATCCGATTTGATTTTTATTGCTGCTTTTTATGCGGTTTTTGGCCTCAGGACAATTAAAAACCGATGTGAGTGATGCTTTTTGTGCGGTTTTTGGCCTCAGGACACTTAAAAATCGATTTTTCCCATCTGATGTGATATGACCTTGCCGTGGTGGATGGGCTTACGTAACTAACAGTATCACAACTGTACATTGAGTAATACAGTCTGTTTAACGTCAAACGTACATCTTAGGCATTGTTGTGTGATTCATTTGTCATTTGTAGTCGAGCAACATTAAGTTTTGATGCTTACAGCGCCATCTATTGCTTCATTTTTCTTCTGCCGTATGCTTTCCCCCGTCTCCGATAATATTCCGTTGCAATTTGACGTCATTCCGACCAGTGGTTTTAATTCTACAGCGGTTTGAAAGTTAAACTTTAATTATAACCACCCTGTATTTACGATGACGCCAGTGAGCAAATAGATCGACTACGACTGCTCATTGTATCAGCTGCCGCTTGTAATACACACTGGCGTCCAAAATTAAAGCAACAAACGGAAACTTTGCAAGACTGCGTTTATTTTACCACAAGACAATATAAAGTGGTGATAGTAAAGTAGAAAACATTGTAAATAATACAGAATGTAGACAACTGCAACATGCATAATGGTAGGCAAAAACGTTCTTCGTTTTTTCCATCTTAACGGATTTGCACACACATTCCGACACCTGGTTAATGTGCTCAGTACGGGGTGTGACCACCTCTGGCAGCAATACAGGCCTGACAACGATAGGGCATGCTGTGGCTGATGTCATGAATCTCTCGTTGAGGCAATAACGCCCCTTTTTTTCTGCAGACCTGCTTGCAAATCATGAAGAGTGGTTGGTGGATGCTGACGTGATACAACCTATCTCCTTAGTGCATCCCAGACATGTTCTATGGGATACAAATCGAGAGAGCGTGCAGGCTCCGCCTTGTGTGGAAAATGTTCCGTTTCCAAGGTAACATCGACCATTTGTACTCTATGAGCTCGAGCATTATCGCCCGTCAGTATGATGTCTGGATCCACAGCACCTCGCAACAACTGCACATGAGGTCCCAAGATCTCATCACGCTACCTGACAGCAGCTAAACCTTGCCAGTTCACCCATACAATTTAATGAAGAGGTGCCGAGCGCTCAGCATAATCTGTGCCCACACCATTAGGGGTACTCCTCGGTACAGGCCTCTTTCCACAATGTTTGGGTCCCGAAGTAGTGTACCACGTTCCCTCCAGATGCGAATCCGTCCAGAATCACTCTCCAGACCAAATCAGGATTCATCTATGAAAAGAACATTGGCTCACTGTACGACTGTCCAGGGGGCATATTGACGACTCCACTCTAGACGTCCCCTTCTGTGAAGACGTGCCAGAGGTGTACATACAGCAGGTCTCTAATACAAATAAAGTTGTTTCAATCATTCCTGAGCTTAGAGAGAGAGGTCTCATCAAATAAGTAGGGAGACTATTGTTCAAAAACTACACAAACGAGTATTCAGAACATACCCTCATAGATATGTTATGATAAGAGGCCTGGCTGACCTGCGGCTGGGGGATCTTGTTGACATGAGGGAATATTCACGTGTGAATAATGGCTTCAAACATATTTTAATGGTCTTTGATACTTATTCTAAACTTGCTTCTGCGTTTTCGTGAAAGCAAAAAGAGGGAAGGATGTCGCACGTGTGGTTGAGTGATTACTCCAGATGGGAATAAACTGAAGCCTAGACAACCTACAAATCTATCACGGCAGTGAGTTTTACAATAGATATTACAAGACTGATGGAGCGGTGTGGAATACATCACTACTCGATGCTCATCCATCTGAAGGAGCAAGCCCAAATATGGATGTATTTCAATCTTCGTGGCTCACACAAATGAACCGATACCATCCTGCAAAGAATTCCACACTATAACCGAACCAAATATCACACAATAAAAATGAGACCAATCGATGTACATGATAATAGACTTCTAGATACAGTATATAATCGTATTAAAATGCAAGATCATCGCAAACAACAATTTAATATATGTCATTTGGTACGTGTTTCAAAATGCAAGACAGCATTTGAGAAGTCATACATGTCAAACTGATCAACCGAGATATTCAGTTTCCAAAATGCAGAGAAGAAATCCTAGAACCCACCTCTTAAAGAACTACAGTGGTATTGAAACTGCAGGATGCTTTTACACAGGAGAGTTACAGAAGAGCTCAGAAGCACATGTGTGCTGGCCGCGGTGGCCGTGCGGTTCTAGCAGCTACAGTCTGGAACCAAGCGACCGCTACGGTCGCAGGTTCGAATCCTACTTCGGGCATGGATGTCCTTAGGTTAGTTAGGTTTCAGTAGTTCTAAGATCTAGGGGACTGATGACCTCAGAAGTTAAGTCCCATAGTGCTCAGAGCCATTTGAACTTTTTTTTTTTTTTTTTTTACCACATGTGTATCTTGTAGAGAGGGTCATGCGGCGTCGAAGGAATAGAGCGTCATTTAAATGGCTTTGTTTTCCTGCATCAAAAAACAGCTGGATCGACGCTGGCGATTTGCTATATAACAGGTTGCGCAGACCACAACCACCTCAGTAGCATAAAATGCGTGGCAGGAGATGCATTAGAGGAGGAGGTGGTATTCTCGTCAAACTACCAGTCAAACTACAAACTACACATTCCTGGACATAACTACTGCGGACTTGGAACAGAACTTCAAAAACGACTGGCAAGCGATGATAATGGGATTAATCTGCTCGGAGAAGCATGTATGGAACACAACACAGCATACGTGGCAAATGAAGATCGTCATACTGCTGATCGAATTTTAGCTGTTAAGGCTAAGGCAATACATGCGAGAAGGGTATTGCTATAGGTCAATGCACTGCATCATTTGCTGTTAAAAAATTCATGTGTGATAAAGTTAAGTTGTGCTTGGGTGTGAAGAAGTTCAGCCAAGTTATGAGAGGTGCATGACGGGCTCTTAGGAAGAAGATGACAACCAAAGGGTGCATGAAAAACTGTTTCCTGGCAGCAATGTATGCACTTAAAAGCGCCCTGAAGCAGAAAGGAGCGAGAAACAGAAGGTCGATTAAACCAGCCACGGTTCTATCAATACCCCAGACGTCAGGTGGAATTATTTCCTTTCCTCATTCCTGCCCTAGCCGGTCTCTCGCAGGGAAGGGAGAGGGATCCAGAGACAAGAGAAGAGATTGAACTAAAGCAGAGCTGTTAACTATGAATGATGGCAGCAGGTTTCCTGTTAAGCGACGATAAATCGGGAGACAGGATAATAGTTTTTTGTGGAAGAGCAGGGAGAGAGGCTCTAAGAAGTAAACGAGACTTTTTTATGGATGGTTCGTTCAAGTGCTGTAGCAAACAGTTTTCACAGATATGTGCAATTCGTGCAGATATTGGAAGTAATAAAAATGAGACTAATATCTACCCAGCTGCATTTGCATTATTACCAAAGAAAAGGAAAGAGACATACATCTGACTTTTCAGAAATAAGCTGGAAAATATTCCACAATGGAACCCTGCAAATGTGACTGTAGATTTTGAGTCAGCAGCGATTTCTGCAATTATACATATGTTACCAACTTCATCCGTGCATGGATGCTACTTCCACATGAGAAAGTCTCTCTGGAGGAAAGTACAGGATCTTGGACTCACTCGCGAATGTAAAGAAAATGAAGAAGTGATACAACAAATTCGCATGTGTGCTGCGCTGGCGTTTCTACGGCCTGAAGATGTATGTGACGGCTGGATGGAGATACATTCACAGGCACCGGATGCTCCTAGCCTTTCTGACTTTTTCGACTATTTTGTAGAGGGATGATCGGAAAATGAAAAAAACCCTATCAGCCTTTGGAGCTGCTACAAACTGCTCCATCGAACAACTAACTCCTTAGAGGGCTGGCGTAACAAAATTAATAATATGCTTTCCAAACCAAATCCTAAAATTAGTGATGCAATTACTTGCATGAAAACAGAAGCATAAAATTCAGAGTGCGCGTTAATGAGAACAGAGTTGAGTATGGAAGGTTGGAAAAAATATTGAAAAAGTATGAGGAGAATGGTGAGATAAGGGCTTGCTTGAAGCTATCTCCTACCTTCAAAAACTAGACTAAATAATGCATCAGAATATGTATATAAATAAAAACACTTGTGTTGTAAATAGCAATCTTAAAAAAAATAAAAAATAAAAAAACAAGACAGATAAAAAATTGATAAAGCTTATAAGCTGATTTTAAACACACCTAAATGGCAATAAAATTACTTTTGCCATTTAGCCAGTCCAAATTGGCCTGGATAAAGTGCGATGGGAATCAGATTATTTTTAAAAGTGTAGGAATGTGATTTCTAACGCATCTAAATCCAAAGAACTACTAGTCCCCTGCCTCAGTAGTGTTTACAAATTAACAATTAAAATTAAGCTACACTACACATGTGTGAACATAATGCCACTTAATATTTCCGTGTATTTAATAAGTGCACCTTTATTGAAATATATCTATTGAAAATGACTGCTGTCTGGTGCTGCAAAAGAACCGAATCTTCTTTATGTACTGAAATATCCTTAAGTCCCTGCGAAGTCTTATTTTGTTCTATCTACTGTCTGTTTCTTGTTTATCGTACCACGGGAGGTTAGCGCAGTGGCTAACCAGGAGTCAATCATCTGGCCGTCCATAGTCTACTGTATTTAGCTTTCATTGTTTAAGCAAACACTGTGAAGGTTCCTTAAAGAGGTCATGGTTGCTTCCTCCCCCCCCCCCCCCCCCCCCCCCGACCCCTCACATCCACCTCTCCCGTAACCAACAATCCGAGCGAAATCTTAATCTCTAAAGACCACAACTGTGGACGTGACGTGAAACTCCAACCGCAAAATTAGCTTTCTCTAGGTTATAATGATGAATGATCATATACTGAGCTAAAATTAAGGATATCATTATAATGTAAACTTGCTTTTTGTAAGTTCCCATTCACTTTAGAAAGACGAGCACTAACGATGCAAATATGAGACTCCTGAGCTATTTAAATATTAAGTTATTGATTGACTTGGCGATATTTGCCATGATCAATTTCGAGTTCACACAGAACTGTATTAATTTCCTATTTCGTTACCTACACGTCGCATATTTTGTTCTACTTCAGACTCACGTTTATGCAGTGGTTTAGCTATGTATTTTGGAACCCAACGCGGACTTCTGTCATCCTCACCAATTACCATACTCACAAAATCATTTATTTATTTACTAATTCCGATAGGACCATTCTCCCGTTTGAGGTGCTGTCTGGATATTTCTATTTACAGTTAGACTTGTTCCTAAGGTTTTAAGGTTTAAAAATTCAACTACGCTTGAAAACTTTTAACAAATTTATATGCGTTGTTCAAACTAGTGGCTGTGGTAAAGAGACGACAACAAGAATAGTACAAACTGTGATTTTTAGTTGAATATGCCATCCAAGTTCTAAAAACATTCTCACGCTGTGGCTGATATAGAAGGAATCAGACGTTAACTGTTAGTTAACGCTTTTTTTTATCTCATTGTCTGTTAAACAAAAATGAATAAGTAGTGTTTGTTTTTAAATTTTTTATGACTTACTATTTTGATGATTCAACTGTTAGATTTCCAAGACAGTCAAAGTTAACTAACAGATGTCAGAAGAGAAAATATTACTACTACTTTCATTGGATTCTCCTTCATTTGCTCTTTCTTCCAATAATTCACTGTCTTCTTTTACATGCCAGTTATGTGCAAGATTTTCTACGTTTTCTTTAAGTCCTTCAGTTTTATCAAGAACCACCTCCTTAATAGGTTCTTAATTTTTGTTAGTCTCGTCAATTTTTTGACCATCTACAAATGCACTCTTGAACTATAATACTTTTGCGCCTTCTTTCATGTCCTTTGGGTCGAGTGCCTCTCTGACGTAAGTTTGACAAATTTCAGCATTGAACCAGCCAACAAACGGCCCTTCAAAAACCTGACCGCAATTTACCTGTTTATTTATTTATTTACTTATTTTGTGCTCCACTTTTGCAACGTCGCTTTTTATGTGTTCTAAACCAAATTTCTGTTAAATTAATAGAATCATTTTTTTTACATTTAATCAGTAAGAACTCTCTACATAAAAATATATACATATCAGAACTAATAATACTGAAATTGTTACATGCAACATATAGTATGGGTAGTACCGTACGGCTTGAGCTTGATAGATCGCGTCCCCAAGGGATTAGTGGGCCCTTCCTCTATCTTTTCTGGGTGGAAATTTAACACGGTGGAAAATTCACATGGCGGAGAATACACAGGGCATTAGTGGGCCCTTCCTCGACTTTTTCTGGGCGGAAAATTCACAGGGTGGAGAATACACGACACCGTACCAGACAGGGCGCTTCAGTTTGTTAAGAAGAAATTCAACATTCCGAGATCCGAGGTGTGTTTATGCGGAATACATTACCGTAGACGATGTGGAAATCAAGAGTATGCGGAATTGTGAATCTAGATGTAGCAAGAGGACCTGGGACTCTCTGGGTAGCGTATGTCAAAAAAAGAAATACAAATAACGTCTACTATTTCGACTCGTTTGGCGACCTGCAAACAAACTGAAAAGCAAGCACAATTCAGGACAAATCAAATACAGCAATAATGACATGGTTATTAATTTAGATTTGTGGTTGATTTCTGTTGGCAGCTACAGTGCGCACGTAATGTAAAAGAAACACAGTAAAAGGGAAAAAACCACTGAGGATGCCCCAACTGTGTTGAAACATGTTTGCGGATTAAGCAAAATATAAATTGTTTTCTCGAAAGAAAGCGGACACGCTTTGATTTTATATTACTCTGTTCTTTGCCGAGGTGAAACTTCACTCTGTTTCGATCTGAGAACGCCGGGGCGTAGGAGCGTCTGCGTTGCTGAATGCCTTGAAGCACTGCGACTGGCGGCGACCGCAGGCGAATAGAAGTCGTTAATGGTGGCAGTTAGCGCCTGCTCGCTCCAAACACGTTATCGATCCTCTCGTTAGGTTACGGAAAGATCGTCCACTTTACGCCATCTCCGACTTAACAGTTTTCTAATGATAATTATAACCTTTTGTAGACATCGTCCTGCATGAACTCTACAAATAGAAAAATCCTTGTGGTAGGTTATTTCCATAGCCGGAAAAGCTCAAACATTTATCTAAGTCGACGAGACGCGTCTTCCAAACATTAATTTCTTGTACGTTTTCTCATGTGTCTTGCATTCATCTACATCTACATGGATACTCCGCAAAATCACATTTAAGTGTCTGGCACAGGGTTCATCGAACCACCATCACCATATTTCTCTATTATTCAAATCTCGGACTGCAAGCGGATAAAACGAACATCTATATCTTTGCGTGCGAGTTCTGATTCCCTTATTTTATTATGATGGTCGTTTTTCCCTATGTAGGTATGTAGGTCGCCGCCAACAAAATACACTCCTGGAAATTGAAATAAGATCACCGTGAATTCATTGTCCCAGGAAGGGGAAACTTTATTGACACATTCCTGGGGTCAGATACATCACATGATCACACTGACAGAACCACAGGCACATAGACACAGGCAACAGAGCATGCACAATGTCGGCACTAGTACAGTGTATATCCACCTTTCGCAGCAATGCAGGCTGCTATTATCCCATGGAGACGATCGTAGAGATGCTGGATGTAGTCCTGTGGAACGGCTTGCCATGCCATTTCCACCTGGCGCCTCAGTTGGACCAGCGTTCGTGCTGGATGTGCAGACCGCGTGAGACGACGCTTCATCCAGTTCCAAACATGCTCAATGGGGGACAGATCCGGAGATCTTGCTGGCCAGGGTAGTTGACTTACACCTTCTAGAGCACGTTGGGTGGCACGGGATACATGCGGACGTGCATTGTCCTGTTGGAACAGCAAGTTCCCTTGCCGGTCTAGGAATGGTAGAACGATGGGTTCGATGACGGTTTGGATGTACCGTGCACTATTCAGTGTCCCCTCGACGATCACCAGTGGTGTACGGCCAGTGTAGGAGATCGCTCCCCACACCATGATGCCGGGTGTTGGCCCTGTGTGCCTCGGTCGTATGCAGTCCTGATTGTGGCGCTCACCTGCACGGCGCCAAACACGCATACGACCATCATTGGCACCAAGGCAGAAGCGACTCTCATCGCTGAAGACGACACGTCTCCATTCGTCCCTCCATTCACGCCTGTCGCGACATCACTGGAGGCGGGCTGCACGATGTTGGGGCGTGAGCGGAAGACGGCCTAACGGTGTGCGGGACCGTAGCCCAGCTTCATGGAGACGGTTGCGAATGGTCCTCGCCGATACCCCAGGAGCAACAGTGTCCCTAATTTGCTGGGAAGTGGCGGTGCGGTCCCCTACGGCACCGCGTAGGATCCTACGGTCTTGGCGTGCATCCGTGCGTCGCTGCGGTCCGATCCCAGGTCGACGGGCACGTGCACCTTCCGCCGACCACTGGCGACAACATCGATGTACTGTGGAGACCTCACGCCCCACGTGTTGAGCAATTCGGCGGTACGTCCACCCGTCCTCCCGCATGCCCACTATACGCCCTCGCTCAAAGTCCGTCAACTGCATATGCGGTTCACGTCCACGCTGTCGCGCATGCTACCAGTGTTAAAGACTGCGATGGAGCTCCGTATGCCACGGCAAACTGGCTGACACTGACGGCGGCGGTGCACAAATGCTGCGCAGCTAGCGCCATTCGACGGCCAACACCGCGGTTCCTGGTGTGTCCGCTGTGCCGTGCATGTGATCATTGCTTGTACAGCCCTCTCGCAGTGTCCGGAGCAAGTATGGTGGGTCTGACACACCGGTGTCAATGTGTTCTTTTTTCCATTTCCAGGAGTGTATTTTCGCATCCGGAGGAGAAAGTTAGTGATTGAAATTTCATGAGAAGATTCCGCCTCAACGAAAAGCACCTTTTTTTTAAAAAAAAATTATGTCCACCACGAATCCTGTAGCATATCAGTGACACTCTCTCCCCAATTTCGTGATAACGCAAAACGTGCTGCTCTTCTTTGATCTTCCTCGATGTACTCCATTAATCCTATCTGGTAAGGATTCCAGACCGCGCAGCAGTACTCCAAAACAGGACGGACAAGCGTAGTGTAGGCAGTCTCTTTAGTAGATCTGTTACATTTCTTAAGTGTTCTACCAATAAAATGCAGTCTTTGGTTTGCCTTTCCCACAACATTTTCTGTGTGTTCTTTCCAATTTAGATTGTTGGTAATTGTAATTCCTAGGTATTTAGTTGAATTTACGGCCTTTAGATGTGACTGATTTATCGTGTAACCGATGTTTAGCGGATTGATTTTAGAACTCTCGCGGATGACCTCACACTTTTCATTATGTAGGGTCATTTGCCAATTTTCGCACCATACAGGTACCTTTTCTAAACCATTTTGCAATTTATTCTGAACTTCTGACGACTTTACTAGACGATAAACGACAAGATCATCTGAAAAGAACCTAAGACGATTGCTCAGATTGTTTCCTAAATCGTTTATGTAGATAAGGAACAGCAGAGGCCCTATAACACTAACGTCTGTTTCACTCGATGTCTCCATGACATTCCGTCAATTACTACGAATTGTGATCTCCCTGACAGGAAATCACGAACCCAGACACATAACTGAGACGATATTCCACAAGCATGCAATTGCACTACAAGCCACTTCTGTGGTAGAGTGTCAAAAGCGTTCTGAAAATCTAGAAATACGGGATCAATTGGACTCAACACTTCGCGTGTGTAAAGAGCTAGTTGAGTTTCACAAGAACGATGTTTTCAAAATCCGTGCTGACTGTGTGTCAATAGACCGTTCTCATCGAGATAATTCATAATGTTCGAACATAATATACGCTCCAGAATTCTGCTACATATCGACGTTCATGATATGGGTCTGTAATTTAGTGGATTATTCCTGCTACCTATCCTGAATATTGGTGTGACTTGTGCAACTTTCAGTATGTGGGTACGGATCTTTCGTCGAGCGAGCATTTGTATATGATTGATAAGTATGGAGCTGTTACATCAGCATGCTCTGAAAGGAACCTAATTGGTGTACAGTCTGAACCGAAAGATTTGCATGTATTAAGTGATTTAAGTTGCTTCACTACCCCGAGGATATCTACTTCTACGTTATGTTGGCAGCTGTTCTTGATTCAAATACTGGAATGTTTATTTCGTCTTCTTAGCTGAAGGAATTTCGGAACGCTGTGTTTAGTAACTCTACTTTGGCAGCACTGTCATCAACAGTCGGCTCTGTTGTACATGGTCCAGTATTTATATACTGCATTCCTCTGCTTCTGCTGGTGTAATCCGCACTTCGGCTTCGATCGTCAGTCGTCCTACATAACATAGTAACAATCTCAAGTATTGGGATCAAAGAAGTACAAAGAACATAACTTATTAGTACATAATGATAAAAACATTAGAAACGAAATAAAGGACTGTAAAAGAAAACGAATAGTATAGAAGCAAGAACATGGAATGTGTGAGCTTGGTTAGTTAGCTACTTTTATCTTCCACAGACCATTCGTACAATTAACTGAAATAATGGGGAATGAGGTATGTTACATTCATATTACACATTTTTAAATAAATATGTCTGCGTGATGACCATTTACAAATACTTTTTTTAAACAGATGTGAATTAGTTAATTCCTAGTCACTGCCTTTTATGTACAACACAACAGAAATTTTTCTACTGAACAGAATCAGTTGTCAAAAACTTTTTCTAGTGGTTTTCAAATTGAGCTTTGCTGTCTGTCAGAGATTTTACATAATTCGGTAAGCAAAAACTTTATTGGCAGCATAACGCCTCTCTTTTTATGCCAAAGACAAACTTAATATGGAACAACGAATTTTTTTTTTTTTTTTTTTTTGTATCGGTTCTGTAATTAGGTGCATCATTGCCCCTTTTGAACAGTAGTGGGTTGTTTATAAAAGACTTCATGAGGGCATAAATACACTGTTTATTAGTAGTCGAAATCCCTCATTCCTGTAATTGATATCCACAAAATGATTGTGAGCTCGTCGCACTATTCTTGCTTCACGTTTTTGAGCAATGAAAACTTTCTTTATTAAAAGTGAGTTACTCCAGAATATTATTCCATAGGACACCACTGAATTAAAATATGTAAAACGAGTTAACTTATTGATTTCTCTCTCCTCAACATGTGAAGTATCAAAATGAAAATGTCGTTGAACTGAGTTATTGTAGGAGTTCAATAATGTGTTTTCTCCAGTTTGAATTCTCATCAATAGAGACACCCATAAATTTTGAAGTCTTCGCCCTACTTATTACTTCCTCAGCTCGTATTACAGTTGGCACTGGTGCAATATTTCTAGATGTGCAGAAGTAAATATTTTGTGTCTTGTTGAAACTGAGAAACCATTTGTAGAAAACCCCTGAATAATGCTTTTAAGAATATTATTTACCATTTCTCCTTTCGCTGCATGTATATTTATATTGAACACACTACTAGTGCCACCTGCAAAACAAAAAGCTAATTCTGCTTATTTTGTATTAGACAGAAACTGTAGCGGACTGAGGACTGAACCTTGTGGAACCCCATGCATAATTTCTCCCCAACCAGAAACATCTCCCCAGTTTACAGTATTTGAATTATTAAGTATATTTTTCTGCATGTTTTTTGTTAGATACGGTATTATGAGTTGGCTATACCAACAATTTGTTTCTTTTAACAGCATAATATGCGAGATTTGTACATGAGTGTGACCCAAAATGGTTGGCATAATGTAGAACCAACGGAATATAGTAACCTTCAAAATGTGACACTTTTGTTAACATCCTGTTGAGAAAATTCAATTTCTACAAACATCAGTCTTCATCTTTACGTACTGAATATAGAAATTTTTTTTTGCTTTGCAAATACTTAAGTAAAAAAAGACAGTACAGCAAATTGCACAAGGTGAGTTTGCTAAATAGGAAAAACCTACAGGTAACGATCCCTGAGACGATAAGCAAAAAACGTCATACAGTCACTTGCCTGGAAATACACTCCTGGAAATGGAAAAAAGAACACATTGACACCCGTGTGTCAGACCCACCATACTTGCTCCGGACACTGCGAGAGGGCTGTGCAAGCAATGATCACACGCACGGCACAGCGGACACACCAGGAACCGCGGTGTTGGCCGTCGAATGGCGCTAGCTGCGCAGCATTTGTGCACCGCCGCCGTCAGTGTCAGCCAGTTTGCCGTGGCATACGGAGCTCCATCGCAGTCTTTAACACTGGTAGCATGCCGCGACAGCGTGGACGTGAACCGTATGTGCAGTTGACGGACTTTGAGCGAGGGCGTATAGTGGGCATGCGGGAGGCCGGGTGGACGTACCGCCGAATTGCTCAACACGTGGGGTGTGAGGTCTCCACAGTACATCGATGTTGTCGCCAGTGGTCGGCGGAAGGTGCACGTGCCCGTCGACCTGGGACCGGACCGCAGCGACGCACGGATGCACGCCAAGACCGTAGGATCCTACGCGGTGCCGTAGGGGACCGCACCGCCACTTCCCAGCAAATTAGGGACACTGTTGCTCCTGGGGTATCGGCGAGGACCATTCGCAACCGTCTCCATGAAGCTGGGCTACGGTCCCGCACACCGTTAGGCCGTCTTCCGCTCACGCCCCAACATCGTGCAGCCCGCCTCCAGTGGTGTCGCGACAGGCGTGAATGGAGGGACGAATGGAGACGTGTCGTCTTCAGCGATGAGAGTCGCTTCTGCCTTGGTGCCAATGATGGTCGTATGCGTGTTTGGCGCCGTGCAGGTGAGCGCCACAATCAGGACTGCATACGACCGAGGCACACAGGGCCAACACCCGGCATCATGGTGTGGGGAGCGATCTCCTACACTGGCCGTACACCACTGGTGATCGTCGAGGGGACACTGAATAGTGCACGGTACATCCAAACCGTCATCGGACCCATCGTTCTACCATTCCTAGACCGGCAAGGGAATTTGCTGTTCCAACAGGACAATGCACGTCCGCAGGTATCCCGTGCCACCCAACGTGCTCTAGAAGGTGTAAGTCAACTACCCTGGCCAGCAAGATCTCCGGATCTGTCCCCCATTGAGCATGTTTGGAACTGGATGAAGCGTCGTCTCACGCGGTCTGCACGTCCAGCACGAACGCTGGTCCAACTGAGGCGCCAGGTGGAAATGGCATGGCAAGCCGTTCCACAGGACTACATCCAGCATCTCTACGATCGTCTCCATGGGAGAATAGCAGCCTGCATTGCTGCGAAAGGTGGATATACACTGTACTAGTGCCGACATTGTGCATGCTCTGTTGCCTGTGTCTATGTGCCTGTGGTTCTGTCAGTGTGATCATGTGATGTATCTGACCCCAGGAATGTGTCAATAAAGTTTCCCCTTCCTGGGACAATGAATTCACGGTGTTCTTATTTCAATTTCCAGGAGTGTATGTCAAGTATAGAAGTGTGGGGTGAACAGCCTTTACAGTGGCAGGGTTGAGTTGAGATAGTGGGATGACATCAGAATGTTGTCTGATGGTGGCCCAGACAACATCAATAATAGTCAAACTTTTTATTAGATATTATAAAACAAGCTACAGCATTCATATCGTTGAAGCAAAGCTCTCTCGACACGTGCTAACAGCACAAAGCTGGTGGCGCTGAGGCAACAGGTGGCCATTGGTGTGCTAGTGGCTGGGCCAGAATGCTGACGTGGGATTCTTACAGTAGCTCATACACCGTCCTGTCACGACTCTGCAGCTCAGAACAGATGCACCTGAAGTCATGACTCTTACAGAGAAATATAGCCCTCAGAGATGTGTGTGGCCTTGCAAGAGGGGGCATAAAATTTAAAATATAATGCACAGCAAAATTAACTTCAAGCACAAATCGAAATCATTATATTTGCTTGACAACCACTTCTACTCTATAGACTTTTTAAAAATGTCTATAAGGTGTGTGTGTGTCGATGGGTCTGACTGTAGTTAAGTGTAATCACTGCGAATAAAGAAGAATTGCTGGTAGAAAAGACTAATGAAAAGACTATCGTAAAAATGGTCATTAAGTTGTCATATTTTTCACGGTTAACGGTGATTATGAGCGTAAACTAACTAGTTCGACATTACATTGAGAGACCGCGTTTGTAAGTCATCGAAAAGCAAACAATTAACCATCATCTGCGAATAATTCTAAAGAATGGTGACCGATAACATCGAAAACCACCGATATCCCGACAACTAACTGTTACTGTCATTTTAGGGCCTTATTCAATTCGTGCCTTGAAAATGGTTGGGGTTTACATGTGGAAATATCCGATTTCTGACGAATTTATCCAGCTGCATTCTCACGTGCTATTAGAGCATGCTGCATGATGGGAGAAGCTTAACTTCTTCTTGGGCAATATGTTGAACATTATAGCCTGCATTAATCAAAGATACAAAGATACAAAGCCCTATTCAAAAAGGCTAGGAAGTTGTCATTATTATGCACGCAACTGATATGTTGACAATCAAATTTTTTAAACCACGAGTCTTTGAAACTAAGAAACATTATTGCTTTGTTCCAAAGTCTACATCGCAATACCACCGTCACTTTTATTCGAATCTGTTTCCGAACAACCTGATTGTAACTTTACAATGATAGGTTCAAGGCTCATATCCATCATGGCATCCCTGTCAAATTAACCGAGCGAGGTGGCGCAGTGGTTAGCACACTGGACTCGCATTCGGGGGGACGACGGTTCAATCCCGTCTCCGGCCATCCTGATTTAGGTTTTCCGTGATTTCCCTAAATCGTTTCTGGCGAATGCCGAGATGGTTCCTTTGAAAGGGCACGGCCGATTTCCTTCCCAATCCTTCCTTAACCCGAGCTTGCGCTCCGTCTCTAATGACCTCGTTGTCGACGGGACGTTAAACACTAACCACCACCACCACCTGTCAAATTATTCTTTCTGAAGCTATTCAGCATGCCGCACAGACTGTGCCCACGCTACAGGTGGGATGTTGTCTATTGCCCCAAGCACAAACGATTCAGTGAATGTCACCTTGAATGTTTTTTTTCTTCTCCCACATAGCCTTATCCTTTGGCCAAATTAATTCCATAGGGCTACATTGACAGTGACACGCGGGTAAACGCAAAACTGTGTGACTACATTCACCTGCAAGGAAGTCAAGTTTGTACGTTCTGTCACGTGACTTGTATAAATGAACGAGCTGCAGGAGATCGGCACCAGTCTGGTTTATACTGTGCTTAATATTTTTATTACTAAGCCAGGGAAAAATGTCCGCTTTTCTGGTAATTATACTTGGTGTTTCCTCTGTAACAGCTGAATTATAACTGACAATGGCCGGCTTCGAAGCAAGGTATGACAAGAATTGTGGATCATGTCACGAAACTGACAGGGTTCATTTCCGAATGGTAGCCACTGCTGTTTTTCTTACACGTATATACAAGTTTACTCTCATCAGAAACAAAAACAGACTAAGAGTCAGCATGCAGAACAATTATCTGAGAATCTATTCCTATGAAAACTTTAAAACCGCTAGTACCATCATTCATTTTCCAGCAGATCTTCCTGGAATGGTTCTAATTGATCCCTGTTTCATCAAGGTAACACACTGTTGAACTACCCCCTTCTCTTGTATCGTGAATCTTTGTATGGGATGTAGTTCGTGCTGCATCTATGTCACTTCTCTGAACTAAAAACTCTCTTCTAAGCACATCGGGAACCAATGTCTTTTAAAATTCTTTACATTGATGAAGCGCTTACCATTGAAGCTAATTTTCTCCCGCACAACTGTAACACGGTTTTGTGATAACGGGTATTCATCGTTCACATGGAGCACTGAAAAACATCGTTGTTAAAACCATCCATTTGTGTTGCAGGTCCCTTGCGACTTCGATGCTTTCCAGTGGACATGAAACCATCTTTTTCTACGGTTCCTACACCTCTGACACCTTCGTTTGCAATTCCCTTTACAGTTCTCTTGCCGACACCACATGGTTCTGGAGTCCGTTCTTGTGTCTTCAGATGTCAACAATAGGACACCAGCTTTCAAATTCAGGTTTGACAAAGCTATAAATGCGGTGAATAATCCCCCACGCCTGCTTGTGAAGCACTTCACATTTATTGCCGTCACCTGGCTCTTTTTTTAAACGCACTTAAACATGTGCAGATACACATTCACACCTATACTGTTACACGAATGAGAGGAATACAAAAAAAAACTGATAGCTGAAAGAATAATTCGGTTGTCGAGAAGTACGACAACAGTGCAGGAGCAAGGTTCTCGACGTCTAGCTGTAACTCCCTGCTACCCACTCGGAAAGAGAATGAATATTATTGCCGCGCGGATTGGCCGTGCGGTTTGAGGCACCATGCACAGACTGCACAGCCCCTCCGGCTGGAGGTTCGAGACCTCCCTTGGGCATGGGTGTGTGTGTTGTTCTTAGCATAAGTTAGTTTAAGGGGACCACACCCTGCCTATCTAACACATGTTAATTTAGGCAAGTATTTGACCCATTTCTGAAAAAACTATTTGATGCAGGATCTTAATATTTTTCCTGTATATTACATGATGCTAATAGAGTCAAGTGTACTAAAATATACTTTATCCAATGTATAGTTTTTGAGAAGTATTTTTTTAAATTTATTAACAAAAAATATTAGGTTTTTTCTGCAGAAAATACTTTTTGTGAACTTGCTAATGGGCGAAAATTAATGAATGTAGTACAAGACGTGGCTTTTTATATTATGCATAGTCTCTGAAAACTTCATTCATTTATCTATGATAGTTTCTGATATAATGGGGCATATTACTGAACATTTTAGTTTGCGGGAAATTGACTTTAAAGTAAAAAACTTTTGAAATTTGTTATAGTTAATTAAAACTATCCTGCTGCATATTATAGCCCTCCTTTGGCCTCTAGCAGGTCTTCCAGCTTCTTTTTCACCTTCCTGGATGTCTGTCTTGTTTTCTCGGCCTTATTAGATGCAGACCTGTCTGCATCGGCTATCCTCATGTTATCGCATGTTGCAGCCCAGTGATCATATTTTCACCAAGATTAATTCCCAGCTTCTTCAGTACCCAACACTTCCCAATATTACCACAATTGAATGTAATAACAGCATCATGAACTGCTAGTTTCATTGTATGCATGCCTAGAAATACAGTTTTAGGAAGGCGGTTCCAAATTATACTGTTGAAACATTCATTTGGGTTCTGTGTTTCCCCATGCAGACATTTCCTTAGAAGGTCAGGGTGAGCCAAGTCTCTGAAAATAAGTTTAATTGCTGTAACAACAGCAGCAGGAAGAGAATGCTGGTGAGAATAAGATTCTCCAGTTGCCTGAGCCCCATTGTATTTGCATCACGAATTTTCTCCTGATGGACACAATCCATGACATAGCTTACCATCAGCAGAAGACTTATGGAAAAATATGGCCCAAACATCTCTCTTAATTGCCTTCAGATTTTCTTTATTTCTCCTAATTGCCTGCCCATAGTATACCTGCAAGTTTTCTATTTCAGTTTTAGTTAACCGACCCTGTCCAGTCAACAATTTTCCATCTTCTAATTTTTTTCGCTCTCATATCAACAGTTAGTTTTCTCAGCCTTGTTCCCAAACGTTTTTGAACATGGCCTACACATTCTATTTGCTAGTAATGGCATCTCCATATTGCTTAGAGTTCACCACATTGTTATATGCCTTACTGTCACCATCGCCCAAATATTTGGTGTACTGTACGCCTCTTGTTTCTACGGAGCGATGAAATATTTGTTGTACTCCATGAACTTCCATACCACCACTTGTTCCTCTAAAATTAGCCACACAGCTGTGTTCTTTATGTTCACTGACTTTACAACAATTGCAATATTTAGACATTATCTCCACATCTAACACCGTATGGGTATCTACATTCGTGGCAGTCACTACTCCATTCAGAGAAGTATGTTCTCTTTTCTGCCAACTTCCACCAAGTGCAAGTGCAATATCCGAACATCCATCATTTTCTTCCACTGCTTCCCTAGCAGCCAGTTTCATGCTTTCCTCACTGACCTCACGTACTGCTTCCTCTAATACTGCAGTCAGTTTCTCAAATTTATTCGGTGGTTGATGTAAGTTCATCACTGAACAAAATGTTCTCCCTGCAGCCATGCCCTTACCAGTGGATCGTAAGGCATAAACTAATCTAGATTTGATTTCATAAGGGCCACTTGCATCTGGTTTTGAAGAACTCATAAATGAAATCACAGCTGAGCGTTTAGTGCAAATTAAATCCAAAGCAATTGCTAGGCCTTTTCTCCCACTGGCACTCTCACCAATTTTCAGACTCTGACTCACAACACTGTCTACATTGTACAAATTTAGAAATTACATCTGATAATATTCTCAAATTTATAATAATATTACTGTACCCCTTGTCACTTACAGTACATTCGTTGTAACTCTCTTGAAATGGTGAGAGCTTCTTTGATGATGCACTTGTTGAAAAATTACAATTAGGAACATCGTTGCCAGGCGACATACCCTCTTTTACAGAAACGTTTCTAAACTTGTTTCCTCTAAATTGTCGTTTCTTGAAAATGCCTTTACCTTTCCTTACCTTCAATAAACACAACAAAACACACGTAAACAAGCACTGCAAACGTAAGTATAACAAGTACTCGCAACCACACCTGAACAAAACTAATTGCGTGTTTGAAAGTGTGTTGTTTACAAACAGCAGACACAAAAGAATACTGACCGTTGCACTCCAAGGAAAGGCAACACACTCGGGAGTAAAACACAAATCCCTAACGTGCAATGTAGGGGATATAAAGACCTAAAATGCATGCATAAAAGTGGGTGACAGAAAAGTGGGCGTGGCACATAAACACACGTGGTAGGAAAATGCTCTTTAAATCTTCGAAAACAAATTTTTTGGGCAAAATCCTTTTCATATTACTTAAATAAAACCATAATCTATCGAAATATGATGAAAATCGAAAATCGATTTTTTTCGACGTGAACCACAGTGTGGTTCCCTTAAGTTAGTTTAAGTAGTGAGTAAGTCTAGGGACCGATGACCTCAGCAGTTTGGTCCCTTAATAATTTACACACATTTGAACATTATTGGGTGCCAGTGGCTAGTGGAAGGGGATGCGCAGAACGGCTGAAAACTGGGCCGCCTTTCGACGTGACGTATACTTTAGTAACAGCTGAGGCAGTGCTACTGACTAACGCCGAAAAAAAGCGGCAGTGCTACAATATCTCCTTCCTCTGATAGACCCAGTCCCGCATCTCAGCTCAACGTAATTCTAAAAAGACTCTGCATATATTTTCAGTGTACAGTACATTTTCCTTAGTCCACTCAGTTTGAACCACAACATTCATTTACTGCATACTAAACCTAAGACATTAGACCACCAGATTTTAATTTAAACCATGATATGCTGTTTCCTTAAGAGACTATTTATCAAGCAACATGGCAGTGCTCCCGAATTTTTCTCTTCTGTTGGATATCCCTTAACAGTAAAGTTGCTTGACAGGTTCCCTACAGTTTTACACAAATCACAATACAAAAGTTTCACTAACTCCTAACAATCCACACACCACTCATAAACTGTTTCCATTGCTCATTAATTATTACACAATAATCATTTAGAGCAGTACATCATTAATACTGTAGGTGTATTTTAGTACAACAAAGGAGTCTGCAATGTCATTGATTGAATAATCTTAATCATGTATCCACACATCCATATCATTCGTCATAATAAATTTAGAACAAACTAAAAGTAATGCTGTTACTCTTTTTGTCTCTTTCAAATTCTTGTAACACATCGTTTCTCAATTTATCGTACCCTGCACCCAACTGATAGCGCAGTTAACTAGTATCTTGTGTACTGGGGTGTCACATATGTGGGTAGCTCTTAACCTAAGATAGATGAAGGCTGCACAGAACAGAGTCAGAGCTATTATGATGCTGGATATCATGATGACTGTGGTCGCGAGCCTATGACGTTGGTTACTCTGGTATTGCTGTATGTACTGGAGCATCTGTTCTGCTGAAATACGTCCTTCCTGGGTTGCTATGAGTTGGTTCAAGGAAAGATGAGGTTACGTTCCAGGGTACTATTGAGATGGGTCAAATTCCAGGCTCAGTGTACCCCTAACTGTTTATCCAGTCAGTGTAACAGTGGTTGAGTTATGTTCAATCTGGTGGTACCTTTAACAGTGGTTGTTGAATGGAATGTTTGTCCCACTATGTCACAAGTTGTCCCATTGATGGGCAACCTACTGCCAGGCAGTACCAATCACATCACCCCTCTAAGTCTCCCTTTATTACTACTACTATGGCATCCTACAAGGAGTAGATCCGATGTAGCACAGTTGTTAGAAACAGGGTTTATCTTGAGAGTGTCACCTTAAGCATCCCTGGTCAGCCATCTCACTTAAGAGCAATTGAATCTTGCATGTGCCTTTGCCAGTTTGGATCACCTGGGTTCGGCATATGGCCACTCATTCCCTATGACAGTTACAGAATTAACCCATTGACATTACTGCATCTCTTCGTCCATCCTGTGAGATTAATATTATCTCCTCAGTCTTTACTTCCCTTAGGTTTCCACATATCTCTGGGTAAGGGTGGATGGTAGAAGACTTATAGCAGGTGTGATCAGCTGCAACTGGCTTCCAAAACAGCACACAGAGTCATGTTTCTCCATCCTGATTTCCACAGTTGCTGCATTACAGTATGGCAGCAGATTTTAGCTTTTGTGTCCAGTTTAAGAAACCCCTGACAGCCATCCTCTGAAGTGCAACAACCTGGGGAAAGAAAGCTGTCATTACACCTGTTTCCCCTTTTGAAAGACCCAATATGCTCTCAGCCAACTCCTCTTGTCATTAAATAACACAAATACTAATATAAAGTAATAGTAATTCCAGTAACAACAAGTATTTTCTGTCAACAAAATTACACTGTACAGCATTTACATGCTAGCTGTCTTTCCTCTTCCAAAATACTACCTTAGTTGTTACAACCCTCCAAAATAATCCTTCATGCTACATACACTAAAGAAAATTTCAGGGTAGTACGCATCCTCCTTTCCTACGTTTGGAATCTCAAGACATATGGTATCTTGGATACAGGTGGTACAAGGCCCTGTTTGGTCTTCATTCTCCCTATCGTTCCCTGCTCTTTCCTTAATGGTCATTGCTAACACTTGTGGCGATGAATCCAGAACACCTTGAAATGATGGTAGGCGTCCAACGTAAAATATTGTCATTTGAGTTGGCAACTGCAGCTTCACCTTCAATGGTGATGTCATTTCAATCATTTGGTAGGACCCCTTGTGTTGAATAGTAAACTTCTTGGTCTTACCTTTTGGAATATATGGGCTTGATAGCCTCACCCATTGTCCTAGTCAATACTGTGTTTATTTTCTTTCATGTTTCCCTACAATATCCTGATGCAAAATTGTTAAGGCTTTCGTGGCCACTTGTTGACAAACCGCCTATTGGCTGTAGAGAAGCACTATCACACGCGCTTGTTTAGAGAAGCTGTAGAAATACAAAAACACGCGAACAGTTTCAACAAGAAAGAGGAAAGCCTTAAGGTAAACGGATCCTGGCTTGCCGTACTCCAGTGAACGACCGTCGCAGGTAGCAAGAGGAGAACCGCACCGGAAATGACCGCGGAGAAGCCCTCGGACGTTGGCGCGTCAGGTATATATAGTCTGCGGCCGCGAGCTCGGCTCCAGTTCACCACCGGCAATGGAGGGTGAAGCTTTGACAATGCCAGCCACTCGTGCTGGCGAAACGTCAGAAAAATCATTAGATGAACGTCGGCCGAAGAACCCGAGACAGAAGCCAATAGGCAGTTTCTCAATATCCTGATGCTTCAGCACTCTAGTGTTTGCCCTCAGCCGATGCTTCCAAATTTTCCATAACACTGTGGAACATTATGGTGACTGTTGACATAATAGCTAAACATCCTGCGAATAATATGAGATATGTACTCAGTATTACCATTACCTTATGGCTGTGCTGGTCTAGTCCTTAGTTTTTGAAACTGTAATCAGTGACATAACAGTTTCATTAAGTCCAACATAGTTACGATTTCAATGACGACAAACTTAAACAAATAGTTATTCATCAAGGCCTATGCCAGTCCAGTTGCTTGCTGGTTTGGAATGGCAATCACTGCAATGTATCATGAGAAGTGATCAGTGATAATCAAAACATAGTGGTTTTTCCACTGGAACCAGGTAAAAAGGTTCTAAGATAGCAATTCCTATCATTCCAAAAGTTTTGTTTCTCTGGGAACCTTCGTTGTAATACTTGCTGATATCTCAGATCTGCTCACTGTGCACATGGTACACAATTCCTTATATACTGATCTTAATTTATTTTCCTTGTTCTCTGTCTTTGAGCTATTGCCCTATGACCCCCACACCCCTATGTGTTGCCATGTGCCTCCTTTAATACTTCTTCCTTTATCTTAACAGGTATTTCTGTGTGTGGTCCCAGTCTTATTGACATACATAACAACCCATTGTGCACAAAGAACTGCGGCTGTGTTGTAAACAGCCCGCAGTCCACATCAGCAGCCTGTGCTGTTTTCCACTTTGCAAGGTTGTGACTCAGTGCCTGTCTGCTCTAACCTTCCTGCTCAGTCTCTCCATGTTTCCAAGCTTGCTGCCTGGTTTACGGACTACCTCAAAATCAAACTCACCTAGTCTCAATGCCCAGCTCATGAGTCTCATTCAGAGATCTTTCAACCCCAACAACTAGTTAAATCCTGAAGCAGGTGCGCCTATGCATAAAGAATGCCAACCACAAATAAAGATGTTTTGCATTGTCCCACTGTTGTTCCACAATTGCAAGCACATACCTATACCTTCAGTATTACTTCAGCTAATATAGTGATAAATTGCGTTGTCATGCGTTCGAGTGAGCAGCAGTAATATAAAATAAACTGCAAGGTGGGTGAGAAAACATTTACGGTCAGTGCAAGGAAATGACACAGATTACGAGCTACCAGCACAATCTCACAATGAGGCTATTGTCTACAAGATAATCAGCAATCAAGGAAGACATTGGCTGGGATCTGATGCAGCTGCACTGTTTAATGCTTTGAGTGAGTCATTGCTGTGAGTTAACAATTGTCCATGGTAACAGAGTAATATAATGAAAGATTATTTCATTATTGTGTAGTTAAACAATGCTTTGGCTCATATGATGTAAGTTTCATTTATCGTTGTTTCATTAAACTGAGATTAAACTGTCATTTTGCTCATACATGTTTACCTTGGTAACATAATGAAGCTACTCCTTGCACATGTACAAGGTATGCCATGTCCCCACTCTTGTCATGAAAAATGGTGCACCCACTGGAGCATTAACATTACATGACTGGTTACCATTTTGAATTTTTGGCTATATAAATAACATCTAAATATGGAACCCCATATATCAGGCTTAACATCTACTTCCCTGTTGAGGAGTAATTCCTTTCAGCTTTGATCAACTGCCAAGAGGCTTAAGCCACAGGCTGTTCCTCACCGAGCATCACCTGACTCAGACTGCACCACAATGCTTGGCTGGAAGTGTCACATGATAGTACAAACTGGGAAAGTCGACACCAGACTCAGCATTAACGCCTCCTTCAGCTTTTCAGATGTGGATACTCCATAGACCATTGAAATTTTACACCCTTTTTTAGAAATTGCGAAAGCGGCTGTGCAGTATCTGCAAATCATTTCACGAAGTTTTTGTATTAATTGGACAAGCCCAAGAATGATTGTAACTCCTTACATGCCTGAGGAACACGAAAATCCCCAACTGCATGCACCAACTTTGGGTCTGTTTTTACGCCTTCCCGACTAATCCCATCTCCAATGCCTCCAGCTTCATAATTACTTCTCTTAAGTTATGATGACAATAATGCCTAGAACCATTTCTCTGCACACGTAAGTAGGAGAAGAAAGAGCAGTTTGCCCACTCATCGTGTTGTAACTCTCGATGCTAATTGCTGTGGCTGCTACGTGATGCAGGGTCTGGCTGCAGGTGTCCATTCAGAGATGCTTCTGACACCAAAATGTAGAAGGTAGAGGAGGGTGGCCTGTACAATAGCAGGGTTGACATCAGATGGCAGTGGGTTGACATCGGGGTTTGCTTGATGGTGATTCGAGAAAACATCATTAACATACGCACATTTTATTACAAAACAGTTACAGCATCTATAGCATCGTCCCGTAGTAGCAATGCCTACTCAGCACATTACGAGAACGTGAGGCCAGTGGCACTGAAGCAACAGGTGGAAAGCACCTGGCTGGGAGCTGGGCCAGTATACTGACATGGGGTGCCTGCAGCAGCATGTGCACTAACCCATGATGACACCATAACTCAGGGCAGGGCACACCTGCAGACGTGGAAGCTTGTCGCAATTCTTGGATATGAAGGCAGCCCCCAACGGTGGTGTCCATTCTTGCAAGCAGAGGTGTAAATTGTCAATCTTCCGGCACAAGTACGGGCAGGTGGACGGTTGCACTGCCCTGGTCACAAATGACAACGCTCAAAGACAGGAATCCAGTTGTAGCTGAAGTGAGCCCGAAGGTAGTCTGCTGAGTGGAAGGTGACAAGTCCACTTGCAGAGACAAAGTCTTGTGGTGGCAGCCTGCAAACCCATGTCGCCGTGGTGGACCTCCTCTGATAACTGGTGCTGCTGGACTGCAATCCTCTTCATTAAAAGTGATAGGTATTTATACAGGTCCAGGGTCTATTTGTTATACCGATGCCCCCTTTGAACCATGTACTTCAAAAGAAAGTTTGATTCAGAAGGTGTGGCAACTGGCCTGTCGATGTCATGTTTGGCCCGCTTTTCTGCTGCATCTTCGATACTGCGAGCACTGGCCCCTGTCTCGCAATGTGGAAATGGGCTGGTGGTATTGCTGCGTGTGATGCAACGATGTTTTGACCCCATCTGTGCCTGTTGGCGACTACAGCCCGTTTGCGACACTTGCAGCAATGCTACTATTTTACTTTGGAGCGCCGCAAAACAGTGGCTGCGCTGTGGAATGGAGGTGCACGCACTTGAAAGTAGAACTTCAGATTGGAACGCTAGAGCTCTGTGATACAAGCTCACGTCGAACAATTTTGTATCCGTTTCTTTACTAAATGCGTCATTCTTCCGAGGTCAATATATCAAGCTTTGGGCTTGAAGTTAGATATGTCGTATCCACAATTACAGAACCAATTCTCATCATCAAAGTTTGGCAGTAAATACAGTCAGTCAGGAAAGTGGAAATATTCTGTCTGTATTAGATTTTTAGTTCCACACTCTATTGGGCGGTAATGTTGTCCATGACAGTGGCGTGCTCACACATCACTATGAGGAGGGGCTGGAGGGCGTACTTTGTCTGTTAAGGATGTCTCCTTCATTCACTTGTAATGAATTCCTTTATTTTTCCAGTTTAAGGGGCTGAAAACCTGATTCCTGAGAATAATTTTGGTAAGACATAATCTCCTTCCCTGACTCCAACTTCAAATCTAAGTATCTGACAATCTAGTTGACGAAAGCTGTACCACAGCTGAATCAGTGCCCTGTTTATCCACAGCTGTTGGTCCAGACTACTTTGAAATCGTTTTAAAAACTTTCCTGAAATATATGAATCTCAGATAAAATGGTAATTCATGATCTATGAAACTGAATGCGTAACATTAAACGCACGATAAAGTGCGCACAGAATGCATATTGCAACACTCGCAGAGATATACGTAAATAATAGATCACCAAAGAAAAAAATTGGACATCCAATAAATTAAAGAGAGCGGTGAACAACCTAAGAAACAGCAGTCAGTCTGTGTATGGAACTATTGATAGTAGTTGAAGGATTTTCTCTTTCGTCTATCTCATTTCATGAGACTGCTAGGCGAATATTCTACGAGTCTACGTGTACTGCAATATCAATTTGCTATTGCCTCATTTTCACAAATCACAGTTTCATTAACTTTTTTTTTAACTGCGAACAATAAAGATACGAGTACATTTATACTTGAGATTAGAACCCTAGAGCTCTTTGATACAAGCTCACGTCAAACAATTTTGTATCCGTTTCTTCACCAAAAGCGTCATTCTTCCGAAATCAATATATCAAGCATTGGGCTTGAAGTGGGATTTGTCGTATCCACAATTACAGAACCAATTCTCATCATCAAAGTTTGGCCGTAAATACAATTTCCGCCCTCAGAATGTTGTAAGCGGCCCTTACCTACTGGCTGTGTGCTTGAGGAGACGTCGAACCTAGGTACTATTATGGCATAATAATACACTCCTGGAAATGGAAAAAAGAACACATTGACACCGGTGTGTCAGACCCACCATACTTGCTCCGGACACTGCGAGAGGGCTGTACAAGCAATGATCACACGCACGGCACAGCGGACACACAGGAACCGCGGTGTCGGCCGTCGAATGGCGCTAACTGCGCAGCATTTGTGCACCGCCGCCGTCAGTGTCAGCCAGTTTGCCGTGGCATACGGAGCTCCATCGCAGTCTTTAACACTGGTAGCATGCCGCGACAGCGTGGACGTGAACCGTATGTGCAGTTGACGGACTTTGAGCGAGGGCGTATAGTGGGCATGCGGGAGGCCGGGTGGACGTACCGCCGAATTGCTCAACACGTGGGGCGTGAGGTCTCCACAGTACATCGATGTTGTCGCCAGTGGTCGGCGGAAGGTGCACGTGCCCGTCGACCTGGGACCGGACCGCAGCGACGCACGGATGCACGCCAAGACCGTAGGATCCTACGCAGTGCCGTAGGGGACCGCACCGCCACTTCCCAGCAAATTAGGGACACTGTTGCTCCTGGGGTATCGGCGAGGACCATTCGCAACCGTCTCCATGAAGCTGGGCTACGGTCCCGCACACCGTTAGGCCGTCTTCCGCTCACGCCCCAACATCGTGCAGCCCGCCTCCAGTGGTGTCGCGACAGGCGTGAATGGAGGGACGAATGGAGACGTGTCGTCTTCAGCGATGAGAGTCGCTTCTGCCTTGGTGCCAATGATGGTCGTATGCGTGTTTGGCGCCGTGCAGGTGAGCGCCACAATCAGGACTGCATACGACCGAGGCACACAGGGCCAACACCCGGCATCATGGTGTGGGGAGCGATCTCCTACACTGGCCGTACACCACTGGTGATCGTCGAGGGGACACTGAATAGTGCACGGTACAACCAAACCGTCATCGAACCCATCGTTCTACCATTCCTAGACCGGCAAGGGAACTTGCTGTTCCAACAGGACAATGCACGTCCGCATGTATCCCGTGCCACCCAACGTGCTCTAGAAGGTGTAAGTCAACTACCCTGGCCAGCAAGATCTCCGGATCTGTCCCCCATTGAGCATGTTTGGGACTGGATGAAGCGTCGTTTCACGCGGTCTGCACGTCCAGCACGAACGCTGGTCCAACTGAGGCGCCAGGTGGAAATGGCATGGCAAGCCGTTCCACAGGACTACGTCCAGCATCTCTACGATCGTCTCCATGGGAGAATAGCAGCCTGCATTGCTGCGAAAGGTGGATATACACTGTACTAGTGCCGACATTGTGCATGCTCTGTTGCCTGTGTCTATGTGCCTGTGGTTCTGTCAGTGTGATCATGTGATGTATCTGACCCCACGAATGGGTCAATAAAGTTTCCCATTCCTGGGACAATGAATTCACGGTGTTCTTATTTCAATTTCCAGGAGTGTAGTTCATTGTGTCAAAATCGCCTAATTACTACAAATATTAACATTACTGGTTTCACAAAATTATTTCAATCTTCAGATAACATAATTCAGAAACAGGTTTATCCTGATGTATAAACTCTAGTTATATGCGTAATGAATATCAAGAAAATGGTGTGGTTCGTGATGTTCAATATCATTTAACTAGAGTTTATGACGAAAATGTTTGTGGGTTAATTACCACATTTGAAGGTGGGAAATATTCGTTGGAACCGGTAATATTGGTGTAATTAGGCGATCTAGACATAATAAATTATTATATGAACATTTATAATGTCTCAGGTTTCCGTTTGAGAATATGTCGATTCTTAAAAACAGCTACGGCGACAGGTGCAGGTTTGTGCTCGTTAGTTCTGTTGTGCGCTCACAGTCTGCACGGTGTTACGCTTTGTCTTTCAGGAGTTCCACTACTCTTTCAGTACAAAACAATTGCAGCGGCACTATGAGACGCAATGACCTACGATGGACATTTCGAAAAGCAGCGCGATAAAAACAGGTTGACGTGAGGCAAGGTAATCGGCATTTGTCAGGGACCTCGTGCAGCAGAGAAAGCCGGTTTTTCTCCTGTAATTTACGGAGCTCGCTGTGAATGGAACCACATGGGAGAACCAAAGAGAAGAAGGAAGGCACCTACGTTTTCGCAGAATCGCTTTTGTGTAGCCTGTCCTGACCTTTAGACTTTCACCTTCGCGTCTCCTTGTTTTGTTAAGAGGACTCAGCATAGCTACTTGCGTCAAGAAGTAAAGACGAATCTTGTTTCAGCTGATACGAAACCAATACTTTGAGGATATAAGATTGTTATTAATTAGAAAGACCACACCCACCGATGAAACGGTCTGCGCAATTTTGTGTAATGGACTTCCCCTTTTAATTAAATTCCAGCTATGATCGATGTGGTTTCAGGAGGAACCAGTAACCGACCGCCTCCGTTCTTTAAAGACTCAGACTCCCATGTACGAAACTGCTTCAAACGTCTGATTACAAATGAGTTAATTGTTAAATATTCGAAGGTTAAGCATGCAAAATCTTTATGTTGAGGATGCAAAACCTCAGTCATATTGGTTTTACTAGTTCTAGTTTCGTATTATTCACACGTGGACTAATAAAAAGCAACAAAAAACAGGTGATACCCCTTTCATTTGTCTACGTAAGACCTTTTTGGAAAACAGTGCATAGTCTCAAACCGTTTATTTTAGGCTTGGTCGTAGCAAACTTTTTCCACGTGAGCAACGAACATTTAATACTTGTCACTGGTTTAATACGCGATGCTGCTCGCCACGAATTCCTCTCCTATGTCAAACTCTTCATCTCACAGTAGCAGGTGCGCCATTGATATTCAATTGTTTTGGATGTATTCCACGTATTTCAGTCTCTCTGTCTCCCTCTACAGTTTTTACCTTCTACTGCTCCCTCTATTATTCCCTGATATCTCACCACATGTCCCACCATCCTGTCACTTCTTCTTCTCAGTGTTTTCCAAACGTTCCTTTCCTCCCCGATCCTCGCAGAACCTCCTAGTTACTTACCTCATCAGTCCACGTTCTTCTTTATCACCAAATCTCTAAGGCTTCGATTCTCTTTTGCTCCGATTTCCCCAAAGTTGATGATATATAATCAAACAATGCTGCGTTCCAAACGTACATTCTCAGAAATTTCTTCCTCAAATTAATGTCTGATACTAGCAGATTTCTTTTGGCTTCGTCTGTACTAATCTGCTTTTTAAGTTCTCCTTGCTTCGTCTGTCATGGATTATTTTTCTTCCAAGGTAGCAGAATTCCTTAACTTCGTCTGCTTCCTACCCACCAGTTTTTATGTCACGCTTTTCACTGCTACCTTTACTTTCGCCTTTCTTGGGCTTACTCTCAATCAGTATTCTGTACTCATTAGACTGTAATTCTCTTTTATCTCAACTGAACATAGCAATGTCAGCAGCGAATCTTATCATTGATATCCTTTCACCCTCAGTTTTAATTACACTGTCATTGAGTATAGTCTGGGTAATTTGCGCTCCATTTCAAGGAAAAACTAGTTTTCGACGAATGTTAGTGTTCATGACGTCGTATCTTCTGAACCATAGGTCGCACGATGATATATTTTTGCAGGTCCTTTCAGTGGTATATGTGGATACTGTATGCAGCAATGTGTTGCGAATAGAATCTTCAGTAAAGAACTAATCAATTAAAACGAAACGCCTGCTGCTAAAGTTTTACTGCATGAACAACGAAAATGTAGTAAGCGATACTTGTTTTTGCTGTTAATAACTTGTGGAGGGCGTCAGCGAGAAAAAGTTTCGAAAAGGCTTGAAATTATGTGTGAAGGTTGTTGGAAGTCGCTAAGCGCTCGCATTATGAAATGCTGTATGAATATTGTTTGGTTATATTGCGTGCAGTGAGTCAACACTCTCTCGAGACATACGCTGAGGTGACAAAAGTCAGGGGATAGCGATATGCACATAGACAGGTGGTGGCGACAGTATCCGCACGACGAGAATTAACATACTTTGAACGCGGAATGGTAGGTGGAGCTAAACGCCTGTGACATTCCATTGCGGAAATCGTTAGGAAATCCAGTATTCCGAGATCCAGATTGTCAAGAGTGCGCCGAGAATACCAAATTTCAGGCATTAGCCCTAACTCACTATGGACGACACAGTGGTCGACGGCCTCCGCTACGGCGTTTGCGTAGAATTGTCAGTGCTAATAGAGACGTAACACTGCGTGAAGTAACCGTACATTGGTGGGACGTACGACGAACGTATCAGTTAGGACAGCGCAACAAAACCTGTCGTCTTTGGGCTATGATACCAAACGAACGAGGCGAGTCCCTTTGCTTGCGGCACGACATCGCCTGCAGCGCTTCTCCTGGGCTCGTGACCATAACAGTTGGACTACGTCGACTGGGAAAACCGTAGCCTGGTCAGATGACTCCCGATCTCAGTTGGTATGAGCCGATACTAGGATCTGAGTTAGGTGCAGACCACGCAGACCTATAGTCTCACTCTGGTCCAGCTGAACCGATCACTGACTGGAAATGGTAGTGTTCAGGCTACTTGGAGACCATTTGCAGCCATTCATAGACTTCACGTTCCCAAACAACGGTGGAATTTTTACGGATGACAATGCGCCACAATTGTTCGCTACTGGTTTGAAGAACATTCTGGACAATTCAAGCGAATGATTCGGCTACCCATCGAAAATTTATGGGACACAATCGAGAGATCTGCTCGTGCACAAAATTCTGCACCGGCAACACTTCCGCATTTACGGACGACTGTAGAGGCAGTGCGGCTCAATGTTTTTGCAGGGACTTCTAACGACATGCTGCACTATGCCGGGGAGAAGCAAGCCCGACTCGATATTAGAAGGTAGCCCATGACTTTTGTCATCTCAGTATCCACACTGTTTATAACTTCAATACATGACTTATAGCGTTTAAACCGTTAACGTAAGATTATACTCTTAATGAGTGGATTATGACAATCTTGTAATTTTTTTAAATGCAGTCTGTAATTATACGAAATATTGGAAATCAAACTTTCGTTGTTTTTGGAAGGCGTTAGATAGGCAGCCTGTAACTGGAAACTGGTGACCGTTTCAGCCTTTATGTATTAGACACTGGACGGTGTAGTCAGGTGATCATCAGCAGGGCATTCGTCGCCGGTCACCGCTGTCCGCCAGGTGCGTGCAGCTGCTTCTTTGGGCGCCGTCCTCTCTGAAGGCGACCTTGGCGCCGACCATGAGCAAGGCGCCGCACAGAACGGCACTCCGCTTCACTCCGTTTTCATTATCTACTCCGCCTCTCCGCCCGGTACCATTTCATTCAGCAGTGCTACCAAGGAGGTTCGAATAAAGGGAGATGGCGTTAACGATTCTGAGAAGAGGCGTTGTTTGAAGCCAGGATGTAGGGCAGTCCGTCTTCCTGTTGAGACCAAAACAAGTGCTTCTCCCCTACATTCGTATGTGACATTTACCGTTTCTACTGCCAAATGAATTCACAGTCTATCAGAGTGTGTACGTAGATACGACATACTTTCGTGGAGGAATACACATGATCAGACGGCTGAGAATTTAATTTTTTGATGCGAAAATTCATTTGTTAGGTATTGACTTAATCGCGGCAAAACAGCCGATCGTTTTAATTTAAATCGAACTATCAACTGTAACAGTTAACAATACGATAGGCCCATGATCTTTTCGATCATATCTTTACCAAAACGTACGATTTTCTGAATGTAAGTTCTGAAATGGCGCTTTTTAATCTTAGGAACGCAACAACATTCCATGAAAATTATTGACTGAGCTTAGGTGCCATTAAGCATTGCCACTAAAACCAAACGCTTACCATGAATGTCAGTTAAAGCTAATTTTGTCTTTCCTAAACATTTTTCCCATTATAAGAATATTTTCGTCGTTCTACAAGCAATCAATTTCGTTTGACAATATTGCACGATCAGGATATGTATTTCTAATGATTTTAACTTATTATTACAATCGATAATGGACATATATTCAGTTAAAAAGTCTGTAAAACGGAATTTAATAACAAATCGGTTATTCATTTACGTGATTTTATATGCAAGAAACAATACTCCAGTGCTTGGGGGAATTAAATTTTTATTTCACTTTCACAAACAAAATAAACTTGCAGCTTCTTAACCAGTGTACTTTATCACAAATCTAGTTTATTATCGTTAGAAGATAATGAGATTACTGTATTTGTTTTCACTTTTGTTTTGTGAGAAAAATTCTTTTAGTATTCTCACTGCGTGAACCATACTAGGCTGTAATAACAAGTGATCATCAAGTGACCATTGATGTTTCATGTGGACTCGCAACACTTACTCATAATTTCAGCAATCATTAAATAAATGGAATTCTGTGGACATATACATTGCATCACTTATGGAACCAGATGCGCCACTTTGCTACCACTTATTATTCAAGTATGTGCCAAATAATTATCAAACATAACAGTGACCTTATAGAATGAGAAGTTAAGAGCTGAGGCAAAGGCCTAAAAGCTCGGCCTCACTCTGAAGGCCGATAAAACCTGTTTTCTTGGCAGACTGACATGACAACTCTTCATTTACACTGGATACACTGTTATGACAACGCTTCACAGTTTAGACAAGAAGAGAACAGAGGCTTTTGAAATGTGATTCTGCAGAAGAGTGCTGAAAATTAGACGGGTGGATCACGTAAGTAACTGAGAGGTACTGAACAGTACTGGGGCGAAACGAAATTTGTAGCACAATTTGACTAAAAGAAGGGATCGATTGATAGGACACATATGAGACAATAAAGGATCATCAGTTTAGTGCTGGAGAGAAGTGTGGGGGTGAAAATCGCACAGGGAACCAAGAGATAAACACAGCAAGCAAATTCAGAAGGATGTAGACTGCAGCAGTAATTTGGAGATGAAAAGGATTGCACAGGATGAGCAGCATGGAGAGGTGCAACAAAGCCGTCTTCGTACTGAAGACTAACAACAACACATAACTGTTAAGCACTGAAATGCTCTTCACATTTGTATTTCTCACAGAAGGAGGCGCTTATCACATGATTCAAATGACCATTTCACTGCTTGAGGCGGCAGCCTGGTTGCTGAAGAAGGGTGATTTGTTTCTGTTTCGCATATTTACTCCACACACCAGTGTACACCTTTTTATTGATGCAAACGACAGTTTCATGTGGTGGTGTATCTTCCAGGAAAATGTCTTTTGGCAACAACAGAAAACAAATAGATGCATGAAATGAGCTTTATATGACAAATTTTTTGATGCACATAAATTATTATAACTTTTTGGAGCAGCAGTTCCCAAAATAAAGGAAACTACCAACGTAACATTTAGCACAGAGCAGAATAATCGTGTATGCACAAAAAAGAATTAATGTGAGGAAAGTTTCAAAAGAATAATTTATTGCCTACTTAGACACGTTCACTCACTGGATTATCTCAGATATAAACACTTAAGTATATTACACAACGCATACACAGCTGCTGTGACACCAGCTGCCTACAGCAAAGGAAAACAAGTTCAATATAAAATTCTTTAAAATAAATGGGTGTCGTATTCTGAAACATTACAATCATTTATGGCAATTCTAGTCCCAGTTACATTCTGCACGTATGAGAGAAACGATGAAAAGATGCTAGGCTCTGCTGTGGATACGCGACTTTGAAATTCGATCAAATTGAGCTTCGTGGGAACGTTTTAGACGTACTGTGCTGCACATGACTGATGTGCTACATTTCATCTCAAAGCCTTTACCCACAAGCTTTTCCTTGCTCTGTCGTTTGTGAATCTACCTATTGTAAACTTAAAACATACTGAGTGAAAACGTCGAAAGGAATAATTCATCCAGAATGAGATTTTCACTCTGCAGCGGAGTGTGCGCTGATATGAAACTTCCTGGTAGATTAAAACTGTGTGCCCGACCGAGACTCGAACTCGGGACCTTTGCCTTTCGCGGGCAAGTGCTCTACCATATGAGCCACCTAAGCACGACTCAAGCCTGGTACTCACAGCTTTACTTCTGCCAGTATCTCGTCTCCTACCTTCCAAGCTATCCTGCGGACCTTGCAGAACTAGCACCCCTGAAAGAAAGGATACTGCGGAGACATGGCTTAGCCACAGCCTGGGGGATGTTTCCAGAACGAGATTTTCACTCTGCAGCGGAGTGTGCGCTGATATGAAACTTACTGGTAGATTAAAACTGTGTGCCCGACCGAGACTCGAACTCGGGACCTTTGCCTTTCGCGGGCAAGTGCTCTACCATCTGACCTACCCAAGCACGACTCACGCACGGTACTCACAGCTTTACTTCTGCCAGTATCTCGTCTCCTACCTTCCAAACTTTACAGAAGCTCTCCTGCGAACCTTGCAGAATAAAGTAACGGTATTATTTTAGCTAATGCATTCAGCTGCAGAATTCAGAAGCAGACTTTCCACTTCCGTTTTTGCGTCTGTAGGTCACACGAGTAACCATTTTCACACAAACTAACTTTGGTATTCCGACGAATATCATTATAATAACACATACGAAACTCACAATATTTTTTTGTCAAACACATGTTAGAGTGCATAAGTCGCTGGCTTCACTCTTATGGCGTTAGGACATCTCCACAGATAGAGAGCCACCATAAAGATCCCACATGCATTAACAATGTATATGCTTCCATCAGTGCCTGCTCATGTTGATAACTTCCTGTCATCTCACGAAAGTGATGTCTAGAGTGTAATAACAACTTTAAAGAGTAGCCTTGAATATGAAAATAAGTGAGAGAGTGACTTGTCCTCTCTCAGAACAAAGAACCGATCTGCCCATCTGTGAGCCATTCAGCTTGGTAATATAGCACGTATTCCACCATTCCAGGATAGTACTGCTGGGAACACCTCGTGGGCTGTTCTCCATGTTATTGTTTGGTCTTCTGCCTACACACCATCATGACAAATGTCAAAAGGGCCATGCAGATTTCTCGGGCCATGCCTAAGTACAGCTGCACTCATTGAAAATGCTGAGGGTCTGACAGATGCCCACAGCTAAACCGGGCTGCAGAGATACGCCGCTGTCACACTCTGCTAGGGTAGTACCGCGGCACTGACCTCAGACAGTGCCAGTAGCAGATTGCAGCCATATCTGCATATCAGGATCTATCATTAGGTAATGCAGGGAGTAAACAATTTTGGTTTTCCTGCTTACTTTTATATTTTATTTTGGGGCTATGTTGTGTTGGGAGGTTCTGAAAAGAAACCTGAAAGAGACTTTATTTAGAGCAGCAAAACCTCCAGACCTATCACAGTTGGGTAACTGTAGGGCAGTGTAGTTATGACCAAATAGGTGACAGTTTATGATTTATCAGGCCACAAATGATGATGTACAGAGGCAGTGCCAGTAACGTTTGAAACTTGTAGAACGCTGGGCCATGATACCTGTAACTGTTTTCGCTTATTGATATTGTGTCAGTATACTACATTCCCACTTATTCTGCACTATATAATTAAAAATGGAAGTTGCATAACCACCAAAAACGCGCGGAGCAACGTTAAATGAAGCTACTGAAGTTTTGAAGAGTCAGGTATCCTGTTTACTCCAGGGTAAAGTAAAAAAAAAACAGGTTAATGAAAAGTTGCAGAAACAACTGGGAGCATTGCAAGTCACGAGTGCTCTCGTACAGTCCCAGGGAGGGGAAAACAAGATCTTAGTGAACGTATCTGTCCTATCCATTGATCTTCCGGCAGCTAATCTCATTATGCCTTTTTGTGGGAAAGCATCTAAGGATGTATCAGCTTTTCTGGGTGACTTGAGAGAGGCAGATCAATCAGGGCATTGGTCTGATTCGACATGTCTGTCTATGGCTAAATTCTGGATAATGGATGATGCTAAATCGTCCTTCACATGCTACGAACCCTTTAGTAAAACACAGACATTTGACCAGCTGGCTAAAGGGCTGCTGTAAGCAAAGTAGTGTCAGATTTTTCAGGGAGAAGCTCGTGGGATTAACACAGAGGTAAAATGAGTCAGTAGAAGCATTCTCTGAGAGATTCGTACCATGAACTAGCAGTCTTATGAGTTGACATACAATGCAGAGATGGATAGAATCCTCTTGCAGGAAGCAGAGACTAGAGCGTTGGACGTTTTCGTAAGGCATAGTTCAGCGGATATGTCGCGATTGGTGAGGATGGAAAACACTAGAGATTTGTCCTCAGCTATCAGGATAGCCACGCAATTCGAAGAGATAGGTACTACGACTCAGAAACGGAGTGACATTGGTTCTACTCCTCTGACATCATATGTTACAGATGTCGATAAGGGAGCCACGTGAAGAATCGAAGTGTGCTTTGAAAGTGAAATGTGGCATAAGGCGTGTGACTGAAAAAGTAGAAAGCAGGATAAGGGCAATTAAAGGAACCATTCATTAAAACTGAATGGGGATGCTTTAACTAGCACAATTGATTCCCAGTAAAGAAGTATACTGCAAGGACTTATGCAGAGACAGACTGTTTCTTTCTTGGTACAGCGAGTAATAAAGAAAATAAATTCTTGGTAGACATGAATGCACGTGTGACAGTTGGTGGCCTGGACGTCTTAGGCAGGAAGAGATTTCAGTCTCCACAGTACAGGTTACATGGAGTGGGTAGCAAAGAAGTGGAATCATTGGGGACGACACTGCTTAGCTATACCATTGTGGCTAAAAGGTTTAAGAAGCATATGGGGATATTCCCATATGTTGGTGAGAAAATGTGTCCAATTCTCAGACTCGATTTGCTATGTATAAACATCACTCTATAATTGATCTTTTAGAGTGTACGATCGAACTTGATGGAGCTTTTTTCCACAAGGGGACAGAGCTGCTAGTTGAACAATGTCACAAGGTGCACTTGTTATGAAGGTCAGCTCAAATGTTTACACATACACTGAAGGTTAATTTATGGGACAATGCACCGGCAGGTACAGGAAAATTCGTCTGTGTTAGAGTAGGTATGGGCTTAGCAAGGTAATCGTTGTGCACAGTAGAATCATTGACCTGCAATGAAGAATTGGATATGACTACGAAGTCTTTCGCGACGGAGTCCTTGCATAAAAAGTTCTCGGTTTACTTGCCGCGTCAAATTTGGATAAAATCCCAAGCTTTCGATGACTACCTCCGTCATCTTCGTCAGGGGTAAAACTGACTGTCGTGGACCGGTGAGGCTTCCGCTTTTATAAGCAGTGGACGGCTTCTCATTGGCTGGATGACGTCACGGTGAAACCGATGCGTACTGAGGTGGCGGCCTCTATATCCACAGAGTTTGTTTGCGCGCTTTATCCAGCGTTGCTTGCAGCGCCATCCATCGCAACAGGCGGAGAACTGCGAGGAATGTAAGAAGTCTCCCTCTGCGCTCTTTCTATATCAATTGCGCGCTTCCATGCATTGCTGAGTGCATAACCGGAATCTCTGTTGAAATTATTTTCACAGAGTCTAATTTCAACTGCTTCCCTGATGACAGAGTCCCAATAGTTTGAAGCGTGAGCAAGTAGTCTTGTTTCATCGAATAAAATCTTATGTTTATTTAACAAACTGTGCTCAGCCACCGCTGATTTTTCTAGATACCTGTATTTCAGGTGACGCTGATGTTCCACATTGCGATCGGCGACAGTTCTTATAGACTGGCCCACATAACTTTTGCCACACTCGCAAGATATGCTGTAAATTCCCGGACAAGATTAGCCTGCCAAAGGGCCGAATGATTGACAGTTTGAGTGCCTCAGAGAAAGACATTATCGATAGGTTGGGTGAAAACCACAGCCACAAGCCCGTGTTACCATTTCTGCAATAAGCAATGAAGCTAAACACATGCAAGGAAAAGGAAGAAAAGACATGGAAGCGTACTCGCTTCGGTTCACAGACTTGTTCAATGCAGCGGGTCCATTACCAGCAATACCTATAACACAGCATGGGATACCAACAGGAAGCAACACTCACAAGTATTAGAATCCACACTGGATCCCAAAGCAATTATATCGATGAAGAAATTTACTGGCCAGCAGCTGGCTGATGGAATCATAAAGAATAGTGACAGCCCCTGGACTGCAAACATTGTTATTGCACCCAAAAAGTCGTCAGATGGTATCAGGAAATACAGGTCATGTTGCACTTATCACTACCTAAACTGACGCGTATCCCATCCCAAACATTATGGGAACGTTGGATAAGATGGGTCTTCTTGATCATGGATTCGAAGAGTGGCTACCACCAGCTTAAAATAGTTCCACAAGACCGGCTGGAGACAGGTTTTTCCACACCATAGGGACATTAACAGTACTGTAGGATGATGTTTGGACTCAAAAATGCAATACCTATATTTCAGACTCTTGGGACTGGAACCTAAAAAATGCATGGTTTATCTTGATAACATAACCGCATTTTCAAAAGAATATGAAAGAACACATGAAATGGCTGGAAGACTTTTAAATGATTACATGCAGCATGTCTAATACCCTGTGCCACGAAACTTCCTGGCAGATCAAAATTTGGCGCCGGACCGAGACTCGAACTCGGGACCTTTGCCTTTCGCGGGAAAGTGCTCTACCATCTGAGCTACCCAAGCACGACTCACGACGCTGATATGAAACTTGCTAGCAGTCGTGCTTGGGTAGCTCAGATGGTAGAGCACTTGCCTGCGAAAGGCAAAGGTCCCGAGTTCGAGTCTCGGTCTGGCACACAGTTTTGATCTGCCAGGAAGTTTTATATCAGCGCACACTCCGCTGCAGAGCGAAAATTTCATTCTGGAAACATCCCCCAGGCTGTGGCTAAGCCATGTCTCCGCAATATCGTTTCTTTCGGGAGTGCTAGTTCTGCAAGGTCTGCACGAGAGCTTCTGTTAAGTTTGGAAGGTAAGAGACGAGATACTGGTGGAATTAAAGCTGTGAGGACGGGTCTTGAGTCGTGCTTGGGTAGCTCAGATGGTAGAGCACTTGCCCGCGAAAGGTAAAGGTCCCGAGTTCAAGTCTCGGTCCGGCACAGTTTTGATCTGTCAGGAAGTTTCATATCAGCGCATACTCCGCTGCTTCGTTAAAATTTGATTCTGGAAACACCCTGCGCCATTCTGCTCAAACAGAAGTAAACTATCAGGGGCATGTAATTACTCAGGAAGAAGAGAAACCCGATCAATGGCTAAACTTACTGGTTCATCATTTTTATCACTGTAGACTACAAAGCAGTTACTGTCGTTTTTAGGCCTCTTTAATTATTATAGGGAGTTTGCGAGGGATTTTGCACACACTGCCAAGCCCTTGAATCATCTATTAAGAAAAGGAGTGAAATTTGAATGGTCAGCAGAGCATCAAGCTCAATATGAGAAATTAAAACATGGTTTGGTATTGAGTCCTGTGTTGTATTTCCTAACTTTCATTAAGAGTTCATCCTACTGTGTGATTCAAGCGATAGAGCAGTTGGTGGGGAATATGTAACAGTCCGTCCCTTATGTATCAGTGCAATTGAACAAGGCAGAATGCAACTAAATGTTAGCTGTTATTTAAGGTATAACGTACTTTCTCCGTTATTTATAAGGACAAGCATTTGAAGTAGTTACTAATCACGCTTCCCTTGAGTGGCAATTGGAATTGAAAGACTCTTTCAGTAAACTGACATAATGGGCAAGAAAAGTGTCAAAGCAGAGTTCCTTGACTCTTTTCATTCCAGCGATACGTTATTATGCAAATTGACCACATTTTATATGCAAATTAGAGCCAATTTGATATAAAAATCAATTATATTTAAAATTAAATCCAGTTGCAATCAACTGTAATACAACTACAGTGATTTCATCGACGATTTCTTTCTTTTTCTTCCATCTAGATACTTGTAGATATTCCATCGCATGTACTACGTATAGACTAAAGCGATTTCTGCGGGCTGCGCCAGCCAAAGAACAGCAAGGGCAGTCCAACAGAAGACCCATTTCAGCCCCCATTGGTTTGCATCAGGTCTGGTGCCAGACTCAGCAAGGGGGAGGAGGGGAGGACAGATGATACAGATAGCCATACATTGTGCTCTGTCGGCTTCCTTGAGAGACTTTGTCAGCCAGGGCACTATGCGACATTTTTTCGCTAGGAACTTTCGCTCAAAGTTTCCCTTGTGGGAAAAAGGTTAGGTATATCACATGGACAATGTTTCGAACCACTGTTAATATAAAACTTTCTAGGGGAGATACTAATCTCTAAAACTTTCTAACAGACACAGGCAGACACTGGGAATGAGGGCCACATCCTTCTGCCATCTGTTTGGCATCTAGCCCAACATTTTTCACTTTTCTTTTCTTTTTTTCTATTTTTATGTTCCCACGGTAGAAAACAGCATGCAAAAGGCACCAAAAGGCTTGGGTGGAGTATCGTGATATAAAATTTTAAGATATAAGTTTCTGAAAGAGAGGTTTCAGTACATTTCATTGCAATAGCTGCATTTTTTCTATGGTGGTGGGAGTAAAGTGGCGTCTTTTTTATTTTTTCTCCGGTGGAACGAAAGTATTACTTTCTGATTGACAATTGCTGCTTGAGATGTCGGAAATGCCCTTAGAAATGGCTCGCTCTGTGCTTTTAACTTCACTTTGGATTTTGCTGTAAGTAGAGCGACTTCAGGCTCTACTTGCAAAAGGCATACTATGGCCTCTGTTTGCAGCAGAGTCATTTCATGTCTTGCACTTGGGAGAGACACTTTTGGCTCCACACACAGCTGGGAGACTCTGCAGTCACCATGCTCTAAGCGGAGACATCACCAGCAAGCAGGGTCAGACCTCATCTGAGGATGATGCAGCAACGGCACTGACACATGCTTAGCGAGCCACCGGTACCTCCCATAGTCAGCACATCCACACTCCAACAACGATGAAATTCACACGCAGTGCCAGTATTATAGGTCATAATGAATTTAATAACCGTCAGGAATTTCACAGTTACGTCCTTCTGGCCACTGGGGCTGAAGCAGTTGCAGAACAATATTTTCCAAGCAATCACTGTTGCCAAGCTGTGGATTTGAGTCAGTAAAAATTTAATATGTTACAGAGCTGAAATTACCATCACATGCATCCATTTCTGAAATTTGCGAACCATAAGTCACTTCAGTTTTATCTTGTTTTGTGTTTATCATTATTGCCGTTGGATCTGTAGCACCTTTGTAGCTAGTCATCTCTGTTCATAACTAAGGAAACTATGTGATTACCCCCAACCATTAATCCATTGCTGGACCGAAAAGCAGTTTTCATGCACTCTGTTGTTCACAGTTTAATTAGCATGATCCATTGGGGGAGACATCTAGATGGATAAATAACTAGCATTATTTCTAATTCTCTTTAAAGGGAGGAGGTTTTTGCAGGCATTGAAGCTAAGGAGTTTTAATTATGAAGTGGTTTATAAACCAGGGAATAAGCACACCAACAGTCATGGTAAGCAGGAAAGTTGGAGCTCTGCAAGCACTAAACAAAAGCTTGACAGAGTGGCAAAAGGCACAAGCAGCACACAAGCTGTCTGGCTTTCAGTTCTCAACCATAGTTTGTGACACACGACAACTTGCTGTGCAGAAATATGAAGTGCAGAACACGCATAGTAGTTCACACATCGTTCAGAAACAAAGTATTGCAGCAGGCACATACCATATGTTGATGGGCCATGAGGGACATAAAATGACAGACACGTGTGCAGCCAAAAAGTTTTGGTGTAGAAACAAAAAGCAAGATGTTGAACAGTATGTGTACCATGTGCAAGAAGAGCAGGCCTTATGCTATTACAAAGGTTGCCTGAAGCAGCAAAATCCATTGAAATGCTTGGTTTAGATATTCTAGAACCATTTAATAAGACAGCAGCTGAAGACAGGTATATTCTGACAGTAAAGGACCACATTTCCTGGTTCATAGCATCGATAGGGATTCCTGACCAGCAAGGAGGCACAGTCACAAACACGACGGTTAACAATTGGATGTTAACATTTAGTATTCCTGGTACTACAATTACATACAAATTCTATGTCAGACCTCTTGAAGCAGTTATGTCACCTGCTACATATGAAAACTTCGCACTAGTCATTTCCACCCGTAGGGAGATGAACCTTCTGAGAGGGTTCATCGCACAATTTCGAGAACGTTGAGTGACCATGTAAACTGTCAGCATTACAAATGGGACATGTATCGTCTCAGCATATAATTCTAAAGTACATGCTAGTACTGGTCTTTCGCCACACGAGGTGGTATGTAGTAGAAAGATGCCGTCTCCTTTCGAAGTTATGAAACCTAAAATAGGTGCTAATGAGGAGGTCCCTTAAAAGTTCATGAAACAGTTAAGAGAAATTTGGCAGAAGGTCAAAGGAGCGAATACAAAGGACTGGAACATTAGGAACAAACGAGATATCGTACAGGGAAGTTGCCACAATATTGAATAGGCAACTGGGTTTTGGTAACAAACCCTTATATAACAAAAGAAAGAACAAAGTAGTTTTTAATGAAGTGCAATGGTTCATACCAAGTGATACAGATGACATCATCAGTAAATATGCAGCGTCCAACAGCAATGTCGATTATTCATGTAAACTGAGTCAATCCCTTTACTGGAGCAGTGCACAATTTGCCACGGGTTCCAACACAACAGGTGATACGGAATAAAGTGTTGGGTCTTGCCCAAACGTCGCTTACAGGGTGCCTAAATGATGCTACGTTCTCGGAATGCTATACAACAATTCAAACAAATAACATTAGTAGTTTTATTTCAAATAAGCAGATTGACAATACTTAACTTTGAAATTTACAAGTAGTAGTCGCAAACGAGGGTGACATAAATATAATTTAGAATCCTTGGCTATGTGTAATGTTCCTGGAAGTTGACATAAGTCACTAATACGGCTCGGGGAATCATGTCCACTACTGTCTGTATACGATCTGAGCGACCGAGGCTGGCAGAAGCAGCGCTTATATTCACTTCATGCAGGGAGTGCTCCTGGCGCGGCTCGATCATTGTCAGCGGCTGCTGGCTGACATTAGCTCTACGCATTCTCTGGTTTTGCGTCTTCGTCTTCGTCCCAGCGCTTGTGGTTACGCCAGAACGTGCCTCGCCCCCAAAGCGACGAACTGTCGTCCTGTATGGAGTGCGACCACTGCGGGGTATGCCCGAGTGTGGCGGCCTCGACGGGTAGGAAGCTGTGGCTGCAGGGGACGTCAAGCTTCTGGCCTGCGCTCTGGCAGAAACGTCCCCCGCAAAACGACCAGAAGGGTACGCGTCCACCTCGTGCTGCCATGAACCAGATGAAGAAGGCGACGACTGCTGCGGTGTGGGCGGGTGCAGTTCCAGCGGAAGGACGAGAGGAGGAGGAGGAGGAGGAGGAGGCGAAGGCTCCGTCTCTATGGGCTCGTCCCGGCGTGTCGTGATGACACTCTCTGCACTCTCTGGCGGCTGCTGTGGCCGCGCTGTTCTCCGGATCCGTGAATCTGGGGGAAGATGGACTGAAAGATCATCGTGTACATGACAGAGGAGAAGCTGATTTATGATGGCGGCGCTGCAAGCTATCTGGACCTGAAAGAAAATACTTGCAAGCGCCAAGTCGACGGACGATCTCGCCTCGTGCCCATCGTCTGCTGCCCTGTAAAAGACAATATCACGCGACGCGAAGCGATACTTGCGGCCTTCCTTCGGCGCCGGATGCTGAGGAGGGTGGAGCAGGGTGCGAAGGCGGCGGCCGTGAAATAATTCCGCCGGCGATGGTCCATCTCGTGGCTGCGAACAATGAGAGGCAAGAAACGGTTGCAATGCTTGTTCCCTGGTGTGTGTGGAGCGTAGTTTGCCTATCTGCTGCTTCAATGTTCTGACAAAACGTTCCGCTTCGCCGTTTGAATGTGGATGGAACGGTACGCTAGTCAGATGCTGTATGCCATTGCGTTCACAGAATGTTTCAAATTTATCTGACGCGAACTGAGATCCGTTGTCTGACACTAGTACTTCAGATAAACCTTCTAGGCAAAAAAAATCGATGACAACACCTGAATTGTGCTACGTGACGTCGTCGAGCTCATTGACACAGCAAAAGGGAACTTGCTATACGAGTCAACCACAATCAACCAACGGGTTTTCCAAAAAGATCCTGCAAATTCTATGTCCACACGCTGCCATGGCGGTTGCGACTTAGGCCAAGCACAGAACTGTTGCAGTGAAGCGGAGCGATTTTCCGTACAAGCGCGACACTGTGACGTCATCTGTTCTACTTGGGCATCCATACTCTGCCAAGTACAGTGTCGATGCGCTAACTGTTTCGTACGAACAATCCCCCAGCGTCCTCGGTGAAAGAACTGCAACACTTCTTTTTTGCAAAGCTTTAGCGATCAACACACGTGACTGCCCAGTGTCATCGCACCTTCCTGTATAGCGAGGCTATGCCGATGTGCCAAGTATCGGCGTACTACAGAGTTCTTTATGCTATGCAAGGAACGAGGCCAAAGTGTGCTTATGTACGTTAGCAAAATGTTCAAATCCGGATCAGCTTCCGTGGCCTGTGCAATTTTCCTATAGTTCTACGGAAAAGGCTGAAGCGGTTTAGAATCCTGAGCATCAAAGTGACAACAAGATGTAGCAGAAGCGTCAAAGTCTGTATCAGGTCCAGTCGGAAGACATGAAAGAGCCTCCGCATTACCACGTTGAGCTGTCGGACGATAAACAATCTCGTACTGGTTTTGAGACAACAACAAAGCCCATCTTTGTAATTTTAGGGCAGTTCCTACAGGAACCGGGTTCGCTGGATGAAACAAGGACTACAAAGGCTTGTGATCCATTACTAAGTAGAATTTTCTGCCATACAAATAATGGTGGAATTTTGTGACACCATGCACAATAGTCAAAGCCTCTTTTTCAAAATGTGAATAGTTACACTGAGCTTTGGACAACACTTTTGATACGAAGGCAATAGGTCTGTCCGGATTTGAACATTTTGCTATCGTACGTTAGCACATTTTGGCCTCGTTCCTTGCATAGCATAAAGAACTCTGTAGCTCCGTTGCATCGCTTGCGTCGCAAGAATGTCCTCTTTATTTGGACAGATGAGTGCCAAGTAGCTTTTCAAAAACTTAAAGATGCATTGCCCAGTGATCGATACTTAGTTCACTTTGATCCCGAAAAACGAGTTATATTGAAAGTTGACACTTCCTCTTGTGCAGCATTTGGTGTGAATCTAATATAATAGTTCATTTTCCCTAAAACTGATTGCAAATCTGTGATATTGCGAGGAACTGGCAAATCACATATGGCTAACAAATGCGACTGAAGAGGATGGGCCATTCACTGTTTATGATATAACCAAGATAATGCAACTCACGTTTAAAAAAATCACACTTGTCCAGTCTAAACTTTAGTCCTGCACCAGATAACACATGAAACAAAGGACGTAAATTTGAAATATGTTCTTCAGATGTACGACCTGCTACGACAATGTCATCCAAATAGTTTGAACAGTTTGGCACTTGTGCAGTCAACTGTTCCAAATACCATTGTAAAATGGTGGGTGCGGAAACACTGCCAAAAGTCAAAAGCAAATATTTAAACAAGCCCAAGGGAGTATTTACTTCAGACACTTTTTGAGACTCTTCATCGAGCAGTAGTTGAAGATACGCGTCGGCCGGCCGCTGTGGCCGAGCGGTTCTATGCGCTTCAGTCTGGAACCGCACTGCTGCTATGGTCGCAGGTTCGAATTCTGCCTCAGGCATGGATGTGTGTGATGACCTTAGGTGAGTTAGGTTTATGTAGCTCTACATCTAGGAGGCTGATGACCTCAGATGTTAAGTCCGTAGTGCTTAGAGCCATTTGAACCAGTTTTGATATGCGTCGCGTAAATCAATTTTTGCAAAGTACCGTCCAGTGCCTAATTTGTCCATGAGATCCTCTGGCAATGGATAAGTATCAACGACAGTCTGTGGGTTGACTCTAGACTTAATGTGACTTGCCAGTGAACAGCTGGAAAAACGATAAGAATTTTGGTAAAGTTTATGGGGTTTAATACATAATTTGAACTCTGAAGACAAAGAAATTTTAGGACAATGAAACTTTTTTAACGATGAAGATTTTGGTATAAGAATAATCAGAATAGCTTTGATATAAACTTTATTATATAAACATTTATGTCTGTCAGTAATGTTAAATTTTTCCTGCCAGTCTGTGTTTGAGGTGTATAGACTTATTAACTACTTTTCTTATATGCTTAAAACTTTGTGTACACATTTATGACATTGTTATCTAAAAAGTAGATTACACTCAAATGATTTCAATCAATAGTTTTTATACTATAAATACATAAATTAGACAATCAAAATTAAGGTAATTCTTTTATAATTAATAAAGGTATATTTTTCCTCCTGGTGATAGTAAGCTGGTGTCTGTAGTCTACGTATCTTCAAATAGTAGCCTGAAATGTCACAAAAAATTTCAGACCTCTAGCTCAAATAGTTTTTCTTTTTGCATAAAATAAACATGTCAGAAAATTTTATTCTTGGGAACTTCAGTTTAAAGATACATTTCATCTGTTACTCACCTCTGTTGTTCTTAAAAGCCTCCAGTTGAATAATATTCTCGGTTTGTGTGTTCCTCATCTTCTCTCTTCCTTTCTTGCTCCTCTTTGCTATTCTGGCCTCTTTAGTTGCCTCAAGAACCCATTTTTCGCCTTCAGCCACTCTCAAGGAATCAATTGTCTCATATTGAAACCAGGAGTTAGTCCCAATAACTCTAAAACATCACATTTGCTAACTGATCCATCATTAAAGCAAATAACTGCATCTAATACACCTAATGTCATGGCACTGAAACCAACAAACACAGTTTTAGGCAGGTGTTCCCATATCACATGGTTGAAACATTCATTAACATTTTGCGTCTTTCCATGTAATCACCACGACGATAACTTAGCGTCACTTAGGTCCCTGTATATGGGCTTAATTGTTTCCAATACCTCAAATGGCAGGGAGTGATGGTGTGCATAAGTCTCACCATTTGCTATTGCTTTTTTGTATCCACACCATGTGCCGACACCACTGTTGCAGAGAGCATGCTGTGGATGGTCATATGTAGAAGCTTTATGGAAAAAGATAGCCCATACTGCTTTCTTCATAGCCTCAATATTGTTTCGATTCCTTCTTATGACTAAACCACAACAGAGCTGCAGTTTGCCCACCTCTTCCTTAGTAAGACGACCCTGACCACCAATTGATTTGCCATCACTCAGCTTTTTCCCCTTCATATCTTTTATTAGCTTACGTAAATGTGTGCCCATCCTCTTTTGGACATGACCAACACACTCTAACTTTTCAATTTTTACAGTTCTTCCATAAGGCATATTTTCCAACACATTTGCAAACCCTTTGGAGTCTCCATCTCTAAGGTACTTCACATACCGTACACCATAATTCTCTTCCGACCTTTGAAATATTCTGAGAACTCCCTCTGATTCCATTCCACCACTGTACCCAGAAAAATTCTGAACACAAACATAATCCTGGTTATTTCCTTTTCAACCATGCCAGTACTTTGTCATACATTCTATGTCAATCACCTTTCCATTTTCTAGGGATGTTGCAGTGACAGCACCATTCAATCATAGGTGACCACACTTCTGCCATGTCCCATCAAAGGCTGCAGCTATATCAGTGTCACCTTCATTGCATAACACAGTTTCTTCTACTGCTTTCTTCATTGGAACATCACTCGCTTGACTAAGACTTTCAAGAAGTACTTCTCAAATCTTGTAGGTGGAGGCAAATTCATCATAGCACAAAATATTTGAGCTGCCTTTCTACCCTTCCCAATACACCTCATTCCATACGCAAGTGTTATAAACTCTTCTTTTGCTCAATCCAGAAGAATACCCAGTTTTAGTTACCCCACAGAAATCACTAAACACTTGTAACTTACTAGCCACACCTTTCCTGCCTTCAAAATCTACGAAGATTTTAATACCACCTTTTCCACAAACCACAAACACAGCAGCATTCTTTAGAAGTGAACATAAAGCACACAATTCAGCAATTACGAAAACACATTCCGTTACAGTGTTTTAATCATATTTTATAGAAATGTCAATCTGGGTACTCAATATTTTAGCTTCAGTCTTGAGGCACTTGGCAGAGTCGACATAACATCCAGTTAGTTTGTGGATGTAATTACACAGTCTCTACTTTCCAACGAAGTAAACCGATTATCATAAAACTTACGTTTTCCCATTCCAAAACACTATTTTGGAGGCATAGCTACTTCCAAGAATAACACAGCACCAACAAATCAACAACGTACAGAAGTTTAAACACAAGCAACTCTCGAAAACAATAGCTATACAAAGGAAAACAAAGGAGCATCGGGAAGCGTGTGTGCTAATAGGGCTGCCAACTCAAAAAACGATTATGCAGTGTATTTTTTCGAAGTGCAAAATAATAATGACGCCATTTGACGTCCGACCGCAGCGGAAACACGGTCGTTCCCTCATACCGACATATGTTTAAATTTGTTTTTAAAGATGTTCCCGATGTCCGAATCGATTCATTTAATCACCATTTTGTTCACAAAACTCTAAATATTGATTTAAGAAGGAAAAAAATTCGAATTTTTGAGACAGATTCACTAGCAAGTGACCTAAAGTCAACACAGAGTCGAATGCGACGTGAAGGTTTGGAGAGCAAAACCAGTGGACTTGCCCACTGACTAGCTGACATGGGCGCAATAACTCCGTTATCTTGCAATTCTTTAAGTTCAGCAGCGACTTTTTCCCGTAATGCAATGGTAACAGTTCTGGCTCAGCAGAACTGTTACAGCGCCATCTATCACAAAGCGAAAAAAATTAGTCCAACAAAAACATTCATATTTCTTTACGTACTACACGAATATGTAATAAAAATTGGGGTTCCTATAAAAAAAAAAAACAACGCAGTTGATATCCGTTTGACCTATGGCAGCGCCATCTAGGGGGCCAACCATAGCGCCATTTGGTTTCCCCCTTCAAGATAGACAAGTTTCATTCTTTGTAGTTTTTTCGTTTGATGCTTATTTCGTGAGATATTTGGCCCAATCACTATCAATGGACCACACTAACATAACCTATATATATATATATATATATATATATATATATATATATATATATATATATATATATGTGTGTGTGTCTCTCAAATATAATATTTTAAGTAAGTTTATAACTTTAATTAGCACTTTTACATTAGTGTATTACGTCTTTTCACTGTATTGCACCTAAACTCATGAGCTTCAAGCAAATAGGTACTGACAGAGGTGGTTTTCATAGCATCCAAGTACATCAGGTGCAGGTCTAGGGTCTGGTTCTCATGGAATGAAGGAGGAAGGGGGGGTTACAGTTCGTTATGTACTGTCACTCTCACCTTCAATTAGCAGTATATTATTATTACTGTTTTGAAAAAGTACTGTAATTTGTTCACATAAATGCTTAGTGCATTGCTTTAGCACACCTTCAACGAAATTGCAGTTCAGATAAATACATTATCTGAAAAACAGTTGTCCAAAAATTTGACAAGTTCCTATGCCATGCAGTTGTCTTAGGAACTGGAACGAACTTCCACAAGTTCAATAACTATATAATTTAGACGAGATAAAACCGAAATTTGCGCGTCACCATGATCAGTGTTTCACTTACCTATAAGACACTTTCTAGTCCATGACTGCAGCGCCCTAGACCGCTCGGCTAATCCTGCGCGACCGTCAAGTATCTGCGAAACAACAAAGCCGCTGGCGCAAGTGGTATGTCCAAAGAAATACTAACCGCTACGAGAGAGAAAGGCATGTGGGGCTTTACATTTGATAAGTAATGTGGTGTGGAAAGCTGGTGAATGATCTAAATCCTGGACTGCATCTGTTCTAGCTCTGTCACAAAAACGAAGCAGCTAGGGACTGCTCCAATAAGCAGCCTACAGCATTAATACCACATGCTAGAAAAGTCCTCCTTACATAATGAATCAATGCCTGAGGAAATTCCTGCTGTTTCAGATTTCTGAAGAACAAGTATTCTTTGTGACATGTGAAAGTATTCGAGAACTAATCATGATTTCTTTTGTTCAGGATAAAACATGAAGCAATGAATTAAAATTTGTCCATGACTAGGACTTTAACAGAAGTCTCCTGTTTATTATGCGGATGTGCTAACCACTACGCCAGCGCACCACTGTAGCTAACACACGTGTTAAGACTACGCTGGTGCAATGCCCTCTCTAACACAAACTTTAATTCACATCTTCAGCCCGTGTTCCACTTCTTAAATAGTCGGAGAGCCTCGGCATTACTGATGATTTAAGAAGCGGAAAAATAGGCTGACGGTGTGAAATGAAGTTTCCTTTAGGGAGGACACTGGAGTAACGTAGTCTCTGCAGGTATGGTAGCCACAATGCTACGATGGTGTAGCGGTTGACACATTTGCCTAGTAAGGAAGAGAACTTGGTTCTAGACCTCCCTGTAGCACAAATTTTAATTTTAAAATGTAATTCCATCAAGTCATGAGTTTGAAATAGATAATTGAAAAATGCTGTGAGTTCTGCGTACCTTCTTCATTTGTTTACTAGATTATAAAAAGGCCTTTGTTTGTGTCATGTGGGATACCGGTAAGTTGTGACGTGTGGTCGGTAAGCTTTTCATTCTACAACACCTAGTACCATTAGTAAAAGGTCTTATAACAGTCATACTACAACCACGAAGGTGGATGGTGAATGTTGTTCATGTTGTGGTCTTCAGTCTGAGGACTGGTTTGATGCAACTCCCCATGTTACGCTATCCCGTGCACGCCTCTTCGTTTCCGAATAACCACTGCAACTTAAATTCTTCTGATTCTACTTACTATACTCATCTCCTGGTCTCCCTCTAACGTTTTAAGCCCCAAACTTCCCTCCGATACTAAATTGATGATTCCTTGATGTTTCAGAATGCATCCTATCTATCGATCACTTATTCTAGTCAGGTTGTGCTATAAATTTCTTTTCTCCCCAATTCTACTCAGTAACTCCTCATTAGTAACATGATCTGCCCGTCTAATCCTCAGCATTTATTATTTTCTTGTCTAAACTGTTTATCGTCCATGTTCCACTTCCGTATATGACTACACACTATATAAATACCTTCAGAAATGAATTCTTAACACTTAAATCTGTATTAGATGTTACCAAATTGCTGATGTTCAGAAATGCTTTTCTAACCATTTCCAGTCTACATTTTGTATCTTCTCTGCTTCGTCCATCATACGTTATTTTGCTGCCCAAATAGCAAAACTCATCTACTACTTCAAGTTTCTTATTTGATAATCTAATTCCATCCGTTATCTGCGTTATTCTTTTGCTGATATTCATTTTATGTCCTCCTTGCAAAACTCTGTCCATTCCTTTCAAATGCTCTTCCAATTATTTACTAGATGTATTCACATCACTGTCTTCCTCTACAGTTTTCTCTAGTACCATGGAAGTTATTCCCTGGTGTCTTAACAGATATCCTATCATACTGTCCCTGTCAGTGTTTTCCACATAGTCCTTTCCTCTCGGATTATGCGCAGAACCTCATCACACTTTTCCTTATCAGTCCACCTAATTTTCAACATACGTCTGTAGCAATACATCTCAAATGCTTCGATTCTCTTCTGTTCCGGTTTTACCACAGTCCATGTTTCACTGCCACTCAGTGCTGTGCTCCAGATGTACATTCTCAGGAATCTCTTTCTCAAATTAAGGCCTATATTTGATACTAGTAGACTTATCTTGGCTAGGAATGCCCTTTCTGCCGGTGCTAGTCTGCTTTTGATGCCCTCCTCGCTCCGTCCATCATTGTCTGTTTTCACGCCTAGGGAGCAGAATTCCATAACTTCATCTACTTTGTGACCATCAGTCCTGATGTTAAGTTTTTCGCTGTTCTCATTTCTGCTACTTCTCATTACTTTCATCCATCTTCGATTTACTTTTCAATCTATAATCTGTCCTCATTATTCATTTCGGTCAGCAGATCATGTATTTCTTCTTCACTTTTACTGAGGATAGCAATTTCATCAGCGAATCTAATCACTGATATCCTTTCACCATGAATTTTAATTCCACTCCTGAACCTTTCTTTTATTTCCATCATTACTTCTTCGACGTATAGATTGAACAGTAGGGGCGAAAGACTGAATCCCCGTCTTACACCCTTTTTAATCCGAGAACTTCGTTCTTGGTCTTCCACTCTTGGTTCTTCCACATGTTGTACATTACCCGTCTCCCTATAACTTAGCCTTATTTTCCTCAGAATTTCGAACATCATGCACCATCTGACATGGTCGACTACTTTTTCCATGTCGACAAATCCTACGAACGTGTCTTGACTTTTCTTTAGTTTTGCTTCATTATCAACCGCAACGTCAGTATTGCCTCCCTGGTGCCTATACCTTTCCCGTAGCCAAACGGATCGTCATTCAACATATTCCCAATAGTCTTTTCCATTCTTCTGTATATAATTCTTGTCAGCAGCTTAGATGTATGAGCTTTTAAGCTGATTGTGCGATAATTCTCGCACTTGTCGGCTCTTGGAGTCTTCTTAATTGTGTGGACAATATTTTTCCGAAAGTCAGATGGTATAGCGTCAGACGCACACATTCTACATACCAACGTGAATAGTCGTTTCGTTGCCACTTCCCCAATGATTTTAGAAATTAAGATGGAATGTTGTCCATCCCTTTTGCCTTATTTGATCTTGATTCTAATACTGGATCCCCTTCTAAATCGATTCCTGTTTCTTCTTCTGTCACATCAGACGAATCTGCCTGCTCACAGAGGTCCTCAATGTACTTTTCCCACCAACCTGGTCTTTCCTTCTCATTTAACAGTGGACTTCAAGTTGCACTGTTAGTATTACCACCCTTCTTTTGAATTTCACAGAAGGTTGTTTTGACTTTCCTTTATGTTGAATCAGTCCTTCGGACAATCATTTCTTTTTCAATTTCTTCACATTTTTCATGCAGTCGTTTCGTCTTCCAAACCGCTCCTGTAGTGTTTGGGCAACCAAATTGAAAAAGCTGCTTGAGAGTTAGAGAAGAGTTGTTGGGGAAAATAAATTGGACTGTAAACATAACTATACATTTTTAATGAGGTCAATTCTTGGAGTAGTACATAATTAAAAAAGAAAAGAAAAACCAAGTTTAAAAGTAATTCTTGAAATAAAGTGTTGTTTATAGCAAGCAGGTAGCCTGTATGTGGTTTTTTTACTTATACTATGCTACTGCAAAAAAATTAAGTAAAAAGTTTATCCTAATGATTTTAATTAGGGATGAGTCATGTGCCAATTCCGACCTCAAGAGTTCAAGACTCGTCGATCCTCCAGAAATCGACTAATATCGAAATCTAACGATCTTGTACATCGATTCTTCGTTGTTGAATCTGGTGAAACTAAAAAGGACATCGTATATGATAAGCAGCTTTTAGTAATACGCGCCCTTCCTTGGTACAGCAAGTTCAATTACCAGTACAAAAAAAGAGCTTCTCTCTTCTTTTCTTTCGTTCTTAGTAAGACAGAAAGTGAACGACATACGTACTTTTTAAATATAGCATTTCCTAGTTTCTAATATCGCGAGTACCGTCCCGACCCTTATTTTAATTGGTAAATTATTCATTCTAGCGGCAAAAACTTAAAAAAGTACTTTTGCTTTATAAATGCCCAGGTTTTTGGCATTTAACACTGCTTTGGGCAAATTCTTGGGCAAACCCAGTTGTAAACGTGAGAGGCACCCACATGCCTTGCTCATACTGTGGCATCAAGCAGTCAGGCCTGCAAGATGAGTGGTCTGCCTAGCGAGTGGATTCATTCTTATTTATCGAGTATCATGAACTCTCGTACTCACAATTAAGTTACAAATTATCCTCCTGTATGAATAATACGCAACGGAAACGCACATCTATCAGTGATTTACAGAACTCTGACTGTTCACTACGCACTGGCAATACCACATTTTCTTTTTGTCTTTTATTTAACAGCTTTTATCAACACGTGGCCACCGCACTGAATATGAATGGCGCACACATTATAAATTCGGGACATCATGACAACATACAATTCGAAGGAAAAGTCCACCAATCTTTTTCTTTTCACTATCTTATTTATTCCGATAAATTCTATAACCTAAACACACAAATTCTATAACCTACAACAATAACACATGAGAAATTCCGCCCAGTGGGCATGGCTTTACATTGGTGAATCTCTATATTATGGTCTCTTAATTATTTAACGCTACAGTGCACTTTCTGGATAGGATGATGCATCTTTTATTATACCTCACACTTCGACTCTCACAATCATCATCACGAAACTTTCCTCCAGACCGAGCGGTACCGAAGGAACAAGCATAACCCACTAATCTTTTGAAACTACCTCGCTACTCTCCCATGCAAACCACACATACCCAAATTACATGACATACACCACACTGCAATATGAAATACTACACAGGGAATAGTCACAACATTATCACTTTCTGCTTTCCCACATCAATTAATATTTATCCCAGTTTCACACGACACTGCCCCACTTCGTAATTCTACTTTCCTACTATGAACTCTGGAGATATGTGCACGTCTTCCTGTGCAGTGCAAGCCAAGTGGCGTTGCTGGATAGACGGCAGACTCACCTTGCTTCTCTCTCAGAGTTTGAATCTAGCGTCACACGGAATCATATCACGCAAAGTAATATTAAGGACGTATTCATCAAACACGCGAGTCCTCAACTGATACCATGGACGAGTACTTCTGTTTATCTTTTGTCTCATACACAGTTTGAGACTCACACAGTACTCACCACGTGGAAGTACTCGTCTCTAATTTCAAGTCCTGCACATGCCATTTCCTAAATATTTCAACTTATGGTACACACGCTACTTCTTAAATATTTCAACTTATTGTACACACGCTAGTAATTCAGCTTAACTTAAGCACGCGGAAGTATTTCAACTTATTGCTACACGTGGTTTCATTGAGACCGTTGGTCACTTCCGAAGATTACTACAATCCCATTAATATTACCTGCCTGACATTTAATTCTCCCCACAAAAGTTCCTGAAATAGATAAATTATTATTTCAAACTACTCTTAAATATTCCACATGCATACCATGTCCCCACTCTTTTGTCATTGCGGAGCACAACTAAAACAGGTCTTAACAGCACAAGATCCAGCGGCAGAGTGCTGAAACATGGCCGTTCTCCAGGTCCTCTCACACCTCTGTCGAAGTGGGGGAGCACCTTGCTACCGTATTGGTCAGCCGCATTTCAGGCGCTCAAAGCTCAGGTAAATTTCATCTCTTTGGTCCCACCAAAGGTGGCCAAAGGATCGTCTCAAAGATGATCACATATTCACATTCACTATCTGCGGTTAGCAGACGACCATACATTCATTCATTTCACAGATCCCACCAAACTGGATGTAGGGATTTACTTTGTGGGAGTGCACATGTGATCAATTAAATAAATAAATTGTCATTCTTTCCCGCACTGGTATCCGGCTTCGCTGTATTAATTGAAATTGAGTTATTTTACAAAAAAAATGTGTTGTTCTGACAAAAATAATGAAGTATGTTGTACCTATTTTAAATGTCGGGCGGTACTGTACCCTTTCACCACCGGCTACCCATGCAGGAAAAAATGGCACGGTACTATCCTTGCAATGCGAGGGTAGTTCCCAACATTTTTTTAAGAAAACTGTATTAGAACAAACGTAGCAAGTCATCAAAATAGCCAGGAGGAGACCTTAGCCCTTGGTGATCTCAAATAGACGACCAAATGCTGTTACTTTACCAAATTATTGACACATTTGTTGCATTATTGTACTCTCCACAATCCGTAGTAACGTACACATACAAATTTACAACAATCCACATGACAAATAAAACATTACATCATACAAATAAAAAATAATGTTGAGATAAAAATTTGCTTAGTTACTGGGATCTTCGTTACTTTTATGAGTAATCCAAACTTCACTAATTCTATGACAAATAAAAAAAATACTAATTGTTCTCATGAAATTTTAAATAGCTCACCGTCCAAACACAGAACAAGTAATCTGACATTCATAAATTGCGTTGTAATAATCTTTACACGGCAATGTCTAAATACAAATCAAAATCAACAAAAGAAAAAAATTGCGTACACTAGTTACACGTAGAAGTCAGGCTCCATATCAGTACTCTAAAATATACATCAAACCTACAGAGAAATAAAACTGAGAAGAAAAACAATGAAATATACCACAAGTTACATACTGGTTACGTAATATAGTCAACCTAAGACATCATGTCATACTTCGTTAACTATCATCACTTAAGCAATTGCCACCACTACTTGACTGTGAGTTTAACCTTATCCTTGTCCACCAGTACAAATACCTGCTGCTGAGCTAGTCAGTCCATCAACTTTGCTCAATACACGCAGTAAATAGTTTAGCAATAAGTGCTTGAATCCACCAGTAGCTCTCGTATCTTACTCTACTGCTCATTTCTCTGTTATTACACATTTAGACGACAAGAACTTGCATTTCGACTAGCCTTCGTTACACTTTAATGTGAAATATCACCACTGTGATAATGCAAATAAGTGGCTTCAGTCAACACACCAACAAGATCATTACTGTCCACGACATCAAAATGCATCAGTTAATTCCGATATTTGTTGTGCAATGCAAATTCTTGTCCCCTGTGACAACCTTACTGACCAATGCAACAAGAGCCACTACGTTAGTATTACGCCACTGGCTAATAATTAAAGCATCATTGTACTAAATTTTCTAATAAACATGCTATGTGAACTGGTAGCCCAGAACAAACAAAAAAAACACTAACTATTCTAAACACAAATGTTAATGAAATACAATTACACTTGCTGTCCCTTCAGGAATGAAACATATAAAAAATTACACAATTACAAGTACAAATACATTATTCCCTATCTTGCGAGTCACATGGAATCATTTCATTCTGTGATTTTCTTGGGGTCAAAAAAGTTGCTGACAGGTTCCCCAGAAACACTGTCTCGGTGTCAAAGCTCTCCCATGGTTACCCGACCGGCAGTGGAGTGGGGAGTGCCGCGGCTTTGTCACCTCTCCCATGGCGACGTCAGCTTTGCCCCGCTAGCGGTATGGGCGTTACGACACCCAATCAGTCAGACCCTTCCGTGCATCTCGCAACATTACAGACAAAAGGATGTTCTTACAGTATTTAAATACTCATTGACTACATGTATGATCTATTAGATACATTGGTAATAAAAGAATCTTTGTTCTAAAAAACATAAAATTATACACCCTAGTTTTCTGCACATATAACATCAACATTTATCTCTTTTCTATATACAGCCCACACTTGTGCTATTGATTGTACCTGTCGTCCCTCATACAAAACATGAAAGTGTTAAAGAAAAAGGAATAAGACACAATCTACACAGCTCATAATTACAATATCAAATAGTAGACTACTCTAACACTCTATCACCATGAAAATATTAGAAGCTGTTGATTCTAAAACTACAATATACAGTGAACCTTTGTGCTTGTGACAGACTGAAATTAATACCCCTTGAAAGTGTTCTAAAAAAAAAAAAAGAAATAATCTACACAGCACACAATTACCTACCACATGTTATTAAATAGTAAACTACTTTAACATCCTAACACAATAAACATTTTAGAAACTGATGACTGTAAATCCACAACATACAATGCACCTTTGTGCTTGTGACAGACTGAAATTAATATCTCTCTATATATTTTACCTTTTTATTATATATAACAACATTTCTAGGACATGTATGAACCATCCACATGATGTCAGATCCTGAACTGCCATCGAGGTTCATCCAAATCAAACAATATACAATAATGTTTTAGTTACGGATCGGTGGCATCCCCTTTACAGGAGTGTGCGCATTGATCGCACTACTCTACGACTCTCACTCACCAGACATCACATTTTCCTTCTCATTCAATCCATTGATACACTAACAGAATAGGTCTAGAAGTCAGCTAACCTTAACACCACCACACTCACGACAACATACGATACCTTTGCTCCCTTATACTCAACCACATAACACATGAAGCTGCTTCGGAGATAGCTTTCCAGTCTCCGAATTCGTCCTTTCACTCTGGCACCTCTCTCCATCGGCTTACCTCCGTATTCACTTTACCGATTATTCATCCTGCTAAATATCAACTTAGAATTGCGACATTTCATCTAAGAACAAAAAATACACAAATTATTCATCCTGCAAAATAACTGTACACATTCTTAGTACCGTTTTGATTAGTTATACCGGTACCAGGCTTCAACAACAACAACAACAACAACAAAAATTATTTTTTTTATATAGCAAATGTTATGGTAAGAATTAGATTTACACTTATATTACATCTTACGTCAGTATTCCACAATGTTCACCATCTGGATCTCATACTCCCTTTATGTCGCTTCACGTTGTGCAGTTGTCCTCATCTCTTCATTCGTATTTCGGCTCTCCGTCCGTCGATTACTCCATCATTTCCTGGTCTTCCTTCGCCATTCGCATCAATCTCGATTGCAGCATACACAGGCCTCTCTGTAACATACCTCTAAGACATCTCCACATTATTAGTTCTACTCACCTTTATTTACCACTGTTTCATCACGTCGAATCTCTCTTTATTAATCACACTGCTTCACGTCGCTTCTCTCCTTAAATTTCACCTTTATCTACTACTATTTATCAAGTCGCTTCTCTATCTACCATCTTTATCCACTCATTAATCATCACGTCGTTTCTGCTTGATCCTTATTCATATGACAAAAAATACGTACATACACCACTCTGTCGACTCCTGTTCATGACTCATTCGACCAGTCTATTCCGTCATACTTCCTGACATCCCGCCTGAAAATTCTTATGTTCGATTTGACCCTGCACAACGTTACACACCACAAATAAATACACTGACTATCTACCATAAATTGCCTACTTTCGATCTATCCTTAACTTTTCCATAATCTGATGTTAGAAATGTGATGAAGCCCACGCGATTATTTTCCCTTGATCGTCTCAATCAGTGCAGCATTTTCATGGACAATCCGCCTCACTCTGAATGGTCCACTGTACACAGTAAAGAATTTGCTAGTTAGGAATCTAAGCTTACATGAAAATTAAATGTGTGCAGAGAATATACAAGCTGGGAGAGATGGGACAGCCCAAGTGTTAGAAACTTTGGTGCTAGTGGCCTCTTTCACTAACACCAGATTCCGAACAACCATACACAGCACCTCATTATAACTGTCACCACGACTATGACATACTATAGATCAGATGGCATCTAATTTAAAAAACTTCGACCACATTACTGATGTTACCTGTAACAGCAGTATAAACGTACCTTATTCCATACAGATCACAATGTTGACTTTTTTTTTACATTACTATTGCATTACCTGCAATAGTCAAATCACACTAATTATACTGGACTCATTGGCATTATTACATAACATTTTAGCAACTGGTTTCTTTGAGGAAACAGTCCTTTTACTTTACTGTTCGAAATAAAAATTTGCAAATTTTGCTTTGAGAGACCAGCCTAACAGATGCCATTACTGGTGTTTTATTCTCTGATCAGAAGTATGGTATTTGCATTCCTACATATCAGTAGAGTATGTCTGCTACATAGACAATTTTCAGTGCCAGCTGCATGTGTTTTAAGGCCAGATGCTAAGGGCTGGTATGTTGGATTAGTTTCTCCTATCCTTCAATCCATTATGACAAGAAAGAAATGCCAGGATTCCATGCTCTCCTGTCATTCTGATAGTTTCTGCCGTTCCTATCCTCGACTCTGTCTGACCTATGAGTTGTGTTTCCGTTGACGATATTGCTCTCATTACCCAGTTCCTGTAACAAGTGCTGAAGTGACGCGGAATCGTCTAAGCCTCTGCCTGCCATCACTATATCTCTGCGCAATCTCACTGGCAACTTCGTTATACAGATCCTAATGTGCTCCCCAGTTTCGTATGGCACATCCAAATACCTATTTCGTCTCAGCATTTCCTGATAGCACGACACTGGATCTCTTATACCACCTTCGTTACAATTTGGCATCATCAATATGCTTTGCTTAACCTGGTCCTGCTTACTTTCCGACCAGAATTCATTTAAAAACTTGTGACAAAATATCTTGTAGCTACTACAGTCTTTAATAACTTCCTGCATTTTCGCTCTAGCCTCGTCCCTCGAATGGTTACACACAAACTTCATTTTGAGGAGCGGTCCCCACGATGAAGGTAATGAATCTTGAAATTGAGACAGCCACAGGCATGGAAGTTGGTAATTATCAGGATCCGGAAAACGAGTGTACGTTTGTACCGACACGAAGTGCCTCCTACATTCTTCTTCCGCATTTATGTTTTCCGACCTTGGACTATACCCAGTTGGGTTTGCCACCTGTTTTATCCGACACAACCGTTCTTCTAACTCTCTGAGTTCGTCTTCCTCTTTCTGCCTATTTTCGTTTTTTCAATTTATCTCACTCTCCCTCTGCAGTCTACCTGGTGGTGTTTCACCTTCACTTCTGCACGCTAATTGCAACTGTGCAAATTCTTCCCTATGTTTCCTATTTGTTTCTAATTGTGCCTCTTTAAACTGTAATAGTGATTGTATCCCCTCCTGGTCGGCATAAACCTCTCGCTGCGTACCGTCAGAGCCTGTTTCGCCTCTCATACTGATCTTTTCTACATCTGCGCTAATCGTATTCATTCTGACCACTACCTCCGCAACTTCATCCCTGTGTTTATTTAGCGCCACTTCCTGCTGGGTGACTTGAGCTTCCACGCTGTCTAATGCCCCTTGTTTATCTGCAAGTAAGTCCTCCACCACCTCTTTGATTCACTCATCTGGCAACATGTCCCTATGTTCTGTGATATCCCTCTCTATTGCAATTATTCGTACCTCCAAATTATTGGTTTTTTCTTTCACGGCGTCACATACTTGCTTCAATGCACCCAGATTCTTCTCCCCCTCATCTAACCGATTATTAACTGCGGACAGACGCTCATCGATAACTGAGAGTAGCTTCCTCATTGCCTCTTTATTTCCCTTATCCATTGCCTCCAGTCTTTCCTTATTTGCTTCCAACCTTTCCGTAGTTGCTTCAAATCTTTCCTTATTCTCCCTATCTCTCTCCTTATTATCTCTATCCATCCTCTGTAAAAACTGCAGTAGCACACTGTCATTTGCTACTTTCGGTGCGCTCACCTCGTTCGCCTGAGAAACCATAGCTTTGCTAAGGGTAGCTGCACTTTCACTGCATACCTGACCTAGTCCCGGCTCGCCCGCGTCGTCGGGAAAAGCCCCCGATTGTGAACAAAGCCCGCCGCTCAAAGGATCACCTAGCAGCGGTCCACTGAACAATTCAGCCCCTTCCGAGTGTTTGCCGTTCCCGCTCATTAGCCCATGGTCGACACCTACTTCCTGCTGCACTGCTACGTTCACCCCAGAATCGCTATTCTCCATGGTGACTACACTTTTCGACTGCCACCTAGTTACTATGGACATTACGCAAAAAAAATTATACAACGATCTTCCAGCCTTGGGCGATATAGCAATTAATTACATAAAAAATAAAAGATCCTCACTAATCCAGAAAGAAATTGCAAACAGAAAAAATTTTACTTCTTAGCGCTATCACAATATATTCCATCAAAAAAAAAAAATCTAAACAGCAATAAACCTAACAGCAAAATATCCTGGCAGGGTCGAAATTATGAGAGCCAAACATATGCCTTGCTCATACTGTGGCATCAAGCAGTCAGGCCTGCAAGATGAGTGGTCTGCCTAGCGAGTGGATTCATTCTTATTTATCGAGTATCATGAACTCTCGTACTCACAATTAATTCCTGTATGAATAATACGCAATGGAAATGCACATCTATCAGTGATTTACAGAACTCTGACTGTTCACTACGCACTGGCAATACCACATTTTCTTTTTGTCTTTTATTTAACGGCTTTTATCAACACGTGGCCACCGCACTGAATGTGAATGGCGCGCACATTATAAATTCGGGACATCATGACAACATACAATTCGAAGGAAAAGTCCACCAATCTTTTTCTTTTCACTATCTTATTTATTCCGATAAATTCTATAACCTAAACACACAAATTCTATAACCTACAACAATAACACATGAGAAATTCCGCCCAGTGGGCATGGCTTTACATTGGTGAATCTCTATATTATGGTCTCTTAATTATTTAACGCTACAGTGCACTTTCTGGATAGGATGATGGATCTTTTATTATACCTCACACTTCGACTCTCACAATCATCATCACGAAACTTTCCTCCAGACCGAGCGGTACCGAAGGAACAAGCATAACCCACTAATCTTTTGAAACTACCTCGCTACTCTCCCATGCAAACCACACATACCCAAATTACATGACATACACCACACTGCAATATGAAATACTACACAGGGAATAGTCACAACATTATCACTTTCAGCTATCCCACATCAATTAATATTTATCCCAGTTTCACACGACACTGCCCCACTTCGTAATTCTACTTTCCTACTATGAACTCTGGAGATATGTGCACGTCTTCCTGTGCAATGCAAGCCAAGTGGCGTTGCTGGATAGACGGCAGACTCACCTTGCTTCTCTCTCAGAGTTTGAATCTAGCGTCACACGGAATCATATCACGCAAAGTAATATTAAGGACGTATTCATCAAACACGCGAGTCCTCAACTGATACCATGGACGAGTACTTCTGTTTATCTTTTGTCTCATACACAGTTTGAGACTCACACAGTACTCACCACGTGGAAGTACTCGTCTCTAATTTCAAGTCCTGCACATGCCATTTCCTAAATATTTCAACTTATGGTACACACGCTACTTCTTAAATATTTCAACTTATTGTACACACGCTAGTAATTCAGCTTAACTTAAGCACGCGGAAGTATTTCAACTTATTGCTACACGTGGTTTCATTGAGACCGTTGGTCACTTCCGAAGATTACTACAATCCCATTAATATTACCTGCCTGACATTTAATTCTCCCCACAAAAGTTCCTGAAATAGAGAAATTATTATTTCAAACTACTCTTAAATATTCCACATGCATACCATGTCTCCACTCTTTTGTCATTATGGAGCACAACTAAAACAGGTCTTAACAGCACAAGATCCAGCGGCAGAGTGCTGAAACATGGCCGTTCTCCAGGTCCTCTCACACCTCTGTCGAAGTGGGGGAGCACCTTGCTACCGTATTGGTCAGCCACATTTCAGGTGCTCAAAGCTCAGGTAAATTTCATCTATTTGGTCCCACCAAAGGTGGCCAAAGGATCGTCTCAAAGATGATCATATATTCACATTCACTATCTGCGGTTAGCAGACGACCATACATTCATTCATTTCACAGATCTCACCAAACTGGATGTAGGGATTTACTTTGTGGGAGTGCACATGTGATCAATTAAATAAATAAATTGTCATTCTTTCCCACACTGGTATCCGGCTTCGCTGTATTAATTGTAATTGAGTTATTTTACCAAAAAAAATGTGTTGTTCTGACAAAAATAATGAAGTATGTTGTACCTATTTTAAATGTCGGGCTGTACTGTACCCTTTCAAACGTCCTGCTCACTGTGCATTTGCCGAGCCCACTTCGCTATCGTGGCCTTTTCCAAATACGTCTCCTCCTCTTATAAGTCTTGAACAGAGTATTTGCTATTTCTAGCTGAAATTTATTACAGAACTCAATTAGTCTTTCTCCTGTCTCATTCTTAGCACCAAGCCCATATTCTCCCATAACCTTTACTTCTGCTCCTTCCCCTCCAACCGCATTCCAGTCCCCCATGACTATTAGATTTTCGTTTATGTGCTGCATTACCCATTCAGTATACTCATATACTTTCCCTGTCTCTTCATCTTCAGCATGCGACGTCGGCATGTATACCCGCAAATCGTTGCCGGTGTTGACTTCCTGTCGATTCTGATGAGAACGACTTTATCATTAAACCGTTCACAGTAAAACACTCTCTGCCCTACCTTCCTATTCCGAATGAATCCTACGCACATTATACCATTTGCTTCTGCTGTTGATATTGCCCTGTACTTATCTGGCCAGGAATCCTTGTCTTCTTTCAATTTCACTTCACTGAGCTCCACTATTATCTAGGTTGAGCCTTTGCATTTCCCTTTTCACATTTTCTAACTTCCTTAACAAATTCAAAATTTTGGTATTCCATGCCCAAATTCGGAGAACATTATCCTTTCGTTGGTTATTCAATCTTTTTCTCGTGGTCACATCGGCCTTGACAGTCCCTTCCCAGAGATCCGAATGTGGGACTATTCCGGAATCTTTTGCCAATGGAGAGATCATCATGACACTTTTCAGTTACGGGCCACATGTTCGTTGGATACACATTATGTGCCTTTAATGCAGTGGTTTCCATTGCATTCAGCATGCTCATGTCATATATCACTGCTGATTCTTTCGCCTTTAGGGGCAGCTTCCCACCCCAAGGGCAAGGGAGTCCCAGAACATCTGCCCTCTGATATGCCTTCTTCGACAAGGCCGCTGGCAGAATGAGAGTGACTTCTTATGCCGGAAGTCTTTGGCCGCCATGCTTTTATTCAAAATTTAAGCGATGGCGAGGTTCGAACCCGGGGCTGAGGATGATTTGATTCCTAATGAAAGACGCTACCCCCTTTTTCGTCTCATTTTGTCCATTATTGTTCGTTGCAATTGTTCGGGGTGGGCGTCCCATGACACTCGTTCAAGTTCTTCGTTGATTCATTAATTTTTTTTTTTCTTCCTCTGACTGAACCCGCTGAGCTACCGTTCCGGCAACTCCTAGCCCACGGCTGACGGTCCGATGTCATCAGCAGACTTGAAAGATTTTATTTATTTTCCCTATACTTTAATTCCTAATCCAATTTTTTTTCTTTGGTTTCCTTCACTGCTACAAATTGGATACGCCGGGAACAGGCTACAACCCTGTCTCACTCCCTTCACAACCACTGCTTCACGATGATACTCGTCGACTCTTATAACTGCCACCTGGTTTCTGTTGCAAATAACCTTTTGCTCCATGTATCTTACTTCTGCTACCTTAGAAATTTCAAAGGAATATTCGAGTCAATATTGTCAAAAGCTTTCTCTAGGTATACAAATGGTATACATGTAGGTTTGTCTTTGCTTAAACTATCTTCTAAGAGAAGTCGTAGTATCAATATTCCCTCGCGTGGTCCCACATTTCTCCAGAATCCAAACGCACCGTCATTGAGTTTTTCATTCTTTTGTAAGGAATTCGTGTTAGTGTTTTGCAACCACGACTTATTAAATTGATAGTTCTGTAGTATCCATATCTCTCAGCATCTGCTTCCTTTGGAATTGGAATTATTACATTCTTCTTGAAGTGTAGGATGAAATGCCCTATTTTTTGAGACGGTTTAAAAATAGTAGATCTTTCTTTGATCTAGGTCTGACTTCTCCGTTTCATGCAGAAAGATGGAAAGTTGCTGTCTAGTTTTTGTCAGCGTTTGGTGTGACTTCATAGTTTCGTTGTTGTCTGTCTAAGTGAAAATAATGTCAGTTCAGGAGAAGGTACAGGCTTGGTTTCGTACGCATAGTTTAAATTCATTGTCATTGTGCAAAGGCATTTTCGTTCCTCGCCAAGAGGATAAAAGAGCGGCACAGGCAGCTCCTGGACACTGGCAGCTTGCTGAAGCAGCATGCAGGATACCGCCCCCGTCTTTGAAGAACAAGTTGAGAATGTCTACCAAGCGTTCTCAAGAAGTGCACGCTGATATGTTTGCCAGGCTTCCCTGGAACTTCAGATACCACGTGCAACTATTCATAACGTCCACAAAAAGCGGTTGCATCAGAATTCACTCGAGGTGCAGATACTGCAGGCTATAAAGCCGGATGGCGAGCAACGACGACATGAATTTGGGAGTAAATTCTTAAACCGAATCGACCAGAAGGCTGCTTTCTTGTCAATTGTAATGTTTTCTAATGAGGCCACATTACCTGTCTGTAGATCTGTTCAAAAATGGCTCTGAGCACTATAGGACTTAACTGCTGAGGTCATCAGTCCCCTAGAACTTAGAACTACTTAAACCTAACTAACCCAAGGACATCACACACATCCATGCCCGAGGCGGGATTCGAACCTGCGACCGTAGCCGTCACGCGGTTCCAGACTGTAGCGCCTAGAACCGCTCGGCCACTGCGGCCGGCTGCATATCTGTGAATAACTATACAGTTTGTGTTTGGGGGGGGGGGGGGGGTCACAGAATTCTCACAGTATCAGGAGAAAAAGTACAAGATAACCCGAAAGTGAACGTTTGGTATGGCCTCGTGTGCGACAAGATAATTGGACCTTTTTTTGCTGAGGAGACTGTCAGGTACGACGTACCTAGACTTGTTTGAGATGTTTGCTTTTCCCAAGGCTGAAGACCTGAAACCGAACCTTTGGTTTCAATAATATCGCCGTCGGATGGGAAAACTCTGAATCGAACATTTGCAGGAAGTGGACATGATGGAGCTCGTGAATTGGTCTCTACGTTCTCCTGAAGTCACACCATTGGTCTTTTTTCTCTGGTTCTGTGTGAATGACAAGATGTTGGCCTCTGCAATGCTGGGTCTTCAAGAACTCCGTACTCGGACTGTGGAAGCCATTAATACCATGCCTCCGGACGTATTGCAGCGGACCTGGATGGAAATCGAACAGACTAGACATTCTTCGCGTCAATGTAGGAGTTCGTATAAAAGTGATTCGATTTGATGTATCTTTTTTAAAAAAAACTTGACATGCAACTTAAAGTGAGGATAAAAAGTATTCGTCTAGATGTATAGCTTTTAAACTGGCAAGTTTGGGGCACGTGCAAAGGAGAACATACAAAATCTGAAGACCCAATCCTGTGGAAAATACTCAATAAATCATTTTTGTTGAAAAACAACGAACAAAATAAATTCATAGCAATAACGAGATTAACAAAATAGAAAATTTATACAAAACCTACTCCTTGAAGTATTCCTCCTCCGTCTGAATACGCCTAAAATTAATGTCCAGGGACGAAACTTTAATGCTGATTTGCAGGGCGATCTAGCATCAACCGCAGTTTGCAACATCGGCTGTAAAGGTAAAGAGACGGCGCTAATTAGAAGAAAAGTTATTTTACGGTTGCATAATTAGTGCACATGCTCTTGCGAGATTGAGAAAGTAGTCGGCAGATCTATATCGACGGTTCAGTCGATAACAGCTCGCTTTTGGGTATCGAAACATCGAACAACCAGACACGGACTGGTCGCCTTCACTTACTGACGGATGCAGACATGAGTTTTATCGTGATGAAAGCCAAGAAAAACCCTAAGATCAGTACTCATACGTTGCATGGGAGTTGGAGTCGAGGAGCAAGAAGGTATGTGCAAGTACAATCCCAAACACCTGCAATAAGCACGAAAATAAAGGCCAGGTAACTCGCAAGAAATTTTGGGTCAGTGAACGGAATCAGAAGAAACGTCTTTATTTTGCCCAGTAACACAGATTGAAGATGGAAGACTTCTGCAATAGAGTTATATTTCCTGACGAAAGTGAATATAACATATTCGGGTCGGACAGCAGGCGAATGGTGTGGCGTAAAAAAAAAAAAAAAAAAAAAAAAAAAAAAAAAAAAAAAAACACGGCGATGTTGCCGCAGAACATTATGGGGTTCCCTGCCGGTGTCGGCGTGTTGGAAAACTATTGCACTTTTTACAGAGGGTACTATTGATCACAAAATGTATGTTAATATATTAAAGGAGAATCTGACTGCCAGTGCTGAAAAATTATGTCTCCAAGGAAATTACTTCTTTCAACAGGACAATGACCTGAAGAATACGGCTAGAAATGCGACGATGTGATTCCTGTACAATTTGCAATATTATTGACATTCTTCCTCCACTGCTCAATCAAATTGTGCAATAATATTGTAGTTCGGAATGTTTGCGATAAAGACACTGCTGCTGCGATAATTGCTCTATCTTGCTGCTGCAAGCAGGAAGAAAGGGAATGAAACATTGGGTAAAGGAGCGTCAAACATCATTTATGAAAACTTGTTGATCGAATTGTGGTTGACTTTTTGCGTGTTGATGATCCAACATCTAATACATTACTGGGCATGGTTGTCAACATACATATCGCCACCAAACCTTTCGTTTAGCCAAGCATCACGTGACTGATCGCAGTGAGACAATTATCTGGAGGGAACAATAATAAACGTAGAAATCAAACAAAGGTTTCTTGGACCCTCCCGCTTTCAATATAAGTAGAATCAAAATATTAAATACCCAAATACAAGAAAACTTAGTCTTTCCACCGTTTGCTGCCTTTCCTGAAAAGTGATAAGTGGGTGAATACTACAAAAAATCTCCTATGTCATATTGACCCTAATTTTTTGAAACTGGGCTCAAAAATCATGTTGTAACTGGGGATCGTACCACTATTTGAACATTATGTATAGTTCGTGCTAAAGGGTGAAAATTGAGGTTGAAGAACTCTGAGTTTCATGGTAGTTTGTATGTTTTCAAAGGATAGAAGCAGATAAAAGCAAATTATATAGGCACGGACAGCAGGTTAGCTACCTTCTATTGTCACTGTATACTTTTCAGTGAAAGTGAAGAAGAATTACAGGATCTGTTCAATGGAATGAGCAGTCTAATTGTAAGATGGCAAGAACTATGTCCCTTACATGAAGTCATTAAAGATCACCTAACTCACGTTGAGCGAACAGTATGGCTGAACAAAATGACTGACAAGGCACAATGCATCTTGGAGATGGTATAGTATGGACATATTGGAATAATCATTGTCGGGCGATAGTTTTAAAGTAATTCACACGACACGAGAACTTTGTGGAAACGCATCGATTTACTGGAGGCTAGTTTATCCTAGGGAAGTACTCAGAAATGACCATGGCGTGTGGCTGGGGAGTGGCGAAGGGAAGCGACAATAGGCAGCTTAGGGCGGCTCAAGCTCTGAGAAAGCGGTAATGGGGCACGACCTCCAGCTACCTTAAGATGAGTGGCAGTGAGTGGGTGGTTGACCCCATGCTGGTGTACCGGGAACTTGTACGCTTGTTGATAAATGTCTGTCGTCCCGTTTTCAGTGAAACATGCGAGAAAGCCGCACAAAGCTGTGGTGGAGCAGTCAACAGAGGTCAAAATATGCGTGTTCATGAGTACAGCAACTTCACGCTGAATTCACGGTCCACAGAGTCTGAAGTAAATCAGGTGAAGAACGACAGAATGAAATACGCCAGCCTCCGATTGGAATGTACGACCAAGGAATTTGAAGTACTCTCCTGGGAGTCAGAATTCCGGAAAAATTGGTGTTTGTGCAGACACTAACCTTGATGGGTGGCCTGGGAGGAGGTAAATAGCAGAAGTTGAGAGGAAGGGAAATTTTGTGGGAATTTGTTCACTTCCCAGAGGAGGCATTGGTCGGTGCTGGGAAGTGACACATAATTAACGCGTCTTGCGCTGCAATTGGCGTAAGTGATTTTGCTGGAGCGGAAACAGAGGCAAAGAGCAGACTGGGAGAAGTCCCCATAGAGGTCTTCCGTTCCCAGCTTGCCTAGAGTGCAGACATGGCGTTCTTTACTCAGCTTGCCTGAGAGAGAGCGAGCATCTCTGCAATTTAGGACTTAGCAAACGGAACGATTGAGCTTGGAGATAGAAGGTTTTCGTTCAGCTATGTACTGAGCAAGATAGCTAGAAGTGAATAGACGAGTGCAGCCTTCCAGCACCACGAGGTCGGCCGACGTCCGCATAACGACGCCACGCCGCCACGCTGAATTCGGTGATATTGCGCCCGCTCCGGCCACTGATTAAATTGTTGGATCATGTCGGCAAAGTTTCCACGAGGGTTTCATGGGCCGTGTATTGTAGAATTCTTCTCGCACTTCGCATTACGCCTGGGTCAGTCGATAGGAATTACTTTGGATTTATCGCACTTTACTCCATGCAAATGCAATTTATTACCACTGCCTGTTAGGAGAGCCATTTAATCTGATGATTGAAGGTCAGGAGTTAAAATAAATTTGTGCTAATCGACTGCATCTGTTTTCAATCAAGTAGTTGAAATCCCAAGTCACTTTCTTAATTAATTTTATGTTCAACATTTGCATCTGGTGTTCAATAGCTGAATATAACATCAATGTGCACCCCTTTTTAATTAAAAGTGATCAATTCTGAATAAATTAATGTCAACACTGCTACCGCAGTTCAATCAGGAGTCACAGAGCCGTATTACTTTTTTGCGTTATCCGATATTGCGGCAGTTTTGCACTCTCTGTTGATCTGTTAGTCAATTAGTTGGGGTGAACACACGCCAAAACCAGCTAAGTGACAGGTGAGGTGTTACATAATGACTAAAGAATATGGATTGAGAGTAAATCGAAGAAACACAAAAAGAGTGAGAAGTAGCAGAAATGAGAACAGCGACAAACTTAACATCGTAATTGGTGATCGCGATGAAGATAAAGTTAAGTAATTCTTCTACCTAGGTAACAAAATAACTCATGATGGACGGAGCAAGAAGGACATAAAAAGCAGAGTAGCACTGGTACAAATGGCTTATGGGACCAAGAGAAGCCTACTAGATTCAAACATAGGTCTTCATTTGAAAAAGAAATTCGTGAGAATGCACATTTGGAGTACAGCATTGTACGGCAGTGGGGCGTGGACAACAGGAAAACCAGGACAGAAGAGAAGTATTTGCGATGTGGTGCTGCAGAAGACTGTTGAAAATCAGGCGGACTGATAAGATAAGGAATAAAGAAGTTCTCCGCGGTATCGGCGTGGAAGGAATGTATGGAAGATGCCGACAAGAGGAAAGGACAGGAAGACAGGACATATGTTAAGACATATTGGAATAACCATCATGGTACCAAAGGGAGCTGTAGAGGGTGGCTTCGTGATGGCTGCATCAAATTAATCAGAAGAACGATGACTAAAAAAAAGTTTTTAATTTTTTACTATACCATAATTTCCTACCTCTTTCATTATTTCATATAAAAGGCGGACAAATCTTTAATCTTTTAAAGCAAATAAGGCATTGTACTTCATTGCTACATCGCTTGATAAAAATATTTCCAAACTAAAGTTGATGCCATTCTGCAATACGACGGACGCCTGTCGACGACAGTGAGAAACTACCGTATAGACCAGGTGGTGGAAAACCTTGCATACTGCGCATAAGGCAAACCTTGAACCACGTCACACGGCAACTGTGACATCCGATTTGCTGATGACACCGTGCTTTCAGCCAGCAGCAAAGACGAACTTCCTGGGCTGTTAACAAAAGTAAAGGGCATTGGTGTTTCATATTGACTGTACCTCAATTTCAGGAAGTCCCGGCTGGTCCCGGCGGAGGTTCGAGTCCTCCCTCGGGCATGGGTGTGTGTGTGTTTGTCCTTAGGATAATTTGGGTTAAGTAGTGTGTAAGCTTAGGGACTGATGACCTTAGCAGTTAAGTCCCATAAGATTTCACACACATTTGAACATTTCAGGAAGTCTAAACTCGTGATAATTGATCGAGGAATCAATTCACAGGTCGATTACAGCAACTGGAAGTCGTGCTTTCTTTCACCTATTTTGGCTCAACCGTTTGTGACGTAGGAAGCTATGAAGATAAGAAGACGGATAACGCTAGGGCGAGCGGCTATGAAGAAGCTCACCAGGATGTGGCAGCACAGAGCAATAACGAACGCCACAAAATTCCATCTTGTTTTATGGTTACGGAACCTGGACCCTTAAGGCCAGAGACAAACAGCGCACCGATGGATTTGAGCTTTGGTGCTGGCGCAAGGTGCTGTGGATGAAATGGACAGAAAGAAGAAGAAATGTGACCATTATTGAGCAGCTCACTATCCCCACGCACCTTTCTTCTGGTGCCAGCTAAACAGTTCTCCAGTTCTTTGGCCATATTGTGAGAATGGACGGAAAAAATCTGTAGAAAATAACCATGGAAGGGAAGATGGTGAGCAAGAGATTGAGAGGAAGAGCAGAGGACAGATGGACTGATCAAATCAAGAAGATCGTGGGACTTCCTCTTCAGTTAGTTCTAAGAGAAGCTGGTAAACCGTCCAGGATGGAGACTCTTGGATCATGGGCTCACGACACTCAGCAATGTGCACAACGCTTTTGAAGATCATGAATGCCATACCAATTCTTATGCCATATATTTGTTGCTTGTTTCTGCCGGCATTGTTACTGAAATAGCACTGATCGCTTTTGTTTTTTCCTATAATTACATAATATTTCAAACCAATCCAAATTTCACGAACAAAAATTACTCCTCTTTTTAGAAAAAAGGTGTATTTAAAAAAGAAAAATTTTAGCGCTGCTCCTACGGCTAACTGATATTTCAGCTTCCTACTCTTCGAAAGTTTCCTTTACTAATTTAATTTCGTTTGTTTTGTTTTCGTACTGGCTTGATTGGTTGGTTGTAACTTTCCTTTTGTTTAGCATTGGGTGACTTTGCGCATTTTCAACTGCGGGAGAAACTAAATATATCTGCCTGCGAGAATGCAATATGAATTTGGCCCTGTGGAAACTGATCAAATACTGAACTTTACTACCAATCTCTGTAGTTAAACAAAGTGGTCCCTGTGCCTTAATGATCTGCCTAATAATGCTGTGCGTTGAGCAATTTTCGTAGCAAACTGGTCCTGAAATGAAAAATCATACCTCGTAAAGTAATTGCTTGGAAACGCGGCGCTTGTTGCTCTCTGTTCGCGAGCTGCAAATTTCTAACTGCAGTGGCTGATAGCTTAGTGCGATGCTCCGGACAAGAGGTAAACTATTTACAAATGTTCAAATGTGTGTGAAATCTTACGGGATTTAACTGCTAAGGTTATCAGTCCCTAAGCTTACATACTACTTAACCTAAATTATCCTAAGGACAAACACACACACCCATGCCCGAGGGAGGACTCGAACCTCCGCCGGGACCAGCCGCACAGTCCATGACTGCAGCGCCTTAGACCGCTCGGCTAATCCCACGCGTCTAAACTATTTACACCCCTTTAAATAAAAAAAAAAAAAGGACTTGGATCGAAAATGTGGACAATGCTCTTTGGTGAAATATTCCTTTAACAAACTGTTTCTAAATTATCTGATATATTATTTCTTGTACGCAGTTCATATTACAAGACTCACTAACGTTGACAATGGGCAACGTTGGTAATAAATTCTTACTCTCACTAATGTTGGACAAATCGTTAATAAACATGAAAACATACCTTGCAATGAAAATTACTCAGTCTTTAATGAAAATTCTAAAGTTCCCTGATACGGATTTCTTATTCAACAATGAGTCCTAACTACGCGACTGCATAGCCAATAAATAAAAAAATATTACCTTCATTCCTCTTCATACTGTTTTAATTCCGAATCACTCATCAAATCCTTCTCGTCTGGTTCACAATATTCAAATAAAATCATTCTACTTAAACTTTCCGTTTGTTTAGCATTGGGTGACTTTGCGCATTTTCAACTGCGAGGGAAAATAAATATATCTGCCTGCGAGAATGCAATATGAATTTGGGAATAGCGGAAAGGTCGGGGAAGAAGGCCAGTGGTCACTCTGTCTGCTTGCCGGGGGGTCTCATCCGAGATGTGGAGGGGACCCTGCCGGCGGCGATAGAGAGCACTGGGTGCACCCGTCTGCAAATTGTTGCTCATGTCGGCACCAATGACTCCTGCCGCCTGGGTTCAGAGGTCATCCTCAGTTCGTACAGGCTGTTGGCGGAATTGGTGAAGGCGGAAAGCCTCGCTCCCGGGGTGGGATCAGAGCTAACTATTTGTAGTACCGTTCCCAGAACCGATCGCGGTCCTCTAGTTTGGAGCCGAGTGGAAGGCTTAAACCAGAGGCTCAGACGATTCTGCGGAGATCTGGGGTGCAAATTTCTCAACCTCCGCTATCGGGTGGAGAAATGTAGGGTCCCCCTGAATAGGTCAGGCGTGCACTACACGCCGGAAGCGGCTACAAGGGTAGCGGAGTACGTGTGGAGTGCACATGTGGGTTTTTTAGGTTAGAGAATTCCCTCCCTAGGCCCGACAAGATGCCTCCTGAGACGCGGCAAGGCAGGAGTAGGCAAAATGCAACAGGGAATAACAATATTAATGTGCTAATAGTAAACTGCAGGAGCGTCTATAGAAAGGTCCCAGAACTACTCTCATTAATAAACGGTCACAACGCCCATATAGTACTAGGGACAGAAAGTTAGCTGAAACCAGACGTAAACAGTAATGAAATCCTAAACTCAGATTGGACTGTATACCGCAGAGACATGCTGGACAGTGAAGGGGGAGGCGTGTTTATAGCGATTAGAAGTGCAATAGTATCGAAGGAAATTGACGGAGATCCGAAATGTGAAATGATTTGGGTCACGGTTAAAGCAGGCTCAGACATGGTAATTGGATGTCGCTATAGACCCCCTGGCTCAGAAGCTGTTGTGGCTGAGCACTCGAAGGATAATTTGGAAAATATTTCGAGTAGATTTCTCCACCATGTTATAGTTCTGGGTGGAGATTTTAATTTGCCGTATATAGACTGGGAGACTCAAACGTTCATAACGGGTGGCAGGGACAAAGAATCCAGTGAAATATTTTTAAGTGCTTTATCTGAAAACTACGTTGAGCAGTTAAACAGAGAACCGACTCGTGACGATAACATATTAGACCTTCTGGTGACAAACAGACCCGAACTATTTGAAACGGTTAACGCAGAACAGGGAATCAGCAATCATAAAGCGGTTACGGCATCGATGATTTCAGCCGTAAATAGAAATATTAAAAAAGGTAGGAAGATTTTTCTGTTTAGCAAAAGTGACAAAAAGCAGATTACAGAGTACCTGACGGCTCAACACAAAAGTTTTGTCTCAAGTACAGATAGTGTTGAGGATCAGTGGACAAAGTTCAAAACCATCGTACAATATGCGTTAGATAAGTATGTGCCAAGCAAGATCGTAAGAGATGGAAAAGAGCCACCGTAGTACAACAACCGAGTTAGAAAACTGCTGCGGAAGCAAAGGGAACTTCACAACAAACATAAACATAGCCAATGCCTTGCAGACAAACAAAAATTACGCAAAGCGAAATGTAGTGTGAGGAGGGCTATGCGAGAGGCGTTCAATGACTTCGAAAGTAAAGTTCTATGTACTGACTTGGCAGAAAATCCTAAGAAATTTTGGTCTTATGTCAAAGCAGTAGGTGGATCAAAACAAAATGTCCAGACACTCTGTGACCAAAATGGTACTGAAACAGAGGATGACAGACTAAAGGCCGAAGTACTAAATGTCTTTTTCCAAAGCTGTTTCACAGAGGAAGATTGCACTGTAGTTCCTTCTCTAGATTGTCGTACAGATGACAAAATGGTAGATATAGAAATAGACAGAGGGATAGAGAAACAATTAAAATCGCTCAAAAGAGGAAAGGCCGCTGGACCTGATGGGATACCAGTTCGATTTTACACAGAGTACGCGAAGGAACTTGCCCCCCTTCTTGCAGCGGTGTTCCGTAGGTCTCTAGAAGAGAGTAGCGTTCCAAAGGATTGGAAAAGGGCACAGGTCATCCCCGTTTTCAAGAAGGGACGTCGAACAGATGTGCAGAACTATAGACCTATATCTCTAACGTCGATCAGTTGTAGAATTTTGGAACACGTATTATGTTCGAGTATAATGAATTTTCTGGAGACTAGAAATCTACTCTGTAGGAATCAGCATAGGTATGGAAAAAGACGGTCGTGTGAAACTCAGCTCGCGCTATTCGTCCACGAGACTCAGAGGGCCATAGACACGGGTTCACAGGTAGATGCCGTGTTTCTTGACTTCCGCAAGGCGTTCGATACAGTTCCCCACAGTCGTTTAATGAACAAAGTAAGAGCATATGGACTATCAGACCAATTGTGTGATTGGATTGAAGATTTCCTAGATAACAGAACGCAGCATGTCATTCACAATGGAGAGAAGTCTTCCGAAGTGAGAGTGATTTCAGGTGTGCCGCAGGGGAGTGTCATAGGACCGTTGCTATTCACAATGTACATAAATGACCTTGTGGATGACATCGGAAGTTCACTGAGGCTTTTTGCAGATGATGCTGTGGTGTATCGAGAGGGTGTAACAATGGAAAATTGTACTGAGATACAGCAGGATCTGCAGCGAATTGACGCATGGTGCAGGGAATGGCAATTGAATCTCAATGTAGACAACTGTAATGTGCTGCGAATACATAGAAAGAAAGATCCCTTATCATTTAGCTACAAAATAGCAGGTCAGCAACTGGAAGCAGTTAATTCCATAAATTATCTGGGAGTACGCATTAGGAGTGATTTAATCGTCGGTAAAGCAGATGCCAGACTGAGATTCATTGGAAGAATCCTAAGGAAATGCAATCCGAAAACAAAGGAAGTAGGTTACAGTAAGCTTGTTCGCTCACTGCTTGAATAATGTTCAGCAGTGTGGGATCCGTACCAGATAGGGTTGATAGAAGAGATAGAGAAGATCCAACGGAGAGCAGCGCGCTTCGTTACAGGACCATTTAGTAATCGCGAAAGCGTTACGGAGATGATAGATAAACTCCAGTGGAAGACTCTACAGGAGAGACGCTCAGTAGCTCGGTACGGGCTTTTGTTGAAGTTTCGAGAACATACCTTCACCGAAGAGTCAAGCAGTATATTGCTCCCTCCTACGTATATCTCGCGAAGAGACCATGAGGATAAAATCAGAGAGATTAGAGCCCACACAGAAGCATACCAACAATCCTTCTTTACACGAACAATACGAGACTGAAATAGAAGGGAGAACCGATAGAGGTGCTCAGGGTACCCTCCGCCACACACCGTCAGGTGGCTTGCGGAGTATGGATGTAGATGTAGAACACAGGTGCACTTAACGTTATGTCTGCACTGCCACAAGTCTGCCTTGCGTCCGTCTCTCTAACCCTCTAACGATAGAACTCTCGCGCTCCTCGCTGCCCATTGCAGCGATGACACAAACACGTCTTCCAGCGACACAGCTACTCTGACCAACAGCCCCGGATATACGAATTTCCGAACCGGGTCGTACCCCCGCCCCCAGTCGAGCGTTTGAAATAGGGCGCCAAAAGTTTAAAAAAAATGATATTTCAAAAATATGTTCATAGCGCATATCTATCCGAAGAGATTAATATATAAAACATATATGTTCGAGGGTGTTAAGTCTGTTAAAGCGCAGCATTCTTCTACCGCACGTCACTGTATTTCACTCTGTGGAATTAAAACGTGTAGATTTTGTAATGCAAGCCATCAAACCTATATTCAGGACAGTGGAAATCAAAATCTCTTGTGGTGCCCCTCCTGGTCCCGGCCCGTTTCGCATCCCGCTTAAAAAAGGACTCACAATTAATAGTGAGAGGAATTATTTGTGAAAAAACGAATAACAACTCTTCAGGAAATTTGCACTCTTTATTGCCTATTAGCTAATTAAATGTAGAAAAAATAAAACCACTAAAGATAAGAGACAAGCAAGAGGATACATATTTCTACAATCCTTAGGCCCCCAACATTTTTTCTCTCTAATCTTATATAGCTCCACGAAAAATCAAAATGTCGTGGCCTAGTGCTGAAAACGCTGTTAATACGAATAGTACCCAAGACTGGTGTGGATTCTCGTTTTCATTACGTCTATTTTGTCACTATCAGCTAGATAATAGGAGATAGGCCTTTCTAATATTGCAGCAATTGTAGCACACGCCAGATAAGCGAGACTGTTTTAGCACAAATGGTCATTTTTATGTAACTCGTTCACGTAAATACGCTGCTCGTAACACGACAGAACATAATTCGCAAAATAGCAATATCAAACGCCTATTAGGGCTACTACAAGCAAACAGTTTTATGTTAGGAAATAGTTTCAAATTTCATTCACACCCTACAGTTTCTCAAGCGTGAGATCGAAAAGTAGTAATACGGAATTTTTATATAAATTTGTAATCGTCATATTCTTCCGTATAATTTGTGTGATGTCCCAGTTTCTTCTCATTCCTCGTTCTAACAAACAATCTTTGTCATGACTAATTCTGTAACTATTCCTGGCACTGTCAAAACGTATTCTCCGGTTAACTTCACTAAACCCGCCAGAAGCAGGTTGAGTTATGCCGCGTTTATTCTCCGGTTAGGCGTTGTTACATGTTCATACTACGCGTCTTCCGCGCTGTTCCTGGGGTAGAACTTAAGCGGCTGCTAACCGGAGACTGTACAACTGGCAGTGGAGCGACGTGGCAAAAATTTTCTGTAAAAATTTCGTTTTCTTGGACACACCAAGAAGGTGGTGGTGGTGGTTGTTAGTGTTTAACGTCCCGTCGACAACGAGGTCATTAGAGACGGAGCGCAAGCTCGGGTTAGGGAAGGATTGGGAAGGAAATCGGCCGTGCCCTTTCAAAGGAACCATCCCGGCATTTGCCTGAAACGATTTAGGGAAATCACGGAAAACCTAAACCAGGATGGCTGGAGACGGGATTGAACCGTCGTCCTCCCGAATGCGAGTCCAGTGTGCTAACCACTGCGCCACCTCGCTCGGTCACCAAGAAGGTAATAAGTAATCTTTCTTCCACGTTATTCCTGTTAGTCGTTTATTTCCACTATGGTAATCTAAATCTATGGATTCCGCTAGTAATTATAACAAAGCCGGCCGGTGTGGCCGTGCGGTTCTAGGCGCTTCAGTTTGGAACCGCGTGACCGCTACGGTACCAGGTTCGAATCCCGCCTCGGGTATGGATGTGTGTGATGTCCTTAGGTTAGTTAGGTTTAAGTAGTTCTAAGTTCTAGGGGACAGATGACCACAGATGTTAAGTCCCATAGTGCTCAGAGCCATTTGAACCATTTGAATTATGACAAACCTGATCATTCGCTCACCAGTGAACCACATAAACAAACAGCAATTGGTATTCATCCGTTCGGGTTTATACGGCTCAGCTCCTATAGCCCCGTCCCTTTTGTCCGCGGGCAAGCTCTTTATTTCTAGATGTGACGGGGATTCCCCTGGAAGGGAAATCACGTACACTATGCACGCATCCAAAATTCAACTTAGAATGTGTTCAAAATGTTCATAAACCAACTGGGTTGCGTGTCGATATCATATGAATAATCGATAGAGCAACGTGCGCTGCATGATACGCGCTTTCTAAAAGAAGGACTTTTTTTTTCTTCAAGAAAATGAGTTTGGCAGTCCCTGAAATTGCCGCCCGGGGCACACACTCCGGTCGCCCTCCCCCCCCCCCCCTCCCTCCTCCCCCATATCCGGGCCTGCCGATCAAAGACTGCAGGGACCGATGACCGTAGCAGTCTGGTTCCTTTAATCCCAACCAACCAACCAACCAAAGACTGCGCGCGAATAATAAGCAATTCAGAAATTGTTGCTTAGAGCCTGAGACATCTATAGAACGTACAAATTCCAGAAATGCAAATAACAAACTCCCAATACACCTGTTTCATCGGTTATTCGTAAAAAATGAAAAATATCTGTTATAACCGAGACCAAACAAATACTGAAAAATGTTGATGGTGTTAGGACAGCAAGCAGCCACAAATTTAATTTCAGTTCGTTTATTCAAAGGAAACCGTTACCGGTTTCGAATCGTTGTGATTCATCCTCAGACGGTTTACATGCTTTCTTCATGACATTTAGTGTGTTTTTACAGATTAATTGTCGTGAAACGTCTGTTTCGAGTGTTTGTTTTCATAACATTCGTCCAACAGATGTAAATGCATTCCCCCTGCATCCTCGTTGTTGCACACGTAAATAGTTCTCACTGTACACTTTAGATTTGGCGCTGAGATCATTTCAACCACGCACCACATGTTTTGATACATACAAAGAGCTTACAAATATATGTTTGTAAGCTCTTTCTATGTATCATAACATGTGGTGCGTGGTTGAAATGATCTCAGCGACAAATCTAAAGTGTACAGTGAGAACTATTTACGTGTGCAACAACGAGGATGCAGTGGGAATGCATTTACATCTGTTGGACAAATGTTATGAAAACAAACACTCGAAACAGACGTTTCACGACAATTAATCTGTAAAAACACACTAAATGTCATGAAGAAAGCATGTAAACCGTCTGAGGATGAATCACAACGATTCGAAACCGGTAACGGTTTCCTTTGAATAAAGGAACTAAAATTAAATTTGTGGCTGCTTGCTGTCCTAACACCATCAACATTTGTCTTCAAACAACAGCCACGGTCTCCATCATGTCATCATATGACAAAATTGCATTAATACTGAAAAATATCGGTTATTCAGAACTGAAATACCGGTATCGGTTTCAACCGGTCGGTTTTTCCCATCCCTAGACTCCGATGCTGGAAAACACGACAGCCATAACCTAGCCTCAATCCCGTGCGTGTCGAGGTCGGAGCAACCTGCCGTGCAGCTGCGGAGCTTTGGGAGAGCAGTCGTGTGCGGCGCTGTGCTGTTAACCCGTGCCACCTGTTTGGCTCGGCAGGGGCGCGCGGCGCGCCTTGGTGGGAGGTCGGTGGGGCCCGGCCGCTCTCGCCCACCGCCGCCAGTCAGCCGCAGCCTGCCCCATGGCGCACTCGCTGCTACCTGTCCTGCTGCTGCTGCCTCTGCTGGCCGCCGCGCGTAAGTACTGCGGCAAGTGCTGCTGCCGCTGCCGGCAAGCATCTCGCTCGCGTAACGTAGCTGCGCGTTCCTCTCCTTTGTGTGTGTTTTCAAGCTGAATGTTCACCGCTGAACATGCCAGCGTTGTTTCGAAGTGAAGTGAAACTAACGAACATGCACCTCAAGTCCAGCCGTGTTACGGATACAGAATTTCACTCTGCGTCTTATGTGCAACAGTTAAGAAGCTTGGGACAGCCGCGGTAAACAAATACGTCTACCGCAACTTTCATTCTCATCGAAACACTTTGGTCTGGGATAGTGCGTCTAGTAAATAATACAGTAAATTTGCTTGAAGCAGACATTTTTCAGTTTGAGCCTACTGTCACCGTGTAACGACAACAGCTTCTGTTGTGTAACTAGTAGCAATCTTCGTGCAACGCTTTTCGCGTCTTTAATAACTCGTTTTTAGGTATGTGCCTTATTTTTTAATTTTTTCTTTTTACCGTTTTATTTTATCTTATGTTTTTGCTGGACTACGGTACTGTTTGGATGACGAAACCGTACGTGAGCAGAAACAATCTCGCCCGTCCGTTGTCATTTCATTGTCAGCTGCATACTTATTACATTTCAAATGAAATGCCATAGTCACTGCGATAGATTTTACTTGACGCATATTTCGTAAACAACACACCAAACATTACTGAAGCACCTAAGTATAAGAAGGTCATGTATCATAATAATATGATGCGCCATCCAATCTCGAAACAGTCTGTATGAGGATCTCTCATTCAATTGTGAGTGGCCAAGGTGTTCATTTTGTCGTTTAAGATAATTTTCTTACATATTGACGCTAATTGTCCACAACACTTAAGCTGATCAAACTTGATGTGGAATCTGACTCGGGATGACTGCAAGACTGTGCCATGTAGTGCTTTGGAAACAAAGAATGACACCATCCGCGTGTTTGGAATAAATAAGAAATGGAATACTAAGAATTGCTGTTATTCTTCCTCTCGGCTGAGAATATAAAATGAAACACGCCTCCAGTATTTCCAAATAGTGGCCTTCTCTTCACCTCGATTGTTCGCTTTATCTGGTTGCAACTGCATATGGGTATAGCTGGTGGTCCATGCAAACAGCACCTCCTTTCCGAACAATGACACTGTTTATACAGTAGTGCACATCAGTAGGGAAATTGTAACTTGCATCACTCTTTTAGAGGAGCGAAGAGTGCGTAGTTTATCGGAATTTCACAGGTGGTTAGCACACTGGACGCTCATTCGGAAGGACGACGGTTCAAACTCGTGTCCGGCCATCCTGATTTAGATTTTTCTTGATTTCCCAAAATCGCTTCAGGAAAATTCCAAGATGGTTCCTTTGAAAGGGCACGGCCGATTTCCTTCTCCATCCTTCCTAATTCGAGCACGTGCTCCGTCTCTAATGGTCTCGTTGTCGACGGGACGTTAAATACCTATCTCCTACTAATTTAATTGGTACCGATTCTTCTCACGTAGAGCTGCTGCTATCGTCTTCCGCAGTACTAGGAGAGATTCACGAAAAATTGAAGGTACCTTAAGCGAGCACGGAGAGAACTAGTTATAGCGTCCACCGGCATGCCAGCCAGGATACGAAGAAGTAAGCCCAAAGGCAGGCGAACCGGAGAAACTTGCACTTCTGATGTCCTCGGCGAGCTGCGACCAGATCAATAAAAAGAGTGCAGCTCGCGTCCTGGCGCCGCCTCAGAAACACACTCAGTTGGTCGGCAGCTGCAGTACTTTCCTGAATTTGTAGGGTAAAGCTAAACAGTACGAGTAAAAGGAAACTCATTTAGCAGTCATGATTTCTTTTCGAACGTTTTTCCTGCTTGATCTGCATGATTCCTGTAGAGCCCGCCCACCTCGGTGTGTTATACAGGAACGTCTTTGGTGTTTGATCTACGTAATTCGCAATCTATTACACACTGTACTGGAGGAGGCTACTTCACATCATTCCTTTCCTGTTGGGTTTGCAAATTGAGGAAGGGAAAAACCATTGCCTGTGTGCCGCTGTACGAAACCTAATTTCCCCTATTTTCTCCTTACGGTCCTCATGCTAGATAAACGTTGGAGGTAATAAAAGCGTTCTGCAGCCTGTCAGAAAAGCAGGTTCTTCGACTTCAACATATTTTCACGAAAAGATAGTCCTCTTACCTCCGAATTCCAAGGATATCCATAAAGAACTCATATACAAACATCATTGAAAAGTGATTGCAAAAATGGTTACCTTAAAACAAAAAGTAGGAGCTTACGGGAAAGTAAATTTTAAATACTGTTTCATGAGATTCGAACCAAAAAGGGAGAACATGGCCAAAAAAATTTGCAAAGTGCAAAAATCTGCCTTCTTAAGTAAAATGCTGTAGCTCCGGTCGAAAATTGTTAAATGAAAAAGTTGTAGAGCATAAAAAGATCTGTCTATTGCTTTTTTTAATAAGTATCGATTGCTTTCTTACATTTCGAGATACACCGGAAAATTGGTTAAAAGTTGGGTTCTCTGGAACTCGTAAACATTCGCGTTCCCTTGCCCGCATCTACCGTAAGTGTAACCAACGGTAAATAAATTGAGTACTTGTATGAAAAATTGAAAAATATTCATTATTTTGCGAGATACAACGTTCCTTTTTTTAAAAAAAAAAAAAAAAAAAAAGCGCTCTCAACAATTGCCTAGATTTTCTCAATGGATGGCCCTACAACAACGGTTTTAGGTTTATTTCCTTCACAAAGTATTGTGCTACCATCCTATTAAACAATTTTTACGATTAAATTGTAAGGATCAAAAAATTACTTCGGAGAACTTGCTCTTTCGTTGGGCGTGATTTTTTTTAATGTAGTAGTTGCAATTACCATTTCACAGCGATGCCCTTAATAGAGGTTACTAGTGAAAACTTAAATTTCTAATAACATTTTTCGATTGGATCTATAGCTTTTTACTTATTTAAGAACAACAGTTTTGTGCAACTTTGAGGACTTTTTTTGGCGCATTCGCTGTCTTCGATTGAGTTTCATGAAAAAGAAATTCTATCAAAAATACAGTTTCTTACACGCTCATTTTTTTTCAAGTAATAATTTTTGCAAATTTAGCATTACGCCACCACAGAATGCTTGGACTAGCACAGAATTTTTCCGCAGCGCTCTCGTGATGATCGAACTGACCGATAACAGATCTAGCAGCACTTCTTTGAATTGTTTCGACGACATAAAACGAATTATAATGAGAGATGCGATTGACTATTTAACAGTAATTTTTTACGTGCAGTATGATAAATTTTTCTCCGGCATCATAACATCGATCACTTCGCCCACGGGCAGTTACCTTTTATTCGTCGAAAGGAGTTTTGTCGTTCTTTTCGAAATGTGGAACAGATCTAGAGTGTGACAGTGTTGTCCCTGGAATGTTGGTTGTGGGGTAGACTGAACTTCAGCGTAGGTTAGACTGTAAAGTGACGGTTGGCTTTGGAACGGCGAAACCAAGGAATATGAATGCGAAATAAATGCTATGGTAACAGACTGGTGCGTAGTGCTGCCTGATATCTACGTTCGCGCCATATTTAACGTACTTCTCGTTACAAAAACTGAAACTGCGTAATAACTTCATAATGCCTATATTAGACAGTGGAGCAGTCTGCGAAGAACACTTTGCATATATCGAACATAAGTTACGAAAAATGGAAGGGAAGAGGGGAGTCCATTACGCAGTTTTTACCGAAAACTGATGTTCTCTAAAAATCGTGCAAAGAAAAAGATGGTAAATGAGACGACGGCCCTTAAAAATGGCACGAATGACAATATTTCCTGGGAGGAGTCAGTACCAGGTGAGAGAAGTAGCATTTTCAAGATTTTCGGTTCCACGTTAGCCGCACGCCGCGTGCAGAGCCTCGAACGACGGCAGCTGAGGTTTGCTTGTGTCAGTGTTAATGTGTGTGTGCGTAAAAGCGCTGTGCTCGAGGGCCCGCGATCACAGGGAAGTGTTTGCCGCCAGAGCGGAGGTGGGGGGAGGGGGGTCAAGGACAGCAGCCGTAAACACTGCCGGCTCTGCGTGGATTGACGACTGTCTGTCCCGTCCCTCTCCCATCCCCTCCCCTCCCCTCCCCTCCCCACCTACATTCTGAGCACGGGCTGTACACAACAAGCAAATTATAACAACCATTATCATCAGCCTCTACAATCCACTGCCATTTTATTTTCGTTGCATCTATTTCTTTCTCCAAAGCATTATTGCACACGCTTCAACGTTGGAAACTACCTGCATTTACATACATGTTCCGTAATCGGCTGTACATGGCTCTGTGCTTCGTACCATTATCACTAACACCCTTTCATGCCCCGTCTGCATACCGCGCGATGGAGTGACGTAATAACTGTCTCATCTGCTTTTTAAGTTGGTAAATTTCTGCGAAGTACCTGAAAATTGCGTTAAACGGTAGGGCTGTTGGCGAGAGTGATTCCCACAAGTCTCTTCAAACATATAATAGACATCTATACTCCGTAAGCCAGCGTATGGTATATGTCGGAGAGAATTTTGTGTATCGCTGCCAATTCCTGCCTGTGCAGTTCCAGTCCCCAATGATTCCGTCTGAGCTGGAATCTCTGCTATTTTACGAAATAGCAATGACTGTGTTATTAAGAAGTACGAACGTTGCATCGTACTACATAATGACACAGACACTGTATTTCGTATTTGTTCGCAAATACCAGGCCCTCGACTCTCAAATATGCCCTTCCTGGATGGGAATACACGTAACGTACGAGTGCAGGTCGTGATACATGGACGACGACTTAAGGAAGTTAGCGTCTGGCCGCGATTCCTGCTCGGATGGCCGATGTGGTTAAAGCGACTGCTCACGTAAAGTGGGAAATCTGGGTTGGAGTACTGGTCCACCACAGATTTTCATTGCCTTACTTCCAACATGCAGCCGGAGGTGGTTCATACTCGCAACTGCGAATACGTTTCCTGTATCTCTTGTGTTGCCTCCACGGTCTTTCCGCGAATTTACAGGAGAAAGTAATACACTGATCAGCCAAAACATTATGAACACCGACCTGCTGTAAACCCGTCCAGGGGAGGAATGACTGCTAGTCACACACGCACGGTGCATGTAATATCAGTGAGCGTGCTGTCCATTTGTAGAATGGGGAACGCACGCGAACTATCAGAGTTTGACCTGAGGCAGGTTGCGATGGCCAGGAGGCTCGGCGCAAGTATTTCGTAACCTGCTCGACCTGGTTGTTCGAGGAGTGATGTGGTGTCTTCAACACGTGGTGAAACCAAGGTGAAAGCACGTCCAGTAGAGATGGGCAAACTCGTTCATCCTTGGGAACTAGTTCACTGCTGATAGTTCTTTTTTGGGAACCGTTCATTTTTACTCGTTCACCGTTCATTTGTGCTTGATATATGGTTCTTACGAAAAACTGAAAACTTGTAGTGTAGGTGACTGAAGGATGGAGGGCACCAAGAGGGGGCATTTGCCTCCCCCCTGGAGTATAGAGTTTTTATTCATTACAGAATTATTACACACTTTTAGAAGTAATTTCTGTGATTCTGCAGAACCTCTCGTTTAGCCAACTGTAGCGTTGTGCGGCTGATCACAGGGAAATAATATAAGGTGGCGCCCGGAAAACCGGCCCCGAGTACAGACTGCTCGCCAATTACGGACGATGTGTTGCCCGTAACGAGCAGATACAACAAACAGACAAACATGTAATGATTAGGCAGTGAAGAAATAACAAGCTAATGCAAGCAACAATGGCGAAACAATCGATGACGATGTGTAGAGAGCTGGCGAAGAGAACATGGAAATCTCACTCGACGCGCATGAGCTATAGCACATGTAGTCTTGTAAACCTGTTGGTGGCTGTTTCCCAACTTATTAGACCACAAGTTCAAAAGGCTCTGAGCACTATGGGGCTTAACATCTGTGGTCATCAGTCCCCTAGAACTTAGAACTACTTAAACCTAACTAACCTAAGGACATCACACACATCCATCTACATCTACATTTATACTCCGCAAGCCACCCAACGGTGTGTGGCGGAGGGCCGAGGCAGGATTCGAACCTGCGACCGTAGCAGTCGCGCGAGACCACAAGTGTCTTGTATAAAATTCTTCGCTTCGACTTCCACTACATAGCTATTCTACGTTGTAAACAATAATCGTTTACACCCTATATATGCTTCATGTTGTCTCTGAGTTCGTAGGCGACGTAGACTTTATGGAAGCATAAAATAAAATGTGGTTTTCTCATCATACTTGCATCACATGCTTAGTAAAAATTAGGTTTTTATGTCGCATTATTAAAGTTAATGCAGCAATAATAATAATAATAAGTTCGCAGTAATAAAGTTTTTGATTTGAAAGCTCCTTCTGAACAAATGATTTTGAGGTAATAAGTAAATACGATTTTATGGCAATCTATGTCTTTTCAAATGGAGAGGCACCGCTTTTCATACTGAGCCAAAATGACCCACAACCCACTTTTTTTTTTTTTTCAAAGAAATCAAACTAGCAGGTAATGCAAATTGGAAACAACCAAACTTAAAAATAATTAGAGCCTTCCTAAATGTAATGTTTTGTATATGAAAAATACACGAAAATCGTTTATGAATTTTCTTACACTAAAAATTAAACAAATTATTGAAAGTTAGTTGCTAAATCAAGTCGATGAAACCATAAAACATATGAATAACAAAAAAACTTGCCTTGTTATAAGTATGTCTTCTGCTGTTCATCGATATAATGAAGTGAGCTGATATGCCCTTTTGTTACCTGAAAAGACGTACCTATTACATACAAATGTAATTTACATAACTATAAAATACTTTTTGATTACCGGTCGTGGACGCTGAATAGCCAGACCCAAGTGCAAGAACAGTTTGAAACACATGTAAAATTGTCGAGCGCAGTGAACGAAACGAACAACTGGATACTGAACTAACTAGGAGCGGTCGGCAGTGGAACTGAGATAGGTGGTCATGCGAAGGACTACGAGTGCGGCCGAGGGAGACCGAGACTGACACGAGTACGCGACCGAGGCTGGAACGAGAACTGCCGAAGTGACCGCCGCGACCAAAGTGAACTATGAACCGATCGTTCCTCGTTCCCGGGAACCATTAGTAGACCGCCGTGACCGAAGTGAACTATGAACCGATCGTTCCTTGGAATTCGTTCCTCGGTCCTGTCGTTCATCTTGGTGAACCGTTCCTTTGCACCCGTTCGTTCGCGAACTACCCATCTCTAACGTCCAGACGTCGTGGGGTTGGGCGGTCAGCCCCCATTACAAATGCCGGACTTCGTAGGCTGGGTAGAAGTAAAACAGGAAAGGCGGCGAATTGTGGTGGAACTAACATCACACTTTAATGCTAGGCAGAGTAAAAGTGTGTCTGAACACACAGTGCACCGAATACTCCCAGCGATGTGCCTCCGTAGACGACGATGCATGAATGTGCCAATGTTAACACAACGACATCGGCAATTAAGACTGAAATAGGCACGTGACCGTCGGTACTGGACGTTGGCGCAGTGGCAGAGCGTTGCGTGGTCTGATGAATCGCGGTACCTTCTTCACCGTGTTGGTGGGAGAGCGCGAAATCTGTCGTCCTCTAGGAGAACAGCTCATTGACACGTGTACTGCGGGACGGAGACAAGCTGGTGGCAATTAGCTTATGCTCTTGGGAAAGACATGGGTCCAGTAGAGCTGGTGTAAGGCACCATGACGGCCAAGGAGTACCATACGACGGTTGCAGACCCCGTACACTCCATGACGATCACGTTTCCTGACGGCAGTGGCATTTTCAACACGATAATGCCCTATGACATAAGGACAAGAGTGTGATGGAGTGGTTAGATGACCGCAGTAGCAAGTTGCGGTTGATGTTCTGCTCTCCCCCCGCCCACCCCCCCCTCCCCCAACTCACAAGATCTCTGAACGCGATCGAACACATCTGGGATGAGACTGAACGTGGCGACAGAGCTCATCGCCCCCCTCCCCGGAATTTACGGGAATCAAGTGACTTGTGTGTGTGTGTGTGTGTGTGTGTGTGTGTGTGTGTGTGTGTGTGTGTGTGTGTAGATGTGGTGCCAAATCCCCCCAGCAACCTACCAAGGCCTCATTGCTTCCATGCCACGACGCGTCGCCGCTGTTATTCGTGTCAGAGGTGGACATTCCGGCGGTTAGACAGGTAGTCATAATGTACTGGCTGATCAATAAGTTGACTCTTTAAGGTACTCACGAAATTTTTACAATAAACCACTTTGTGATGCTCAACATCTCTGTCTGTTGTAGCTAATGCCTTTGGCGTTGGGTGAGCGTCTTACTAAATGAGCCCGTGACAAAACGTGCTGCTCTTCTTCGAATCTTCTCTGTTTCCTCTATCAGTCCTACTCTGTAATGGTACCAGACTGAAGATCAACACTCAGGTGTCTGTCGAACGAGTGCTTTGCTGGGTATCTTCTTCGTGGGAGTATCACTTGAGGATTCTTCAACTGAGTCTGTCTGGCACCTGCTACTCCTGCGATTAGTTACACTATATGGTAGTGGCACTTCTGGTCGCATACTCGCCGATATTTATTGGATGTGACTGCTTCCAGTAATTGTCAAGCAATCGTGTAATCATGCAATAACGAGTCTTTCCACATTTGCGGTGCACTGTGTATGGTAATGTGTGTTTCGTACCATTTCACGTTCTATTCGCAAAGCTACGTTCGATTAACGCAGTCAGCTCCTTAACCGTTATTTAAGTGGCTGTATTGATACCTCTTGCAAATCTCTACAAAATATGGGAAATTTTAGTAAGCAATAGAGCTGTTGGGAAGCGTGATTCTGGTAACAGGTTTCTTCGAACATACTTATATTCCATTGTCTGTTCATAGGCATCCTAAGAGAGCTTTAATAAGTTTTATAAAAGTGGGCAGAGACGAGCAGCACGTAGTAATAAAACTGTTTTCAGGTAGACTGTTCCCCAAACTGTTGAGGGAAGTTCCAGGCTTTTGAATGAGCAATCAGTACCTTGGATAACTTTAGGCTATACATGAAGAGGTGTTCTAGAAATTTCGCTGAACCGCGATGCAAGATCGTGGCTTTAAGGTTTGAGAGATTACAAGTGTAGGGACTCAATATGAATAGCTATGTTATCCTGAATGTACTTCTGAACAGAAAAAACGTATACACAATTGATGTCTGACAAACTCTCGACGAAGGAAGGATTCTTCAAAATATTTGCGAACGTTGAAGCATGATTCGAAGGACTTCGAGCTTTTAAGTGAATAGGTGAAACATGTATGCTCCGTTGCGCTTCGAAGACGAAGCTGAAGTCAAAGTAATAGTTTAGCAAAGGTAGAAGTGCACCAAAAATGGTGCAATTACTTTCGTCATCAGAAAGAGTAGTGACGACTCTCTGTAGCATCACAGGGTACCATCGATATTGGAAAAGGGTAAGACAATAGCTGCCTTTGTTTTCTAGCTTCGTTGAGCAGCTTTATGTAGTGTGCGTAAGCAGAACAACAACGGGCACTAAGCACTTTTGCGCCATCGCTGTTTACCTCTCCATCAAATTCGGCTTTTTTTGAATATTCAGTTCAATAACTAAAAAAAAAGCAGTAAAAGAAGAAATTTTTGTTATGTTAAGAGTATGTCTGAGGTGTAAAAGTTTTAAGTAGACCCGGAAAAATTAATTTCCTGAGGGAATAAAATTGGCATCTCGCAGCACCAAAGATATTGAACTAACTGGAGAGCGAAGATTGTCAATAACTTTTTGGCACGAAAAGTTTTCTATTTTTTGTGAAAATTGACGTATCGTTATAGAAAGTGTATCAGTGAATCAGTAACACGTTTCGAAGTCCAAGCTACTGCTCGTCGAAATAATCCAGAAGAACTTCGCAAGAATGTCTTTCTCCGAAAGGTTCCCACATTTAAGTCCCTCGATTATCTCTGTACCATGAAGTGCACTGGTTTTTTCTTTTGGTTTTTTCTGGAACAGATTTGTTTTTAACATTTGACTGCTCCGTTTTTCATTTCCAGAGTATCATTGTTGTTTTACCTCGTGCTGAGAACTAACCAGCAACTGCAGTTAATGGGGCTGCCCTTCCAAATAAAGGAAGGCTCTTACTGATGTTTCTTCTTTTCCTATTTCATAACTGCGTCTCTGTGGTGATAATCTTAAAATACCCACCATATTTAGTCTGATTTTTCACGTGCTGCTCCAGCCATTCTGTTCTGTGTAAATATGGAGACGCATAGGAAGGTACAAATTTAAAATCTCGGGGCTCAGGCTGACAATGCTTGTGGAAAATAACTCATTACTCATTTAGCGAATCCGGAGAACATGTATATAGGGTGGGTGGATGGATACTTGAACCATGCATCTCCTGCTTAGAACATACCCCGTTTTTTTTTTTAGTGACAAGCCTGGAATTCATAACTGAATTTATACAAGTGAAACACAATATCAATACGTGTAGTTAACGGTGTATCCAGTTTGGAAGCGCAGCATGTCATGGACACCGGACGGCTTGTGCATGGTTTAAAGTTCTAACGCGTGTTGAGAAAGCGCTCTTGCTCTGGAATGTGATGGCAACGAACGAGAGGGGGAGAGGGGATGGGAGGGGGAGGGGAGGAGGAGGAGGAGGAGGAAAGGAATGGCACTGCTTGTATCCAGTGCCAACTGTTGCTGTTGAACGGAAGCTGACTGAGACACATCTAAGATGTAATGAAACACGTGAACGAGGTACGTTTGTTTGTGTTTGTGTGTGTGTGTGTGTGTGTGTGTGTGTGTGTGTGTGTGTGTGTGTGTGTGTGTGTGTGTTACCAGTGAGACTGAGCAGTGTATCACTTCAGTTAGTTACAGATCTAATTGACAGAGCCACTGCAGGTTATTACAATAGTTCTATTACTCATCAGGCGTGACAGAGCTGCTCAGCAATTTTATTTCCAATGTCACGGACAGCCGGCCGCTGTGGCCGAGCGGTTCTAGGCGCTTCAGTTTGGAACCGCGCTGCTGCTACGGTCGTAGGTTCGATCCTGCCTCGGGCACGGATGTGTGTGTGATGTCCTTAGGTTAGTTAGGTTTAAGAAGTTCTCGGTCTAGGGGACTGATGACCTCAGATGTTAAGTCACATAGTGCTTAGAGCCACTTGATTTTTTTTGTCGCGGACACAGGTGGTCACCAGACACTTGTTCTTTAGGTTGACTGAACCTGCCGATACCAAACATCGGCTTTGACTCGTGATGCATTGTTGCTGTCGTTGTCCTTATGACATAAGAAGTGTACAGTATTTGATTTGTTACGGTATGCGCCGGTATTCCATACCGATACCTCCGACGAAAGAAACAACAGAACCGCAGATTTTGAGTGGGGTACGATAGAACTTGCTTTTTAGCAGCATAAATGTTGTATTTGTACTTTTAAAATGCACACAAAAGTGTTTAAATAACGTTTTATGAAGTTCCTGAAGGTCACAGTACTGTATGTGATGTTACGAGAGTAACTAAAATTCTTGCTATGGTACGTATTTTACTCTTATTGGAATTAGAAGACGGATTTTCATGCCATTCTGATAATTTCATGCGCCATGCAGACGATAAATTCAATATTTACGTAATTTCATAAGACACTGCAGGCTGGGGTGTCTTCTAGACTATTTTCTGCGTAAATAGAATTCTCGTTTTATTCGCAACTATTAGCACATTTCCATTTTAAACAATTGCCTTAAGTGTAATTTTTTTTTGTATATAGGTACCTGTACGAAGTAGTATCATTACGATGGGAAAGCGAAGGAGGACGCAACGCGAGTTAGTGACCATTAGCTATACGGGCAGGTAGCACAGGCGTAGGACGACAAGCTGCGGTTGTGGCAGGCACAGCTGCGAACTTGGATCACTGTGCAGTATATGCGTTATTAACTATGGCTGCTGGACGGCAGGGTACATACACCGTGACTGTCGAAACTACGGACTGTAGGCTTCTCAGCACAAGGTATGCGGAGATTCGATGGAACCGATACTTTAAGGTTCTATCTATTTTTTAAACATGTTAGGGAAAATACAAGCGGTACTATCATTCAGCAGACTGATCGATTGTACAAAACTATTCGGCGTGAATGAATCGCAGTTTGGGTTCAGAAAGATAAAGTAATAGGTCGCTGAATCTGACCAAACCCAAACGGGGTATCCTGGTCAATAACGCCATAAACCATTTTATTTCATTTCATATCTGAATCAGGCCCGAAAACTGATAAAAACTGCTGACGAAAAGTGCACAAATGGGGTAACAATAGACCAATCAAAACATTTCGTAGCCGTAGAAAAAGTGTTTTATGTCCCAAAAAGAGGCAGATGGGATCCATACACGTGTATATTTGAAACTATGGTAGAGAAAGGAAGACCAACCGCTATTTGAGAGGGTCCCCCGATGATCGTAGGACACTTTGTGGAAATATTTGTAAAGACATGCGGAAAAGACATAACGAATAAACCATTGAAAAAAACACATTCCCACATGAGGGGGTAACGTTTGTAATTGTGTACTATGTTTACGTTCCACGTTACCAACGATGTTCAATGTGACGCTCATCTGCATCAACGACAGCCTAGAACCGCGTTCGAGATACCTATTCACAATTGTTCGCAGCACTTTCAGAAAGGTAGACCATGAAATGAAATGTTCAGTGGCCGTGACACAAAACGTGCACATTGCGTCCAGCATTCTCAGCCATGGCAACTAACTTGTTCAATATTTGTGGCACAGTCTGTCCTCGGCCTATCCCAGGAATTTCCCAAACCGCCAGTTCATTCGACCTTCCGAATCATGTTCTGCAGTCCCGATGTGTAAAGAAGACCTCTCCGTATTACTTTGAGCGTCGATACTCGCGTAGAGAAAGCAGTACTACTGCTGCTGTTTTGATAAAACAGCTTTACGAGTAAAGCTATGCTCATCTTGTCCAGACCCGTGTTGACTGTCGGCAACTGTAACGCTTACTGATGCTTCTGTTTCACCCTACGTCGCCGTACTAGAGTCGGCGCCAAACGACAAGTCATGACACTGACACTACTGACAACGCGAATCCTGCAGCACCTCGTTAGAAGATCATTCGTATGAACTTGGGTACCCATACGCTAAATATTTTCCGTATACACTGGCTCAAGTAGCGAAAGTTTAATTATAAACACACTGTAATTAACTAGAGGATGTCCACGACAGACTAGAACCGCATTCGAGATACCTATTCACAACTGTTCGCAGCACTTTCAGAAAGATAGACCATGAAATGTTCAGTGGCCGTGACACAAATCATGCACATTGCGTCCAGCATTCTCAGTCATGGCAACTAACTTCTTCAAAATTTGTGGCGCAGTGGGTCAAAGTCCAGAGTTATTGGCTTGGAAACACTTTTACAGAAAATAGGGACACTAACCCACACAAAAGGATGCATCTCATATATATTTGGGATGATGTGGTAGCGATTAGCGTGATGATCAGAGAGAACGGTTATGGTTAAGGAACTTGAATATAAGAAAAAAACTAGTAGTGCGATTAACTGAATGCGCCACAACAAATTAGTTACTGCAAATTGACAAAATTCTAAATTGTATGCAAACGAGTTCTATCTCATGAAGAGAAGTTTTTCACTTCTAGACGAATCTAGACTGTGTCACAAAACTACGTACACTTGCTTAGTAAGTTAGCTGTCAGAGCGTTGGCATGCAGTCCAAGATTAGTTAAATGTAAACAAGCCGTGTGGGTAATGCATGGAATTGCATTACTGAAACTTACGGACGCATACAGGATCTCTTCTGTGAAAACTGTTTTTGGAATTTTAGGAATGCGCCACGCACATCTTTACAAAGAAGGAAGTGTAATGGTGGTTACGAAGAGGACACTAGCTCTTAGGCCGGCTGAGGTGATGGCATAGCAGAAGATGTGTTTGAGTGTTTCCACTGTGTGTGTGTGTGTGTGGGGGGGGGGGGGGGGGGAAGAAGAGATCATATGAATCAGTGTCCATGTATCAACGAAGTAACTACGAATGTTTACGCGATGGAGATGGATACATTTTCAAAGGAAGAGAGAGAGGAGGAAGGAAACACCATAGACAATTAAATGTTTTTATTTACACGGTATATATATATATATATATATATATATATATATATATATATATATATATACTCCTGGAAATTGAAATAAGAACACCGTGAATTCATTGTCCCAGGAAGGGGAAACTTTATTGACACATTCCTGGGGTCAGATACATCACATGATCACACTGACAGAACCACAGGCACATAGACACAGGCAACAGAGCATGCACGATGTCGGCACTAGTACAGTGTATATCCACCTTTCGCAGCAATGCAGGCTGCTAGTCTCCCATGGAGACGATCGTAGAGATGCTGGATGTAGTCCTGTGGAACGGCTTGCCATGTCATTTCCACCTGGCGCCTCAGTTGGACCAGCGTTCGTGCTGGACGTGCAGACCGCGTGAGACGACGCTTCATCCAGTCCCAAACATGCTCAATGGGGGACAGATCCGGAGATCTTGCTGGCCAGGGTAGTTGACTTACACCTTCTAGAGCACGTTGGGTGGCACGGGATACATGCGGACGTGCATTGTCCTGTTGGAACAGCAAGTTCCCTTGCCGGTCTAGGAATGGTAGAACGATGGGTTTGATGACGGTTTGGATGTACCGTGCACTATTCAGTGTCCCCTCGACGATCACCAGTGGTGTACGGCCAGTGTAGGAGATCGCTCCCCACACCATGATGCCGGGTGTTGGCCCTGTGTGCCTCGGTCGTATGCAGTCCTGATTGTGGCGCTCACCTGCACGGCGCCAAACACGCATACGACCATCATTGGCACCAAGGCAGAAACGACTCTCATCGCTGAAGACGACACGTCTCCATTCGTCCCTCCATTCACGCCTGTCGTGACACCACTGGAGGCGGGCTGCACGATGTTGGGGCGTGAGCGGAAGACGGCCTAACGGTGTGCGGGACCGTAGCCCAGCTTCATGGAGACGGTTACGAATGGTCCTCGCCGATACCCCAGGAGCAACAGTGTCCCTAATTTGCTGGGAAGTGGCGGTGCGGTCCCCTACGGCACTGCGTAGGATCCTAGGGTCTTGGCGTGCATCCGTGCTTCGCTGCGGTCCAGTCCCAGGTCGACGGGCACGTGCACCTTTCGCCGACCACTGGCGACAACATCGATGTACTGTGGAGACCTCACGCCTCACGTGTTGAGCAATTCGGCGGTACGTCCACCCGGCCTCCCGCATGCACACTATACGCCCTCGCTCAAAGTCCGTCAACTGCACATACGGTTCACGTCCACGCTGTCGCGGCATGCTACCAGTGTTAAAGACTGCGATGGAGCTCCGTATGCGACGGCAAACTGGCTGACACTGACGGCGGCGGTGCACAAATGCTGCGCAGCCAGCGCCATTCGACGGCCAACACCGCGGTTCCTGGTGTGTCCGCTGTGCCGTGCGTGTGATCATTGCTTGTACAGCCCTCTCGCAGTGTCAGGAGCAAGTATGGTGGGTCTGACACACCGGTGTCAATGTGTTCTTTTTTCCATTTCCAGGAGTGTATATATATATAAGGCTCACCGACCACTTGACCATCTTCTTCTGTGCGAATGCACAAACAGTGCCCGAACTCTTACGGGAATCGGCAACGCTCCGCGAGTAAAGAGTATAATGGGCTGGGTTCAAAATGGTTCAAATGGCTCTGAGCACTATGGGACTCAACTGCTGAGGTCATAAGTCCCCTAGAACTTAGAACTACTTAAACCTAACTAACCTTAGGACAACACACACATCCATGCCCGAGGCAGGATTCGAACCTGCGACCGTAGCGGTCGCGCGGTTCCAGACTGTAGCGCCAGAACCGCTCGGCCACCAGCGGCTGGCCAATGGGCTGGGGCCCTACGAAAGTAGTGCGGGGCAATACGTTGAGAATGTGGGTTTCGCGGGAGGCGTGCCAGAGATAAATCCCTGCAGTCGCGCTATCCTCTGTGTCCTCGGTGGCTCAGATGGATAGAGCGTCTGCCATGTAAGCAGGAGATCGCGGGCTAGAGTCCCGGTCGGGGCGCACATTTTCACCTGTCCCCGTTGACGTATGTCAACACCTGTAAGCTGCTAAGGGTGTTCATTTCATTGTAATTTCGTAAATATATATGTTGGTCCAAAAATGGCGGGTTGATAGGTGTTTGGGGAATACTGAGAATTTTTAACTGCTGTGATCTCAGATGGTGTCCGCCGTCACACGTTGTAGTACAGGCGAGGAGGAATGCAAGAAAGCGGAACGTTCGCCGTGGTGAGTGTTTCCTAGCGTCGAGAAAGCAACTTCGCTGGCGGAGGCTGCACAAGTGGAACTGCGAGAACGTGAAATAAGTGTAGCGTGATAGATCAGGAAACACATTTAAAAGAATGTCAGTTTCCCACTTCGGCTTGATCAAGGTTTACAAGATTTGAGAAACACGAAACAGTGTTCTAGTGCTGAAGATCGTAAAATATATGTGTACCTATTTTGACCGAATATTTGATCGGAACTGAGCAGCTGTAAACTTAAAATATATTAAACAGTAGTACATCTCTCATTGTTAAGTAGTACTCACTTCATTCTCTGTTAAAAAAGACTTACATGCAGAAGGCATGCCCCGACATTAAACCAAAATAGCAAATAAAGATATGACACAGACCTTCGATAGTATGTAGTTAAGTTAGTTTGTAAATAGATGTCATAATTAATCTTGTATTATCAGTTAGGCTGGTTTTAATTAATCGTTAGCTAGCCAGTGTAGATGTTAATCTATTTACCGTACAGGTACCCAACTTTATAGGGGATGATGTTCAGGCGGTGTGCTGTTTGTAGTGTTATTGTCACGCCTTGACGTTACGCGCAGCTACTGGTATGTATTATATCTCTTAAAAAATAATGTAACTATTTATTTAGAGGAAACACTCTCCTAGTAAATTTGTTTGTCCTTTGATTTATCGTGATCTGTTGCTGATTTTTAGTGAAGTTAGTTTTTACGTTTAGCTTTCAAAAAAATACAAAAGAGATATAATAAGCAAAATAATGAATTTCGTAGGTTGCCAATTACGTATTGTATCTGGTTTTACCGAGCGCCAGGCTCCCTACAAATTACTGTAAATGCAATAGCGTAGTATTACTCAGCTCTGAAATTATTACTATCACAGAAAATAGACAAGTTTTAATAAAATTATTTCACTGGATTCCTTCAATTAATCTCACTGAATATTTTAACATAATTTCTTCCGCTCCGGCTATCAGACATTGTGCTGTGAAAAAATATTTTTAAATGTACCGCGTAATGGCGGCTAATTGTTAACAATCAGAGATCACTGTTACTCGCTCCGCAGCAGCTGGAAACATGCTAAATAATTTTCACTAAATATTCTTTTCATAAGATAAATGTGGCGTGGCGTAGGTTCTTGAAATAACACACGGAGATCACTTTATACTAATATATTCTTACTAAGACACAGTTTACACCTTTAAATATTTGCAATTACGTTACGACAGAAACAAATGCTAGCGCAGCACAATAGCTTGCGTACCTTATTCCAGCTAACACCAGAACGAACAGAACAAAACAGACTAGACAGAAGAATGAGCATTGCATTGTATTTTATACTCGTACAAAGATAATCACATTATAATCTCATACAATAAAAATGTCTTTTCTGCATTTATCGATCTATATAGTAGTATTTTTACAGTTAGTGTTATTACCTTTCGCAGATAAATCAATGTTTGTAATTCATTTTGAGTCACATACAGTCATTTTTATTTATGTTTCACCTCGATAAGGGTGAATATTGCAAAAGGTACACATACGGCCCCCTGGGCTACAAGGAACACACAACTTAATGTTTGGTCCTTGTAGACCACGAGTGTCACTTTTCTTTCGTTCGTTGGTCACTTTCAGTTCACTTTACCGTGTATTAGATCATGGGTACACATTCATTTTCAGTCTTTTTACATAACATGGCTGGGGACACTTGCAATATAACAAGCTCTTCCATTTGGACGAGGGCCGCAGGGAAACCCCAGAAAAACCTCGGCAGAGCTGATAGATTTAACCCTTTGTGTTACTTACATAAGTTGGCTCTACATGTTTTGGTATTACAATTATTTACATCAAATGTAAAATTTTCTGAAAAAGAAACAAACATATAGTTTTTATATGAAAGTGTTCATCAATTTTTTTTATATTGTGTTGGTAATATTTTAGTTTTTTATTTTTGTCGGCGCTTTTCTCGTCGTGTGGTGTGGATGATGCTGTATGTCGCTACCGCGATGCCTCGTGCCCGTTGCCATGGAGCGTCGGCTGGAAACTGCTGTCTTCTTTCTTGTCCGTAGCCGGCGGTCAGGATGTGGAGTACGGAACGACGTTATTTTGTCTGCGTGGCGCGTCTGCATTGTTGCGCACCGCTCGTTAAAGTTTTCAGCACGGGAGAGGATGTTGACTCGTGCAAATCATGAAACAAATGCACATCTGTTATAGAACGGATTTTGTAAGATGTTATGGCTGTGGGTAAGAATTGACTAGTCAACATTATTGCATCATCGAGGCACAGGCTCCGTTACTTGGTATTTTCGTGTTCGTTTGCACGTACTGGTGCTGAATGATGCAGGAGATATGATGCTGAGGTAAGCACTGCACATCCCTGTTGTCATCACTTCGTATGGAATATTTATGTTTCACTATTTTTGTTTGGCGGCGTTCCACCGTAGTTGCCGTTGCAGTAACGTCCTACTACGTGGTCCGTGGCGTTATATTAATTGTTGGCGCACAGGAGGTAGCGTCCAAACTAAAAATTTTGTCTGTACAGTTTCGAACACATACTGATCACAGTTTTGTGTTTTCGGTCACTGCACACAGATATGTTTAGTTAATGTTTGTACCTCGCGTTTTTTCAGTTGTACATCACATAAGTGTTCACTGTCCAAGTAGATCATTAATACGGTTCTCAAAGCTCACACTTCCTCCGCGAATACCAACACACTATTATAGTTCCTGTTAGTATTTCTTACAGCATGACTTTGATACAATTGTATTACATGATTACTGTTTTTTTTTTATATCACATAGTGACACAGATGTCTGTTCGTTTACACAATATGTTACAATGAAATTTCACAGATCAAAAGCACTTTTGTTCTGTTATTGCATACAATTAAGTGTTACATCATACATGCAACGGATTCTGGCCTGACTTGCAATGCTTTTATATTTGAGCATTAATAAATTTGTCATAGGGTATATTCATTTGGGGATTAGGACCGCTGCGCATGTGCTTGCTCCATAAGCTGTTAGCGTAATCGCGTATGCTATAAAAGGTTTGCAACTGTCAAAAACAGGCTCTAAAGTGGAGCTCTCATTTAATCTCAAATATTGTGGCTTGATGCTTATACTTTCTCTTTTAAGGTCAAAGCACAGCATCACAGATGTCACATGGTATGTGCATAGTCTTTTGCATACACCATTCTGTTCATTTTTCATGTGACAGATTAGAATATTTAGTGCATTCTTTAAATAAACATTTATCACACAGCATAATAAAATTTATAGTTACTAACTCTAGTAACCACTGAAAAACATCTTACTGATTATGTTTCTAAACAAATACTGTCATTGGACTGATGGTCCTTTAGCTTCTTTTTACTCATTTTTGAAGGCTGATGTGTAATTCATTCCTTGACATAAAGACAAAACATCTTACATACTAAGCACAAACAAAACATCAAATTCTTACAACTACACAAAAATATATATTGAAGTCTGTGCAAAATCTACATATTACACAAAAATACGGTAAACCATTCATGTCCTATTGTCAGGTACCACAAATTTCTTTAAGTCCTTATAGGGATACAATCCTTTGATCTTAGTCTTGCAGCTGTCCTACATTCTTGCACAGGTGCAAATATTCGCGGCGGTATGGTTGCGACATCATTAATAAAACTTTATATTCTGACGCTCGCTCGATCATTCCACCTAGCTGTGACATGCCTACTGGTAGACGTGATAAAGCGTCCGCAATGACATTATCTTTCCCTTTTATGTACATAATTTTTAAATTGTATTCCTGTAGTACTAATGCCCAACGGGCTAGTCTGGCATGTAATAGTTTGCAGGTTAATAGGAAGCTTAAGGCTTGGTGATCACAGAACAATTTAATTGATTTGCCATAAACACAATAATTAAATTTTTGCAGATCCCTTACAACACTGAGTGCTTCCATTTCGGTCACGGAATATGCTCTTTCACATTGAGTAAGCACTCGGCTGGCAAAAGCTATAACTCTTATTTCCCTGTTCCCACTGGTTTCTTTTACTTGAAACAGACATGCTCCTAAACCATAGGATGAAGAGTCAGTGGCTATACAAAAATCCCGGGTCATATCCGGATGGTAGAGCATTTGTGCATTCACTAAGGCTCCTTTGATCTCTTCATAAGCTTACTGACACTCTGCGGACCAGTTCCATGTGACATTTTTTCGCAATAAGGTGAGCAAGGCTTCATTGTTGAGCAGCTGATTCGGCACAAAACGTCGGAAAAAGGAGACTAGTCCGATAAATGATTTTTAACTATTTTTTGTTTGTGGGCTGTGGGAATTCTTTGATCGCTTGTATCTTCTTGGTATCAGGCATTATTCCGGAAGGTGATATGATGTGTCCAAGGAATTTAAGCTGATCCCTCCCAAATTTTGATTTTTCAAGATTTGCAGTTATTCCTGCTTCTGCGAGATTATTTAACACTCTATCCAGGATTTCTATATGTTCTTCCCATGTGCTTGTGCCCACTAGACGGTCATCCACGTAAAGAGTAACTTTTTCTAGCAAGTCTGCGCCTAGCGCTTGGTCCAATGCCGTAATGAATACGCCTGCGCTTACGTCGAGTCCAAAAGGTAACACTTTGAATTGATTACTCCTTCCATTGAAAATGAAGGCGGTGAATTTTCTAGATTCCTTGGTTAGCGGGATTTGCCAGTAACTACTTCGCATACCTATCGAGGTGAGATATTTGACTCCATAGAATTTCTGTATTTGTTCTTCTAAATTCACCGGTCTCGTCCTAACGGGTACTATAATTTTATTAATGCTCCTGGCGTCTAGGACAAGTCTGATTTTTCCACCTGGCTTGGCTACAACTACCAGCCGACTGCTGTACGGCGAAAGGGATGGTTCTATTATACCCCATTGCAGCATTTTTTGTATTTCTTTGTTAACTGCCGCCCTTTTCGTCCACGGTACTGAATATGATGCTTGGCAGAATATCGCATGGGGAAACACATCTATATTATACATATACCCTTTGATGATTCCAGTCTCGCGGTTCTAGGCGCGCAGTCAGGAACCGTGTGACTGCTACGGTCGCAGGTTCGAATCCTGCCTCGGGCATGGATGTGTGTGATGTCCTTAGGTTAGTTAGGTTTAAGTAGTTCTAAGTTCTAGGGGACTGATGACCACAGCAGTTGAGTCCCATAGTGCTCACAGCCATTTGAACCATTTTTTGATGATTCCAGGTTTTTCAGAGAAAACATCACTGTAGTTATTCAATAACTGTGCGAGCTGCTTTCGTTGGGATTCAGTTAGATAACATGATTCTTCTGCTTTGTTGTTAAGGGTTTCGGTCCAGCGAAGCGTTTCGTTGTGAGCTACGTCCGAATAATATTCTCCCTGCCCCCTTAAATTGCTGCTTAATTGAAATATGGGCATCTCTTCGCTTTTTACTCGTACGCTCGGGTAATCTTTACCGGGTGTACTTACTGTTCGTGTTAAATCCAGTACAATCTGCTTATCTTCATTCAGTAGGGAGATCTTCCCGCTGGAGAAATCAATTTTTGCTTTCTCCTCGCTCAGGAAACCTCCCCCCAGGATGCAGGTTACTCTCAATCCTTTGACTACGAGAAAGATGCATTTTACGTTATCTTCTCCTAGGCATAAATCTACCAGCACCTGATACTGAACGTTTTGTGCTTGTGCTCCCATGGCTCCAATGACACAGCAGTTTTGTACAGGATATGTCGGTAAGTTGCGGTTTTGGCTCAAGGTTTTGAATAGATCATAGCCCATAACATTAGTAGTGGCACCTGTATCTATGTATATTTCTACTGGTAATTCATTAATTCTAGCTTTTATGATGGTTTGTACTTCACTTATTTCTGTTTTGTTACATTGGTTTGATTCCATAAGTAAATCATGTTGTGTACTGTTTCCATCTTGGTATCTCAGTAATAATATATTATCTTGTGTATTGTTTATAGGTGTGCCCCCTGTTATTTCGCCGACCATCAATTGGGAGCTTATTGTGGCCGTTGTTCGTTTGACGGTCTTGAACTATGGTGGTTTCCGTCAGTGGACATTTCTACTATCCTTACGCTGCTATTCGAGTCTGTCCATGTTTGTGGTATTGCGTTAGTATTCTGCATAGAATTCCTATTGTCACACTGGTACTGGTTACCGTTAGGAGGCGGTGGTGGTGGCATAGAAGTTTGCATCCACTGCACCGGGTAAGTGCGGTTGTTGGCACTACTGCTTTGTTGTGGCCATTAACCATCATTTCGACGTTTGCTATTGTAATTATTATTACTGTTACGGTAGCCGGGATGTCCTCTATCTTCCCACCTACGTTTTTGATTGTAAGATTGTTGACCGTTTCCGTTCTTCCTGTTTTGTTCTGCGGATTGATCTTCCTTTCCATTCCCGTGACTTCCAAAATTGGAATTGTTGTTGCCATTTTTAAACTTGTGTGGTGAACCATTATTACTGTTCTCCCGGTCTTTATTTATCCTATTTTCTTCCTGGGAGAGATCGATTTCGTCCAGGTCATTTTCGGGTACATTTATTAATTTGTCTCGTATATAACCGGGCAATCGTAATTTTACGATTCTGATCACATCACGGGCTGACATAGGGTCATCCCAATATCTAGTTTTGTTGATATATTTTTCAAAATATTTACGGAGTGTACTCTGTTTGTGATTATACATTTGCGGGCTGTATACTTCAGTCCTCAGGCGTTCTTGAATAGCCTTAGACCAGTATCTTTCTAGAAAAGATTTTTCAAATTGTGCCAGGCTATGGCAATTTTCTATGACTTCATTTGCCCATAAGGCAGCGTCGTCTTGTATATGTGCGATTATGAACTGAATTTTTTGGCGTTCATTCCAGGCACTCGGTAATACATTTCGGAATCCTTTTATGAAGATTACCGGATGCACTGTCTTCTTTTCCGCGTTAAATACTTGGAATTGTCTGCGTTTTATTAAGCTTTCATCAATGTTATTGCTTGTGTAAGTAGAAGCTGCCCCCACGGGGTTATCAAAAGAATGCTTCCCGTAAATTGTATGTTTTCTGTTTCCGAATCGCTTTTTTGTTGGTATGAACTGTTCTCATTATCGTTACACGTTCCTAACAGGCGTGCCACCGTTGTTGTTAAGCATTTGCACATCTGCACGCTCAAGTTCAGCAATTCTGTGTATCATTTCTTGCCGCCACAGCGGTACTGGCAATTTGTATCTCACTTCGCTTTTTTCACCTGCGAGTGGTAGCGTGTCTACTGTGGGTTGTTTACATACAGCTGCTCCGTTAGTTACTTTTTGCAGAGCAGACTGTATTTTGCTTTCTACACGTTCTGTGATCTGGCTTTCTTTTTCAGTGAGCCAGTCAAGGAACTCTTTTTCTACTTTTTGGGCTTGATCATTTAACTGTGTTTCTATGGTTTCTTTTTGTGTCATTTCTAAATTGTCCATTCGATTCGCAAGCTGTTCTACTTCGTCCCGGATGACTGTGTGTGCCGTCTGAAGCGTTTGCACATCTTGTGCTATGTTGCTTACAATGTTCGGCAGTTCGGCATGGGCTTTCTTTATTTCTGTCATTTCTGAATATATCTTTTCGAACATTGTACCTGTACTTTCTATTAAGACCTTTTTTTTCTTCGTTTTTTTTCCCTTATCTCCTTGACTAGCTGTTGATTCCTCTCTTCCCTCAATCTCTCTCTTCGTTTTGTTCCCTTATCTGATTGACTAGCTGTTCGTTCTTTTTCTCTAATTTCCGTAAAAATTCAGCAAATGGATCCGGTATTGGTGAGCATACCGGTGTGGTAGTTGTTCAAATCATTGGAAAATTATCACTAGCCCTACTAGTAGCACCTATCGGTTTTACTGTTTTCGTCTGCTGGCTACTTCCTGACATTTCACCGGACACTACATTGTTTACATTTTCTCCCCCCCCCCCCCCCCCCCCCCCATCACTATTAATATTTAGTAAGTCAGTGTCACTATCCATATCGCTCAATAATTGCACATTATTTGTAACATTGAACACATTATCTGGTTGCAAATCTAACACACGTCCAACTTTTCCCATAATGACGATAACTTTCACTGGGCTAACTACAAAAATTGTTTCAAACTACAAATGCGGACTAAGTTCACAAGTCAAACTGCTTATTGTTTCCAAAATCACACAATATTAATATCTACACCACTGTACACCATGTACCATCTATGATACTATACTTTGATGATACGGGCCTATGTAGCAAGCTTTTATGCATAGTGGTCCTTACCTTGATTTCATTTTTCTTTTCTTTTCTTTTTGCTATCTCGTCCTCTCAGGGTCTATACAGTTCTTCTCCGCTTTCCTCGTTCAAGTTTATACATGAAATGAAATTTGATAGATATTAGAATACATACAACACATTTTAACAATTACATACAAACCCTAAAAAAAAATATTTTATCTATTCGGGCCCTACGTTGGGCGCCATTTATTATATCTCTTAAAAAAATAATGTAACTATTTATTTAGAGGAAACACTCTCCTAGTAAATTTGTTTGTCCTTTGACTTGTCGTGATCTGTTGCTGATTTTTAGTGGAGTTAGTTTTTACGTTTAGCTTTCAAAAAAATACAAAAGAGATATAATAAGCAAAATAATGAATTTCGTAGGTTGCCAATTACGTATTGTATCTGGTTTTACCGAGCGCCAGGCTCCCTACAAATTACTGTAAATGCAATAGCGTAGTATTACTCAGCTCTGAAATTATTACTATCACAGAAAATAGACAAGTTTTAATAAAATTATTTCACTGGATTCCTTCAATTAATCTCACTGAATATTTTAACATAATTTCTTCCGCTCCGGCTATCAGACATTGTGCTGTGAAAAAATATTTTTAAATGTACCGCGTAATGGCGGCTAATTGTTAACAATCAGAGATCACTGTTACTCGCTCCGCAGCAGCTGGAAACATGCTAAATAATTTTCACTAAATATTCTTTTCATAAGATAAATGTGGCGTGGCGTAGGTTCTTGAAATAACACATGGAGATCACTTTATACTAATATATTCTTACTAAGACACAGTTTACACCATTAAATATTTGCAATTACGTTACGACAGAAACAAATGCTAGCGCAGCACAATAGCTTGCGTACCTTATTCAGCTAACACCAGAACGAACAGAACAAAACAGACTAGACAGAAGAATGAGCATTGCATTGTATTTTATACTCTTACAAAGATAATCACATTATAATCTCATACAATAAAAATGTCTTTTCTGCATTTATCGATCTATATAGTAGTATTTTTACAGTTAGTGTTATTACCTTTCGCAGATAAATCAATGTTTGTAATTCATTTTGAGTCACATACAGTCATTTTTATTTATGTTTCACCTCGATAAGGGTGAATATTGCAAAAGGGACACTACATATGGCAAAGTAGGGTTTAAACACAACCACCAGTAAATCTGTTATATGAAACCAACAGCAATAGTGCTGCTGCTCTTCGCAATTCTTCTGTCCACACCGGGGTTGAAGAACATGATTCGGAAGTTCGAATTAACTGGCGATTTGGGAATTGCCTCTGGGAGTGGCTGACAGCCTATACCGCCGCAAATTGTTGAACAAGTAACTGTTGCCATGGAGAATGCTGGACGCAATGTGCTCTCTTCAAGCAGTGCACGAGCTCTGTCACGACAGCTGAATCTGGATCGCAAAACTGGTGCGCAAATACCAAAAGTTAACTTTCTCATGTGGAAATTGTTTCTTTCAATGGTTTATTCGTTATTTCTCTTCCGCGCGTCCTTACAAATGTTTCCACAAAGTTTCCTTGTACTATGATCACTCCTTTGTCATGGGGGTTCTTTCTAGTCCAGAAAGTTTAATTATAACCACCATATAATTTTTAAAAATTTGTCTATTTTAAATTAAAGGTAACTAACATGTATTCCTATTAAGGAGATGATTAGTAAATAAAAGACTGTTGTTATGATGAAGTAGGTTCGACAGCTTCACTTGGGTTGTCATGATGTTGAAGGAGGCGCATATACTGAAATAGAGAGACTCATAGGAAGCACCTCAGAGACGGTGCCCGCTTTGGTAAGGACACCAGTCAAAATATTCGTTACTCTCAGGAGGCATCATGGTGGTAATACAAACGCCGTCTCTGACCTTCAGGTGTGCCATGTCCAGCTGAAGCCACTCATTGATCATCAGATCCCATTGAATTACCAAACTGTGGTGATGTCTATTACGACGTTTCACCCGCTGTTCCAAATGGTCGCAGAGACTTTCTATGGGAGTAAGATTGGATGATTTAGCGAACCTGTCGATGTGCAGTAGGGTGGCTGCTCAGTTCAAGCAATCAGGATCACGTGCGTGCAGTTCTTGAACGCTGCTGTCGTCATCTTGAAAGATACGAGTGTCAACAGGATTCTTACCATGAAGATTTAGCAGAAGATAGCACCGAGAATTTTGAAGCACACTTCCTGGTTCGCGTTCTCGGAAAAGTGAATGGGTGGGCCCAATTCATTGTACAAATGCAGTTTCCTTTACTACAAAATGATTCAGATGTACCTGCTTTCGCTGACAACAGCAATTCCTGTCGGGTTTGAAACCGGCTGTAGTTCGCAAGGCATGTCTATGAGGATCTTTCCTGGACTTCATCTGCATCCACATGAACATACATACCCCGCAAGCTGCCATATGCAGAGGGAGAAACGACTGTCTATATTCCTCCGTACGATCCCTAATGTCTCTAATCTTATCTTCGTGATCCTTACGCGAAATATACTTTGGCGGTAGTAGAATCGTTCTGTAGTCAGTCCCAAATACCTGTTCCTAAAACCTTCTCAATAGTGAACCTCGAAAAGAACGTCGCCTTTCCGCCAGTGATTCCGATTTTAGTTCCCGAAGCATCCCTGTAATACCTGCATGTTGTTCGAACCAACGGTAACCAGTCTAGCAGCCCGCCTCTGAATTGTTTCGATGTCTTCCTTTAATCTGACCTGGTGCGGATCCCAAACACTCGAGTAGTACTCACCAGTACGTGGCACTATCGTCTTACATGTGTCTCCTTTACAGATGAACCGCACTTTCCAATAATTCTCCTAGTAAACCAAAGTCGGCGATTCGCCATCCCTACTACAGTCCTTATCTTATCCTCATTCCATTTAATATTAATTTGCAACGTTACGCCTAGATATTTAATCGACGTGCTTGTATCAAGCAGCATGCTTTACTCGAACAGCATAGGTTGTTCTTCCTACTCATCCGCATTAATTTAAATTTTTATACATTTAGAGCTAGATACTACTCATCATCAACTAGAAATTTTGTGTAAGTCATTCATCTTGCACTCTCCTAAAGTTATGCAACGACGACACCTTCCAATATACACAGAATCGTCAGCAAACAGCCTCAGACTGCTGCTTACCCTGTCCGCCAGATCATTTATGTTTGTGGAAAATAACACTTGCCCGTGGCACTCCTGACGATACCCTTGTCCCTGATGAACACTCGCCGTCGAAGACAACATACTGGGTCCTACTACTTAAGAAGACTTCTATTCGTATGCTCGCACCTTCGTTAACAATCAGCATTGTGGCACCGTGTCAAATTATCGAGGAATATGAAAACCACCTATTGCCCTTCATCCACGCATAGTCTCATGTGAGAAAAGTGCAAGCTGAATTTCCCATGAGCAATGCTTTCTATGTTGATTTGTGGACAAAAGCTTTTCCCCCTCAGGGAAATTTATTATATTCGATCTGAGAATATGTTCAAGGAGCTTGCAGTAAACCGATGTTAAAGATATTGGCTCGGTTCTATTAACCTTCTTATAGCTGTTCTTTCACCATGTTACATTGCTGCGAATGGTATATCGTTCCTTGTGGTCACATTGAGCAGCCAGTATTGATACAGTAATAAATCTTCAACTTAATCCATGGTGCGGTCATGATTACATTCAAACATTACAGCTCATTACAGCTACTCTGCAACGTCTCCATGTAGATCCATCGTTGCGTCGGTTCCGGCTGCCGATTGCTGGTACCGGCGCAGGATCCCATGACACCCGGTAACAGTACCATGACGGTCGCTCAATAACTAATGCAACACTTTCTTTTTCTCGGTCAGTTTCGGTTGAAGAAAGCAGGATTTGTTTTGCGACATCGTGGAATATTCCCGCTTTTATTAAGTTACGATAGGTGGCAGCCTTTATAATAGGGGCTGTAACGGAGCTGCGTTCCAAGCAAAGAGCTGTCGTTGAGTTTCTTTCGGTGGGAAACCAGAGCTTCGCAGATATTCATATGCGTTTGAAGAATGTCTACCGAGACCTGGCAGTGAGTCGTTGGGGAGGGCATCTGTCATCATTCCAACAAGGTCGTGCAAACCTATCCGATCTCCCGCATGCCGGCTGACCGCACAATGCTGCGACTCCAGTGTTGGAGCGTACGCACGTTCTCATTCCAGTTGATCGACAAATCACAATATAACACCTCACTGCACAACTGGACGTCCGTTGGTAGTGCTAACACACTCGTCCACCAGTTGGGTACTCAAAGGCGTGTGGCCGCTGCGTTCCACGCCGCCTAACATAATAAGACATGAAGAGCAACAAGTTTGGCCCAATGGCGGATGCATTCCGCGGAAGTAGTACGTGGACTATGGGGAGGCTATTGACGCAGCAAGACGATGATGACTCTGACGTCAACCAGCAGAGTGGTGCCATGTGGGCACGCAGGCCCTGCCAGTAAGCTGGCGCAAGACTGTTGCATTGAACGGCGATTATGCTGAAAATAGGGCTTTGTAGCCAAAATCCTGAATAAAACCAACTTGTTTTCATAAAAAAATGTCTTGCATTACTTATTGAACACCGTCTACAGTGCTCCAAAGCAACCAGTGTGATGTTTAAAGGGATGGCATTTCTTTCCGGTGAGATTAGTTATGTCACAAAGAAATGCTCTCGGGTCTGGTACTCGTGACTCGTTAATCCTATGTATCGTCTTGGTGGCCACTGCAACGTGCGATACCGCTGTAAAGCGGCCTACAGACGATCTGATTCAGTCAGGTGATCGGGCAGGTTTGGTCAGGTCAGACGCATTGCCAGGTCGTGTGTGCGTAGCTGTGTCGGCTGACAATTTCTTGTCGGATGGTTATTAGGTGGCCAGCCCACGCGATCACCAAACTGCCTGACTACGTCAGAATGTCTGTAGCGCTGACGTATGATAACGCTCGTCAGGTATGCTTTGGACTTAACCGCGAGAAGGTCGTGCGTACGTGCACCATAATGGTCGCTGTTGATATTAAGCGACAAGCCATTACGGCGTTCTTAGAACTCTAGAGGGACTTCAAATGTGTGTAGGGAGACTTCTAACAAGCGGTATTGCAACAAGGATTCCAGAAATCAGGCGCTACAAATGGTTGCAGGGATACAGAGCAGTTGCTGGTATATGAAACACAGGTGAAGGAAACACGCTGCGTTACATGCAAAAGACGTGCAATAGAAAATCATAAGAAAACGGAAAGGGTTAATCGATATGGCACCTTCATTACTTTCAGCTGAAGAAAGAAAAAAAACTGAGATATATGGGAGTGCTGTCGACCTACAGCTACGATAATATGCGATATTTTTATGTAAAATTAGGGAAGCTCATTATACAGTCATCGATTGCGAATTTATGTGATACCATCCCGTGCCCTCACTGTAGCCTTCGTCATCGTCATTGGGCAAGCACAGATTCAGTTGTACTAGCTGTACGTGCAACTTTGCAGTTTCCCCCAATTATTCCAAATATACGCAATTGTGCTGCCCAACATGAAATAGAAGAAAAAAAGTGCGAAAACCGGAAACAGTGCTTTCACTGTGAACGAGTTCTGTATATTTGAGAACACTGGTGCACAATAAAACGTCTTTCCACATCAAATAAATTATCAGTTATTTACATCCTCAAAAATTGATTTCTTTACGTTTATGTGGTTCCTCGGAATTCTGCATACTGATTCGCAGCTTTCAGTGATTAATTCTGAAAGTAAGTGTTGAGAGATTGCAGTATTGTGTGTAAGATCTGCATAGTCTCTTGCAGCAGCCGAAAATCTTAAAGGTGGCAACCAGCTTTCTTGAGCATGACATAGCTCTGCTTCAAAATCAATGGAGTCATCAAGCGCAGCAATGTAATGAAACGGCCTTAGTTCAATCTCAAATAATTGCGAAACTCGTCACTATCCAGCGTCACATGACTAAAATATTTTCGTTTCAGTAACTATTTTTTGGTCCACATCGCTCGTTCTTACGCGAGGAGTTTCTAGCAACGCTACCAGAGCAAAGCCAACTTCGTTTTGTTTCGATAGAACAAGAGGCATGGCGCGCGCACTTGTATTCTCGGCAGAAGCCAAGAACCGACTACGCTGAGTCAGGTGGTGTGGATGCCGCACCTGACCTCGCCCGTTCCGCTGCCAGGCCGACAGCTCAGATCGCCTGTAGCCGATTCCATTTCATTAATCTGTCTCGTTGACGTCGCGGCCATGTGAGAATCAGCAATGACTCTGTTGGCAAGGGTATGGGCGTTCTCCTTGTTGCAGGAACGAACACGTCTTTTGGATGGCGCGATTTGCGATACTCATGAGATGCCTAAATTCCAGTTGGTACAAGGGAATTGATTTCATTCATACCGCACCACTATTCCAGGGTGTTAACCAACGTGCCACTTTGGTCTATTCAATATGCTACCATCCTCTGATTAATTGCTTCTTTGGTAAAACTAAAGAACAGTGCATTATCAATGTTGAACTCTCTTTCCGCTTCTTGTCGGTACGTGTATAGGTAACTGCATACTTTATTGGTTAAAACAAATGCATTCCAGGATTATCTGGCAAAAAAGTGTCAGTCATGACAGATATTATTTCCGATCAGTTTCACACAGTCTATGAAGAAACGAGTTATCTAACTCGAGTAGAAGGACCAAACTACTTTAAATCAATGTTAGGCAACGTCTTTACTAACAGCACAGAGTTTCTCATACGCCAAATGGTTTAGAGGCTAGGAAAATGTCTTCCAATTCTCCTGCAGGTGGCATGAACGATGCTGGTACTGTTGAAATGGGAATTCAGAGAAACACGCCGTCTGAGCGCACTTGCTCGAACTGACGTTAAATCGTTAATGGCGGCGCCGTGAAAATATGGTAAAGAGGAAATTCCTTGCAACTTACTGTTTCTGTGTGTGGGTATGTGGGTGCGTGAAGACAGCAGTCATTACAGGAACTGAATTATCTCTACTCAGGCTGCCATTGGTTACGGATATGTCTTCTTCTGTCCGAAACATAGGCTATAAGAAAGATTCGCCTTTTTCTGTTGGTTTTAGACCAGATACACGGGGCGTTCGCGGTCCTTTCTGTCAAAATTAATTGTCTAGTCCGCACCATTTTGATTACTTCCGTGCTCCTCGCTTATCCTCACCTAGCCACAACCCAACAACGTAAACGTAGGATAAATCATTTTCCATACCGGATTTTTAACTCCTCTCCCCCTTTCTTTTAGGTAAATCGCAAATGTATATTAACAGTGCACAGAGACGTTTAACAATAATATTAATACCATAATAATTGTGTAATACCGTCGAGAATAAGCTATTGTGAGTTAATCGTTTTTAAGAAAAACCATTAATATAAAAAATCTTACTAAGTCTGTAAACACAGAAACGATCACATGAGTTTAAAAATATATGGGGCTTGTAGTGACACTTACGCAGTGCGTACAGCATTTAAATGCGGCAGAATGATAAGCGAAGCACGACTGCAGACAAATATGTTTGTTATAGCTTACAAAATAATTGAAATATGCGATATCAATGTATCAGGTTTGCCACAGGACAAGTGCCGCCATATGTAGAGTGTGATTATCCTTTGCAAGAATACGGCGATGTTGGCGAAGATGTGTATGGGCACCATACGAACTGAATATCAACCCAGTACAACCCCACTGCATATGCGCCCTTAGCAGGGCTGTGGTTTGGAGAGCACTACGACTAAAAACACGCCTCACAATAATACTCTGAAGAGACAAGTCATGGGATAGCGAAATGCAGATGGCAGTAGAATCGCGCACACAAGATATAAAAGGGCAGTGCAGTTGCACAGCCGTCATTCGTACTCAGGTGACTCAGATGAAAAAGTTTACGACGTGACTATCGCCCCCCCCCCCCCCCCCCCCCCGGCGGGAATTAACACACTCCTGCCACGCGGAATAGTAACAGGAGCTAGACGCATGGGACACTCTGTATTGGAAATCGTTAGGGAATTCAATATTCCGAGCTCCACCGTGTCAGGAGTATCCCGAGAATACCAAATTTAAGCGTTACCTCTCACCACAAGCAACGCAGTAGTCGACGGCTTTCACTTGGTGACTGAGAGCACCGGCGTTTGCACAGAGTTGTCAGCGCTAATAGATAAGCAACATTGCGTGAAAAAACCGCAGAAATCAATGTGGGACGTAGGACGAACATATCCGTTATGACAGTACGGCGAAATTAAGCGTTAAGGGGCTATGGTACCAAATCACCGATGAGCGTGCCTTCGCTAAGAGCGCGACACTGCCTGCAGCGGCTTTGCCCAGCTCGTGACTATATCGGTTAGAACTGTGGCCTGGTCAGATGAGTCTCGATATAGCTGGTAAGAGCTGATGGTTGGATTCGAGTCTGGCGCAGACCCCACGAAGCCATGCATCCAAGCTGTCAACAAGACACTGTGCAAGCTGGTGGTGGCTCCATGAAGGTGTGGGCTGTGTTTACATGGAATTGACAGGGTCGTCTGGTCCATGTTCGGCTACTTGTAGACCATTTGCAGCCATTGATGAACTTCATGTTCCCAAACATCGATGGAATTTTTATGAATGACAATGCGCCTGTCACCGGGCCACCATTGTTTGCGATTGGTTTGATGAACATTCTGGACAGTTCGAGCGGACGATCTGGCCACCCAACGAACATTTTTGGTACGTAACTAAGAGGTCAGTTCTTTCACAAATTCTTCTACTGGCAACACTTCGCAATTATGGACGGCTACAGATGCAGCATGGCTCAGTATTTCTGCAGGGACTCCCAACTACTTGTGGGGCCCATGCCGCGTCGAGTTGCTGCACTACGCTAGGCAAAAAGAAGTCCGATACGATATTAGGAGCTACCTCGTGACCTTTGCCACCTCAAGTATTTCACATATGTTGTACGATATTGAGGTCAGGAGACTGAGGTGGAAACTTCATGCGCTGGACTGTATGCTGTTGAAGTAGGAGCTCTCGCGAAAACCTGTCGGATAAATTTAGATATTCAGAGAAGACGGTGCGACAACTCTGCTGTCGCCATGTTATACGTCGCCTAGGATCACGTTAGCAAGAAAAGAGAGATTAGGGCGCGGACACAAGCATATTTTAGACTGTCATTTTCCTCTCAACCAGTACGCTAATAAATAAGGACAGAACACAGGTAATACTGGTGCGCAGTACATTCCACTATCACCTGTACTGTGGCTTGCGGGGAACCTACACTTATGAAGCAAAACACTATGACTACGTGCTTAACGGTGTGTTGGTCCACGTTTGGAACGCAATATAGCAGCGATTGTGCGTGGAACCGAATCGACAAGTCCTTATGCGGCACCAGATATCTGCGCGCAGGCTTCGCATTTCCCGAAAATAACGGGCCAGTGGTTTGTGGCGTTGAGCCGGCGCCCGAAAGCGTCTGAAACGTGTTCTATCGGGTTCAGATCAGGCGAATTTGATGGCCAAGACATCAGCGTAAGTTCACTATCATGTTCCTCACGTCATTGTAGCGCGATTCTGGCCTTGTGAAATGGACATTTATCCTGCCAGAAGCTGCTATCAAGAGTGGAGCGTGCAGGTGTTTCACAGTAATGTTCACGTAGTCCATGGCGGTCATGATGGTTTAGATTAACACCGCAGGTCCCGTGGAAGCACACGTGAATGTCCAGCTTAGCGGAATGCTGCCCGCACCAGTCTGCTGTCCGTGGTGTGGTGCATGTCTCGTGCAGGCATATGTCTGAATGACGGTAGATAGGGACACGATCGTTGACCTAGTATAACAAGAAACGTCGTTCATCCGACCAGCCGACAAGTCTACATTGATCCACGGTCCAATCTAGATGATCCCGTGACCACTGCATTTACAATTGAATGTAGAGTGTGTCCGGAAAGTAAGTTGAATGATTTTTTTTTCTTCCTGCCAACCTAGAAGGTTGCAGAGTTGTGACTGGTGGAGGAAAATTTGGAGAAGGTGACGGGAAAGCAATGCGTTTCTCGCTAGTTGCTTGCTGGTCATTGCCCAGTGTAGATTGTGCCTATGTTCCAGTGACTCGTCGGGAGACCAAAATGCCATGATTTACTGAATAGTGGCATGCCATCAAATCAAAACGACAATGAGTAGAGTGGCACACGAAGGCCTTCCCGAAGGCAAAAAAGGCAAGAATGACGAAATACTGGGTGAAGCAGATGCTCATCATCTTTTTTTATTACAAATGCATTGTCCGCTCGGAGTCTTGTGCCACAGGGACAAAATGTCATCAGCAAGTTTCACTTAAAAGTCCTTGAAAGGCTCCAAAACCGGTTGTTTCGCATCACGAAGATCTGTAGAAACTGGCGATTCCATCACGAAAACGCGCCGCCCTGTACTGCCTCCATTGTTAGGGAGTTCCTGGCCAGAAACGGTGTGGCAACGCTGCCCCAGGCACCAGCGGACTTCTTTCTCTTTCCTCGAATAAAAAGAAACTTAAAGGGCCATCATTTTGGGACGGTCGATCCCGTGAAAGCCGCTGAGAGGAGGTGCCTGAAGGAGGCTCCTGTCAATGTGGTCCAGGAAGCCAAGCAAACTTGGAAGAATCGCTGGAAAAAGTTTAATGACGTCCAAGTGTGCTAATCGAAGAATACTAAACATTTGTATCTTATTGTCGAATTTATTCAACTTATTTTTAAGACACAAACTGTACATGGGAACACGTAGGTGTTGTCTGCTTTGGAATCCTATTTTCAACAATGTTCCCTGAACGATGTGCTCTGTAACGTTTAGACCTGCACCTGCACCCGCACTGTACTCTCTCGTCAGTATGTGCCACAGATCGCCGCTTCTCCTGCTTTGCAGAGCGGGCGACCCTGCGATCTCCATGTTCTGTGGTGAGGCGTGGACTCCACATCGCGGTTCCACCGTTCTTCAACAGCTTTCCATACACACTCACGGTACTAGCACACGAACAGCAAACCATATTTGCCGTTTCCGAGTTGCTCGTTCCCATGCGTTTCGCCATAACACTCTGGCTTTTGTCAAAATCTGTTACTCAGTATATTTCCCCCACTTGGGGCTCGTGTCATCAATGAAATGATTCCCCATTTGTCACTGTTCCCCTTACATAATTTCCTTACCACGTCACTTACCCACAACCCTACGAGGCAGTATTTAGCTTTGCAGTGGTCAGAACTCATTGGTTTTTGGTCGTCGTGTATGTAGATATGTGGATGCAGAAAATGTTGGTACAGGAGAAAGCCTCGTACAACTAAACAATGCCATCTCATAGGGTGAAGTCATCCGCTATTGCACTCTAGGACTACATAAATATCAGCAAAACTACATACCTAAGCGTGCACAACTCACATGAAAGGTTATTGGGCTCTGCGCGTCTATGTGAAAGTATATCCACTTCGTTCGAATAACTTACGGGAATGCATCTGGGTGACGTCGTTGACAACCGCCGTTATGTCGACAAGTGATTACGAAGTGATTTTCAAAGCAAAACTTCAGCAAGTAAGCACCGTTCAATTGCGTTTAAAACTTCGATTTGAGTGCAATTCCGGAAAAATAGCACACATACATTCAGCTATAAACGTTAGCGCCACCACACAACGAAAGATGACCGACGCCAAAAGTTATCGATCGTCAAAATTAGCAAAGGACGGGTGAAGTAGCATTAACTTTGTCCGTCTGTTTTTGACAAGGGAGAGAGCAACATTCCACGCAGAATCTGCGCAAAAATCTCCATCTGTATTTACAAGGTTACTTGCTAATTTGATTTCAGCAGCTTCCTTAATAACACAGTCCCAATAGCAAGAAGTGCGTGCCATGCTGCTATGTGCTACAGGGTAACCGATGCCAAGACAATGTTCTGCAGGAGCCGATTTGCTCGGCTGTTGTAAGCGTGTGTGACGCTTTTGCTCAGTACAAAGGTCGTCTACGGTCCTGATAGCCAGACTAATGACACGCCACAACAGCAAGGAATGCGGTAGGTACCCACGTTACGCAAACCAAGATCAACCTTAACGGAATCTAAAAGGACCCTAATCTTGGTTGGAGGTCACAAAACACATTTCACATCATATTTCCGCAAAATACGACGAATCTTATTGGAAATGCTTCCTGCGTAAGACCGGTATATATTATAAACGTCACCCGATGTACGGATGGTCAGTACCAAAACGCACGTTTAATTCGTCTTTCAGTACATTCATTCTAATGAAAGGTGACCGCAAGATGGGTTAACTCAGCTGACAAACTCTCAGGGTCTGAAATGACGTGGGCCCTGTGAACCCAGATACGAAGTACTCCTTCACGCTGAGCCGCATGAGGACAAGTATCAGCCTGTAGATACGACTCTGTGTAGGTTTCCTATAAACAGCATATCCCAGCGTACCATCAACCTTTCTCCTGACCAGTTCATCAACGAAGGGAAGGCAGCCACCTTTCCCATCTCCATCGTGAAACGAATATTGGGGTGGATTGAATTCAAGTGTTATAAAAAGTCGTTCAAATTCTCAGTCATGAGACCAAAGGACACAAGTATGGTCTACATAACTGCAAAAAAGACCCAAGTTTCAAAGCCGCCGATTCCAAGGCACGTGCCTCGAAGTATTCCAGAAATAAACTTGCAGTAACAGATAACAACAGGCTTCTCATCGTAACTCCGTCTGTCTGCCCATAGCAGCGGTCATTGAATAATCAGTAAGTGGATGTCAACACATGTCGAAATAGGATCGTTACTTCAACACCAAACCTAAATTCAAACAGAGGAACACTCCGAAGAGAGAGACCACATCGAAACTTACTGGAATATCAGAGTAACTCCAACGCATTCCCTTTGATCGACGTGACTTAGGAATCCGCCAAGTTCTTAATGTGGTGTTGTTTGGAAAGCCGTATAATCTAGTCTCCTGCGACAAGTAACTTTTCTTCAGGAGGCTGTTGGTCTTTGTCGCAACATTTTTGTAGGGTCAGCACCGGTCTTGCGACATTCTGAATCTGACAGTAAACACGGCACCTTGTGAACGTAATCCTGCTTGTGCAGAACAGCTGTAGCAATGCCCTTGTCTGTACTTAAAATAACAATATCTGGATCAACTCTTAAGTGAACGTAAAACAGCTCTCTCTGCTGCTGCTATATTACTCTTGGGTGACCGTATTCCAGTTAGTACACGACGTGACTCCCTCCTAGCCACCTCTGCAGCCTCAGGAGGTAGCTTAAAACAGCCTGTTCAACAGAACTAAAAAATAACACACACACACACACACACACACACACACACACTGGCAAACGCTTGGGTGTCGGTGCTAAAATTAACCTTTTCCCTAGTACGGATAAATCTCTTTCGACTATGTTTAATGACTGCTTCAAAAATGCCCTCTTTTTCTTGGGATTGGCTGCACGATGCTTCATGCTTGCAGCCTTAATGTAAATATTCTGTGACTACCCGGCATTTGGAATGTTTCCGCGACTCGTAGTCTAACTCTACATCTCGCTCGGCGTACTGTACTAAATCTCACGGAGAAAGCGTGTGACGACGCAGCTAGGGAAACGTGCTAAAGAAAGATGTTAGGGAAATGTTTAAATTTTGCGAAGACACCCAAGCGTTTGCTAGTGGTAGATTTTATTTGGTCTCTTGAACAGGCTGTTTTTAATTACCTTCTGCGGCTGTGGAGAAGACTAGGACGGAGGCATGTCGTGTGCTGACTGGGGACGTCCACCCAAGACTAATATAACAGCAGCAGAGAGGGCTATTTTATGTTCACTTAGAATAGATCCGGATATTGTTATTTCACCTGCGGACAAGGGCGATGTTGCAGTTGTTCTGGACAAGTATGATTACGTTCAGAACGTGCAGAGTTTTCTGTCTGATCCAGCGTATCACAGGATCGGTGATGGCCGCTCAAAAAAAGTTGAGACAAAGACGAACAGCCTCCTGAAGAAAAGTTCCTTGTCGCAGGAGACTATCGAGAGAAGTAATACTTATTGTGCTGTTCCGCCTAGGTTATATGGCCTTCCAAGTATCCACAAAGAAGGGGTTCCTCTTCGTCAGATTGCAACACTGGTGCTCCGACGTCTCGTGTAGCAGAAACCATGTTACTCTGTTGAGCCCACTAATTGGTCAGTGTGAGCGTGACATTAAGACCTCGGCGGATTTCTTCCTCGATTAGAGGAAATGCGTTGGAGTTACTCCGATATTCTAGTAAGTTGTCTCTTTACAGTGTTCCTCTGTTTGAATTAGGTTTGGTATTGAATTAACGACTTGTGTTGACTTCCACTTACCGTTTATTCAATGACCGCTGCTATGAGCAGACAGATGGAGTTACGATGGGAAGCCCGTTATCATGTGCTACTGCAAATTTGCTTCTGGAACATTTCGAGGCACGTGCCTTGGAGTCGACGGCTACGAAACCTACTTTTTTTTCAGTTAGGTAGACGATACTTGGGTTGTAGGATGTGAGGTCCGCCAGTTACGCAAAAGACCTTCTTTTTTTTTTCCAAGTAACCAAACATGTTTCAGCACCACTGTGCCATCATCAGTGGGTTTCCGTTTTATTTCATGCGTAATGTGAACATTTTTACTAAATGATTACAAAATTATGTGGATATTTGGTTCAAACAATAGTTAGTTTCTTTTTGTTAATATCTTTACACTTAGCGTGCATGATTTTTCAGGACGACTTGTGTGTTATTTGTTACAGGTAGCTTGTCATCTGCAACCGAACGATGTTGATGAAAGTTTGTTGGGAGTTAACCTATCATCTAAAAGTAATTTAGTTTGTCGCGATACTTGTGTCGTTTAACGTCATGGCAGTAAGAAGTTTGAACAACTGAATTCAGTCCACCCGAATATTCGTTACACGATGGAAGTCGAGAAGGACTGTTGCTTTCCCTTTCTTGGTGTGTTGGTCTGGAGGAAGGTAGATGCAACGTTTATAGGAAGCATATGGAAATTGCCTCGTATCTACAGACTGATAGCTGTCACTATCCGACTCAGCGTGAAGGAGTACTTTATACCTTGGTTCACAGGGCCCACCGTTATTTCAGAAACTGAGACTTTGTCAGCTAACACATCTTGAGGTCACCATTCGTCAGAACGGCTATAGTGGAAGATCAGAAGTGCATTGTGCTATGGATCACCCGTGCATCGGTTGAGTGATGCTAATGCCGAGTTGGCGCCAAAGTCTTCAGCCTTTCGCAGGAAGCATTTCTAATACGGCTGATCATATTTTGCAGAAATATTAATGGGAAACGTGTTCTCTGACCTCCATATAAGGTTAGAGTCGTTTTAGGTTTCGTTAAATTTGGTTTGCATAAAGGCGGATGTCTATCGTATTCCTTGCAATTGTGGCTGGCTAGCAGGACCGTGGAGGACCGGTGTTTTGAGTATGAGGCACACAGGGAAATACTGGCATGCAATTGTAGCTATTATGGTAGTTGCCGAAATTAAATTAACAAATGACCTTGTAAATAGAGATGGAGGTTTTTGCTTAAATTCTGCGTTTAATCCTGCTCCTTCCCTTGTCAGAAAAGAGAGGGACAGAATTAATCCTACCTCACCCGTTGTTTAGTAGTTTTCAATATCGATAGCTTCTAACGTGGGTCATCTTTTATGTGGGGGCGCTGCAGTTTGAGCGAGCGCGCGCGCGCGCCCGTGTGTGTGTGTGTGTGTGTGTGTGTGTGTGTGTGTGTGTGTGTGTAAGAGAGAGAGAGAGAGAGAGAGAGAGAGTGTGTTATCTTTCCGGAATTGCTCTGCTATCCGTTGTCGAAATATTGGCGGTTGGCGGCAACAGTACCGGATGCCTTTCCGTAAGTTATTTGAAGACTGTATATGCCGGCAGAAACGTAGGTCTCGTATATCAACCTCGTTCGAAGAAAACACTGTCGCAAATGTTTTTAGATAACAACGTAAACCTGCTTTGAAAACTTCAGTCTTTTTTTTCCAAACTAAATCCCGATCTGCTTAGTTACGTCTTGGGCGTCCAACGCAGACGCCTGCAGTGGAGACCGGCGAGCGGTACACGTGTAGCCGGTCAAGTCGTTAACCACCAACACGAAGACAGTGACTATCATTGATGAAATTAGAGAGGATTTAAAGGGCAGAATGTCAACAACAAGGAAAGTATTTCTGAAAAATGAGAATTTTTTAAACATCGAATACAAATTTAAGTATTTGGAAGTCTTTTCTGAAGACATTGGCCCGAATGCAGGCAAGTACAGAAGCGAAACGTGGACGGTAATCATTTCAGATGCGGCGCTATAGAAGAATGCTGAAGATTAGATGGCCAGAGCGCACAACTAATGATGTACTGAATTGAATCCAGGAGAAAAGAAATTCGTGGGAAAAGTTGACTAAAAGAAGGGAATGAATGATGGCAGACATTCTGAGGTAGTTCATACCGAAACTGGCGATTTGCTATCGGAGAGAAGCGTGGGGTATAATAATTGTTGAGGGAGACCAAGACATTTGAATACATTAAGCAGGATCTACATCTACACAGATACTCCGCAAGCCACCATACGGTTCGTGGCGAAAGGTACCCTGTACCACTACTAGCCATTTCCTTCCTGTTCCACTTGCAAAGAGAACGAGGGAAAAACGACAGTTATATGCCTCCTCGTGACCCCTTATTTCTCGTGGTTCTTACGCGCAATATACACTCCTGGAAATTGAAATAAGAACACCGTGAATTCATTGTCCCAGGAAGGGGAAACTTTATTGACACATTCCTGGGGTCAGATACATCACATGATCACACTGACAGAACGACAGGCACATAGACACAGGCAACACAGCATGCACAATGTCGGCACTAGTACAGTGTATATCCACCTTTCGCAGCAATGCTGGCTGCTATTCTCCCATGGAGACGATCGTAGAGATGCTGGATGTAGTCCTATGGAACGGCTTGCCATGCCATTTCCACTTGGCGCCTCAGTTGGACCAGCGTTCGTGCTGGACGTGCAGACCGCGTGAGACGACGCTTCATCCAGTCCCAAACATGCTCAATGGGAGACAGATCCGGAGATCTTGCTGGCCAGGGTAGTTGACTTACACCTTCTAGAGCACGTTGGGTGGCACGGGATACATGCGGACGTGCATTGTCCTGTTGGAACAGCAAGTTCCCTTGCCGGTCTAGGAATGGTAGAACGATGGGATCGATGACGGTTTGGATGTACCGTGCACTATTCAGTGTCCCCTCGACGATCAACAGTGGTGTACGGCCAGTGTAGGAGATCGCTCCCCACACCATGATGCCGGGTGTTGGCCCTGTGTGCCTCGGTCGTATGCAGTCCTCATTGTGGCGCTCACCTGCACGGCGCCAAACACGCATACGACCATCATTGGCACCAAGGCAGAAGCGACTCTCATCGCTGAAGACGACACGTCTCCATTCGTCCCTCCATTCACGCCTGTCGCGACACCACTGGAGGCGGGCTGCACGATGTTGGGGCGTGAGCGGAAGACGGCCTAACGGTGTGCGGGACCGTAGCCCAGCTTCATGGAGACGGTTGCGAATGGTCCTCGCCGATACCCCAGGAGCAACAGTGTCCCTAATTTGCTGGGAAGTGGCGGTGCGGTCCCCTACGGCACTGCGTAGGATCCTACGGTCTTGGCGTGCATCCGTGCGTCGCTGCGGTCCGGTCACAGGTCGACGGGCACGTGCACCTTCCGCCGACCACTGGCGACAACATCGATGTACTGTGGAGACCTCACGCCCCACGTGTTGAGCAATTCCGCGGTACGTCCACCCGGCCTCCCGCATGCCCAATATACACCCTCGCTCAAAGTCCGTCAACTGCACATACGGTTCACGTCCACGCTGTCGCAGCATGCTACCAGTGTTAAAGACTGCGATGGAGCTCCGTATGCCACGGCAAACTGGCTGACACTGACGGCGGCGGTGCACAAATGCTGCGCAGCTAGCGCCATTCGACGGCGAACACCGCGGTTCCTGGTGTGTCCACTGTGCCGTGCGTGTGATCATTGCTTGTACAGCCCTCTCGCAGTGTCCGGAGCAAGTATGGTGGGTCTGACACACCGGTGTCAATGTGTTCTTTTTTCCATTTCCAGGAGTGTATGTTGGCGGCAGTAGAATTGTTCGGCACTTTGCTTCAAACGCCGGTTCTCTAAAGGTTCTCAACAGTGTTTCTCGAAAAGAACGTCGCCTTCCCTCCAGGGATTTCAATTTGAGTTCCTGAAGCATCTCCGTAACACTTACGTGTTGTTCGAAACTACCTGTAACAAATAAAACAGCGCGCCTCTGAATTGCTTCGATTTCTTCCTTCAACCCGACTTGGTACGGATCCCAAACACTCGAGCAGTACTCAAATGCAGTCTCCTTTACAAGATGACCACTCTTTCCCAAAATACTCCCAATAAACCGAACATCGACCATTTGCTTTCCCTACCATAGTTCTCACATGCTTGTTCCATCTCATATCGCTTTGCAGTGGTACGCCCAAATATTTAAACGACTTGACTATGTCAAGCAGAACACTAGTAATACTGTATCTGAAAATTACAGGTTTATTCTTCCTACTCATCCATATTAACTTACATTTTTCCACATTTAGGGTAAGCTGTCAGTCATCACAACAACTGGACATTTTGTCTAAGTCGTCTTGTATCTTCCAACAGTCACTCAACTTCTACAGCTTACCGTACACCAGAGCATCATCAGCAAACACTGTCCTCCAAATCATTTACATATACAGAGAACAGCAGCAGTCCTACCGCACCTCCCTGGGTCGTTCCTGACGATACCTTGTCTCTGATGAACGATTATGCACACCGCCGTCGAGGACAACGTACTGAGTTCTATTATTTAAGAAGTCTTCGAGCCATTCGCATATCTGTGAACTCCTTCAATTTGCTCGTATCTTCCTTAAAATTCTGCAATGGGGGTCTCGTGTCAAATGCGTTCCGGAAGTCTAGAAATATAGAATCTGTCTGTTGCCCTTCATCCACAGTTCGCAGCATATCATGTGACAAAAGGGCAAGCTGAGTTTTGCACGAGCGATGCTTTCTAAAATCATGCTGCTTCGTGGACATAAGCTTCTCACTCTCAAGAAAGTTTGTTGTATTCGAATGAGGAACATGTTCAAGGTTCAAATGTTTCAAATGGCTCTGAGCACTATGCGACTCAACTTCTGAGGTCATCAGTCGCCTAGAACTTAGAACTAATTAAACCCAACTAACCTAAGGACATCACACACATCCATGCCCGAGGCAGGATTCGAACCTGCGACCGTAGCGGTCACGCGGTTCCAGACTGAAGCGCCTTTAACCGCACGGCCACACCGGCCGGCCATGTTCAAGGATATTGCAGCAAACAGAAGTTAGGGATTTTGGTCTGTAATTTTGCGGGTCCGTTCCTTTACCCTTCTTAAATACTGGACTCACCTGCGCCTTTTTCCATTCGCTTGGGAATTTGCACTGCCGCGCGGGGTAGCCGTGTGGTGTGAGGCGCCTTGTCACGGTTCATTCGGCTCCCCCCGTCGGAGGTTAGAGTCCTCTCTCGGGCATGGGAGTGTGTTGTCCTTAGCGTAAGTTAGCTTAACTTAGATTAAGTAGTGTGTAAGCTTAGGGACCGAAGACCTCAGCAGTCTGGTCCCATAAGATCTTACCACAAGTTTCCAAAACTTTGCGCAGGGCGAGAGATTCGCGACAAATACAAGCTAGGTAAGTGGCCAGTGCCGTGGAGTACTTTTTGTAACGTCGAACTGGGATTCCATTTGGACCTGGTGATTTATTTGCTTTCAGATTTTTCCGTAGCTTCTCTGCGCCAGGGATGCTTATTAGTATGTCTCTGCTATTGTCAAATGAGGGCATGTTTGTACGATTCTCCTGTGTGAACGATTTCTTGAACGTGAAATTTAAAGCTTCGGCTTTCATTTTGCTATTTGAACTGCCACACCAGACTGGTCAACAAGAGAGTGGAAGTAAGACAAAAATTTCCTCCGGTTCTCTGCCAGATCTTTTGCTAAGGTGTGACGGTGGTAGTTGGTGTGCGCTTCGCGTATAGATCTTTTCGCAGACGCCCTAATCTCTACTAATTTTCGCTTGTCGTCATTTGTGCGTTCCCTTTAGAACCGAGAGTGCAACAGCCTCTGTGCTTCCTCAGCATCCTCCAACATTCGTTATTAAACAGTGGTGAGTCTTTTCAATCCTTTATCGACATACTAGGCACATAAATCTCCATACCACGATTTACTATCTGCTTAAACTTTGCCCATAATTAAAAATTGGTAAGGCTTTCGTGGCCAGTTGTTGACAAACTGCCTATTTGCTTATGTCTCGGGTTCTTCGGCCGACGTTCGTCTGATGATTTTACTGACGTTTCGCCAGCACGAGTGGCTGGCATTGTCAAAGCTTTACCCTCCATTGCCGGTGGTGAACTGGAGCCGAGCTCGCGGCCGCAGACTATATGTACCTGGCGCGCCAACGTCCGAGGGCTTCTCCGCTGTCGTTTCCGGTGCGGTTCTCCTCTTGCTACCTGCGACGGTCGTTCGCTGCAGTACGAGAAGCCAGGATCCGTTTACCTTAAGGCTTTCGCCTTTCTTGCTGAAGCTGTTCCCGTGTTTGTGTATTTCTACAGCTTCTCTAAACAAGCGGGTGTGATAGTGCTTCTCTACAGCCAGAACTTCCGTGTTGGAGAATTTTATTACATGGTCGGTCTCACTCAGCGCGTGCTCTGCCACGGCCGATTTCTCCACCTGCCCCAACCTGCAATGTCCCTTTTGTTCTTTGATCCTGGTGTTGATTGATCGTCCAGTCATTCCGACGTAAACTTTTCCGCATGTGCGTGGTAAGCGGTATATTCCCGACATTGCAGGTGGGTCCCTTTTTCCTTTGCCGATCTAATAATTCCCATAATTCCTCTACATCCATCTTACTGAAACTAAGTGGTGCCAATTCACTGTCTAAATGAGATGCTAATAACTGCTTATATGCTCAGTCTAGTAGAAATAGGCTACCGAAGTTCTCTCCCCGACCGGAGAAAACCTCCAACTCGGCCGGGAACCGGACAATCAAAAAAATATTGTTTTTTAAATTTGATTTTTCATCTGTAGTTAAAGTCTAAGACGCAGGCCAAGTTTAAAGTTGCCAACCGCACTTGAAGTTCCTTAAGATTTGAACTGTGCTGCAGCGGTGTGAAGCGCGGCGTCACTACCATGGCCATATGAGAAACTGGAGGCGACTGAGGAGACGAGGGTGAGGCTTCGGGCACGCGGCCCACATTCGGCTCCAGCTTTCGCAGCAGAGTTCCGGAATGACGGCTGTGCGTGCTCTCACCTACGTGAACCTGGAAATGCGGACTCGGCCGCGCGCTAGTCCCAGAGGAGGTCACGCCCGTTTCCTGCTCGCCGCTAAATGCCTAATAAATATCTGTTCTTTCGGACACGCCCGAAAGAACAGATACCATTGGTGATCTTGCACCTCTCCAAGAATGAAATTACAATGAAATCCACACCTTTAGCTGCTTACAGGCGTTGATAAATGTCAACGGGGGACAGTTGAAAAATGTGTGCCCCAACCGGGGCTCGAACCCGGGATCTCCTGCTTACATGTCAGACGCTCTATCCGTCTGAGCCACCGAGGACACAGAGGATAGTGCAACTGCAAGGGACTTACCTCTGGCACGCTTCCCGTGGCACCCACATTTCCAACTTACTGTCCACACACTACATTTATTGTGCCCCTGCCCACTATACTCATTACTTGCGGCAGACAATCTACCGATTCCCGTAAGAGTTCCGGCAGTGTGAGTGCATCCGCAGTGAAGAAGATCGTTGGCCGGTAAGCCTTATGTATATGAAGATGGTATCTGTGCGGATGCACTCATATTGCCCGAACTCTTACGGGAATCGGTAGGCTGACTGCCGCGATTAATGAATATAGTGGACAGGGTCGTTACAAATGTAGTGTGTGGACAGTAAGTTGAAAATGTGGGTCTCACGGGGAGCGTGCCAGAGATAAGTCCCTGCAGTTGCAATATCCTCTGTGTCCTCGGTGGTTCAGACTGATAGAGCGTCTGCCATGTAAGCAGGAGATCCCGGGTTCGAGTCCCGGTCGGGGCACACATTTTTCAACTGTCCCCGTTGATATTTATCAACGCCTGTAAGCAGCTATAGGTCTAGATTACATTGTAATGTCATTCAAATATCTAATCTGTCGTTGGAAGTGGTAGGTGCAGAGTGTCGTAATAACAAACGTACCGTGTCCCCGCATACATCACGTCTGTACTGTCAGTTTGCGGCACTGGAAACGTGTAGGGAAGATCGTGTAGCTCGTAATCGGTAGATTTAATTGTATCGATGTGTAATCAGAAATATGAGATAGTTCGTCTAGATTCTCTGCCATCAGTGAATTGAAAAATGAGAATATTTAATTTTATTTTCATTCTTCCCAATTTTACTTTTGTCATCCAAACATGGAACATACTCAAATCTATCGGTAGGTGATTACTTAGGATCTAAGATGCTATGCGCTTTCATGAGCTAATGTTCGTGTGCACACTTTTCTAAAAATGGTATTTTTTTCCATTGTTACACGGAGGCCCGTAAAGTCCATTAAAAGATCTTTATCAGTGTACTGCGGTATTTTTATCATTTTTTTTTGTAAAACTTAGTGTTCTTTTAGTTTTTTATAAACAGTTTGTTAAAAAGCGTGGACTTTGTAATATTGACCTTTGCACTGCGAAACGCGTAGAAGTGAATCATCGCTTTATCTGACGTTAAAAAATCGCATTTTTGTTGGTACTTGCTTCGCTGTACGAGATGGAGTCAGAAAGTTTTAATTATCACTTCAATAAACAACGAACCGCGACTGTGAAAATTGGTGGTGTTACCATTCTCTACGTTTTCACCCTTCAACATGACACATTTTTCCAGACGATGGATGACGTAGTGAAGACCTTGGTTGTAGAAATCTGCATTTTGGCTGTTTGGGAAAAGTCACACCTCGAAAAATCACCTCTTCGCCATTCTGAAAATGCCTGTCACCCAACTGTTTCCCGCTCCCCCGGCGAAAGAGCAAGTGGTAATTGCGTGCTTTGTCAGGAGTTTCGGAAGGGCGAGAGGCAGGAGGTAAGATCTGACAACTCAAAGAAATATCACGTGTAACTGTCATGTGTAGAATGACTTGCGGCGTTGTGGTGGCGCAAAACCGTTTACACAGTTTCCGCTAAACTTCATCTTGACGGCCCTCCTTAATTTCGCCTGGTTTTGGTACTTACAGTGGTATGCTACTGTTCCCCTAGTATGAGTGTAGCTTTTTAGCACTATACCCTGGCAATCTAAAAAAGAAAAAAGATATTGGAACACCGCCCTGGCCGATGTTGGTTGGGTCTCCGACTTATCCGGCCTTGATGAACCCACATGCTTCCAATGCGTATTTTGCTCCCATGTCGCAGGGTCATAGTACATATCCAGCACTTGTCCAAGATGATGACAGTGATTAAGCGGTTTGAGACATTACCTGGATTGGCCTGAGAATGCCGCAACATTCCTTCTGTTATCTCAATTTCGCTGGTTTTTTGAATAGGTGTGAGCGGTCGCGGAATCCGGAGGACGATGGCATTTGCCATGTTCAAAATGTCGTGCAACAGGCTGAGAAGTGATGCACGACTGATTTTCATTTTTTACACAGTCGTCTCGATGGAGATCCGTAGGTCTTTGAGCGCAAGGCTTTCATTTCTCTTAGGACCCCTGTTCTTCGTAGTTAGTCTGTCGTATCGAACTTTTCCATTCAGACTTCTTTGACCACACTGGAAGTTTCTGCCGCGCTGTCGTATGTTGTGAAAAAATAAAACACCTACAGCCGTCCGTATCATATATATATATATATATCACATCAGTTGCCAGCATAACTGGATACGCAGATAACGTGTCAGCGCTCCAACAATCAACTTCGCAGTTGATGGTTGGACTGCTGCCACATTATCTGCGTATCCAGTTATGCTGGCAACTGATGTGATATATATAGGGATCATATCAACCCATACCGCATCAACAACAGCCTGAAGATGGCGCAATGAAGCGTTGAAACTGGTCGCAACAAAATAAAATAAAATAAAATCATAAGGACGGCTGTAGGTGTTTCATTTTGTCACAATAGGAAACGGGCGTCGTCCCAAAGACCTCCTGCCAAAAGGATGGACATACAAAAAGTAATTTGTTGTGCTTTGTTGCCATACACTTTCACCATTTCGGCATGGATTGTTGAGGTGTTGTTTCCCTCCAAATGCGGAAAACGAATTATAACGCGATTGTCGCGTTTACAAATGTGCTGCGCAGTGTTATTTTCGCTCTTCTTGCGGCGTGCTACGCCAATGCGACGCGGGTATTTTAGTGTGCACCACTGCTTCAGACGTGTAGCTGGAAAAAATACTTGAGTTTATTTTATCGAGATGATAATTAAAACTTTGTGGCCACCCTTCGTACCTCTTAATATAAGTTTGCAATTTTCACTTCGTCCACCGATAAGGCCGTCATCCAGTTGAAACGACTTAGTGGTCAAATGCACACAAGATGATCGTTCTTAATATTTCATTATTTTTTGTGTATATGTTTTTCCATATCCACACATTACCAGTTCGTATACTTTCGTCTTACGCCATAGCTGTCTTCACTGCTGCAATCTTTGGTTCTCTACGGTTCCTTTTGTCCCAGACATAGAGATTACTCGTTCATGGAGTGGGACAAACAAATAGTATAGCTCATGAAACCTTACATGGTAAGCCGTTCACTCTTTGGTTTGATAAAAAGTGTAATATGCAGGGTGTATCAAAAAGTGTCACCCCATTTGGCACGTTTACATTTCTGAAAGTAATAAACATATACAATGAATTTTGTTTTTTGATGAATGGGAAACTCAGTTTTTTTTCATACCTTATCATAGGTGTTCAATATGCCCTCGTGAGAACACGGTATTAAAATTGTTCAAGGTCTTGAGTTACAGCTTTCGCAGCTGCTGTTACGCGATATCTCAGTACATTCATTGTTGTTGGTAACTGACGCACATACACAGACTCCTTTATAAATCCACACAAGAAATAATCACATCGAGTCGGGTCCGGGGACTTTGGAGGCTAGTAATGTACGGCTGAATCATTCGATCAAGTGCGACCGATACATCGTTCGGTAATCCTTTGATTTAAACATTCCAGCACTTCCAGATGCCAGTGTGGCTGTTTCCCATCCTGCTGATAAACGAAATCGTTCGAATCAGTCTCCAACTCTGGGAAAAGAGAGCTCTGAAGCATATCGAAGTATGTGCTTCCTGTAACAGTGTTCTCGGCAAAGAAAAATGGACCATACACCTTTTCCTGTGAAATTGGACAAAACACATTAAATTTTGGAGAGTCCCTCTCATGTTGTACAATTTCATGTTTTTCTTCCATACCCCATATTCTCACATTATGACGCTTCACCTTTCCATTTAAATAGAATGCTGCCTCGTCACTAAGTACTAAGTGTGGAAGAAGACTGCCATCCTTCATCTTGCCAAGAACGAAATTACAGAACACCACACGGTATTGTTTGTCACCTTCACGAAGAGCTTGCAGTAGCTGAATTCTGTATGGTTTCACGTGTAAACGTCGACGGAACGCATGCCAGACGGACATCTGGAGCATGTTGAGCTGTCGAACAACACGGCGAACGGATTTCTGGGACGGTCCGGCGATTTGCCTTTACTCAAACAATCTGTTTCTCGGAATTGTACATGCCATCGTCTAATGCTCTTTGCTGTACGAGGATCGGAGCTTATGGGGCTTATGGGCTGTACGAGGATCCACACCATACTTAGTACGAAAGTCACGCTGGAAAGTTATTACTGACCCGCATTGCGCAAGAAGTAGAACACAAAACACTTTGTGTTGTTCCGACACCATTTTTACTAGAAGTGAAGTGGACGCACATTGTAAAACTCGAGGGTTTTCTCTTTCCACCAATACGTCGTTCGCGCGTCTCAAATAACATAATAGCTATGATTTTCTTAGAAATCGGATGACCCTGTATCACCTAAAACTTGCACCACAAATATTGCGGAAACGGAAAGGGCTATTGATGTGCGGTTTTCACAAAATGGGTTCGTAGTCATGGGCTCGTATTGTTAGCCAATCAGCAGACTATAATAATACACAGAAAGTGCATTTTTTGTGCATACTTTTTAAATGGAACAATGCCTATTGACATCAACAAACTAAAAGTGGGGTAAATTAGAATGTCAGTGGTTTACCATTCTCTACGTTTTCACCTTTAGTTGCAGGATTCTAGTGCGAGTCGTTTACAAGATATGGTATTTTGAAAAGTTTCCCAGACACTTTTTCAATACCTTTGGTAGCACACAAAAAAACAACACAAATGCATACACTAGATTTGTGGATTCTGGCCAGTAACGAGACAGATGACCATCACAGGTTGTGTTCAAAATGACCACTGGCAGCGGCAATACACGCTTCCAGTCTGGTATGGAACGACTGCTGCACACGTGCTAGCATTTCAGCGGAGATGTCCGAACAGGCTGCAGTAATACGTTGATTCATATCAGCGGATGTAGCTCGTATGTCCTTTTAGACAACATCTTTTAGTTTTCCCCACAGGATAAAGTCTACAGGCGTCAAATCCTGGGAACGGGCTGTCCATGGGAAAGAGGTCCTCTGCGTGCAATCCAACGATTTGGAAACAATATCTGAAGACGTGCTGCAGTACTTCGTGCACTATGGCTGGACAGCAAACATGCTGGTAGCACAGGTTCCTCCTAGAGTGCAGAGGAACGTCTTCTAGAATCCGTGGAAGACGGTCTGTTAGGAGGTTGCGACACTTGGCGTTTAGTGTTCTGTCTATAAAGGCGGGCTTATGAGGTAATGGTCCACTATCCCACACCACACGTTTACACCTCATGGGCGCCGACGTTCCACCTAATGAAGCCAATGGGGATTGTCAACAGACCAACAATGCATGTTTCGGCGATGACTGGTAAATATGGCTTCATCTCTAAACAAGATACGTGATATATCTTAAGTATCCTGACTTAATGACCATGTACAGAAGCTAATACACTTCTCAGAATAGTTTCCATGCAGCTTTTGATGGAGAGAGATGTGATAGGGAAGGAACCTGTATCGATGGAGAATGGCGTGGGACACTTGGGTGTCTCACGGCACTTCCTTGTGCGATTGCGCGGGAGCTGACTTGCGGATCAGTTGCAGCAGCAGCAGCAGCAAGAACGTTAATTTCCCCGTCTTCAGTTGTCACGTGTTTCCTTCTGTTACGTTGTCTAGATGTTACACTACTACTTTAGCGTTTTTAAGAAGTCGACATTTGAGAAACTTCCCCCAAAAGGTCATAGTACTTTTTATTTTTTGTTTGTTTTGCAAATCACGTTAATGCTATCCATCAGCTAATTCTGACAAAATTTTCCTAGTGCCTGTATCTGTTTGTTGTTTCTCATAGAACTTAAATTAACATATGTTCAAAACTCGTATGACTGCACGATTGTAGTGCGAGTGGGCTTTAAATAGTTATTCATTATTATGACAGGCGAAGTAACTTTTGTTGAATGCTGCACTACACTTCACAGTGACACAGATTCAACAAATTGAGAAAATCTAGTAATCAATGGTTATATTGAACCAGTCATTCAATTCCTTGTCGATGGGAATGCGCTCCCTGGTCACAGAGCATTTCCAGAACAGCTGCGTGGAGGTCCTCATCGTTGGAAAATCTGCGATTACTGCGAATCAGCTCCTCGGCAGCCTGGACAATCCCGTCTGTGGTCGATATCGATGGCCTCCCTTCCCAATCAGCGCCACTCACGTCTGTGCGGCCTCGGTCAAGTGTTGCCTAGACGAGACATTCCATTTTGTCCGTATACCGCTAGAATTTCACGGTGACTCTGTGAGAAATTTAGACGTTTTGTCCACAAGAGTCGTTCTGTTCTACGTACTTCAGATTTGGAGAACGACTCCTATTGCCCAGCCATTTCACTCCCACACTTTCATGCACCTATTTTCCATACCGCAGTAGAACTGTGACTGCAGGAACCCCGGAACATGTATTCTCTTCTGATATTGTGCCGCTCTTGTTGCGCCGTTGTCTTAGTGCGGAACGATATGTGTAACTTACTCTTTGAAGAGTACTATTGCGTTAACGCTCGGGTATCAGGGAGAAAACATTATGAGGGAGTGTCAGTAGGTGTCGATTATAAGGGGAGGCGACAGGCTGCGACTAGGTTAGGCGTGCTACAACTCGGTCATAATAACAAAATTAAGACATTCGATCTTGGGACGGGGGCGATGTTGTCGCTCCACGTTTGTCTGTTCACACAATATGTCTGCGGTAGCAGCAACTGAATACATTTACACGCTGCCCCTTAACATGCAGTGCTGGATTGGCTTAGCATCGTGGTTTCAGTCTTTATGCGCACTTCCGCAGTTACTTTTGAGTAAAATAAACACGCCGTATACAGAAGCATTGCAGACATCTGCAACTGACTGTGGCAACTGGCATCTGAGGAAGGAGAACGATATGACAGACAGAATAGAACTTTCATTGATTGTTGCAATGGTAGCTGTCCTGTAAATGAATAGCTGCCAATCTCTTTGTTAGTCTGATCTTGGTCACAATAGGGGGGCCATTCGAAAGCAACTCCTTTGGAAGGGTTTCCGCTTTCTAAAATAACTGAGGTCAAGGGTCATGACACAGAACCTGTCTCGGACCATGTTAGGTTGTTAGAACAATCGAAAATAATGAAATTTTACCAGTACACACAAAGCCCAGAACGAAATAGATTCCTAGAAATCTAAGAATGAGCTATTTCGTGAAGACGTTAGGAATTACAGTGCAGCACAGAATTTTAACAAGAACTGCACCACAGATATCTGGTAGAACACTTCCAGTCCATTTGATACAATTGCAGTCATCCGCAAAGTGCTCCTGACAGCAGAGATGACACTCGTTTTCTATCAGACAGAGTGACAGAGCCAAGCCAAATAGTTTGTCTGTTGATACCAAATGAACCGACTGGAAGCCTAGTCAATCTTGACAGTGCACGTTAGATATCAAGTGGATGGGACATTGCAGACGTCCACACCGGTTGACTGACAATTTGTTTAGATCTTTGGTAATGTAACCTGGCGCAGAGAAACGTCTTCTGGACGTCCAACAAACTTATTCACTGCTGATGCTGCTACCGTGTACTTAATTGACTAGTAACTTAAAATAGCTGAAGCTAACAGATAACGATTCTCAAAAACATTGCAGTGCAAATTTACGATCAGTTCATCTCTGATAGTAATTTGGCACCGAGTGGAAGAAATGACGAAAACAGTTTAGATAACGTGCGACTTTACACGGCTGGTACTTCTCAAATAACACTGCAAGAATCAAATAACAACCTGGATTAACAATTGCGTACCATAGAGTCGGTTTTGACCTTAATATTACGATACAAGATCAAAACATTCGGCTGTTACGTTAAATATTGGATAGCGCGCTGGAATTAGGCGGAACAGGAAATCCTGTGGCTCACCACAACGTCCATACCTCGCTCGCACTTCTAGGTTTATTTGCTTCCTTTGCGTCCACGAAAATAACTGTACTTCACTCTGGTCTACGAACAGACATTAACATCTTTGTAAATTACAATAAGGATGTATGTGAATGAAGCGTACTTTGCATCACAGATTGGGTGCATGGCAGCACCCAAATGATTAGGCTTGAGGAACTGTAACTGATCTACAATTTTGAGAAATCATAATTTGAGAACTCCCACATATTCCAGTCGGCTCTGAAACGTCTGACGTAGGAACTTGAAGATGTTCCTAAGACATTATTCCCCCTCCCTCCAGTTGGTATGTGTTTCCATGAAGTGTCAGCAGCAGTTACTACTGTGTAAGCACAAGTTTCCTAAAGTTGCCCAGAGATGTTTCATGGAAGACATGTCAGGCAAACGTCAGATCAGGGAAGCAGTGGTGCATGTCAACCTTTAGAGAAGTCTTGCTCATTGCTCACCACATGTGACCGAGCATTCGCCTCCTGACAAGTGGAAAACTGAGTTACGTGAATTAGTGTTGATATCTAGGGCCCCAAAAACTCCGATGTTGAAGTTGCTCGCAATAGGTAGGATTAGAGATCGCATATCGTATTCATTGGCGCCCCATAACCACACTGTTCTGTTTTGTCAGCTATGTCGTTCAACAACGCAGCACGCCGGTTTGCAACGCCTAGATGCAGTGGGGCGCGCGCAACACCTGCCCAGCAGCAGCAGGAGGCGCCGAACCGTCGACGCAGAGAGCTGCACTCCCACTGCAGTGCTCAACTGTCAAGCCCGCACTATCGATGAAGCTGTAGGCGCCTTACAGACGTTACACATAACTCATTACGAAAGAAACCTGCATAGGACTCCGGGCAACCGTTTACTGGCCATGTAACCGTTGCTGTGGCTGGGTGGTGCCCAGGGGGAGAGCCTCCGTTCAGAGTGGATGGTACTGTGGTAGAAGATTCCACATGAAGCGAATTATACTTTCTACAGCTGGCAGCCACAAGGCCCCAGCAGCCTCTTTAGATGCAAAAGATTACCGTAATGCAGAGAGATACGATGTTTCCTTCCCTGGTTACGCCAAATTTGGGGAATTTGAATCTCTGGGGAAAATTCGAAGTGGTTCGTTATTAATTAAAACTTCCTCTGCTACCCAATCTACAGATCTTCAAGCATGTGATGATCTAGATAAACATATTTGTAACCATTGCCCGACACAAAAAGAAGACCACGAATAATTACACGGCTACATGCGGCTTTGTCTTGAAGGGAATGTCTTCCCAGAGAACTCCCTCAGGGGGCTCAGCATTCGTTTGCTGGGTACGGGCTTGGCGAACCCGGGGTTCTCGAGCTGTGGACTGGTGTGCGCCGCCAGTCTGCTGATACCGTAAGCTCTGGGCATGCTTCAGCGACGACCGTGTGGCGCAACGGTGGAACGTTGCGTGTCGTAGGGACCGGGGATCTTGGCTTGATTGCCTGGATCGCGAGGACGTTACATACCTCTATAAAAAGACCTTCAATCTTAAGGTGTGCTGCGCGCCGATAAGATGCATGGCTGTTGAGGTGGAACAGTCGCTAGCGGGCAACCTCTGGGGAACCTGCCGCACCTCAGTTGTACAAGGCTTATCCAGGCATGCGGGGCTCTGTCTAGATGGACATAAGTTTCCCTAGCTGCTCGTGGGACGACCATGGATACCACGAATTCTTCCTCTTTTCCTCCTCCTAATTTTTCGCTGGCCAGTGGGATGGGTGGACCGCTGGTAGGCACTACCGCCCAATCCAACAAGAGGGCTAGGTTAGCCAGTCCTCCTGACTTAGGCGTCAGCAAACGTACAGCAGTTCAGAGTAACAGAGCACATACTGACAACCAGAATGTGTTTTTAATAACAAAAGGGAAAGAGGGTTCCTTTGAAAAGGTTTCGCCGTTCTATATCCAAAAGGGTCTAGAAGGAAAACCTGGAACTTTAAAATCAGTGAAGCGTTTACGGAATGGGGCACTGCTTGTTGAAACATAAACTTCTCAGCAAGCAGTTAACCTTCAAACAGCTAAAAGCTTGGGGGAATACACAATCGATACAGAGCTTCACAGCACCCTGAACTCCAGTAAGGGTGTTATTACCTGTAGGGATCTCGTTGACATTCCTGTAGAAGAATTAAAGAGTGAGTGGGCTCAGGAGGGAATTGTTGACGTTCAGAACATCATGAAAGGGTGGATGGGAACCTGGTGAAATCTGACTCCTTCATTCTTACTTTCAATACCCCCAAACTCCCAGTACACGTCAAGGCCGGATTTCTTCGCCTAAACGTACGGTCGTATGTCCCAAACCCGATGCGCTGTTTTAAGTGCCAGCGTTTTGGGCATACAACTCTAGGGTGTAAAGGAGAAGCGATGTGTGGCAACTGTAGTAAGGCTGCCCATGACGGAATTCACTGTTCGTCGCCTGTCAGATGTATAAACTGTTCTGAAAGCCACCCTGTTTGGAGTAGGGACTGTAGAATCTTCCTAGAGGAACGTAAAATACAAGAAATAAAAACAACTAAGCGTATCCCCTACAGTGAAGCCAAAAAGATCTTTAAGGCCATGCAGCCCCCCACATTCGTTACGTCTTTTGCTTCCATTGTTCAGAAGCCGCCTCCAAAAGTCGATGTATCTACACAGACGGAGGTTGTTAGTGTTGGCACGAACACCTGCACATGTCAGTGCACTTGCAAGGCAGCAGGTGTATCAAAGCCTGTAGCCCCTCCTCGAACAGCAGAGAAAGGTACAGTAGCTAACATTGAAGAGCCCCAGGCATCTCCGATTGCTGAGGCTGTTCCAAAGCCCAGCATGGTCATAAACACCCCAGCTCCAGTTCCAGCAAAGCCCCCTAAACAAAGGAAAGCACACGTCAAGCAGCACCAACAGATTAAATCGGCTGGTAAACCCTCGGATCATGTTAATGTGGTCCCACTAGGCGCTTCATCAGACTCTTCTCCAGAGCTGATGGAGTCTGAGAATATGGGGCAATCATCTCGCCCCAAGACTGAGCCTACACCCGCTGCAGTCTCCCCACCTCGGCGGAAAGAGAGGCAGAAAATACAACCACCGTGATGGCTCCCATATTACAATGGAACCTGCAAGGGTTCAGGACACATGTGGAGGAACTACGTCTATTGATTGAGGATAGACCTATGTGTGTATGTCTGCAAGAGACAAATTTCAGTGAAACATACACCCCTGAGCGACGTGGTTATGTCCTCCACAAAAAGGACGACCTGAGTGGACAGAGAGCTCGAGGAGAAGTAGGTATCTTCGTCAACACCGACTACCACTCCTCGCCTCTCTCCCTCACGACGAATTTACAGGCAGTTGCAATATTAGTACATGTGCGTCATATGCTAACAGTATGTTCGCTTTACCTGCCCCCATACGATGTGCTCGACGAAGAGACTCTCGGTGATCTTTTAACACAGCTCCCCCACCCCTTCATCCTCTGTGATGATTTTAATGCACACAATATGCTTTGGGGCTCTGTGAGTACTTGCCCCAGGGGTAGAGCAATCGAGAGGCTTCTTCTGTCTTCTAGTGTCTACTCGTATTTGCTAAATACAGGTCAAAGCACGCATTTTTGCATTGCAACTGGGTCGTTCTCTGCCATTGATCTATCGCTTTGCTCTCCAGCCATCGCCCACACTGCTGCATGGGAAGTGGTTGATGATTTACACAGCAGCGATCACTTCCCCATCTGGATTCACCTGCCACATGCGGTGGAACCGGAAAGGAAACCACCTCGACGTGTGCTCGGTAGAGCCAACTGGGCACTATATAGTCAACTAGCCCAGTTTAAACATCGGGTCAGTGTCCAGGAATGGGTGGATCATATTACTGAAGTGATCCACCGCGCCAGTGAAGCGTCCATCCCACAGTCCATGGGACAACCGAAGCGGCAGCCTGTCCCTTGGTGGAGCGACGAATGCCGCTTTGCAGTCAGGGCTAGGTGGGCAGCTCTGCGTAGGTTCAAACGCTGGCCAACTGTAGAGAACCTTGCAGCCTTTCGGGTGGCGAGGGCAAAGTGTCGTCGGATTATACGAGAGAGCAAGAAGAGGTCGTGGCAGTAGTTCCTGAACACCATTAATCGTTCTACTCGAAGTTCCATTGTATGGGAGACCATAAGGAGGATTTCTGGGAGAGGTGGGAGGTGCCCTATGGCTGCTATAATGTGGAATGGTACTCTCCAAACGACCCCAAAAGATATTGCCCAGTCTATGGCGGCTCATTTTGCAGCTATTACTGCAACCGCCAGTCAGAATCCAGCTTTCCAGTCCCACAGAGTGGCTGCTGAGAGGAGCAGTTTTGACTTCCGCTCACCCAATACAGAAGAGTACAACTGCCCATTTTCCATGTGGGAACTGGATTCTGCATTGTGTGGGGCTCGTGATACAGCCCCTGGTCAGGATAGAATCCACTATAGCATGCTGCGGCACCTCACAGGGAGAAATAAAGAAATCTTCTTCCGACTTTTTAATCTAGTTTGGATGTCCGGTCACTTCCCCGACTCGTGGCGTGAAGCAATTTTAATTCCTCTTTTAAAACCTGGGAAAGACCGCACGTGCCCGGGTGGGAAAGACCTTGGAGTGGATGGTCAACCGCCGCCTTGTCTGGATGTTAGAATCCAGACAACTCCTTAGTCGCTTTCAGTGTGGGTTCAGGAGGTATCGCTCCACCTTTGATAACCTGGCCCTCCTGGAGGCGGCTATACAACAGGCTTTCCTGCGCCAGCATCACCTGTTGGGAATATTTTTTGACATTGAAAAGGCATACGACACTACTTGGAGGCATCTTATCATCAGGCAGCTCCACGAATGGGGTTTTCGTGGATGTCTTCCCAATTTTATTCGGTCCTTCCTGTCGCCACGTTATTTTCGGTAGCGAGTCGGAGACGTACTGTCTAGTCGCTTTGAACAAGAGAACGGTGTCCCTCAAGGTAGTGTTTTAAGTGTGACGGTCTTTGCTATTGCTATTAATAGTATTACGTCTGTTGTGAAAAGTCCTGTGCAGTGTTCCTTGTTTGTGGACGATTTCTCTGTATTTTGCTCTTCTTCAAGCCTTGCAACGACGACTCGTCAGTTGCAACTCACTCTGCGACGTTTGGATGAATGGGCACAGAAGAGTGGTTTTAAGTTTTCAACTGATAAGTCGGTGTGTGTTCTTTTTAACCGTTCTCGTTCCATTTTTGACTTCCCTGAGTTGAGGATGAGGGACACCGTTCTGAATTTTAAAGACACGGTGAAGTTTCTGGGCCTCACTTTTGATTCTAAGCTTACGTGGCTGCCACACATTAAGGAACTGAAAAACCGGTCTCTTAAGGCGCTGTCTATTTTAAAATGTCTGAGTCACCACACATGGGGAGCAGACAGGACTTGTCTGCTCCGGTTTTACAGAGCCTTCGTGCGGTCCCAGCTTGATTATGGATGCACGGTGTATGGGTCTGCAAGACCCACTTCTTTGAAGCTATTGGATGTGGTGCACCATGAGGGGATTCGGTTGGCCACTGGGGGTTCAGAACGAGCCCCACACCGAGCCTCTGTGCAGAGGCAGGTGAACCGCCACTTCACCTCCGGCGGTGTCTACTAATGGTGCGCCAGGCCTATCAAACATTATCCACACCATACACACCTGCATACCACACTGTTGCTCAGCCTCCACTGGAAAGGCTTTTTCGCAACCGGCAGCGAGAAACAAGGCCCTATGGGATTCGTGCAAAGGATTGCATTTTAGAGATGGGTGTGGCCGGTTTTAATGTTTCACGTAGAGGTTGGAGCAGATATCCACCTTGGCTCCTCCAGAGGCCCAGACTGATTTTAGATTTGGCAAATTTTAAGAAAGACAGTACATCAGATTTTACTTTCAAATCTTTGTTTTTTAACATTTTAGATAGGCATCATGATTTTACAGTAGTCTACACTGATGGATCCCAACAGGGGGATTTTCTTGGATGCTTAGTAGTGTTCCCCGAACGTGTCATCAAGATTCGCATTCCCCAGGAATACACTGTTTTTTCCGCAGAACTTCACGCGATCCTGAAGGCATTGGAACAGATACGGTGTACTCAGGGCAAACACTTCCTAATTTGCTCTGACTCACTGCAGAACCTGTACCCAGCGGAGAAGTTGGAACAGCTGATTTACGACCAACTGTACATCCTCCAACGACAGGGCAAGCAAGTGTCCTTTTGCTGGGTGCCAGGGCATGTGGGCATACGAGGAAATGAACAAGCTGATAGAGCTGCCAAGGACGCCTGCAGATTACCGGAGGTGACACAATGTTCTATTCCTTTGCAAGGTGTCGTTTCTGTGCTGTGGCGGAAGTATATGCAATTGTGGGAGGAGGAATGGCTGGCGGTGAGGGAAAATAATGTTCCTCCTGCCGGTCACCTAGGCGTGACGAAGTGACCCTTACACGCCTTCGCATAGGGCACTGTCCTCTTACGCATGCCTTCTTACTACGGCGAGAGGAACCCCCGCTGTGTGATGCTTGTGGCGTACTAATCACTGTACGCCACATTTTAGTTGAGTGGATTTATATCGTTCTGTCAGGGTGGAAGTTAATATTAGTGGGGATCTGCCCTGGATTTTAGCCGATGACGAGGCGAGTGTCAAGAAAGTTCTAAGGTACTGTCATGTTTCTGGGCTTAAGCCTAAAATTTTAGGTTGGAATTTTTAGTGTGTTGCCGTGTGGCTGACCACTCCTTTTTCTTCTTGTAATAGGCCGGTTCCAAACATGTGCTATGTGTTTCATTTTAACCCCTTCCCCTACGTTCTCTTGCAGTTCTTCTCTTTATGTGCTGCTTTCCACTTGGCTACTGTTGACGTGCACACTGCCTATGTACGCTGTCACCTTTAATTTTAGTCCTATTTTTGCACTTGCTGCATTTTAGTGACACTCGTCCGTTGTTGTTTCCGTTCGGGCGCTAAAGACTACACTGTTGAGCGCCCATAACACCACGTCCATCCATCCATCTTCCCAGAGAACATTAAGGTCATTGTGTACAGGTTTGATGTGAAACCATATGTCCCACCGCCTATGGGATGCTTCAAATTTTTACAATTTGGTCGTATGTCACCCCAATGCACGGCAGATCCCAAATGCAGCAACTGTGTATGATCACTCAACGAAGGTAGTCCTTGTGAACACCCAGCTTGTGGGTCAACAGGCAGAACATCACCCTCCATGTTCGCCAGTTTGCCCAGTTTTTAAGAACCAACAGAAGATACAAAAATACAGATCTATTGACTACTATCTGTAATATGCTGAGGCACGGAAGAATTATGAATGTCTACATCCTATGGATATCACTCAGTTATGCTAACATCATGACTATCCCCCTCCCCCCTTCATCAACGTTCCTCAAACCAGATGTCTGCCGTGGTTCCTGCTGCACCTTCCCACACCTAGCACGAGAAGCGTCCCGCTTCTCAGCGTCCACTGGTGACAGGACTTCCTCTCGGGATTGCTCTCCTGTGGGTCCCAGAGCTTTCCACGCTTCATCTGTCCCTGCACTCCGCACTCCATGCGGATAGCCCCTTAAACGAACCTTGCTCACCAAGAAGAGAAAGACGAAGAAGATCGTACCCTGTAGACAATATCAGTGGTTTATCAGGTGGACACTTGATAGAAATATAGGTTTATGTAAGCTTAATGTAAAGCCTGAAACAAAAAGGTGATCAGACTTCATTACTGTGCACCGTGAGTGGTGTACAAACGGATCAATTAATTGTTTATGCTCCGCCTCTGCTTGCTTAACGTCCAGGTTATTCACCAACTTAGGTATAAAGTCTGATCCCACCAACGCTTTCGTCGTGAATTTCGGATTATTTAACCAAGATGATCAAACTCTTACCACACATTATGTTGCCAACTCAACATGAACAAAGGCAGTAATTTCCACTTAAGGTACCCAAATCGGCTAAGCTGGAATCGCCCACGAATACCGATCCCTAAGTTCGGAAGTGCGCCCACATTGAAAATAGAATTGTACGTATTACAATACAAAAGAAATAGTATCGACAGTTTCACATGTAATGGATGTATATACTCTACTTTTTGTACAGATACGCAGACGTTATCACGCGCCCCTTACAGTTCAAATTACTAATATCTTATTCTCTAGCATTTGTTTTCAGCAAGGTCGTAGTTCCTGCAAAATGACTGATTACTGATAACAATATAATGTTTTTCAAAAAACAAAAACGAAACATAAATGTCGTCTTTAACTCTTGTGTCTCCGATGTTTTGACTCTGGGAAAAATAGTTTCAATCTATAAAACATACCAGTTTGTAGTAAGCTGTCAACATAAGATAACAGATAACCTAACTGGAGTACCATTTAGACTGACGAGGTTATATACATTTAGGTGAAATAGAGGATGGGGACATAAAGGGAAAGGATGTGTTGGAAATTGTGACTTCCAGCCCCACAGGGCATTGTGTTCATGCAAACGCGAAAGTTGAAAATTTGTACCTGATCGAGACTCGATGGCGGATGTTTTGCTTCTATAGAACGGTTGCCTTAGCGTCTCGGCCATCCGGACACACTGTTCGTCAAAGTTCTGAACTTATCGCAAGCTGCAGCGCAGCGTCCCTCGTCCATTAACCCGCTACTCGTAGATTATTGACTCCCGTAAGAGTTCGGACGATACTAATGCATCCGCACTGAAACAAATGTTTCCTGAAAGTTTGGCCGTACCTTTTTGTAACACCTCACACACAAATAAAGAAAAGATGTTATGTGGACATGTGTCCGGAAACGCTTAATTTCCATGTTAGAGCTGATATTACGAGGGCAGTTCAATAAGTAATGCAACACATTTTTTTCTCGGCCAATTTTGGTTGAAAAAACCGGAAATTTCTTGTGGAATATTTTCAAACATTCCCGCTTCGTATCGTATAGTTTCATTGACTTCCGACAGGTGGCAGCGCTGTACGGAGCTGTTAAAATGGCGTCTGTAACGGATGTGCGTTGCAAACAACGGGCAGTGATCGAGTTTCTTTTGGCGGAAAATCAGGGCATCTCAGATATTCATAGGCGCTTGCAGAATGTCTACGGTGATCTGGCAGTGGACAAAAGCACGGTGAGTCGTTGGGCAAAGCGTGTGTCATCATCGCCGCAATGTCAAGCAAGACTGTCTGATCTCCCGCGTGCGGGCCGGCCGTGCACAGCTGTGACTCCTGCAATGGCGGAGCGTGCGAACACACTCGTTCGAAATGATCGACGGATCACCATCAAACAACTCAGTGCTCAACTTGACGTCTCTGTTGGTAGTGCTGTCACAATTGTTCACCAGTTGGGATATTCAAAGGTTTGTTCCCGCTGGGTCCCTCGTTGTCTAACCGAACACCATAAAGAGCAAAGGAGAACCATCTGTGCGGAATTGCTTGCTCGTCATGTGGCTGAGGGTGTCAATTTCTTGTCAAAGATTGTTACAGGCGATGAAACATGGGTTCATCACTTCGAACCTGAAACAAAACGGCAATCAATGGAGTGGCGCCACACCCACTCCCCTACCAAGAAAAAGTTTAAAGCCATACCCTCAGCCGGTAAAGTCATGGTTACAGTCTTCTGGGACGCTGAAGGGGTTATTCTGTTCGATGTCCTTCCCCATGACACTGGACTCGCATTCGGGAGGACGACGGTTCAATCCCGCGTCCGGCCATCCTGATTTAGGTTTTCCGTGATTTCCCTAAATCGCTCCAAGCAAATGCCGGGATGGTTCCTCTGAAAGGGCACGGCCGACTTCCTTCCCTGTCCTTCCCTAATCCGATGAGACCGATGACCTCGCTGTTTGGTCTCTTTCCCCAAAACCAACCAACCTTCCCCATGGTCAAACGGTCAACTCTGAAGTGTATTGTGCTACTCTTCAGAAATTGAAGAAACGACTTCAGGGTGTTCGTAGGCACAAAAATCTGAACGAACTTCTCCTTCTTCATGACAACGCAAGACCTCACACAAGTCTTCGCACCCGAGAGGAGCTCACAAAACTTCAGTGGACTGTTCTTCCTCATGCACCCTACAGCCCCGATCTCGCACCGTCGGATTTCCATATGTTTGGCCCAATGAAGGACGCAATCCGTGGGAGGCACTACGCGGATGATGAAGAAGTTATTGATGCAGTACGACGTTGGCTCCGACATCGACCAGTGTAATGGTACCGTGCAGGCATACAGGCCCTCATTTCAAGGTGGCGTAAGGCCGTAGCATTGAATGGAGATTACGTTGAAAAATAGTGTTGTGTAGCTAAAAGATTGGGGAATAACCTGATGTATTTCAATGCTGAATAAAACAACCCCTGTTTCAGAAAAAAAATGTGTTGCATTACTTATTGAACTGCCCTCGTAGTTCCGTCAGTATTTACTGTACTTCCTCGATTCACCGCCAGTTGGCCCAATTGAAGGAAGGTAATGTTGACTTCGGTGCTTGTGTTGATATGCGACTTATTGCTCTGCAGTACTAGCATCAAGCACATCAGTACGTAGCATCAACACGTTAGTGTTCATCACGAACGTGGTTTTGCAGTCAGTGCAATGTTTACAAATGCGGAGTTGGCAGATTCCCATTTGATGTACGGATTAGCATGGGGCAATAGCCGTGGCGCGGTACGTTTGTATCGAGACAGATTTCCAGAACGAAGGTGTCCCGACAGGAAGACGTTCGAAGCAATTGATCGGCGTCTTAGGGAGCACGGAACATTCCAGCCTATGATTCGCGACTGGGGAAGACCTAGAACGACGAGGACACCTGCAATGGACGAGGCAATTCCTCGTGCAGTTGAAGATAGCCCTAATGTCAGCGTCAGAGAAGTTGCTGCTGTACAAGGTAAAGTTGACCACGTCACTGTATGGAGAGTGCTACGGGTTAACCAGTTGTTTCCGTACCATGAACAGCGTGTGCAGGCACTATCAGCAGCTGATTGGCCTCCACGGGTACACTTCTGCGAATGGTTCATCCAACAATGTGTCAATCCTCATTTCAGTGCAAATGTTCTCTTTACGGATGAGGCTTCATTCCAACGTGATCAAATTGTAAATTTTCACAATCAACATATGTGGGCTGACGAGAATCCGCACGCAATAATGCAATCACGTCATCAACACAGATTTTCTGTGAACGTTTGGGCAGGCATTGTTGGTGATGTCTTGATTGGGCCCCACGTTCTTCCACCTACGCTCAATGGAGCACGTTATCGTGATTTCATACGGGATACTCTACCTGTGCTGCTAGAACATATGCCTTTACAAGTACGACACAACATGTGGTTCATGCACGATGGAGCTCCTGCACATTTCAGTCGAATTGTTCGTACGCTTCTCAACAGATTCGGTGACCGATGGATTGGTAGAGGTGGACCAATTTCATGGCCTCCACGCTCTCCTGACCTCAACCCTCTTGACTTTCATTTATGGGGGCATTTGAAAGCTCTTGTCAACGGAACCCCGGTATCAAATGTAGAGATTCTTCGTGCTCGTATTGTGGACGACTGTGATACAATACGCCATTCTCCAGGGCTGCATCAGCGCATCAGGGATTCCATGCGACGGAGGGTGGATGCATGTATCCTCGCTAACGTAGGACGTTTTGAACATTTCCTGTAACAAAGTGTTTGAAGTCACGCTGGTACGTTCTGTTGCTGTGTGTTTCCATTCCATGATTAATGTGATTTGAAGAGAAGTAATAAAATGAGCTCTAACATGGAAAGTAAGCGTTTCCGGACACATGTCCACATAACATATTTTCTTTCTTTGTGAGTGAGGAATGTTTCCTGAAAGTTTGGCCGTACCTTTTTGTAACACCCTGTATATATACCGATCCTAGCACCTGCGCTTCGTTCCTCCAGTAATGCTGTTCAAACTTATCCCATAGGAGGACGTCTGGTTTGGAAATCACAGGCGGGAACGTCGGTGACCATGAGAATTGAAGTCACACCAGGAGGCGTGCTGAGAAAGCCAAATTGTCGAGAAAAGGGTCCCGATCTACCATAAACGTCATTACACCCAACATACAGGGAGGGAGTAGTGTAGTATTCTAATTACCAATTCGGATTAATAAAGTTACGGAACTAGATACGTAATTTTTTTTTTTTTCGAGGTTATAAATAAAACTTAATGACTGCCCCTCACACTTAACGCAATTTTTTGTCATATGATATTCGAGATCAAAACAACAGTAAAAGCTGTAAAACACAAAAGACAGATATTTAAAGAGAGAAGTCTTGTCGATATAGAATTGCTTAAAATTTGTTATCGATTAAGTCAATGACAGGGCACTACGTAAACGTTTAAGAGAAACAAACAGCTGTGCACATGATTGGATTTAGACTGAAATGAGTGAAGACTGTTTCGAGGCTGATTAGATACAAACGAGAAGAAACATGTAAGTGAATCTCAACGCAGCAGTAACAGACTGAGTCAGAATAGCGTCTGTAGATGTTAGCAGCTGTGACGTAGCAGACGGCGCACGTGGCGGCCATCTGCGTGACGCAAGCGGGAAGCACAGTCGCCCGGGGTCATTGCAGCCGCTTCGTAGACGACGAGAGCGGAGAGAGGCTACATGTTGGCTCGTATCAGGAAGTTTCCCACCAGCATCCGTACGAGGCCTTCAGTACGTTTGCCCTGTCCTTATTGTTGTCGCCTTCCGGACATCTAATGTCTCTCTCTCTCTCTCTCTCTCTCTCTCTCTCTCTCTCTCTGACGTTTCAGACATAGAGCTCAAAGAATACCCATAGCTATTTTATTCAAAAACTTTTAATCGTATAACCTATGTTATTATAATTAGATACAAACTGACAGTTTCAGACTTGGTACACGAACCTGCTAAGAATGGCATCCCATGAAATGGGGAATACGTTAACCAGGTACAACTGAAGTATTGCGCAAGAGTACATTTTTCCCCCTGCTCTACACCAGGCAGACCACTGTGACGTGCATGGCACAGACTACGTGGTGTACCTAAAAAGTTCGGTGAAAGCTATCAGAGAATAAACAAAAGAAAAGATACAAACAGATGTTGTTTATTGACCTTCAAAATTGTCGCCACCCGCTACAACACACTTTTGACAGCGTTACTACAACGTCTGGAAACTATCAGCAAAGGCCTGCTGCGGAAGCAATCGCAGGACGGCTGTCACACGATCTTTGAAGACATTCACGTCCGCAAAATGTTCACCATTCGTGGCCGCCTTCAAGCAGGGAAACAGGAAGAAAACCGCAGGTGCCAGATCAGGGGAGTACGAAGGGTGTTGAAGAACAGTTAGCACCTTCTGCGGCAGGAATTGGCTCACACGGATCGCACAGCGTGCAGGGGCATTGGCATGGAGCAGCATCCATCTTCCAGTCCTGTGCAACTCGGGCCGAACCCGCCGGATACGTTGTGGCAATCGGTTCAAAATGCAGCATTAATGGTTTGACCTGCAAGAACAAATTCCTTGTGGATGATCCCGTTGTTGTCGAAGAATGCGATCAACAGTGTTTTCACCTCGGATTTTTGCAGACGGATTCTTTTTTTCTTGTCGCGGGGAAGACTGTGAACACCGTTACGTCCATTGCCGTTTTGATCCCGGATCGAACTGCTGGCACCACGTCTCATCTCCCGTGACGATGGTGAGAAGCAATGGATCCTGGTCACACATGGAAATGAAATCACCAGCAGTTTACATCCGTTGTGCTTTCTGCTCGTCTGTGAGCTTGTGCGACGCAAATCGGGAGCAGATCTTCCGCGTACCCAGATCATCGCGGACGATGGTGTGCACCGTGTCCTTGCTAAAGCCCAATTCCTCCGTAATCAATCTGAGAGTCCGCAGCCGATCTTGTGCCAGCATTTGTTGCACTTTCTCAATCTTCTCTGGGGTTCTGCTTGTCGATGACCGACCTGAACGTGGCTCATCCTCGGTTGTTTTCTTCCCTTCACGGAAGCGTTTAAACCATTCGTAAACACATTTTCTGCTCACGGCTTCCTTCCCGTACACCTGCACCAACATTCCATGTGTCTCCATTCCAGTCTTTCCCAATTTGTAGCAGAACTTGATGTTAACACGTTGCTCGATTGCGTTAAGACACTTCCTCTCACACTACGTTCAACTGGTCGCAGTCTGTTTACACAGCCAGTTACATGCAGTGCATGCCGTGCACAGACTCTCCTCAAGTATCTGAAGACCTATACGCATGCACGCAAACATGCGATAAGTTGCTGTTCAGGTATGACACCATTCACCGAACTTTTTAGACACACCACGTATTTCCCATTGCATCACATATTAGGTTTCTTCACTTTCCGTTCAACTATTGAGTGCGGGAAGAATAATTGCTTCAATCTGCCTTTGCCCACAGTGATTACTCCAGAATTGTCTTTACAGGCCACCAGCTATACGTTGGAGGCTATAGTATATTCCCAGATTCTTCATTTAATATTGGTTATCGAACCTTTGTAAGTAGGCTTGTGCGAGATGATTGGCATTTGTCTTCAAGCTCTGGTAGTTCGGGTTTTTTCAGAATCTCCATGGCCATCCATTCATGCTCCATAGATCCCATCATGATTGAGGACCTTTAGAAGTGTGGAACAAGTGGAAGTTTACACTAAGGGAAGACAAATCACTGAAACTTAATCATGAAGTGTGAAAAAGACGTTATTTCATTATGTGTTGTGATGTTATCACTGAGTCCTGGCTATTCGCTGACCTCATATCTTTTCTTTTAATGTTCTTGTCACGGGGGTTAAACTTCGAGTAACACCACCTGGGCTGAAGTCTAGACCAGGGCCATAATTTAAATTCTTCCATATTTATTTTTGTTTCGTAGTGAACAAAAGCAGGTTATATTTAATTTTGTTTCTGATTACGATTTCTTGCGTATATTTCACTCTTTGAATTGCATTGTAAATATGTTGCTCGTATTCTGCTTTATTTCTGCTTACATCAGTAGTGTTGGGTGGCGTCAAGATTCTATGTTTGTTTTGTGGTTAAAGTGCACTTAAATGGTTTCGTTGACTCTTCCTGCGTGCTGCTGTCGGCAGTTCGTTTCTCTCGCTCGTAGCCAATCGGATGATAGCATAGAACAGCCAGTGAGATTCTCTGGATCTAATGACTTGTTTCAGCAGAAAATACCGAGATCGACGATTATTGATCTGGCTACTGTGGATCATCAAGCTAGTTGCTGGTTTTCGTATGTATTTCTTGTATTCTTGTTTCTGTGTATATGACAGGACGTCTTCGGATACTGTTCCATATTTCAGTGTTAAAGTTTGGTTGTGAGTTGGCTGAGCCAATGAATGTGACTGGACAAAAACCGGTATTACTGATGAGTGGGATACAACGCGTCGGCTTTGATCAATGACGTCAGAAGGTACCAGAGATGATGCATTGCACAGATTTGACAGCAAAGACGAAAGTTGAGAAACAAAGGAACGCAGGACAGAGAAAACAGATAGTAGACATATAGCACGTACATTTAGATTTCGAACATAATGTTAAATATATCGTTTCTTTGAGTCCTAATAACCTATTCCTCAGCAGACATATATAGCTCAACAGAAGAATACTGCTATAAAATCCCTCTGCGGGTGCAGGGGTTGAAATAGGCCCGAGGTATCCCTGCCTGTCGGGCGACTAAAAGGAGTCTCACACTTTTCGGACATGTAAGTTCAGGTCCCATTTTATGCTTTGACCTGCACTTTTCAAATTCTACAGAAGTGGGGGCCATATGGGGAAGGACACCTTACGTGGTGCACGAGTTATCCATAGTGCCCTTAGATTCGATCTCCTGAACCTCTTCTCATGGCTTTGCATCTCCACCTGCAATTCAACTGTTTGGGCGAGGACACTTTTTCGGGGTATGTCATCTTCTTCCATTGTCTCCTGTCCTCTTTCACCCCAATGATAGTATTTGATTTCTCTGCGCCCAATATCCAGCACAGTAGCAAGTCGGTTGTGGTGGGGCCGTCATGTACCTATTTGGTGATAGGCCCCTGACAACACACGGATCGCACTGCTGATGCCTGAGCTGTAAACTCCCCACGTATGCCAAGGAGTAGATGGCTGTCTTCCTGGGGCATCAGGACTCCCGGCAACAGCCATCATGCCAGGTGGCCTATGCTCTGGCTGGATGGCGCCCGTGGGGAGAGCCCCTGATTGGAGTGGGGGGCATCAGGGCAGATGACCCACAATGAAGCGGACTAAGTCGTCTCTTGCTGGTGACCGTACGGCGCCAGCAGTCTCTAAGAAAGGCAAGATCGAGTACAGTGCTGACAGATACGACGCTAAATCGTTTCCCTCCCTCTCGCTATACCGTGGGAGGAACGTAGGGCTACAGAAAGAAGAGAGCCATATTCGCCTCACTATTTAGTCTGGAGCGGAATGGATGGGGACTCCTTTCTACCTATGAAGCCTCAATTTTTTGTTGAACAGCTTGAGGATAAGTTTGGGGAAGTGACAGTGCTCTCCAAGATGAGAAGCGGTGCAGTCTTGAATCGGACAGCATCGCCAGCCCAATCCCGGGCGTTACTCGTTTGCAACTGGCTGGGCGATATTCCTGTTTCCGCCACTCTCCATAAAAGCCTCAATATTGTACAGGGTATTATTTTTCATCGCGACCTCGTCTTGCAGTCTGACGACGAGCTCCACACTAACCTAGAACGGCGGGGCGTTCATTTCATCCAGCGCGTTTACAGGGGACCGAACGACAACAGGGTTGCCACAGGTACCTTCATCTTGGCCTCTGAGGGTGATTCATTACCTGAAAAGGTCAAGGTGATGGTTTACTGCTGTGACGTTAAACCATACGTCCCTCCCCCTATGCTTTAAGTGCTGGAAATTTGGGTGCATGTCTTCCTGCTGCACATACAACGCCACATGTCGAGACTGTGGACATCCACTGCATCCAGGTACTCCTTGTGCACCTCCTCCAACTTGTATCAAATGCAGAGAGCAGCACTCCTCCTGTTCACCAGACTGCGCAGTACTCCAAAAGGAGCAGAAAATCATGGAGTACAAAACCCTGGACCGATTGACTTACCAAGAGGCTAAACATAAATTGGAACGATAACCCCCCCTTCGGTTGACGTCCACATATGCTGCAACTACAGTACCACTGCCATCACAAGTACCAGTCGTACCACACTCTGTGCCACAAACAGTGGGCCCTCTGGGCCTTCAGAATAAATCTGCCCCCATGGTGGTAGGGGGAAAATCTCCTTCCATTGCTCCCAAAGTACCTACTTCGGGAGCAAAGCCCCCCCAAATGCAGAGGACATTGGTCCCCTCCCCCCAGCTGGAGAAGCAACAGCCTCCTCCAGCTCCTCTCTCCCAAGGTCTCCACTAATGCCACAAAGGACACTCGCCAGTGGCTAAAGGAGCCAAAAGCTGCTGGACAAAGAGCTTCACGGTGTTCCTCTGTGCCTGAGGCTATTTCAGAGAAGATCTTTTAGCAAGCCCCTAAAGAGAAGTCTGCTAAGAAAAGGACCCTCTGGTGGTCCCAACACCCCCCCCCCCCCCCCAATACCATTTCTGCACCTGCACATGAGATGGAGATCTCAGCTCTCCCTGAGGACCTGGGTCTCACTGATGCCTCATCCACCATAGGAATGGATACAAATACACAATCGGTGGCAGCAGGTGACCCTGAGGCATAAATTGCCTCCTTCAATGCTTCATGCCTTCCGAGCTTCATGCCTGGCTGATCTATGGCAACTGTTAAGCTTTACACCTGTTTTCTGCATTGCCCTCCAGGAAACCTGTTTCCCGGCAATGCAGACCTCTGCCCTTCGCGTCGATAGGGGATGTTACAAGAACTGTAGCAACTATAATAGTGTGTCAGGTGACGTTTGTGTGTGGCCTGAATTCAGTATGCAGTGAACCTGTGCCCCTTCAAACCCCTTTTGAAGCTGTGGCCGTCAGGATAAGGACAACGCAGGAAATAATTGTCTGCAACGTATATCTTCCTCCAGATGGTGCAGTACCCCTGAATGCATTTTCTGCACTGATTCATCCACTCCCTAAACCTTTCCCACTTGGGAGATTTTAACTCTCATAACCCCATGTGGAGTAGCACTGTGATTACTGGCCGATGTAGAGATGTCGAAACTTTCCTGTCTCAACTCGAACTCTTCTTCTTAAATACTGTGGGCCCCACAAATTTCAGTGTGGCTCTTGGCAGTTACTCAGCCACTGATTTATCCCTCTGCAGCCCAGGACTTCTCCCATCTGTCCACTGGAGAGCCCGCGATGATTGGTGTAGTAGTGGCCACTTTCCCGTCTTCCTGTCACTCCCCCAGCGCTATTCCCCCGAATGTCTACCAAGATGGGCTTTAAACAAGGCAGACTGGGTGGGAAGCTTTCACCTCTGCTGTCACCGTTGAATCTCCCCCACACGGTGCCATCGATGTGCTAGTTGAGCAGGTCACTAGAACGATATTTTCTGCGGCGGGAAACACGATCCCTTGTTCTTTATGGTGCCCCCAGCGAAAGTCAGTACCTTGGTGGTGACTGGAAGTCGCTGAGGCCCTTAAAGAGCGTCGGCGAACTCTACAGTGACATAAACGGCACCCTTCCCTAGAGCACCTAATAGCTTTTAACGGCTCAGTGCCCGTGTTCGTCAGCTTATAAAACGACGGAAACAAGTGTGTTGTGAGAGGTACGTCTCGACCATTGGGTGCCATAAGTCACCTCCCAAGTCTGGACAAAGATCAGGCGTGTTTGTGGGTACCAGACCATCACAGGTGTTCCTGGCATTAACATCAATGGCGTGCTATCTACCGACGCAAATACAGTTGCCGAACACTTTGCTGAGCACTACACTCGAGCCTCTGCGTCAGAGAATTATCCCCCAGCATTTCACACCCTCAAATGGCGGATGAAAAGGAAAGACCTCTCGTTCACTGAACGTCGCAGTGAACCCTATAATGCTCCATTTACAGAGTGGGAGCTCCTCAGCGTTCTTGCACATTGCCCCGACACAGCTCATGGGCCAGATTGGATCCAGTCAGATAATCAAACATCTCTCGTCCGACTACAAGTGACATCTCCTCATCATCTTCAACCGGATCTGGTGCGATGGCGTGTTTCCATTGCAATGGCGGGAGAGCACCATCATTCCAGTGCTCAAACCCGGTAAACACACGCTTGATGTGGATAGCTATCGGCCTCACCAATGTTCTTTGTACGCTGTTAGAATGTATGGTAAGTCAGCGGTTGTGTTGGGTCCTGGAGTTACGTGGCCTACTGGCTCCATGCCAGGGCGGTTTCCACCAGGGTCACTCTACCATTGATAATCTAGTTTCCCTAGAGTCTGCCACCTGAACAGCCTTTTCCAAATGCCAACACCTGGTTGCCGTCTTTTTTTTTTATTTACAAAAAGCTTAAGACACGACCTGGCGACATCATATCCTAGCCACATTATATGTGTGGGGTCTCCGGAACCTGCTCCCGATTTTTATCCAAAATTTCCTATCGCTTAGTACTTTCTGTGTCCACGTTGGCGCCTCCCATAGTTACCCCATATCCAGGAGAATGGCGTCCCGCAGGGCTCTGTATTGAGTGTATATTTTTAGTGACCATTAACGGTCTAGCAGCAGCTGTTGAGCCGTCAGTCTCACCTTCTCTGTATGCAAACGACTTCCGCATGTCGTTCTGCTCCTCCAGTACTGGAGCGGCGCCTACAGGAGCCATCCACAAGGCACAGCCGTGGGCTCTAGTCCACGGCTTCCAGTTTTCAGCCATGAGGTCGTGTGTCGTGCACTTCTGTTGTTGATGTACCGTTCATCGAGAACCAGAAATTTATCTCAGTGATGATCCACTCACTGTATTGGAGACATGTTGATTCTTAGGACTGGTGTTTGACGCCCGGTTGACTTGGCTTCCTCACCTTCGTCAGCTTAAGCGGAAGTGCTGGCAGCAGCTCAATGCCCTCCACAGCCTGATCAACACTAACTGGGGTGCAGATCGCTCTATGCTGCTGCAGCTCTACAGCGCACTTGTTCAATCTCGCCTTGACTATGAGAGTCTGGTTTATGGTTCGGCGGTGCCCTCAGCATTGCGTTTACTTGACCCAGTGCAGCACTGTGGTGTTTGCCCTGTGACAGTAGCTTTTTAGGACGAGTCTGGTGACCAGCGTCCTTGGTGGAGGCCAGAGTCCCTCCATTACAGGTTAGACATGCACAACTGCTGGCCAGTTATGTTGTACACATTCATAGCTCTTCTGAGCATCTGAATTACCATCTCCTTTTCCCATCCACAGCAGTTCATCTCCCGCATCGGAGGCCCAGTCAGGGCTTAGGATTGCAGTTCCCATCCGATCTTTTCTGTCTGATGTGGACTCCTTGCCTTTACCACCTATACTCAAGGTCCATTCACGTACACATCCATGGTGTTCACCCAGGCCGAAGCTTTGCCTGGACCTTTCACATGATCCTAAGGACTCTTTGAAATGTTCGAAACACATTTTGGAACAACTCAAATAAAACAGAATTTTGGAGTAAGATAGAATGTACCGGTTCTTCTGTTAGATGTTTAGCAGTAAAACGAAGACAAATATTACATGAAAACATTTATATAAAACTTACTTGCAGTGTGGACCAGACAGTTTTGCTGGCACAACTAATCCTTTAGAGGTTATGTATTCCAGTCCTAGTGATCTAGCTCCCTTGCAACTTTGTTTGTCATAGGCTTCTACATTTCTTACACCTTTTCTTCTCCCATGCACTTTTTCAATTTCAGAGTCACTTTCACTCATTATGCTACGAGTCTACAAACGGCAACTTACGTAAACACACTGACAATGTGCGACAGTAAAATTGAAACAATGTTTTTAAATACCGCTTAGTGGCATTGTAATATTCTTTGCCTCACATCTGGTGATGCTCCTTGCACTAGCGAGTGGAAAACAGAAGAATATCCGGACATTCTTCTCTACTCCACTAATTACAAACTTTAAAATGCTGTACTTTCCCTGTTATTACTGGTTTTTTCTTCCTGTTTCCACTCTTTGATGAGTGGAAAGCTCCAAAATTAAATTTATATATCAGCTTATTTTCGGAAAAAAGTACTTTCTTCCTTTTTCCAATCAGTGATTCAATTAATGTCTTATAATTTGTAATTAGCTTCTAAAAGCGAGCAGTTTATGTACTGGACAACTTTTTTATGCACGTAATGTGAACTGTCCAATGCCATTTTTTGTCTTTAACATATGTTGAAATAGAGTGTCAATGAGAAATTATCCGTTCTGATAGAGAGCATGTTGATGGAAAAGTAATGATAAAAAATGTAGGTCGAATTTGCATGAAGAACATGGTTAGCGACAGCATGAAGGTGTGCACCATCTCATCAGTTATCATCTCGTTAAACAAGCGTTTTATTTTACTGCGCTGTGTACAAGGATGTATCAATAGCACATATAATTTCCTCCAGCATGCTAAGCAAGTAGTTAACTCAGAACAGTAATAATAGGAAACAAAAGAACAAGAGATAGTTGCATACCTCTTTTCAAAAAATATAAGATTCTAACGTTCTACAGCTTGTATATATATAAAATTCTGCTCCTTGCTTGGTATCATAAAAATAAATTCAACAAAAGTGAAGATGTACACAACCACCAACACCAGAAATACCAAGAAATTAAGAATTCCGCAGCATAAAACAGCTCAATATGAAAGAAACAGTGGTTACATGGCAGTAACGTTGTACAACTCTTTACCACCTCACATCACTAAGCCAAATCGAAGGATATGTTTAAACAGTCTATCAAACAACTGCTATTAGAATCCCCTTTATATTCAATCGGAGAGTTTCTTTCAAACGAAAATAACTGAGACAAACAGGCATAGTACACTAAAAGAAAAATGTCCACAGGTATAGAGAAAAAGAAAAATGTGTTAACTTCTTAACAGCAGTGTTTTATCTAAAGATTTTGTTTTTCTACAGCATTATTGCTGTTAAATTCTTTTAATAAATGTAAACAAAACGGGATTTAGAATATGTATGTGCTATGTGGCTGTATGATACCGTATATATAAAATAATGGACCCATAGCATAGAATTATTGCAATTAAATGTTCTGTAATTTAGATATATAGATTATGTATGCCTCATAAAATCTGTTCAGTTTACTGTATCTAAAATTTTCTATGATGTCAATTTTCAGAAATATTGTGGCTAAAATTTATTACCAAAACTATAGTCAGAATCAGTAAAAGTAATATATTTTATTGGAAAACTGACAAAGCAAATATGTACTTGGACTTACTCCATAGACGTGCATCATAAGCTGCTAAATAAAGAAATAAAAAGTCGACAATTCGTTGCAAGGCTCCCCAGTCTCCACTGAAACGGCCATTGCTAAAGCCGCAAATAACTTTTTAGTACTGTAATGTCTTGCCGTCATTTTTTTTCAAAACATTTAATTCTTCCTTCAGGCGCTGCATTAAAGAAAAAAAGGAAAATTTAAGGGAAACAATCACAAAAGAATCGAAAGAAATACCGAAGCATCGTTCTAGAGCTGACGCAGACAGCGAACCGGTATACACAAGCACGTTGCAATACTTTGATTCCACGTTGTTTTTAAAAGGTATTTTAACAAAGCGAAGAATAGAACATTCAGCAGAGAGCAAGTCTTCTTATTTTTCTGGACTCTAAATGTTCTACTCTGGACGACGGATTTGATGTGGGGGGGACCCAGAAAAATGGCATTGAAAGAGCTACTGTCCGTGTCAGTTATGAGACTCACTGGCACCAGTGTTTGTCAACGACGGACCTTACCTTATGGCTTCCGACGTTGAACAGCCAGAGCAGGCCTTGCTGCTGATTTCCCAAGTAACGGAAAAACCCAGAAGGGTAGCCTCCCTTCAGGCTTGATAAAACCAACAGTTGCATCGAAGCTGAAACGTAAACAAAAGGTCGACTACATGCTTTCTCGAATTAGAGATACAGAAGATTAAAATTATGCGCCAGGATCAAGGAGATAACAATGACAAAAACCTCCTTTGGTCGAAGTACATATTGTGATTTATGAAACAGTTCCAGTCATTAAATACATAACATTTTGGAACGCAGATGCAGTAGTTATTAAGGAGATATCGATCACCTCCAAGTGCCACTACTTGATCATTCACATCTTAATAAACATTGAGAGAGGTGAAAGAGTAATTGCATATATTGTTATGGGTGTAAAGAAATAAAAGAGCTGGTTTTTCTTTACTTGTTTTCTTACCCCGGCCACCACCAGCCTTTCTTCAACCAAAAGAGGTCACTGGAAATAAGTGAATTCACTTGCAGAACAGGTTTTATAGCGTCCATAACACAATCAAACATTGAAGGTAGCTTCGATGATACTTCTTGAACAGCAGAAGTTGGCATTTAAGTTTTTCATACAAATGGTAAAATTCTCCATGAATCTCCTTTCACGAATATATTCACTGAGGTGACAAAAGTCATGGGATAGCGATATGAACACACAGAGATGGAAATGGTATCACAAACACAATGTATAAAAGCACAGTACATTGTCAGAGCTGTCATTTGTTCTCAGGTCACTCATGTGAAATGGTTTCCAACACGATTATGCCTGCATGACGAGAATTAACAGACTTTGAATGCAGAAAGTTAGTTTGAACTAGATGCATGATTGTATCTGCCCTCCTTATTCTGCTATATTCACTTAACTGGATATTAACTGTTGTGTCAGTTCCTTGCTATATGCTCTTGTAAAAGAGAGTTTATTGCAACATGTCTTACAAGCTAATGAAAATACTTGTCTCACTTCCTTTGGATTTCTGCCACAGCCCCTCTCCTGCTGAATGCTTATCCTCATTTGACAGACAGTGTTATAATGTGTCGACGACCTGACCCATTTGCGACATACTGGGTTGTTTGCTGCTCCCGCCCCTGTCTCTGGCATTAACTTTTCATGTGATGTTATGAATGAGTTTTAATAAAATTTTTGAATTTCTACCCTTACTACTGTTGCTGTAACAATGTATAAAACGAACAGCAACAATCCCTATACACTTCCCTGAGGCATGCCTGAAGTTACTTCCGACTCTCCATCCAATACAATAGATGCATTCTCTCTATCAAAAAATCCTCAGTTCAGTCAAAACGTTCATACCCTATTTAATTGGACTTTTATTACTAAATTTTGGTGTGGTACTGAATCAAATGGTTTTTGGGAGTCAAGAAATACTGCTCCTATCTGATTACCTCGATCTATGGTTTTCAGGATGTCATGTAAGAAATTTCTTAACTACTGATGTAGCACGTACATTTTGTAACAGGGGATTAACGGAACTACAGATAAATGATTCTTCTTAAAAGTCACATTATTAGCAGACATTATTTGTAGAAACCTGCCATGTATTGTGTCTAAAAGCAGTTGGAAACATGCCCAAAACTAGCATTACTCTGTAGATCAGAAACTATAAAGTGTGTTTGGGTGCACACAACTATTTTACATAAAGCATTATTGCAGTTCACCCTCTTTTTTTCTCTCATGTCTTTACCATTTTCAAATGTGAGTAAATGTCTTAAAACTTTGGTCAATATACAGCCGATGTCTGAAAAGTTTGGTGAACAGTCTCGGAAAATAAAAGAAATGAATTACAAATAAAATGTTGTCATTGGCTTTCAAAGTAATCACCATTAGCTACAACATGCTTCTGACATTTGGTGTAAAGCTGTTGAAATCTGTTAGAAGTGTTTTTCTTGTGGGATCATTTGAAGCACGTGGGCATGTGTTTTTGGATATCTGCAGCACGTGCCTTCTGAACTTTCTCACTAAACACAAGGTAACTGTTTTCCAGCACCCTCCTTATTCTCCAGATTTGACATCACAAACTTCTTTTTGTGATCCCACAAGAAGCTACTAATGTCTTTATATCCAATGTCAGAAGTGTATGGTTGCTAATGATGATTACTTTAAAGCCTAGTAAAGATATTTTGTCAGCATTTCTTGTTTCCTTTATTTTTTAATATCATTCACCAAACTTTTCAGGCTTCTATACTATATTTCCTGTTAGCAGACTGAACTGAAATTTTATAAGTATGAAACTAATAACAGTGAAATTTTGCACTATCTGTATGACATACATTTAGGGGGAACTCATTTTTATGAGAAATTCACTTGGTTACCACAGCTAAAGCATCTGTAGCTAGGTTAGAGCAAATTTCTTACCTATGGTAGTTGTCAGTGAGGCTTAGACTGTTTTTACAATGGTATCTGAACCATAATGCCTCCGAACTTTTCATATAAAAACTCTTAAAAGCTTTTTAAATGAAACAGTGTAATTAACAGTTTACATCTTATTCTTCACCTTTACATATTTATTTCACAATGTTGTCACACTGGCAATTGGCACATTTCTCCCGACAAGAGACAACTTTGCTGACACCATCAGTGTGTATTGTTTGCCCTTCATGACGAATCCACAGTGTCGTCTCTGCTTACAGTGCTTCATTACTATCAGAGTAAAGTCCTTGAAGATGTTCTTTAAATTTTAAAAACAGAGGAAAATCAGATGGGGCCAAGTTGGGACTATATGGAGGATGATCGAAGACAGTGAACTGAATGCATTGGATGGTTGCAGACATAACAGCACTCGTGTGTGGTCTGGCATTGTCATGCTGAAGGAGAGAGTGCCCCTGAAGCATAGACAAACTCTTCCAATTCAGATCTCGATTACAGCATGCTATTCCTCACTTGCCAGCACAGTTATGTTACACACCAGCGTGTTACATGTTACATGCTACAGTGTGGCAGAGGGACGGAAATATGTAGAAATTAAGAATAGAGATGTAGAATGGTTACAACATTTGTTTCATATGAAAATCTTTGAGTTTTCACATAAAAAATTTGGAGCAATTACTTTTCAGCATGCCCTGTAAATTTAACAAAGTCAAAACCTTTTTACTCTATATTTTGTCTTTAAACAAATACTTCATACTTTTTAAATAATCATTGGTGTGTCTAAATGAGAAGGTGTCAGCAACTAAGCACTCTTGCCTCACAATTGGTGTAGGACAGGGCTCCCAAGTGAAAATACAGTATGTGATGTAGAACTCTGTGATCCTTAGAGCGAGCATTGCAGCAGACAACACGCTGCAAATCGTGTAATGTACCAATTTTCTTCGATTTGCGTAAATGTATTTCAGAGTATTAAGTTATCATGTAGGTGTACGTAACAGTCAAAATGCATTGAACATCAAACATCCGTTACATACTACTATGTCAAGGTAATAATGTGTAATTCTTCTGGAAATGAGTTCACTGACACAGCAGCAAGGAAAAGAAAGTGTATTCTGAAACCAATTTGCCCTATCCCCTTGGGTGCTGTTGTATCTCTTTGTTGACATGAAAAATCTTCGATAATGTTGGAAGCTGAAGAATTGAATTAAAATTTGTACTGCGGCTGGGACTCGAACCTGGGTTACTAGGCAGATATGCTGACTGTTACATCACCACAGCATTAGGGTCAACATAGCTGCACGAACTACCCAAGTCAAATACCCTCCCCAACCTGGAAATAAGAGGAGGAGACTGAAGATACGAAATAATAAGCTACTGCAGATTATGCCAAACATGACAGACATCGCTTCTGTTTGAAAATGGAAATAACACCTGAAATTCAAACAGATACATTGACCTGAATCATAGTTTTATAATTTTGACTATTTAAATGTTCTTCTTTTTAAGTATTAGCAAAGATACAAGTTACTTACACAACCCATGTGCTGAACTGCAGATTGTTTTAAACTGACTGCTTTTTTCCTACTTTTGAAAAAGTATTTTGTTTCAACTATCCTCATCACATATTAATATAAGTAAGAGCATTAAGGACAATTTTGTTGTGTGCCCTAAACATATAACATCCATCCACAATCTAATATTTCCTACCTGATTTTACATAAAGCTGACATTCTGTTAATTGTTATTTGAAATGATTACAAATATTCTTTTTGAAAATGTTAAAACATGTTTTCTTTATCCTTTTAATTGGACTAATGTTTTAAAAATTTTATGAATAGGAGAAAAACTAGGAAGTAACATGTATATAAAACACAAATAAATGTTTAACATTCTTTTATCTTAATTGCATTGTCTGCAGAATCCGATGGTGACGACTGCTTGTTTGTTGATGGGCGAGATGGCACTTGCAAGCCACTGCCACGCTGCACAGAGCTATTTCAGCTGCTGCAGGCATCACCCTCACGACAGACCATAGAACTGCTTTCACGCTCGAACTGTGGATACCAGGTACGTCTCACATGTGTAAACTTGGCAAATGCAAGCTACTCACTTAATTTTTATTTGAGTCTTATGAAAGAGGTAACATTTGTTAGATATTGTTTTTAGATACTGCCACAGTCCTGTATATCATAGCCCATCTGCACACAATATATCATAGGCAATCTGTACATGTATCATTATGAACAATAAAAATTGCAAAAATCAAGGGTCATGAAAAAGTTTCAGTATTTGGTTTTGCAGATTACTGCATCAATCCTTGTTACAGTAGTGCTAAAAGTTATCCCAAAATAGGCAACAAAAGAGAGAGATTTTCTAGCAAAGCCAGACTCAAAAACTGAAATGGCCTAATGAAATTAATGGTCGCCTATTATTCTCTAATATTACCTACATGGTAGGAACTAACACTAAACAATCAAATGTGGCAACATTAGAATACAGTAGAGACTCTATACACAACCAACAAACATTTGAAACTTCCTGCCAGATCAATTAAATTTCAGCACACATCTTACTGCAGAGTTCAATTCATTCTTCAACAAGCATCTCTTTCAAACTTACAGCTAGTTCACTGAAAATGAATAACTTTTCTAGAAATGATATATTGTAACACATGAAGCTGCTGTATAATTTATTTTTAATTCCACGACCAGTCTGTCAGAGCAATTTTTCAGTTCCTCTTGCACAATGTTATAAATAAAGGACAGTTTACATGCAAAAAGGATACCTGAACAGTGTAGTAAAATATACATAATACTTACAAATGTTTGTTAAAAGCAGGTGTTAAATATATATCATAAAACAAATTTCAAAATATAACATTTGTAAATAATACCTGGTGTTGCAAAATTAATGTTAGTGTTTAAGGCTTTGTGGCATGTACTACAATCGGCTTACAAATACAAATAAACAGTATATGAAAGAGGAAATCAAATAGTTTTCTCGCAAGTGTTCAATGTGAGCACCATTCAGGGTGCTTTTCTTTCAAGAAAATTATTTAAGTCAGTATTATGTGGGTTTTTAACACAGTCAGAACTGGAATATTTTTGTGGATAGTTAAGTCACCATTCATCTTCTAAAATGTTAAAAGCACTCCATACCCCAGGTCTAGCCCCTCCCCCTCAAACCATCATATGGATGCCCTTGCATATATATGATCCTTTATGAAACCACCAGGGTAAAAATTACATGGCTTGAGATCAGGTGAGATTAGAGGCCATGTGAAACAAGTTCTGTCATCCAGCCTTTTGCAGCCAATGCAGCAGTCAGCTGCAACATTGAGTAATCAGCCACATACTGAGTTATGCCAGTGAGACAGCACATCATCTTGCTGTCAAACAAAAGTTCTTTGGTTCAGCTCCTTCCAATTGAGGAAAGAGCCTTAGTTGTAGCGCACAAGATAAGAAATCCCAGTTACAGTTGATTCGCCAAAAAAGAAAGGACCATAAAGACCATAAACTTTCTGCCACTATACGTTATGAAAACCATTAAATTTAATGGAGTCTATTGCAACAATACCACAGTGATTTGGTGATCCCCAGATGGACATGTGTGTTCACATTTCCACTTGGGTGAAATGTTGATAAGTTACTGAAGACAAAACTATCCAGAAAATCATCACGGTCATATAGCAACATTTTGTTAGCAAAGTAGTCTATAGGCTTTACAGCTCGTAACAACTTCAAATGGGGTAGGATGTAGTTGTAAGCATCTCTACACAGATATCACTGGAACTGCTACTTCAAACCCAGCCTTATGGACTGATTTCTTGGTGCTATGCGTGGAAAAACTTTCACTTGTTCAACACTTTCTTCACTCGATCTTGGTCCTCCCATACTTTACCCTTTATAAAGACAGCTGGTATCTTCAAATTGATGATTCCATCAGTCAGTGTTATAATCACTTGCAGGATTACAATGGAACCTAATACAGAACATGTGTTGCACTGTAAAAACAGTTTTAGTCCTTGCAAACTGTTAAACACAAACTTTCTTTTCTAATATCATTTTTTTTTTCTACCGGAAGATGCAGGAATCACTGCATGCACACAGGTATACAAACAAAACAGATTTATTTTCTCTTTCATATGATGTATTGAATATAATTTATGCTACACACTCTTAAAATCCTGATACTAATTTTGAAACTCTTGATATTTTGTTACATGAAGGTAGAAGTGTGAAGGGTCAATTACACAACTATCCAAAGAATATAAGCAATGTAATGGCAAAGAGCTGGTATTAAGACCAATATTGTCCTTTTAATAAAGTATCATGAGAATTTCCAATAAAGTTCTTGCTTTTCAATTCAAGTTACCCATTCCACAGGAATTTTGGATCTTCAACATAATCTGAAAAAAATTCTCTCTTGCATGAGATTCATTTATCTACCTTTCTCTGCTTTGTGTAGAATAGTAACACTGTTTTCATTATTTTCTTACATGCTTAGTGTTCCTTAAATGTATAACCAATGTTGATAAGTTGCTTTTGTTAGTGTTACAATGGTACTTATATCTTGTACATATTTTTCTACCTGTTTGTCCAATGTAAAACTTACTGCAATCATTGCACTTTATCTCATATACTTACCTGGTATGGTAATGGTGTACTGGATCAGATTTGCATTCAAGTGCCAAAGAAACTGGTATAGGCAAGCATATTCAAATACAGAGATTTGTAAACAGGTAGAATATGGCACTGCAGTCAGCAACGCCTATATAAGACAAGTGTCTGCCGCAGTTGTTAGATCGGTTACTACTGCTACAATGGCAGCGATTTAAGTGAATCTGAATGTCGTGTTACAGTTGGCAAACAAGTGATGGGATGTAGCATCTGCAAGGTAGGGATGAAATGGGGATTCTGTACGAACATTTCACGAGGGTACCATAAATATCAGGAATCTGGTAAAACTACAAACCTCGGACATCATAGTGGCCAGAAAAAGATACTGCAAGAATGGGACCAATGACAACTGGAGACTGTCGCTCAATGTGTGACAGAAGTGCAACCCTTCCACACAAATTGCTGCAGATTTCAGTGCTGGGCCATCAACAGGTGTTAGAGTGCAAACCATTCGAGGAAACATCAACATGGGCTTTTGGAGCTGAAGGCCCACTTGTTTATCTTTGGTGACTGCGTTTGGTGAATGCACAACACAAAACTATATGCCTCACCTGAGCCCATCAACACCAACACTGGGCTGTTGATGACTGGAAACATGTTTCCTGGTCTGGCAGGTCTCATGTCAAATTTTATTGAGCAGATGGACGTTTGTGGGTATGGAGACAACCTCGTGAATCCATGGACACTGCATGTCAGCAGGGAACTGTTCAAGCTAGTGGAGGCTCTGTAATGGTGTGAGGCAGATGCAGTTGGAATGATATGGGACCTCTGATACATCTAGATAAGACTCTGACAGGTGACATGTACGTAAGCAATCTATCTGATTGCCTGAATCCATTCATGTCCAATGTGCATTCTGATGGACTTGTAAAGTTCCACCAGGACAATGTGAGACCCCACACGTCCAGAATTGCCACAGAGTGGCTCCAGGAACACTCTTCTGAGTTTAAACACTTCTGCTGGCCACCAAATACCCCAGACATCAACATTATTGAGCATATGTGGGATGCCATGCAACATGCTGTTCAGAAGAGTCCACCACCTCATCCTCTTACGGATTTATGGAGAGCTATGCAAGACTCCCTCCAGCACTGCTTCAGACATTAGTCAAGCCGGTGCCACACCGTGTTGCGGCACTTCTTCATGCTCGTGGGGCCCTACACAATATTAGGCAGCTGTACTAGCTTCTTTGGCTCTTCATTGTATATCCTATATTGAAATACATTGTATTACCAGTTTTAAAATAAATTTTTATTCCTGTTTTACAAAATGTGTAGCTAATTTTGCAAGACATTTGTCTGCTATGTGGTAAGACTGTGTATTTTGGTGTTTTTTGTCTTTTCATTTATTATGGTTATTCTTCTTTTACTTATAGTTTTTATCTACATAGATTTTATTCACTAAATCAGGATTGTATCCATTTTCTGTGCCTGTCTCTCTCAATAGATATAGCTTTGTTTCAGCGTTCTTATCAGGCAGTGGTAAATGGATTATTCTGTCTACCATGGCGTGTAAAAATGCTTTTTTACCTGTAGTCAGATGACACGAGATGTTGTGATTATCCCATCAGAAGTGTTTCATTTTCAGAAAACATTAAATGTATGAGTTCCATTTTCATTGTTCTTCTCATTTTCATATTCAGTGGTACAGTGTGTGGTTTTGTGGAATTCATTGAATTTCTGATAAACTGTGGATGTCTCTTTATTTGTTCCACTGAACAAAATAATAGTGTCCTTAACATGACATCAGTTTGTCAACTGGGATTGCTTGCTCTTCAAAGAGCTTATTTTCCGTATGATTGATCTAATGTTCCTGCCAGGTTACAATGAATAGCAAAGCCTCTATTTTGCATGAAGGTTTCACTTTTAAAATGAAGTAGTTGTAGCAAAGATTAGTTGTCAAAGTTCAGCAAGCTCAACAATTTCTGCCTGGCTAAGTTTCCCATATTTCAGATTTTTTTTTAAGAATATTAACTGTTTCATCTACAGGGACATTAGTATATAATTCCAACACATCTAATGAAAGAAATTTACTCTCTGGTGGAATGTTAATACTTTTAATCTCATAAATTGATTCAGAGGAGTTCTTCAAAAAATATGAATTATAAAAAAGTAATTCTTTTATTTTATTTTTGACTCCACAGATAAGAAGGGCTTCCTCTGTAGTTTATGATTGGTCTTACAATGACGCTTCCCTTATGTGGATTTGGGTGTGCTCTTAATGTAGGATCTCTTAGATTCATATATTTTCTCTAAGAAGAAATGGTTATTATTAAGTGCATTTTTAAGCAAGTTGTCATTTTTCTGCAGTGTCTTTATCTGAGTAATATTATCACCTTGAAAATAGTTTAATAAATATTTCAGTGTTTTTCTGTGTAGCCAGAATTATATATGACAGTTGAATTACTTTAAAAGTCAGCTGTAACTGTTACAGCATTGTGAGCTGTTAATTTGTTTTAAATTTTCATTACAAATGCCTTTCAGATGAACTCATTTCATATATTTGTTGAGTATTAATTGCTTTATTCATGATATTTGCAATTTTTCTTGTCATGATGTTCTGTTCAGGATTGTTAATTTTTGCTACATTGATTGCACTTTTAACATGAGCAATTACAGATTACTTGGTAGAGGAACTAAGTTTAGTTGTGTGTTAAGCCTTCACTCAACAAACCTGTCGCCGAGCGAGGTGGCGCAGTGGTTAGCACACTGGACTCGCATTCGGGAGGACGACGGTTCAATCCTGTCTCCGGCCATCCTGATTTAGGTTTTCCGTGATTTCCCTAAATCGCTTCAGGCAAATGCCGGGATGGTTCCTTTGAAAGGGCACGGCCGATTTCCTTCCCCATCCTTCCCTAACACGAGCTTGCGCTCAGTCTCTAATGACCTCGTTGTCGACGGGACGTTAAACACTAATATCCTCCTCCTCCTCCAACAAACCTGTCTCCCTATCCTCACATGTGTTGTGTATCAGGTTGTTTACATCATCATAAAATTTATGTTTTAATACAATCAGTTCATTCTTTTTGTTATGAAAATAATTAAAAAAGAGAGCAGCTTGTTTCTTGACATGGCACTGTCTAATAGTTGAGGTTTCCTTATTAATGCAGTTGTTAATTAAATCAAACATCCACTAAAAAACTTACCCACAAAGTTTCTTTCCAAAATTCAAGTGTGCTGTGTACATTTGTTTCTTTAAACAAGTATTAAGTTTAATGTTTCTTATGAAGTTCTTCAGTGACCCACATTTTCTCACACTTCAGCTTCACGTGTTTTGCTGCTTAAGTATTTGTCATGATGCTGATTTTGGCAAATGTCACTGTTAACTTCTCAGCTAGGCACTGCTTGCTGAATTTTATGCTTTCTTGACATTTTAATAACTTGTATTTCAATTTTTCGTACTTCAGGATAACACTTTGTGCCTCAGATTCCAAAATAATTTTCATTGGTTGTGTTTCATGGTTCTCATAAATCAAAGAAATGATATAACATGTGAGGCTGCTGTATAATTTGTTTTTAATTGTTCAGCCGGTTTGGATAAGATCATTTTCCAGTACCTGTTATGTAATGTTATGGATGCAGTACAATATCCATGCAAAATGGATATTCCAAAATTGTAGAAAATATATAGTAGTAAAACCTGATCAAAATTGTAAGTATTGTGTGTGTTTTACTACAAGTTTCAACTTCTCTGGTTACAGTGGTGTTTCTGGCACAGTCTTAAAATTCTGTAGACTTATGACTCACCACCTTTTTCAAACAAAATATGTTTAATTCAGTTAATTACTAAAGGCATACTTCCTGACAGACTTAAACGTGCAGTAATGACCATAGGCAAAGGGAACAAAGTAAAGCAAATGATCTGTCTTCATAGTCCACCCATTTCAGCCTTTTCAAAAATGTTTCAGAATGTAGCCTACAGTCAAACACTTGTCCACATTTCCGAGGAGACTTTGAGCCTCTGGTTGATTTTCTAGTAGAATTTTCAACTAAAAAAGACAAATTTAGCCTCACTAGTGTAATCACAGCAGTGGTAAATAGTAATTGTTCTGGTAGCACTTCATTGTTTCTGACATGGCAAATACTTGTGTAAACCAGAAGACATTGTTTGAGAAAGTAAAATACTGTGATTAATGGCATACCCCTTGCATGAATGTGGAATCCTTCCATCCTTTATAATAGAAAAGAGTATTTCATTGATAAATTGGACCAGAAAATCAAATTAATCTCTGAAATGGAAAACACACAGTATGGTGTCCTGTGTGGTTTATTAATGAGCATTCATATATGAGAGACAAATGGTATGCTAAAGACATTAATGACTTCTTCAAAAACCTGTAGTGTTTGATGGTGATAAAACAAAATATTAATCAAGGGTTCAGACCAATTCATACCGGGATAATACTGTATAGGTTGGCACCTAGCCCACAGCAAACTTAATAGTTCTTTTCTGAGAGAAATTCACATTATGCAATTGTAAAAGAAAGAAAATAAGTGTTACTTACAGATACAATAAACATACATGATAGTCCAGGGCTAAAGAAAACACTATGTGTAAAATGTATTGGTGTTCAGAGAAGTAACCAGCTGAAACAGATATTATAGTGGGAAGTTCATTAGTTTTTATTTAAGTTTCTACAGGTGAAATGCGGACAAAACTACAAACTCTATTTGCATATTTCCATCCATGATGTTTCAAGAATATTTTCTGTTAAATATTGCTGTTCAGTACAAAGTCTTTGTTCTGGAAGAGTGAGCAGTATGAATATTTTGTAACTTCAGTAACAACAGATCTTGTAAAGATACTGATGTTCTTACTTTCACTCCTTTGTACATTCCCTCTTCATTGTATTAGGGATTAAAAATAACATTTAAATCTTTCGATATGCCATTTACAGTGATATATCAATGTCAACGAATTTAAAGACTGAAAAACGCAATTATAGGCAAGGTAACAGTGACCATTATAAATGCATCTCTGTTCCTGTAGTGTTAGCTGTTATCCACTGACAGTTATTAGAATAATTATGGATAGTAATTAAGCAGAAGTAGATTATTCATAGCTGCTCATTGTAACTCAGGAGATGACAGCTTTTTCAATCCATTTTGCTATTTGTATTTAGTACATCTTTTGGCCTTTCTCAGACAAAGTGGAGTACAGCACATAACTGTTATCTGTTAATATAGTATACAAACTAGTTATTTCTCTCTGTTATTGAATAACTAAACTTGACATATTACTGAAGTTTCTCATTTGCAATGAGATGTACAAATAAGGAATCGGAGCACTCTTATTGATTCAACTCTCGTTCTTAACTTGAAAAGATCCTCAGATGCAGTGAAGAAAATGTACTTGTTGTATTTAAATTTTGGCCTTAAGGACACTAAAACTGTGCACATATGAAATATAAGTGAACAAGAGGGTGGAATAAAATAAAACTTCATTATGTAACAATTTCATATTATTTAATTTATCTTATATTGCGCAATTTTAACTTTTCATGTAGCTAGGAGTCAAATTTTCGATATATGTGCTCTGTTGTTTCCTCAGACAATGTTTTGTCACTGTTAACATAAAATGCAAGTAATTTACCTCCTTACTGTTCCCATTTGGTGTTGTGCTGCTGGTTTGTGAAAAATTTTGGTATCCACTTTGTGAGGGCAGGAGAGCAAGATAATCCCATCTCGTTTGAGGTGGGAAATCTTTCTGCTATCCACTTCAGACAAGGTCAAACAGTATTAATGTGTGTTCCCTTGTGAAATAAATATGCTTTTATTGAAATAAATAATTCAAATTAAAAATGACGTTTTTCAGAACCAAAGGCACCACCAGAAAAACGTTTGCTTCAAATAAAAAGAAATAAAGAAACGAAAAAGAAAAAAGTTATAAATCTGTTCAAAGATTGTTCTTCTTGAAGAACCAGATCCTGTAACTTTGCCCTAACTTTAGATGATTTTTATATCTTTTGTGTTTTTAAATATGTCTCCTTGCCTCTCTTTTTCATAATGGATAACTAGAAAATGTACCCAAGACTAATTATCAGAGAAAATTATTTACATCTTTACTTCAGGGCAAGGTTCCAGTAGTCTGCTGCCCACAGCAAAAAATCCAACCAAGTGGCTTTTCTTCCACTGATGGTCTTCCTGCTCCTATCTCAGAGCAGCCCAACGATGTGAGTCTACATCCAAGAGTGGGTCTTTTACCATTCAGTGAATGTGGGCATGCAGAGAGTGATCGAATTATAGGTGGAAATGAAACAGGATTATTTGAATTCCCATGGATGGCTCTCTTAGGCTACAAGACACGTGGTTGGTACCATTTACTTACTTACTTACTTACTTACTTACTTACTTACTTATTTGCTGTCTACATAATAATCATTTCTCAGACACTATCATAGCTTTAATTTACATATATGGTGCAGTACAAGATTGTACTGACTCTACTTCTCTTACCAGTAAAAGGTAAATGCATATTGTAATATAACGGACTGAGATTTACATATTGTTGTATATGATACTCTGATTAATAAACATCATGATACACTGTAGTTTTTATTACATGGTTATACATTTATAGTCATGTCTTGATATTCAACTTATATTTTACTGTTTAATGACATCTGAGAAATGTAAAAAATACATCAGTAGAATTTTTGTTCAAGCCTTATAAAATATGTAAACAAATATTCATGAAGTAAACACATTATTTACTGGTTTTAAATGCAAGATGTGATGGTGTATTTTGTATAGAATAATTAGGACTGATGAATATAATTATGGTGCCTCTATAGTAAACAATCAAAATATCAGTCCAATTCTAATAAAAATATACACATAATATTTAACACTCCGTATTTTACAAAACTAACATCTAAAAAATATGTTTCAGTTTTCTGCTAAGTGTGATGCCACATTTAAATAATCTTGTAAAAGCTTTTTTAATTGTAAGTTTTATATAATATTAATTATAACACTGTAAATACCAAGCATTGTCAAGATGTTATTTAGTATGAATGAACAAGTTACCTGTACTGCAAAAAGGGGAAACTCCAGCATTGGTTGCATAAATTTGAAACCATTTTTTTGTTAATATCGCATATTGATTTCAGTCGCAGAGTGATCATCTTCAGTTCTAAAATAAAAATTAAAACACACAGTCAAACCTAAATGTTCAATGTACAAACATATGCATCATTTTACAATAGGCGACATTGAGCTTTACAAGGTAAAATACATACCAAGACTAAGTCCAGTGGACTCATAAAAATCATGCACAAAACATAGGTGTTTGTCACGAAGAACATGCCAACTAGCAGGTAAGATTCAAACTGAGCCAGCTGCTTACAAAAACCTATGCAGCTAAGCTCCATGTTTGTGGTGGACATCATCAGAACCCTCTTTGTTGAATACATTTATGATACAGATTATTTGTTTGTAGAGAAGAAAACAATAGGTTCTACAGAGATTTATATAGAAATAGAAGACAGAATTATAAAGTTAAAAATATTGCCATAAACGCATAGTGCAAGTACTATGTTCTTGTGGCAATATTTTTAATTTATAAAATTCTGTATTCTGTTTCCTCATAAATCTCTGTGTGACCTATTGTTTCCTCATGTAAAAACACATACTCCACATCCGAAATGTATTCAATGAAGAGGCCACTGTTCTGTATTGTAAAATGGCACATACATTGTACATTCATTCTTCAGGTTTGACTCTGTGTTTTTATTTTTATTTTAGCACTGGAGATCTCTCTGTGATTGAAATCAGTATGCCATAATTTAAAAAAAGTTTCAAATTTATGCAACCAGTGCTGCCAGTGCTGGAGTTTCCCTTGTTTGTGATAGTTATTGTGTGGTCATGGTACAAAAACTTTATAACAGAATCCAATCTCAACTTATCTATTATGTGGTGTTAGACTTTTTATTAAAAAATGCTACCTGCGACAAATTGTAAGTTAAGTGTCAGCATTGCCAGTAGTAAAAAACACAAGATACTTTGTAGTAAACAGATATGAACAACAATACATTCCAACAAATAATTCTGCCAGTTAAATAAGGACACAGAATGTGACATTTACAGTTGTAAGACTACCTGAATTGCAATATTGTAAGTGTTCGGATTTAAGTTCTTTTTTTTTCCCATGAGAATAGGTCTGTATTACATTCAAATAAGAACTGCAGATCATAAATTATCAGTTTCTGTTACAAAAGCTTAAGACTGTGTACACTAAAATTTTTATTAAGGGGCATTACAATTTGAAACCTTCTGTTGAATTAACAGCACTTCTTTATTAATAAATGCTTCATTATTTTCTTTAATGTATTGACATTTTAAAGTTAGATGGTTGTCTGTTGTAAAAAATTGCCCACATTTTGTGTGGACGGCAGCCTGGAGCTTATTATTATGCTTGCAAATAATTCTGTGAAAGTTTCGGCTTCTCCATCTATTGTTGTTGTGTAAGTTACTTTTCGTTGAATTATGTTGTAGATTTAGTTTCACAAACGTAATTGCCTCGAGAATGTACACACGTTAGCTAGTAAGAATTTTATGCTTCCTGAAAACTTATCTACAAGGCTTTCTCTTGTTAATGTTAGCTGTCATGCTTACTGCTTACTGCTTTTCCCCTCTTTTGTTTTTTTAAGTCTAAAATGTCGGTGTGTATAAACCGCTGGTACATCCCCATCCCCCACCCCACCTTGCCCTGTGTGACGTTCGCCTGCTTTATTTCATTGTTTGTTGTTCTCGGTGTCAACATACTGCATTGCTACACTGGCTGAAAAATGGGGCTTGGAAGTTCAACACTAACAACTTTAAATGATGTAGCTGACAAGTGCACATTAGCATTTCGAAGTTCTGTACTTTCACTGTTCACAACCTCCACCCCACAATAATACACAGTTATATGGCCAGTTATCTATCAATAAGCCTCATTAATAGTTTGCAACTAATGACCTCAGCAGTTGAGTCCCATAGTGCTCAGAGCCATTTGAACCATTTTAATAGTTTGCAGGCAAACATCCACACACTGCTACAATAGTTTACTGTTGAACATCTATGAGCAGTAAAAAACATAACCACATAGTTCACAATTCTTTCAGAATAGTCAGGTACGTATGGAACAGACACTGTCATTGTTTTAACATGGCCTAATTGTGTTACACTTATTTCAGAGTTAAAATTATGCATTGTTGCTGATCTAACCAATACACGTTCCTCGTCTGAATCTCGGCCGTGAACTGACTGTCTCGGGCCCAAAAATCGAGCCTTCATATATCCTCACAATAATAGGTACAGAAACTATACATTGTTCGAAGTTAAAGTAACAGAAATTGCAATTAAAACATCACTCATTAAAGTAAATGAATACATCGAAAAATTTATTCTTTTTAACAGTTTCTTCTGCTGCGAGGGTTAGGCCGAATTATTTGCTTAAGTGATGAAATGAACAGATATCATTACGCATATACCCTTTAAGAATACTATTGGTGGTTCCTCTAAATGTTTACAATTAGTACAGAATTTATCTTTGTATATAAGTCGACGATAGAATCTAAGTTATGAAACAATTACTGATTCCACCCTATAACAAAATATATTAACTAGGAGTAGTTGAAATAAATTAGAAAATCAATTACATACATAAAACTAAGCATAAAATTAGATCTTGTGTTAAATCCTTTAAAACTGAGGGCCATCTTTCCCTTTTATGGCAATGCAAATTATATTCACATACGTTAACGGCAATTAGTCAAAAATGAAAAATGAATTTTAAGAAGGCAGATTGCAAAACAAGAGGGGAAGTAAAAATATCCCAGCTTGCTTTGTCACACCCAGCCACCCCCTCTCCCAGATTTTGATACCATACGTATCAATCCAAAATCTGCATCTGTGTCCATCTGCTGTAATTGAAAATGGCCTTGGTGGCTGACACAAGTCATGGTGTTAAAAAAACTTATGCTACAGTTTATATCCAATTAATTCAAAACATATTTTCTGTAAGGTATCATGGTTCAAGTAGGCTGACACCCATGTTATTAAATACTTTTCTGTACTGTTTTCCTTACAATATGATACATATAATTTAGTACTTCTTCATGTTGTGTATGTGACAGTTCAAGAAAGAGGTGGAAAACTTAAATGCAGTTACTTGGATACTATCTGGTTCAGTCTTAAGTCTGCAGCCAAAAGAATTTAAAAATGTAAATAAAAGATAAATAAGAATAAATAAATACAAATAAATTAACAGATAAAAATACAAGATTAATTAAAAATAAATAAATAGATGAAAATAAAATGATAAATGAAACTAAATAAAAAACTTATGGGTCATTGTGTTTGACTTCAGCGTTGTATCACATAAACTCCAGTTACACAACACTCATTTCCATTTCTGAATATGGCATTAAATTTTCCAGTTTTATTTATGAATTTCTTCATTTTGATTATTATATTATGTGTGACTCATTTTCAAATGGAAAATCCAGGATGGGATAATAATATGAAATAAGATTGATTGCCATGTCAACACAAACCTAAATGTACAGTGAACTGTTAGACAGCAAATACACAGCCATGAATTCCCCAATGTGATAAGTCAAATTCTACAAGTATTTACTAGTTAGTAAAATAAGGATAGGGAAGTTTAGTGACAGGAAACTGGAAGGTTAATTGGAGGAACTGGTGGGGAACAACAAGTGCACACTATTTCAAAACATGGTGACACTATTCGTTGTGTTGTGGAAAGAGTCAAGATAGACATTCACAAATTGAAAGTTCTGCTAAGTATCAGTGAATACATTGTATGTTTGCAAGTTATTAGTACAAATATATTACTTAATAATAATCCTCCTAGCTGAACACTGAACACAGTTTTGAATTTGCAGTAAAATAATAACTATATTGTGAACAGTCATTCTTGTATGCTTACCAGTCACTGTCCATGGTAATAATTTGTCAGACTTGATTTTAACTAGACAATTAAAATACATGGTTCTTAACTTCATATTTTGCTGTTATTTGTGTAATTACCATTGTTTCCCTTCCATTCACTTACTTTATTTTTCCTTGGCTGGAATTACAGTGCCCTTAACTCTATGTTGATTTTGTTATCTAGAAAAAACTTACTGTTGCTTCATTTTCCACTGCAGATTCTGGTTAGGAAATTAAGATTGTAAGGCACTGATCCAACATTTACTTTCTTCCCTCCTTATGTAATTCAGGTGAAAATTTGTTTCTTTCTAATCTGTGCAGTATAATGCAGATATCAGATACTTACGATAGATGTAACTTAAGTTTGAATTGGTTATTTGAAATAAATTGATTAATATTAAAGGAACCCTATCTGGCTTTAATTAATGTAAATTGTTTGCAGATAATAAGTTTTATGGATTCCGTTGTGGAGGATCACTTATTAATGGGAAGTACGTCTTAACTGCTGCCCATTGCATACCAAATCCACATGACCCTTCTGGATTAAAACTGTAAGTTCAACTAAGCTACTCATAGTTTATCCCATCAATACAATCTCACTTATTGTGACCATTTTCAATTACACAGATCCACGATAAGACTGGGAGAGCATGACCTCAGAAGCCCAAGAGACTGTGAAGACAATGGGCTAGTTTGTGCACCAGAACCACAGGACTTTGAAATTGAATATGCAATTGCACATCCATCATTCACGAAAGACAAACTTCAAAATGATGTTGGTCTTGTGCGTATTCGAGGAGAAGCTCAATTCACAGAGACAGGTAAAAATAATCATTCATGAACATTTTGAATGGCTAGGAAAAAGCAGATTTAGTATTATCATCTATGAGGAAAATGGTTGTAGTACATATCCAGTAGCTTTAATGGAAAAAATCATAAGTTGCGGTTTTTGGAAGTACAAGTTTGTTATTCTGCCAAAGAAAGGATAGAGTTGGAGGAAATGGACTGATCAGGCAAGCCACATAGTAGCATAGTTCTTATGAAAAAGGGGGAGACAAAGGAACAGAGTGAGTGTGAAATCAGTGACCCTGATGAGGGTGAATTTGTTATTTTACTGTCTAGATGTAGTGTATGTTAAATGCTGACTAAAGAAATATTAATTCCACGTACATTTCTGCACTACACTACCATTTATATTCACATGGTAGATTAGGTGATGGCATTCGGAAAAAAATACGTACTTGTGCTCTTGAACATGGCAGCAGTCAGCAACTGTAGAATTTGGATCCAGTCAGAATCATGCAGCCAAGCAATTGCACACGAAAAGTTTATTCAAACCTTTACCAAGGTTTAGACATATATAAACCTGTCTTCCTTAAAAGAAGTAACAACACCTAAAATATATATATATTACAACAAGTACAAGTAAGTCATATGTACAGCAAAAAGAAACATAAAAAGTTACATACTATAACATAAACTTATGGGTTACATATTGTGTGGAAAGAGAAAAGTAGTCATAAGGCTTAGTGAACAATGAAATGATCCATATAAATGCTATGGCATAACCATAAGGCTTAGTCAACAGTACAAATTATCCATATAAAATCTAAGACAATCATACATCATACGTACAAATAGACTTCAAAATCTTTCATAAGCAAACTTTTTCAGATAGCACTATTCTGGCTGATTCAGCTCACCCTCAAGCTCACAGATTGGCCTTTTTCCATTCTCACACTTTGGTTACTCCATTATCCCTACAGAATTTTTGGGAAGAGATGAGTTTGATTGAAACTGTAGCCAGTAATAATGGCTCTGAACCGTCATTAGGCATTATCAAATCGAATATTGGCTAATAAAACTGCTAAAAAATAAAATATGGAAATATAAGGTAAAAAGGACGGCAATTTTTTTCTGTACCATTTCCAGATAAGCTGCCTTCTACTACGAAATATAGCTGTAAATTTTGGTTCTCAGCAAACAAAAATCGTGGAAAAAATTTAATTCATGCCTTAAAGTGTAATGAGAACTATTTCCTCATTCTAGATGTGTAAAATAAAGTGTAATGGTTGTCACTGTTTCTATATAGTGCAGACAGAAGGAGCAGTCAAAGCTAGATTCAAATCACATTATTGGGTAAAGGAGGCTATAACATTCATGGCTCTATTTTTGCCGAGCGTCACATACAGTGTGCACACTCTTGTATTAAATTCAAAGACATAATTATTTTGCATAGGGAGGAGAAGGGTTTTAGATTACACTTGCTGGAGGAATTTCAAAACTTTAAGCACAATTTCAATTATAGGGACTTTATTCTTAATGATCACTTACAGCTTAAAAACAGATTTTTTTTCGGTGGCTTTCAGCTTATTCTTAATCTCACATAGCAGCTGTATCAGGTTTTCTGCACTGTTTCAAAGTGTTATTTTTCTCAAAGACAAAATCTGTGACTATCTTACTTTAATGTGCATCATAGTTTTGTTCACCGTTTGCATAGATTTATATGATTTTTATAATAGTTTTTGTTATGTTGCTGTTTCCATAAATACTATTTTAATGTAACTTCAATAACGTATCAGCTTTTGTGGTTGGCACCACTTGTCATTTGAGCATCTCTGGGGCTAAGTATCCTGCAGGGATGTCCCTTCTGCCCTGTTTTCTGTTAGTCTGTATGATGCCCATCTGTCTTAGATTTTATGTGGATCATTTTTACTATTGACTAAACCTTATGACTTCATTTCTCTTTTCACACAATACATAACATATAAGTTTATTTTATATTGCCACTGTAAGTAATTTTTTATGTTTCTTTTTGCTGCACATATGACTTCCATGTACAGGTTGTACTACACCAGATTTTTAGGTGTTACTGCTTCCTTTGAGGAAGACAGGTTTATATTTGTCAAAACCTAGGTACATGTTCGAATAAATTTTTGGCATGCTTGGCTGTGTGATTTCACTGTATCCAAATATTTACACTATTATTTTCCGTTAAATTCATTTAACTGAATTTTATATGTATGGCTTAGTATTGTTAATAGCTAGAAACTGTGTAAGTGTGAATTTGATGGGGGTCTGTTTCCCCTCCACAATACAAAAGTGCTGTTTCTTCAGGTAATTATTTACTTTATAAATCAGAAAAAAAAAGTTTTTATAATCTCAGTTCATGTGATATGGGAAAGTCCTAGGTGGAGTATAAAAAAATGGAAGGAGAATGGGTGACACTGTTGAGTGGTAAATCTAATAGTTCTGAGTGCCAAAAACATAAATTTTTTCAATAAAGTGAAGAATTTGTGTGGTGGTAAGAATATTAACAAGCTCTTTATTTATTCTTTTGTTAATTCCTTGTAATGATTCACATTTTCCAGTACTGCTACCAATTTTGACAAAACCAGGTCTAACAGATTTTTACAATTTTTAAAGGCGTATAAAGATTTAAATGTATGTTGAGTCATAGAATGTGACCTAAATATAACTCTTAATTAAGTTGTTAGGGGTTTAGCACAAGTTAAAAAAATCCTTATTTTCTTTACTAAAAATTCAAATGCAGCACAAATTTCTTTTTTCCTGCATTTCAGTCTAGGGTACATCAAAAGTAGAGCCCAAAAATTCTGCTGATATCACATAACAAACTCTTCATTTCAGAATCAGCTGCATGTCACACTGAAGGACATCTCTATAGCATTTCTTCTGGTACTCAGCCTTGAGCTGTAGTTAATAGCAACCCTTGAGATGTCTTTTTGTTTTTCCTAAGGCAATGTCAAAATTTAAAAATCATTTTTCTTTCCATTTTTTAATACTTCACAGCATCACCTTAATAGCGACCTTCTTTTTTTTTATTGAAATGTGGTCAAAAATACCAATTGTAATGGAGGCTATCCTTGTTTATTGGCACTTGTTTTTCTCTCTTCTCTCTTATTGTTGGTTTTTGAAGGATTTTAGGACTTCCCACTGACTCCTAAGTAATGTTTCTCTTTCCTGTAACCTGACACAAACTGAGAGCCTGGACATGACTTTCAAAAAATACACAAATTTCAATAGAACAATCAATTGAAAGAGCACTAAACTACATTATAGTGAGTCATATGTTTTATTGACAAGTTGGCAGTAATGCTGCAGCACTTGGAACTCTTTCATACGACAGTTAGTTCTCCCTGAACTTAGCAGCAGCTCTACTTGAATCTTGCTTTGAAACTGGTATGTAGATTGCTATGAAAAAAATAAACTAACAGCTCAGTTTTGGCACTCACATCAGTTAGCTTTCCCATTCACCAACTAGTTGTGTAGTTGAGTCCTTGATAAACTTTCAGACTTCGTTCTGCCTTGTCCAATTTTTTTTTTTTTAATATTTTATGTTCATATTCCTTCATAGCAAACTAGTAGACAATACACAATCATCATTGTCCCAGTTGACTACATTAGAAGGGAATGAAGCTGCAATTGAGCTAGCAAGTAAAGCAGTCATCAATCTGAAGACTATTTTGAATACAACAGTGCTTTATGAGGCATGGTTCTGTAGGAGGTGGTATGCGGTGCCTTCCTCCAACCTTTGAACTGAATCAACCAGCCAATTATAGGGGAACCTACAGTGTGATGTGGATTCTGAACCATATACAAGTAAGCATTTTTATATCAACAAACATTGCCAGATGTGGAGGAAGTGATAAGTGACACAAAAATCCTAAGATTGGACGAGAATAGAACCTGAGACCTTTGTCTTTGTAGCCTGGCACATTACCACTGGGCCAACAGAGCTATTGCACGGATACAATGTATTAATTTGAGATAATTTGTACGGAATACACATACATCTTCATGGCTATGTCTACTACAGAAGAGAACAAACATGAAACATAAAGAATTGTGAGCAAGGCAGAAACAAAATGAAATTCTCTTAAAAATAAGAATAAGAATCATCTTTGTCAATCTTAGGTAACTTAGATGTTAGTTTTTATTACTAGGTGTTACTCTAAATCTGGTAACCCATCAGTTGTTATACTATGTATTTAACTGCGTGTTCATTTATTTATTCACTGAGATCAAGAATGCCGTAAATACTTTTCTATTTCAGGAGTAATAAGTTTTTCTTTGACTTGCAAGGTTTTTAAGAAATTATAAACAATGAAGGAAAAGATGTAGTACTTCTCATCAGAGAAGAGACATGAAGAGCTTAAAGATTTCTCCCTTGATATTTAAGATGTTGCATTAGTTCATTCAGTTGATAATGAAATTTAAGGGAGAACACAACAGTAAAATGAACTGTCTATGGTATTTTCCCATCTGCAAGGAGTTCATTGGACTCTGAATGTGGATGATACTGATGGCCATTTCATCCATTGTTTCACCAGAACTTGGTAGGCATGGAGTTGACAAAGCAGAGACAAAACTACTGACCATCAGAATTGAGTATCCATAATGTCTTGTGAAAAGAAGGCTGATGCATATATAAGAGTGTAGGTTTTCATGGCTGGACTCCATTTCAATAAAATTTTTCAATGTGTGTGTCCATGCCATAATGTGATAAGACAACTGATTTCAGTTATTATTGGAGGCATCATGATAACCCCAAGATGGCTCCATTAACCCACTGATTGTATTTCTCCTTTTTAGATATGCTGTGGTCTGTCACCACATCTTTGCCTTAATTTTCCACACTCACCCATAATAATGAAAATTAACACCACTGCATCAACCGTTCCACCGAAATACAACACGTCTACATGACTATGTCGATTGTTGTTGCACCATCTCATGTCCCATATTATTCTCACCAATATAATTAATCCTAGATTTTCAAATAGATCACTCTTCCTGCGTCACTGTCATTTGTTTTTGCATGTTACTTTTCATATATATTTCTCTGCCACACAGACTTGTAGCTCATTCTACTAACCTTTCCCCAACCCCTCCCCTTCTTTTTCCTCTCTTTTTCCAGATTGCACACGCTAACTTCATCTAGTCTGGTCACCGCTGCTGTACCCCTCTTCATACATATCCACCCACCAACCAGAACCCATACTATAGTCTTTTCATTTATTTTTGTCTTTGATCTCATTGTTATTTGACACCAGCTTCAGTTGTTTTTGCCTTTCACTGTCAGCGTACTTCCTGAGGTTTCATCGTGTATCCCCATAATTCATCTTTGATTTTTACCATGTATTCTGCTGCTGTGCATCTCATATTCCTGCATCCTATCTTACACATAAGCTCTTGCTTTCCAAGAACTAGAGCAGCATGCATGACACCACCTCAAGAAACTCTCCAACCAGTTTTGTCTCCTACTCCTGCCTTCGACTACCACTGTCCACTACCTCTAAAGCAGCCTTCAAACCTTACCTACATCCACTCACAGCTGACAACCCCTGCCTCATGATCTTCTACATTTACCTCACCCTCAAAAACTCCCTCCCACCAGCACACAGAATACAGCGATCAAACAGATCTGAAACACAGTCATGGACATTTCCTCCAAAATTGTTATTCCCACAGAAGTATCAGTCCTTCCCAAAGGCCCTTAGCTTTTGCCCCACTCCCAAATTAAGTCATAGTGCACTTGTTAAAGAAAATCTCTCCTTCTCACATTCCCTACAGTGGAAACACATTTTCACCATCAACCCTACCAGACTCAAACAACACCTAATGTTGAACCCTCTTCTGACACAGTTTCCTTTTTCATTCAACCATAATCCATAGTTCGCTGCCCCCAAATCCCCCCCTCCCACCCATTAACTTTCCACACTTTTTGAACTTTGTGCCTTGCATCACCATCATTCCCCAAATCACTCAATATTTAAGCTAACCTTATATCTGCAGAAAGAACTGAAATCCACCACCTAAAAGCTGATCCAAACTTTATACTCAAATCTGTTTACAAAGGCTCTGCCACTGGAGTTTTGAACAACAAAGATTACCTGCAGAGGGACTCCACCAGCTGTAAAATTCATCCACCTACAAAAACTGCCACACCACTCCCATTTCAGAAATCCAGCATGATCTCCAGTCTCTATCAAAAAGTCTTTGGCCCATCCTACAATGTCTCCCCAGAGTCCATCTCTTACCTCACCCCTAACACTCCCCACACTCCCACCTTCTATATCCTTCCTAAAGTCCATAAACTCAACCACCCAGTACACCCCGTTGTGACCAGTTACTGTGCTGCCACTGACAGAATATCTGTTCTCATAGACCCAACACCTTCAACCTGTTACCTGCAACCTACCTTCCTGTATAAAAGACACCAACCGTTTCCTTCACTGATTCTTCAGCTCATGTTCCTTCACCACACAGCACTCTGCTTATCACTGTTGATGCCACCTTCCTTTACACGAACATCCCTAATACCTATGGGTTTGCCACTACTGAAAACTAAGTTTCCCAGTGCCCAGTGGATTCCAAACCTACAACCTCCTTCCTGTTCACCATGACCTACTATATCATCACCTGCAATTGCTTTGTCTTTCAAGGCATCACCACCACCTAAAAACAAATCCATGTTACAGATATTACAGACCCATGACCCCATCAAATACCAACCTATTCATGGATCATGTAAATGAATCCTTCCTAAACATCCCAGAACCTGATTCAGATTCATTGATGACATCTTTGTGATCTGAATTTAGGATGAGGACACCTTATCCATGTTCCTCCAGATCTCAGCACCTTCTCCCCCATTTGCTTCACCTGGTCCTCCTCGACCCAGCAAGCCACCTTCCTCAATGTTAACCTCCATCTTCTTCAGTACCTCCATTCATATCAAACCTATCAACCACTAGCAATACATCCACTTTGACAGCTGCCACCCATGCCATACCAAGAAGTCCCTTCCATACCTAGCCACCCATGGCCATCACATCTGTAGTGACAAGCAGTCCCCCTCAAAATATATCAAGCATCCCAGTAAGGCCTCCATAGACCATAATGTCTCTCCTAACCTCATACAGGAACACATCTCCCGTGCCTTCTCTCTCCAGTCACTCACCACCTCTCAAAGTCCTACTGTCTGCCCACAGAGGAGCATTTCCTTCGTAACTCAGTACCACACAGGACCGAAGCTACTGAATCACATTCTCTGCCAGGGTTTTGATTACATCTCATTGGGCCCTAAATTGAGTAATACCCTCTGCCCTTTCCATCCTTCCCACATGGTATTCCACCACTCACCGAACTTACATAATATCCTCATCCATCCCTACTGAACCCCTGCTTATAACCCTTTGCCTCATGGTTCATATGCCCATGATAGCCCTATATGCAAGACCTGTCCCACAAATCCTCCCATCACCACCTACTCCAGGTCCAGTCAAAAGCATCCCATGTCCCATCAACGGCAGGGCTACCTTTGAAACCTGTCATATGATCTACATGCAACCACTGTTTTGTGTTGTATGTGGACTTGACAACCAACAAGATGTCTATCCACATGAATGGCCACCAATGAACTGTGATACAATAGCTCCATATTTAGCAATTATATACAATTGCTCACTCACAGAAAGATCCATACCTAAAGACTGGAAAATTGCTCAAGTCACACCAGTACCCAAAAAGGGAAGTAGGAGTCATCCGTTGAATTACAGGCCCATATCACTAACATTGATTGCAGTAGGGTTTTGGAGCGTATACTGTATTTGAACATTATAAGTACCTCAAAGAAAATGAGATTTATTGACGCATAGTCAGTATGGATTCAGAAAATATCATTCTTGCGAAACACAACTAGCTCTTTATACTCATGAAGTAATGAGTGCTATCGACAGGGAATGTCAAATTGATTCCATATTTTTAGATTTCCAGAAGGCTTTTGACACCATTCCCCACACGCATCTTCTAACCAAACTGTGTGCCTATGGAATATTGCCTCAGTTGTGTGACTGGACTCGTGATTTCTTGTCAGAAAGATCAGTTTGTAATAATAGACGGAAAGTAATTGAGTAAAATAGAAGTAATATCTGGCGTTCCCCAAGGGTGTTATAGGCCCTCTATTGTTCCTGATATATATTAACAATGTAGGAGACAATCTTAGTAGCCAACTTAGATTGTTTGCAGATGATGCTGTCATTTACCATCTTGTAAAGTCATCAGATGACCGAAACGAATTGCAAAATGATTTAGATAAGGTATCTGTATGGTGCGAAAAGTGGCAATTGACCCTGAATAAAGAAAAGTGTGAAGTTATTCAAATGAGTATTAAAAGAAATCCATTAAATATTGATTACGCGATAAGTCGCACAAATCTGAAGGCTGTAAATTCAACAAAATACTTAGGGATTACAATTACAAATAACCTAAATTGGGATAATCACATAGATAATGTTGTGGGTAGAGCAAACCAAAGATTCCAATTCACTGGCAGAACACTTAAAAGGTAAATGGAAATGCCGTGTGGCTAGGGCCTCCCGTCGGGTAGACCGTTCGCCTGGTGCAAGTCTTTCGAGTTGACGCCACTTTGGTGACGTGCGTGTCAATGGGGATGAAATGATGATGAAAGACCCAACACCCAGTCATCATGAGGCAGAGAAAATCCCTGGCCCCACCGGGAATAAAACCCGGGACTCCATGCGCGGGAAGCGAGAACGCTACTGCAAGACCACGAGTTGCGGACACTTAAAAGGTGCAACAGGTCTATTAAAGAGACTGCTTACACAACGCTTGTCTGCCCTGTTCTAGAGTATTACCGTGCTGTGTGGGATCTGCATTAGGTGGGACTGATGGATGACGTGGAAAAAGTACAAAGAAGGGTGGCTTGTTTTGTATTATCGCAAAATAGGGGAGATAGTGCCATAGACATGATATGTGAATTGGAGTGGCAATCATTGGAACAAAGGCGATTTTCATTGTGACAGGATCTTCTCATGTAATTTCAATCACCAGATTTCTCCTCCAATTGCGAAAACATTCTGTTGGCACCTATCTACACAGGGAGAAATGATCGTCATGATAAAAGAGAAATCAGGATTGGCACAGAAAAATTTAAATGCTCGTTTTTCTCATGTGCCTTTTGAGAGTAGGATGGTAGAGAGACAGCTTGAAGGTGGTTCATTGAACCCTCTGCCAGGCACTTTATTGCGAATAGCAGAGTAATCATGTAGATGTAGAAATATATCCTACATTTTATTAATGAACCACAGTGCCCTTTATTAGTGCTACATCTGCAGATTTTTAATTTGTATCAGTTAGACTGCACCCTAGCCAGGCAATATGAATGAACATGATAGTGTTATACCAGGGTGATACAAAAAGATGGTCACAATTTCAATTGCCTATATTTCCTGCACTGTATGTTGCATTTTAATTCTGTAAATTACATTTGATTATACATATGTGGAAGGTGAGAAATGTGCAATATATCCTCCTCTGGCTGCATGGATAACATCTAGACAGTAACTGAATTCCTGCCACGCTCAGTGACAAATGTCTTGCATGACTAGGTTCATCGCAGACGTGATACATTTACTTAGGTCTTTCAAGTGGGAAAACCATTCAAATCTGTGAGAAGAGATGGTACATAAACTGCACATTTCACAAACTCTCACAGGAAAAAAATTGCAGAATGTGAAATCGGGTGACCTCAGTGGCCCAAAGTGAAGTGCTAAGCCTTCATTCTCAATGCAACTTATCCATCACTGAGGTAGACATTCATTCAGAAACATCAAACATTCAGATGCCAATGGGGTGGAGCTCCATCCTGCTGAAAAAATGTGATTCTTGGATCTTCATTCATTTGAGGAACAAGCAAGTTTTGCATCATTCTGAGATATGTTATTCCAGTAACCATACTATTATCAAAAGAGAAAGGTTCATAAACCTTTGTCATCACAGCATTGCGAAATAAATTAACTTTGGGGCTGTCCAGTTCAGGTTCCAGTGTTATGTGGGGATTTTGTAGTCCCCAGATCCAAATGACGTTCCTGTTGACTTCCCATTTAAGTGAATCATAGCTCCATCACTAAAAACTACACAAATCAGAAACAATTCATCTTTTTTCTGTTTCAGAGCACTTGGTCACAAAATTCTCCATGCTTCATCTTATCATTTGCCTGAAGAGTCTGTTCCAGTCATAGATAATATTGTTTGTACACTAACTAGTGTCTCACCTCATTGGAGTTCCAATGATAAACTTAGGCTTAAATGCATGCTGAACCACAGCTGCAGTCTCACTTAACAGAGTGAATGAATGTAAAATGTGTTGGTTTGCATAGCAGCCAGCTCACTTCCAACTGATGCAGTACACACTACAGTTAGTGTAGTGCCAGAGCACTCTAACAGTAGTATTCGAAACTTTACAACATCTGCGTTCAAATATATTTAATTCAAGTACAATAATAGTGCAGAAAATATAGACAACTGAAATTGTGCACATCTTTCTGAATCATCCAGTATGCAAGCATTTCTTTAAAGACATCAAATACATTCTCTATGGTTGAAGAAAAATGAACCTGGCATTCCTGTTCAGTTAAGTTTACTTAGATTTCTTAATGAGAAACAGTACATTCACTTTCATTGAGCTCTCTTCACAAATGTCAATTTATTAATCTGTCAGGAAAACAAGGTGTAAAAATTGGCTATATGTCATATCAGCAATCTTTCAAATGGTTTGGAGACAAAAAAATGGTAGGACAGAAAAGTTTTAAAAACATTCTTTGTATTTTGATTTTTTTCTAGTGAGACGAAATAAGGTTTATTCAGAAAGCTGGTTTTCTTAATATATTATACTCACAAGGCTCATGGTATCAACCTAATTTTTCTTCCAAAATATACTATCAATCAAGTTGATAAACTACCTTAAAACAACACCGATTCTCTTGTTACAATACAGCTAAGGCAGTAAAGTGCTACACTTTCATTGACTTTATGTAATTTTATTTCAGTGAAGCCAATCTGTTTACCAGTTGGAGAAGAGCAACAGTATATGAACCCTAACAAGAAGAGGATGATTGTTGCTGGCTGGGGAGTTACTGAAACAGGTAAATATTTCATTTTAAAATATGTTTAATTTCTATTATTTAAATACAACTGTCAAAACTGCAGAATAAAATATAAGGAGACAAAGAACATCACCTTCTTTCTAATGGTGAAACTCAAATTAACTACAAGATGGTGAATCTAAAGCTTCCAAAACTGGGATTTCTTAAATAGAAATAAATTTTCTACATAATGGTGTATTGTTAAATTTTATTGGTACTACACCAATGAAACTTTTTGGATTTACTCACACACACACACACACACACACACACACACACACACACACACACACATCACATCTCTCTCACCCCCCTCTCCCCACCACCCATTTCCTTCCCCCGCTCTGCGCTCTGTCCACCCAACCCCAACCCCTCTGCCTCCACCCCCCCACCCCCCTCACTACTAGGAAGTCTTCAGCACTTGGATTTTTACATATGCATGAGGTTCTGGGCCCAGAATGGATTAAGAACTGTCTTGAATCGTTTACACATCTGCTCCCTAGGTGGAGATTGTCACAACACAATACTTTCCTTCACTTTATTGATGGCATCAAGAAATAGGGAGTCTTTTACCTTAGCGTACTGTTGAGACAAGGCAAGATCACTGAATTTTTAGGATACTGTGACAGTAATACAGTAACACATTCAGCCAATATGGATACAGTGACAGATACAATGGGCTGAGTTCATGTAACATTTTTGAGTTTTCACAGAAATATGTCCTACAAGCTCACCACCTTCACAAGGTGCAGGCATTAGGGACTCTTTGTGGATGATAAAAGTGCTGTAATCCAATCTGATGTAGATGCTACAATATTATAAATGGTAAACAAAACTTTCTTGAAAATTATTAACAGATTATTGCATACGGACAGGTACTGAAGTGGTATAATGCATAGGAAGTAACCATGTGTACTGCATTAGGCCTGATGACACTCCTCTTTCCCCCTCAAAATAATACTTAAGTGAAAATCAATAAATGAAACAGAAATTGCGTAGCTTGAGTGTTTGCATTGTTAAATGCTGATAATTCCTTTGGAACTTCTGTAGTCATTGAGGAAAGTGGCAACCACGTGACTATTTAAGTTGGTGTGTAAGATCAGAATCTGGAGGCGTACCATCAGATGTTCAAAAATATATCCGCCACACAACGCTGAAGATATAAAGGGCAGATAAGTGTGAGAACTATTGTAAAATCAGTGTTGATTACAATTCCAGAAAATTTGGACAATTTATTCAAGAGGAAAAGCTTCACAAATTGAGAAGTCAATGATGTGCTGGTCCTTCTCTGGCCTTTGCACAAGCTGTTATTAGGCTTGGCATTGATTGAAAAGTTGTTGGATATCCTGAGTGATAAAGTTCCTAAGTCTGTCAAACTGGTGCCTTAGATCATCAAAATCCTGAGCTGCTTGGAGGGCCCTGCCTATAATGCTTCAAATGTTCTCTATTGGGGAGAGATCTGGTGACCTTGCTGGTCAAAGTAGGATTTGGCAAGCACAAAGACAAGGAGTAGAAACTTGCAACAAGTGCGGGTGGGCATTGTCATTCTGAAATGTAAGCCCAAGATGGCTTGCCATGAAGGGAACAAAAAGGGGCATAGCATATTGTCAATCCAACCTGTGCTGTAAGGGTGGTCCTGCTATGAAATGAAATGAAATGGCACCCCAAACCACCTCTCCTGGTTGTCTGGCCATATGGCAGGCAAACCCTCAGGTTGGTATTTCACTATTATTAGAGGCTTCTCCAGATACATTTTCAGCATGGACCCTCACCAACACCACATTGTTTATCAGTTTATATATTATGACAGACACACACAATAGGCATAAGTTGGTAACCAGGAAAAGATCTTGAATCACAACAATTAAAGAAAAATCCCTCTCTTTTACATCCAATAAACAGTCAGTACCCCATGCTATGACCAGCATGGAGAACATCCAATAATCAAACAAATAATATTGAGGATGTATGGTTACAAGTGCTATTCTGAGATGGAGAGGTTGGTACAAAACAAGAATTTCTGGTTGGCCATGCTGAACCAGTCAGAAGAGTAATGACTCCCCCCCCCCCCCCCCCCCCCCCGCAAAAAAAGTCAAATATTATTGATCCACTTAAACACTGGAACTTAAAGTCTTTTGCATTGTGTGTAAGAGCAGAGTTTTGAGGATGCTGTCAAAAAGTAGACAAACTGCTTTTATTTTCACTCATACAGAGACACATTCTGCCAACCCTTCACTGGTGAAGAAAGTGCTCATTGTACAGGAGTGTGTAATAAGAGTAATATGTGAAGTCCACTACAGACAGTTTGGCTTACTGCCCACAACCATACAATAAATTTGCTGCCCTTTCTTCTTCTTCTTCTTCTTCTTCTTCTTCTTCTTCTTGTGTTATGGCGTCTGTAGACAGTCTGGCTTACTGCTCACAAACATACAGTAAATTTACTGCCCTTTGAAAATTGTTGTAAACTATTGCTCACTGATCGAAAACAATGGTAACATTCATAAATATAATACTATAAAGAGAGTGATGCCTTAGGATCAGGTGTTCAAAAATTGTAACAACTAATAAATTTACTCACTGAAATTGTCAAAAGAAGACATTAGCTGTTTTCATGTAGTGAAATAGTTATTCCACAAAGATAGTGATGAACCATGTGGTCAAGTAAACAGTAAAGTAAAATAAGTGTGCTTTTTGTATGATGGTATCCTCACAAACATTTCTTGCTAGCAAGTAAACCACAGGAGTTGCAATACTACAATTCCAGACATATCATTTGATTTTTTTCCTCAGTGATATAAATGATAAATGGCAATGGGTCAAATTTAAACCTCTATATAATTGAGATACTTTGTATTAAATCAATCATTGGTTTTAATTCATTCTTAACTGTTTTTCTTCACATACCTTTCTTCTCCAACCCTTGCATCACTTAGAAAATCATTAAATTATATCAAAATTGATAATGTTATCTCCACCACCCTATCCTTTCTTTCCTTATGTCATCTTTCCTCTGTATCATGACATGTGTCAGACCACTTTTTTGTAGTCATCTAGCACAGTCACATCTCATAACACCATTCCTCATACATGTGAAACTGATATTTTCTTCCCATACACAGTGCACAAATGAAAGAAGAAATTTTGATACATAGCATAATGGGAAGTACCTTGAGCTGCACACTTCAGTGGTTTGCAGAGTATGGATATAGATATAGATGTAGGATCGATGGTATGTTTTTGGGGATAACATTAATAAATTTCATGTGTTGACTCTAATGTTCTGGAATAGCATTTTAATGAAAATTTAGTTTTAAAGTCACTGCGCTTCTAAGTGCCTGTGTAAAACTTGTTCCAATAAGAGTATTAATGACAAACAATTAGATGAAGTAAAAGTAAAATACTGTTACAGGAACCAGCAGTTCAAAGCTTCTCAAAGTGACAGTTCCAGTTGTACCTGTACAAAGATGTGCTGCAGCATATAAAAGAACTAATGCAGTAATTAACATCAAACAGATATGTGCAGGAGGCTCTGAAGGGCGTGATTCATGTGCTGGAGACAGTGGAGGGCCTTTAATGATAAATGAAAACAGTAACAAGGGTCCAGTGATGGTGCAGTATGGAATAGTTTCATTTGGCCCAAAGAAGTGTGCATCTGAGGGCTATCCAGGAGTGTACACAAGAGTGGCATATTACATGGATTGGGTACTTGACAATATGCAGCCGTGAAACTACATTTTGTTTTCATAATGAAAACGAAGACCACAATTGTGATACCTGTTGTATATATGGTACTGTTTCAATAGCAATGACTGTTTTTATTTATTTTTGGCTGTATTGTGTGATCTTTGTCATGCTATAGAGATCATTTACCAAGATCTAGTGAAATATTTTCAGAGTGTATATTCTGTATATATGGTAATTATGCACCTCTAACGAGGTGCTACGAGGTGCGGCTAGAAAAAAACCGGACTGATGCTGGAAAAACATTTATTTACAATTATTTACAATTTCATGTGATCTCCTTCAATCTACTCTCCTCCTCAGTCTCTACACTGCTCCATACGAATTTTCCACTGTTCATTGCAATGCTGCAGATCATTTTCGGTAAGTCCATACATTACTTCCGTCGCTTTTTCTTTTACTGCTTCAACAGTCTCAAATCTAGTTCCTTTCAAAGCTGACTTGACTTTAGGGAAAAGAAAAAAGTCACAGGGGGCCAAATCAGGTGAGTAGGGTGGATGATCTAAGATGGGAATGTTGTGTTTTGCCAAAAACGTCTTCACTGACAACACACTGTGAGCTGGGGCATTGTCTTGGTGAAGGATCCATGACTTTTTTTCTCCACAAATCATTCCGTTTTCTCCGTACTCGCTCGCGTAGGGTAGCCAGGACGCTAATGTAGTAATGCTGATTCACTGTTTGTCCCTCTGGTACCCAATCAATGTGCACAATCCCTTTGATGTCAAAAAAAAAACAATCATCATTGCCTTGAATTTCGATTTTGACATTCGTGCTTTTTTTTGTCGTGGAGAACCAGGAGTTTTCCAATGCATCGATTGGCGTTTAGTTTCGGGATCGTAAGTAAAAAACCACGATTCATCGCAAGTAATAACATTTTGTAAGAAGGTGGGATCACTTTCAATGTTTTCCAGGATGTCAGAACAAATCATTCTTCGGCGTTCCTTCTGTTCAATTGTGAGACACTTTGGAACCATTTTTGAACACACTTTGTTCATGTTGAAACTTTCATGAAGAATCTGCCTAACACTTTCCTTGTCAACTCCTGTTAACTCAGACACTGCTCTGATTGTTAAACGGCGATCTTGTCGAACAAGTTTACCGATTTTTTCAATGTTTGCATCAGTTTTTGCTGACAATGGTCTGCCAGTGCGAGTGTCATCACTGGTGTCTTCGCGGCCATCTTTAAATCGTTTAAACCACTCAAACACTTGTGTTCGCGATAAACAATCATCGTCGTACACTTGTTGTAACAATACAAACGTTTCACTTGCAGATTTTCCTAGTTTGAAACAAAATTTGATGTTAACACGCTGTTCTTTCTGTACACTCAACATTTTCCGACGCACAGACAAAACGTCAACTACTTAAAACAGACGCCACGGGCAGACTGAGTGCAGGAGGCAGTAGGCGGAGCGAGAGTCACGTGACAGGCCACGCGACTTTCAGCCTTATAGCATTCGTTTTATTGTTTCACCAGTACTAGTCCGGTTTTTTTCTAGCCACACCTCGTATTTGTGAAGACTACATGTCAGTAATGTGGATGATGCAATACACTAATCAGAATGCTACAGGCATAGAATATGCTACCTTATTTCAGTCTCATTAACATTGATTGTTTGTAACAACAATAAAATGGAAGTTTTTGAAATAAGGTAAGTTGCCTGAAAATTTCTGGCAGTACATGAATTGTGTGATTACAAGAATAAGGTTAAAAGTACCTGGAACACAGCTGCGACAGCTGGTTAAAAGACTGGATAACACCCTAATTTATCATATTATAGTTAAGACATGATGTAAAACTGTTACTTTAGCTGCCTGCTTTTTCAGAGCATTGTAATCTTAAATGCTGATTGAATAGTACACCTTTGTCAGATAAAAAACTGCAGGAGCAGTACTGATGAGCTTTTAATGTTACAAGAAAAATTTTCGATTTATATTACTGTTGATCATTACAGTTTTCTTGCTTATAATGCATGAAAGAAAGAATGTTTCTTCACAAAATATACCTTCAATTTTATTTATATCAAATGCTGTTGATTGTGATACTAACATTATGTGATAAATGTGTGTTGTGATAAATAAAGTTAATGTCTGATCTTCATTATTTTCACTAAAACCACTGTGAACTAAGAAACAAAATTAACTGAATAAGTATTATCTAAATCTATTGTTGTTAGAAATACATACAATGCAAAAAGAGTGTGGATGTGTCATTCCTCTGTTTACACATTATTTGTACTATTATACTGTCTAGCCAGTGAATCACGTAATTTTGAAAACCCAAAATTGTTGCTCATCAGCTGCTTGTTTAACATTGAGAGAATAAGAGAGAGTTTTTCTTTTTAAATTGTTGTGCTCAGATTTACATCTCAACAGTTGAGGATTTAAATTTGATAATATTGTGTTTACATTGTTATCTAATTGACTCATTTATATTAATATATATTCATGTGACAGAAAAGTATAAATTTTTTTAAGGTGTGAAATTACGAATATTATCACCCGAACTAAGCTTAAACTGTCAACTGTAACAGTATTAGTTAGTTTAAATAATTAACTGGAACTTACCTAAATTCTATCAGTACAGTTTCAGAAAGATAACCAAATGAGAATCTGATAGTAATTCAAGGATCATCTCTTCAGAGTCAAAACCCTACTGGAGCATTACAATATTTGTGCAATATCAGGATGCTAGTTAGAAAAAATCCCTTCAACCAATAAAAAGGATAATCTGCAACAGCATCAGAAAAACAAGTCTTGCCTGGTAAAGAATTTTGAAAATTAGCTGAACTAGTGACAAAAGATAAGACTGGGTGACATTTTAAATTCACACAAACCATTTGGGGGGGTTGGGGCACTAATAATCCCAAGTAAAAGAGACAGTCAACTCAATGCTTAGAGAGCTTTTAATGTTGATTACATTGTGGAGATTAATGATCCAAAACAGCTATAGTTATATTGAAGCTAAAGTTTCTTTATATTCATAACAGCAGGACTACATTTCACAACAGCAGTATAAGGCGTGCTTACTGAAAGGGTTCAGGGTGTGAATATGTATTAAATTCTTGATACGGTTTTTTTCATCAAACTCATATTAATTGATAATACTTTAATATTAAATCTTTTCCAAAATGGGAAACGTCTGAAGTAATATGAAATAGCTTACATACAGAAATGATGCCCTTATGTAGTATTTAAAAAGTGCAACATTTACAATAAAACAGATTACCGACATGCTTTCTCATTTAGAAATGGCCAGAGTACAGAAGACATTGTATGTTTAACACAGGAAAAATCCTGAGTTTAATTCACCTAAATTTTGTACCCTCACATACCAGCTACTTTCAGTAATTGTTTTACTGTCCATAGCATTGATAAAATACAAAATTAATAAACTACTCTTTAGTAGAAAAATGGAACAGGCCTACTCTGTATTATAATTGTAAGTTATTTTAAGACAATGTAGAAGTAGCAGATGAGAAATTACACTCCATTCGAAAATACCCCAACAGCGTTGTGAAACTATGTGTTCCCTATGATAAATAGTGGTAAATTTCAACACAAAATAAGACTGATAACACATTTTCAGTTATCTCTTATAATAACAGTTTCATAAAAATTTTATATTAGGGTCATTGAACGTAAAGTGGGCCAATTGTCTCACCTGGCCACCTATAATGTGAATGAAATTTTGCATGGGTGTTCTCTATTGAAGTGTTCTGCAACTGGTGTACCTTCACAAAGTGAAAGGTGTCGTGCAAAGTTTTACATATTACTGTAAGAAGATAATTTAATATATGCTGATGCCTGCTATATTTTCATAAGAATTAAACGTAATTTATTTACTATTATTGTTGTTATACTTTACTTACCTTAAGTTCATTGTATTCTCGCCTGTACCACTGCACCAGTTATACTGCCAGAGAGAGAGTACTTTGTAACACAACATTTTTTATACATGGCTGGCTGTACATGCATTTCCCTAAAATTCTGGGATTAGCAAAAATGCTCTTCCCTTATTAATTTTATTGCATTGTTTGGATATTTGTTCCAGTTTATAGCCACTGCTTAAACTTGGATATTTTTGTATGCCCCCAAAGGTGTCTTACATTGTCAGACAGTATTTCAGTTCAACAATATTTCATTCCATCCTGGACCTTCCATTGTTGAGTATTTCTGTGTAGTCAGTGCTCTGCGGTCGTGTGAATATTGTGATTGCAACACTAGTATTTTCTGTTAGTGTTGTTAAAGTGAAACCACTGAGTCCGGAAAAGAAACAGGAAGTAAGGCAATAAAGTGATAATTATTTATATTATTTTGTGTGTGTGTGTGTGTGTGTGTGTGTGTGTGTGTGTGTGTGTGTGTGTGTGTGAGAGGTGAAAAACTCGCCCTCTGTCAAGTGAAGGTTTGAATTATTTTTGTCGGTTGTCAGAAAAAAAAATAAAAAACAAGTAAAGCTCTTGACTACATTGATACACATTTCACTAAAAGTACAGGAAATTATCTATAAGGTAGCCAAACTTATCATAAAGACCAAATAACCACACACAATAGTAGAAACATTGTTAATGCCCACATGATAAGAGTGGTAAAAATAGTCCTTGGTTCAGAAGCTGCTACTGAAATTTCAAACATCACTCTCATGACACGAACAGCTGCTAATTTGGTAACGTGGGCAACATCAAAGGTATTTTGAAGGACAAAATTAAGAACAGTTATAAGTTCTCACTTCAGTCAATGAATCTACTGATATTGGCAGTTATGCATAACTTCTTTGCTACATACGATATGTTGATGGGGACATAATTGCAAGTAATTTATTGACTGCATTAGTGTTTATACAGTTGGGGCTGATTATGTGACATGTGTGAAAGGATTCATGAGTTAAGTATGCGAAGTTAGTCATAACTGATCATTGTCTTATTCAAATACTAACAAAGAGATAGAGGGGCTGGCCAGTACTTACCTCAGCTCAGTACAGCCGATAGATACACACAAAACAGAACTGAAAATTTACGTTCCTAGCTTTCGGAACAAATGTTCCTTCATCGGGGAGGAGAGAGGGGAAAGAAAGGGAAGAAGGGAAAGGAGATTCAGTTACTCACAACCCAGGTTATGAAGCAACAGGGAAAGGAAAATAGGGAGGGTAGCAAGGATGGAGGCATGGTTGTCAGAGGGAAGCCAAAGATATTCTACTGTAAGTACTGTGCCAGCTTCAAACCAAAGAGGATGCATACAGAAGTAAAGAGGTATATAGTATAAAGATAAACACAACTATGTAGGATGAAAAGATGCGTGAATGGCTAAAGAGGAAAGGGAAAGAGGAGAAGACTGAAGAGTGAATGGGAGTGAGGTTGTTTAACGTAGGTTCAGTCCAGGGGGATGGCGGGATGAAAGGATGTGTTGGAGTGCAAGTTCCCATCTCTGCAGTTCAGAGGGACTGGTGTTGGGTGGGAGAAGCCAAATGGCACATACGGTGTATCAGGTTCCTAGGTCCCTAGAATTATGCTGGAGGGCATGCTCCGCTACTGGGTATTGGGCATCTCCTAGGCGGACAGTTCATCTGTGTCCGTTCATGCGCTCAGCTGGTTTAGTTGTTGTCATGCCGATGTAAAAGGCTGTGCAGTGCAGGCATGTCAGTTGATAAATGACATGTCTAGTTTCACACATAGCCCTGCCTTGAATTGTGTATGTTTTACCAGTAGCGGGGCTGGAGTAGGTGGTTGTGGGGGGATGCATGGGGCAGGTTTTGCAGCGGGGTTGGTTACAGGGGTAGGAACCGCTGGGTAGAGAAGGTAGTCTGGGAATATTGTAGGGTTTAACAAGGATGTTACGGAGGTTAGGGGGGCGACGAAAAGCAACTCTGGGTGGTGTGGGGAGAATTTCGTCAAGGGATGATCTCATTTCAGGGGTTGACTTGAGAAAGTCATATCCCTGGCGGAGTAATTTGTTGATGTTTTCGAGGCCAGGATAATATTGGGTGACAAGGGGGATGCTTCTGTGTGGTCTGGGGGTAGGAACATTGTTGTTGGACGGGGAGGAATGTATTGCTTGGGAGATCTGTTTGTGGACAAGGTCTGCAGGATAGTTGAGTTGCGTTTTATTCCTTCTTATGATTACTATTTCAACTTTAGTTATTTAATTTCCCTACCCACCAGTTACCCACTATGTACCCTAATCCTATACCACATTATTTACATTCATTCCGGAAACATGCATTCACTGTAGCCAAACTGCAATCCCACATACTTTTCCTCTGGTCCTGCTTAACCTTTGGAATTACCCCTAAAGGGCTTACCTTAAAAGTTCCCATCTCTGGGTGCAATTCCTCCTTCCACCAGTCTCTCCTGGACTTCCAGAACCTTCAATCCTTAGCCCTTACCCAACTTGTCCTGAATCTCTACACTACTTCATGTAACCACCACTCCCAACAGCTCCTATCTCTCTTCAAAGTCCTCCACCTCTCAAACCCTTGCTTGGAGAACACACTCAGGAACATCATCCTAGAAGCCAGCTGCAAACTTGAGTTCCATGCCACACACCACCTGAAAAAACTATCCACAGTGCTAGTGCAACACCTAAGAAGTGGGGTCCCTCTCCCTATCCCTCACAAACACCAACCACAACAGAACCTTCAACAAACCCCCCTCATAGCCAACAAACCTAGCCTAGCCACCCTACTCAATCTCCCCATCCCAGCACATACCCCACACAGACCAAATCTCAACTATAACCACAGTCAAATGCCACATATCACCAGTCCCAATTCAGTCCTAAACCTCTCATGCAGATCCCTCTCTCCTCCAGAGACATCTGTTCTATCAAAAGGCTTAACCTTTAGCCCCACACCTAAATTCAACCACACTGCCCTGGTTAAAGATCTCCTCTCATTCACCCGGAACCTCAACTGGAAATATCACTTCACTACCCAAACACAGCCCCCAAATACTAGACCCAGTGTTGAACCCTGTCTAGAACAGTTCCGACTGCCTTCTCAAAGGGATCCTCCTCCCCTCCCCCAAAACCATCCCTTGCAGACATTTCAGGAATTCCTCACATCCAGTGTTGCCTCCCAGTCCTTCTTGAAGAACATCCCGACAACCCCCAACATCACCCCAGCTGAATCCCGTGCCATTAAGGAGCTGAAAATAGACCGCTCTATTGTCATCCTCCCGGCGGATAAAGGCTCCACAACTGTCGTACTTGACCGTGTGGAGTATGTGGCAGAAGGACTGTGTCAACTCTCTGACACCTCAACCTACAAAGCTGTTACCCAGGACCCCATTCCCTCCATCCAGACTGAGCTGCAAAAAATCATAAAAATCCAAGGTCCCTCACAAGGCCTCACAATGGCTTCCATAGACTTACTCACTCCACCTGAGCCACGTACCCCTTCCTTCTACCGATTACCCAAAATCCACAAAGAGAACCATCCTGGCCGTCCCATTGTAGCAGGCTTCAAAGCCCCAACCGAACGTATCTCAGCTCTGGTAGACCAGCACCTACAACTTATCACCCGCAGACTCCCATCCTACATCAAAGACACAAACCACTTCCTAGAACGCCTCAAATCCATTCCCACTCCTCTCCCACCTGAAACCTTTCTTGTCACCATAGATGCTACATCCCTCTACACAAACATCCCACATACCCATGGTCTCTCTGCCCTTGAGCACTACCTCTCCCAACGCCCACCCGAAGATCTTCCAAAAACCTCATTCCTTATCACACTTACCAACTTCATCCTCACCCATAATTACTTCACTTTTGAAGGCCAGACCTACAAACAAATCAGGGGAACGGCCATGGGAACCAGTATGGCTCCGTCCTATGCCAACCTCTTCATGGGCCGCATGGAGGAGGCTTTCCTGAAGACCCAACAGCTGCTTCCCCTGGCCTGGTATAGGTTTATAGATGACATCTTTGTGGTCTGGACTTGGTGAAGAAACACTCGTTAATTTCCTCCATAACCTCAACTCCTTTTCGAATCTGAATTTCACCTGGTCCTTCTCTAAAACCCAAGCCACCTTCCTGGATGTTGACCTTCATCTTGTTGAAGCTCACGTCCACACCTCTGTCCATATCAAACCGACAAACAAACAACAGTACCTTCACTTTGATAGCTGCCATCCTTTCCACATCAAACGCTCCCTTCCCTACAGCCTAGGTATTCGTGGCAAACGTATCTGCTCCAGTGACGAATCCCTCAACAATTACACCAATAACTTGACCAGTGCTTTCCTCTCCCGCAACTATTCTGCAGACCTTGTCCACAAACAGATTTCCCGAGCAATACATTCCTCCCCGTCCAACAACAATGTTCCTACCCCCAGACCACACAGAAGCATCCCCCTTGTCACCCAATATTATCCTGGCCTCGAAAACATCAACAAATTACTCCGCCAGGGATATGACTTTCTCAAGTCAACCCCTGAAATGAGATCATCCCTTGACGAAATTCTCCCCACACCACCCAGAGTTGCTTTTCGTCGCCCCCCTAACCTCCGTAACATCCTTGTTAAACCCTACAATATTCCCAGACTAACTTCTCTACCCAGCGGTTCCTACCCCTGTAACCAACCCCGCTGCAAAACCTGCCCCATGCATCCCCCCACAACCACCTACTCCAGCCCCGCTGCTGGTAAAACATACACAATTCAAGGCAGGGCTATGTGTGAAACTAGACATGTCATTTATCAACTGACATGCCTGCACTGCACAGCCTTTTACATCGGCATGACAACTACTAAACCAGCTGAGCGCATGAACGGACACAGACGAACTGTCCGCCTAGGAGATGCCCAATACCCAGTAGCGGAGCATGCCCTCCAGCATAATTCTAGGGACCTAGGAACCTGATACACCGTATGTGCCGTTCAGTTGCTGTCAGACGGTCCCTAAACTAAAAACTACCAATATACTGCAGGAAAAATGGAAAGTGGAAACAAAAGTATTTGGACTAGTTTGGATAATAGTCAAGGAATTATTAATAAGCTAAATTTGTGGATACTGAAGATTGAAAATGGATTGTATGAGATGTTCTTAGCTGTATGGCCTGTGACTTATGATAATAAGGTGTTGATACACTTAATTAAAGAATATTTAGTACTCGTGCAGCAGAATTTCAATAATTGAAGATTGTGATTGGGTTCATGATCCATTTGTGGATTCAAAATATCATGTGAATAATGTAGGTTTAGGTTTGCAAAAGTAACTGGCAGATTTGAAATTATAATTTTTCAAAGTACCTTTAGATACATTTTGGTTGTCAACAAGCCACAAATACCTGGCTGTCTCTGAGATGCCATTTCAGATGATATTACCATTTTCAACTACGTATTTGTGCGAAATGGGCTTCCTGGCATTGACTGAAATTAAAAATAGAGACAGAGAGAGAGAGAGAGAGACAGAGAGAGAGAGAGAGAGAGAGAGAGAGAGAGAGAGAGAGAGAGAGAGAGAGACAGAGACAGAGAGTCTCTGATTCATAGATGATGAAATGAGGCTTGCTTTGTCAACGATTCCACCATGAATCAGCATCTCTGTGCAGCTAAGCAGACTCAAGTATAACATTGAAGCTATGAGCATAGTTATTTACTTTAAAATTCATACTGGAAATTTCTATTTTCTACAGTGAAGTGGAGTTAATAAGTTTTTAATAAAGGTATGATTTTTTTCTGTTTAATAATAATAACAATAATAAAACAATGGAAAATCCAAGATGGAATTAACAATATTGTAAACAAGACAGTTGCTACTCACCATGTAGTGGAGAGGCTGAATCACAGGATTGACAGAACAAAGAGACTGTCAGAAAGTGATCTTTTGGGTAACAAGGTCTTTGTCAGAAATAGACAACATACACATTCAAACACAACTCACACACACACACACACATCACCACAGTCTCTGTCTCTTGAGGCCAGTCTGTCTTGAAATATTCTGTCCACACCTACAGAAATGGGCAGCCAATGAATAACACTTGCATTCAAATTTTCAAAGGTAATTTTCCTTCCTTAATTGCTCCATACAATTCCTTGTGTGCGACTTGCCTAACTGATGAATGGGAGAACCAGTTGTAGGATTTTCTGATTAGAAAGTATAAATTACTAGGAAGGAATTCTGCAGGAGCATGTCCCAATTGCTATTAATTTTACAAAATTTACACCCCTATCCCTTATACAAGCATTTAAGGCTGAGGTAAGAGCATCAGTGGTGCATTCATTTAGTTGCAGTATATGGAATAATGGTATATAGTGTACAGCTTTGAAAAAATGTCACAAGTTACTACAAATGCATTGCAAAGACAAATGTTGACAAAGGAACGTGGCACAAAGAAAACAGATAGTGAAAATGTATCACGCATACCCGTATTTCGAATGTAATGTTACATATGTCGCTTTTTTCACAGTAGAAAGTCTTGGTATCCTATTGTTCTGTCAATCTACGTAGGCCAAATGTATGATAGGATACTAGTGTTAGAAGGGAAAAAAAAGTGACATATGTAACATTGGTATGGGATACGCCAGTTGATATTTATCAGCTGTAGGTCAACTGAAGTACAAGATACAGATTTATGTATCTCAGTTTTTTCACCTTCACTAGTATCAACTGAAGAATAGGATACTAGTACTAGCAACAAACATAAAATGTGTGTCCTATGCTTCAACTGATCCAAAGCATCATAATCGTAAATAAAAATAAATGAATGTGTTATTAAGAGGTAGCCATTGTGTACGCTTTTTGTTGCTTGTGGTAGAGTCTGCACAGAATACTGTGGTCGGCAAATGCACAGTCAGCAGGGCATGCGTTGGCAGAGTGGTTAGGCGCTTGTAGGGGAAATGCCAAGTGCTGGAGGGGAACTGCCGCTCTAAGCTACACTCAGATTTTTTTGTAGATGTTAAGTGGAGCTCCTCCACATCCACACTCGTATGGTGACCACTCAAAACTATCCGTCACCCCTATTTTCATTAGTATCTAAAAATAATCCCGGTTAATGCAGCAGTTTATTATCTCTTGGCATGTTAACGATTTGCAACTTTCAGAGAAGCATCGTGAAGAGTGAATTTTGAGTTAACCTACACATTTTTCTGGTTGTCATGTTAAAATTTGCTTCTTTTGCCAAAACACAGCAGAGTTTACACAGTGTTGCCTCTCTAACATATTGCGGTGCAGTTGTAGGAGAATTCTGAAATGGTCATTTATTAAGTTAGGAACTGAGGAAAAGTAAGGTCAGTAGCTTATTAAAAAAAGCACATCCTCTGTTCAGAATAAGCATGTAATATCTTCACTCATGTTGTTCCAAAACCCATAGCATTTCTCGTTTCACCAGCTATCGGTGGCCTCTAAAACTTACATTCTTTCATCAAAAAAGTCTATTGTTAGTGGAATAACATGGTAGATAATGAAGCTTTGTATAATAACTGTATGGTAAAAAAACTCTCCTATTTGTGTACTATCATTTGCCAAAATCTCATTTCGATATTTCAAACAAATTATGAAATGGGAGGGATGTTGTGGATATTTCATTCTGGCTTTATGGCTGGGTCAGCATGATCGCAAATGAATGTGTTACATCAGCTCAATTTTCTCAAGATGTGATGGAGAGACCTCCATCTCAGTCTAAAGAAATATTTGATATGTTAGCTAAATTTCACATGCAGAAACATATTGTGTAATTTGCACCAAATGCAAAATCATAGCGACTCCCATTTTTCACTGCAAACATTTTTGAATTTCGTGCAGTGCGTTACTTCCATGTAAATATCACAATAACTGTTACCTTTAATGAAATGATGAACACATCGTCATGAACCTGACATATAAATCTATAAATAATGCAATAATCAATTGTTTTACCAACTAGTTTCTGTAAAACTGTTTGAGCAAGATGGCAGGCAAGCGCCTCAATTCTGTCATTGCTGACTGGCTGATAGGTGGCAGACACTGTCTGCCTCCCCATCCAAATAAATAAATGAATGATCTTGCCCAGTTCTTTGGATGAAAACTGGTCACTGCACATCGGCCGCCTTTTCCTCTGCAGATTCTAATTATAAACCATTTGTGTACATATTTTGAATTATGCCATTTTCTGATAGAGAGTCATCCCAATTGCTGTTTCCCCTGCAATTGATTCATATCCTGTCGTGTGTACATCAGCTGAAGAATAGGATACTAATACTAGCAAAAGCAAAAAAGTGACATCCATAACTCTGGCATCTAGTACTTCAGGTGAACTATGAAGGCTGTACCCTATTCTTCAGTTGACCCATATAGGCCAACTGAAGTAGGGGGTACAAGTTTGTTGCTTTTTTTCACCTTCACCTTCACTAGTACTAGTATCCTATTCTTCACTTGACCTACATACTACAGTATATGAATCAATTGCAGTGGAAACCACAATTGGAATGACTCAGTACCAAAGGTATAATTCGAAATGCGTACAAAAATGATTTAAAATTACCACAAGCGACAAAAAGCATACGAAATAGTATCTCTTAATAACACATTCATTCATTCATTTATTTTTGTTTACTTTTAGATGCTTTGCCACAGAACATGTTATCTACTCCTAAAAAATAAACTAATATATGTTACCAATAATAACATCATTGGTCAAAGCTGATGAGTTGTATCCCATTCCTCAGTTCACCCTTCAGTTGTATTACCTGCAAGTAGGTTGCAACAAAGCACTTCTTTGTTTCTGAACAGTACATGATGGCTAAGCTGTAACACCTGTCATCAATACCCTTTAATAACTGTTTCTCAAAATATCATCCTAAGACATTGCAAATGATAGCAGCACATTTTGCTTTTGTGAATCTTTAGTTAACTGGCACCCCTACTGATATGGTCTTACTCAAGTCTGGATTTATCATTAAGTCAGATTGGAAGTGGCAGGGCTAGACCAAGTTCTGGGGGATCAAGCAAAACAGGCTCCAACAGAGAGTGAGTGGCGTGCCTCAGAGTAGACAACTCTCAACCCAAATACACACCCAAGGTACAGGGTACAAGATCACAGTTGGGTGCGGAACATCAGAAACCAATGTTGGTCCTGCAATGATCATAAATACAGATGTCTCTTGTCTTCCCAAACAATAGAAAAATGTAATCAACCAAGCAACAAGCCCAGAACACTACAGCTTATGGCCGTAAGCTGTCAGGTAAACCTGCTGCGGTTAAGACTATTAAACGTACAGAATTATTTTACCTTTTACATATCAACAGACATAGATAAAGGACTACAACAAGATAATCATTGAAGCAACTAGTAGCAAGTTTATATATATATATATATATATATATATATATATATATATATATATATATATATATATATATATATATATAATGTGTGTGTGTGCTTGTGTCTGTGTATGTGCGGATGGGTGTGTGTGTGTGTGTGTGTGTGTGTGTGTGTGTGTGTGTGTGTGTGTGTGTGTGTGTGTGTGTGTGTGATACCTGTCCTTTTTTTCCCCCTAAGGTAAGTCTTTCCACTCCCGGGATTGGAATGACTCCTTACCCTCTCCCTTAAAACAACCCACATCCTTTCGTCTTTCCCTCTCCTTCCCTCTTTCCTGACAAAGCAACCGTTGGTTGCAAAAGCTTGAATTTTGTTCTAGCTTTCGCAACCAATGGTTGCTTCATCAGGAAAGAGGGAAATGAGAGGGAAAGACGAAAGGATGTGGGTTTTAAGGGAGAGGGTAAGGAGTCATTCCAATCTCGGGAGCGGAAAGACTTACCTTAGGGAGAAAAAAGGACAGGTATACACTCGCACGCACACACATATCCATCCGCACATACACAGACACAAGCAGACATTTGTAAAGGCAAAGAGTTTGGGCAGAGATGTCAGTCGAGGCGGAAGTACAGAGGCAAAGATGTTGTTGAAAGACAGGTGAGGTATGAGCGGCGGCAACTTGAAATTAGCGGAGGATGAGGCCTGGGGGATAACAAGAAGAGAGGATATACTGAAGGGCAAGTTCCCATCTCCGGAGTTCTGACAGGTTGGTGTTAGTGGGAAGTATCCAGATAACCCAGACGGTGTAACACTGTGCCAAGATGTGCTGGCCGTGCACCAAGGCATGTTTATCCACAGGGTGATCCTCATTACCAACAAACACTGTCTGCCTGTGTCCATTCATGCGAATGGACAGTTTGTTGCTGGTCATTCCCACATAGAAAGCTTCACAGTGTAGGCAGGTCAGTTGGTAAATCACGTGGGTGCTTTCACACGTGGCTCTGCCTTTGATCGTGTACACCTTCCTTTACAGGACTGGAGTAGGTGGTGGTGGGAGGGTGCATTGGACAAGTTTTACACTGGGGGTGGTTACAAGGGTAGGAGCCAGAGGGTAAGGAAGGTGGTTTGGGGATTTCATAGGGATGAACTAAGAGGTTACGAAGGTTAGTGGCTGTAAAACATTTTGTAATAATAGTATTTTCAACTGTACGCTGACTGAACACTCAATAGCGCTCTGTCGAAAGGCTCTTCTTATGGCTTGCCATTAAACAAATTGTGATTCAACGGTGCACATTAATAATAACAGGAAATATCAACATCAGATTTTATTATTGTCACTTCGATGTCATGGTAAGTGCTAGGGTGGGAATCCCAGAAAAAATTTGGGATATCTGACAGTGATGTATGAAAACAGCAATACATAGGAAACATTTACTCAATTCTTTTAATTGATATTTGCCCTGCCAACACTGATATTTTGTGGCTCCTAATGAGGAATAAGAAAGTTATATCTAATCACTGTGACAACTGTTTCACATTTCATGTCAAACTAAAACTTACAATTTACTGCCATTCTTTAAAAGACTCCAGAGTAGTTGCTAAAACACTTTTAAAATCGGCAGAAATGAGACATGTCCCAAAACTTAAAATCGGCAGAAATGAGACATGTCACAAAACTTAAAATCTTGTCGCCAAACTGAATTAATAAATGCTAGATCCAGTGACAAAATCGCTAAGTTGGTCACCTTGATGTACATGTAAGTTACATCTCTTTTACTTGTATTAATTGCATTGCAATCTGACTTAACACTTTCACTGCGGCTGATGCTTATAAGCGTCACAACAAGCCACGAACCAGTGAGGCTGACACTTATAAGCGTCCGCGCTCACAGTCGGATTACGCAGTCTAGTTGCAGCGTCTAAGCTAGCATAAAAGCGTGTACACCTTTGTGTGGTCAGTTATTGAACATATATTGTTCGTAATGGAGACTAATGAACAGACACCTGGACCTTCCAATGTGAAAAGGAGCAGGAAAAGTGTTAAACTGACAGAGGAACAGTTACTTAGTGTACTAGACGACAGTGATTTTCTGTGTAGTGAGGATGAGGCATACCACAGAGATTGTCATTTAGAGGCTGCAAAAGAATTTCAGAGTGATGATAGCATGGAAGCACAACTTTAGAATCTGTTTCATGACAGTACCTGCCGTTTCAATGTGTTACTGACTCGCACTTGCACATTGCCGGGCCGCACTGGAGAGTTGCGCACGTGCACCGACACCGCAGCGAAAGTGTTAAACTATAGTGACAGTTACCTATTAAAAAAGTTTTGAATCTGTTGCAAGGTATGTTGGAATTTATTCTTTATAATTACTCAAAATGGCCTGATGGTTACTAAACTGTCCAAACAACAAATTGTGTTACATGGTAAGCCTGGGTCAACATATGTATTCATCTGTCCTACACAAAATTATTTTTGTGAGGTACTGTCGAGCCACAACACCGTGAAGTTGTGTAAGTTGTTTAAGAACAAAAAAATTCTGTTGGGTTATAATTAAAAAATGTGAACATACTACCACTCACCTATATATATTGTACAAATGTTTCTTCAAGCACCAGACACATTCATAAATAGTCGTTTCAGGACACATGCTGGTTAACACTGACTGTTTTTGAACTGTTGGTGGCTATAAGTAAGTAGCAGCCTGTTGTTCTTTTCAAATAACTTCCATCCTGGATTTCCATTAACAATACAATTTCTTGGTTATGATCATACATGGCTAAAAAGTAAACGTACTGGTATTAACAAATACACACAATAACAAAAATCTATCTGTAGGAGTTATGGTTTGGTGCCTTCCAGACTGAAGCTGAAAGTTAACAGGAATTTTATTACTAATAACAGAGCGTACAGAAAAATCAAGTGAATGCAAGATAGATGTTCACCGCAAACAGAGGAAGGCTACAATGTCAAAGATATTCCTTCTTACAGGAGAGATAAATATGGCTGCTAAAGAGTTTTATTTATATGATATTTCATGTCATCAATGGCAATGTTCCCAAAGAGCCTCTTCTCCTTCCACTTATTTTGTCCAGGTGATACTGACTAAGGTATGGGGGAGGTCATTCGTTATGGCCATATTGAGATTGCTGGTTGGTGTTGCAGTTTTTGGGTTGTGGCAGCAGAAGGATCATTTGTGACGGCGACAAATAAAGTGGTGCATTGTCAACCATATCTTCTTCTGTGTACACCAGATGCAATTGTTTTTTAGCAACTGTAATAGTAAGAACACGAAGAGATGATAGTTTAGAAGTTACTGTCTCTAGTTCAACTGTCTGAAAATAAAACCATGCTCATTCTGTCTTTTCTTTGTGCTTTTCTTTCAACAACAACAAAGCCATCTACCATTTTTACATTTGTTTCATGTGACTTGAATTGTTGCAGATCAAGGCTCACCTTGAAATCATTTTTAGTATTCTGAATGATGTTCACCTGTGCCTCATTACAACATGTGTGTTGTCTTTTGACCGAGCGAGGTGGCGCAGTGGTTAGACACTGGACTCGCATTCGGAAGGACGACGGTTCAATCCCGCGTCCGGCCATCCTGATTTAGGTTTTCCGTGATTTCCCTAAATCAATCCAGGCAAATGCCGGGATGGTTCCTCTGAAAGGGCACGGCCGACTTCCTTCCCCATCCTTCCCTAATCCGATGAGACCGATGACCACGCTGTCTGGTCTCCTTCCCCAAAACCAACCAACCAACCTGTTGTCTTTTGTCCAAGCAGTACATGTATCAACTGTACTGGGTGTACCTCAGAAAATCCAGGCTGATTTCATATGATATAATCACAGCTGATGACCAGCTTCCCATGTAGTTGTGTGTTGACTGTATTATCTCCCCATTTCAGTACTCATTGAGGTCCAGAATACAGCAGCTGCAGTGCTGGTCTGACTGTACTGTCTTGTAGCACAATGTACTTGCAATCTGCTACTGCCTTGTGAAAGAAATTTTTGGTGAGCCTTGCGATTGGGGCAATGGTGGTCTTATTTATGCAATACACTGTTTCTCTGCCCAGACTAGGGCTGGTAACTCTGCAGTGGCCACTGGTTGTACTAGAGAGATGAAATCTTCCAGTAGGTTGAGTGGTTCTTCAGATAAAATCTCTGCTAATGGAGCTCGAAGGTCTTCTTTGAATGTAGAATGAATGCTCAATAGAATCCAGGTTATGGACTTGATCAACATAATTGCTGCCTTGAGTGTTCAATGCCAGCACTCCACAAATATGTTGCTGTGTAGACGGTAGGCTGTGATATGGTAGCACTGGACAGCAAAAAGGTTACATATCTCAAAGAACAATACAGACTCAAATTGGTGGCCCTGTTCAGTAGTGATGGACACTGGACAGCCAAAACATGAGTCAATTATATGAATGCTCCCACTGCCATTTCCACTGTTACACCTGGCATGGATGTCACATCAATCCAGTAAGTGATGCGATCGATCATGGAAAGAATGTACCAGCAAATTTCTGATTCCAGTAAAGGGCTGATCCAATCGATTGGAATATGATGTAACCAACCTTATGTATTCTATATTGCCCAAGCTTTCAATGAGCATGTCACTTGGACTTTGCAGCACTGGCAAGCCATTCAAGTTTGAGTCCACAGATTGCAATCTTGCTTCATATCAGGTCAGACAAACAAGCTTGATAGTAGGGGAGTCACTGTAAGCTATTGAAGATAAGCTTCCTAATAGTGAGCAAAACTAGTGGACAGAGCTGGTGTTGCAATACTACACCAGGCTTACATGGAGGAAGCAGGGATAGTGCACAGTTTCAGGTTCAGTACAGTCATAGACCTTGAAGTTCACAGATTTGCAGACCCTGTAGCTCAGCTTTGGTGAGATTGTCGTAGCTGATGTTAACTGACAGTATATTGACTCAAGAAATAGGTAATCCTCCATGACATTGTCTGCGCCCTTCAGATGCTTGACTTTGGCAGAAAACTGAACAACATAATCGAGGTGGTGGAACTAATGTGGGAATGGTCTTTTCTGGGATTGCTTATGGAAATCTGCTAGCTGTTGGTGGTCCATGTAAATTGTTAGCAGCCAATCTATCAGTTCTTCTGTGAAGTGGGGCACTGCCTCATGCATGAGCATAAGCCAGCCACTTACATTTGGACATGGTTACCTTCTGCAAAAAGAAAGGTAATGGGTGTTTTTGCTCGCAATTATTTGCTGAAAGACTGTGCCACCTGTGGTTTCACTTGCATCAGAGGTAATTGACAAGGTGTCAGGATGGGCCAATATTGTGGCTTGTAGTAAGCTGAGTTTAATTTGGTTGTAGGCCTGTTGAATTTTTGGGAGTCCATGGAAGAGTCCGTTTGCCGCATGTTCTTTTTTTTTTCAGCCAATGCATCCATCAGAGGCATGTGACATCTGTAAAAACTAATCATGCCAAGAAAATGTAATAACTTCTGATAGTTTCTTGGCCATGGAAGTTGACGAATATGTTCTGTTCATCGGGTTGTGGGTCAAACCCTGACTCAACTGGGGGAATGTCCTATAAATATTACTTCTGCTTGGTGCAGCTGGCATTTATCTTCATCACTATTCCAAAATGTTCAAGGGTCTCAAAAATAAGTCAAAGGTGTTTATCATGCTCTTGCAGAGATCCCAGAAAAACTATAATGTCTAAGTATAATAAATAGAATGGAAATTTGAGGAGAATTTTAACAATGAAGCATTGCCACCTTTGGGCTGCATTTTTGAAAACCATGAGGCACCAACAAGAATTTGTAGAGCACAAATGGTGCTATTGTAGCAGTTTTGGGTATGTCCTCAGTAGCTATGGGAATTTGCAGGTATGCTTTTTTAAAGTATAGAATACTGAACATGGAAGTGCCTGTTGAGGTTTGAGTATTCTTGGATATTTGTTATGGGGTAACAGTCAGGGCCTGCTAATCACCATATCATCTCTGACGGTCTTACTGTGCCTGCCTGCAGAAATTCCTTGATAGCAGTTTCATCTGCTCATAATCTAATTGGTAGCATATTATGTTATGTTATGTTAACCGGGGACCTAGAAACAACGGAGAGGCTCCATCCTCGCCGCAGCTGCAGTGGTCCGCAATCCCACAACGACTATAGCAGTCAACTTTACCCCTCCGCCGCCCCACTCTGAACCCAGGGTTATTGGGCAGTTCGGCCTCCGGTGGACCCACCAGGGAATGTCTCACACCAGACGAGTGTAACCCCTATGTTTACGTGGTAGAGTAATGGTGGTGTACGCATACGTGGAGAACTTGTTTGCACAGCAATTGCCGACAGAGTGTGGCTGAGGCAGAATAAGAGGAACCAGCCCGCATTCGCTGAGGCAGATGGAAAACCACCTAAAAACCATCTACAGACTGGCCGGCTCACCGGACCTCGACACAAATCTGCTGGGCGGATTTGTGCCGGGCACCGGCGCTCCTTACCGCCCGGAAAGCCGTGCATTAGACTGCACGGCCAACTGGATGGGGTTAATTGGTAGCATGCTGCACATCTTATGGTAGACCAGTGAGCCTGGTGTGGCATTAATTTTGTGCTCTGTGCTGTAGTTGACACCTCTCTGTTTGTATGCTGCACACATCATGTGGGGGATGCACAGGGCACAAGTAGGAGGTGCATGAGCACTATAAGAAACATTCACTACACTGGTCTGTATTTTTGGCACATAGTACACTGACTGTCCATGTGTGTAGTCTGTGGATGTCTCAATGGGTGCTGTCTTGTTCATTCTGGAAATCTGAGTCGGGGAGCTGTTCCCCTTTTAGCTGTCACAGATATGACTGTGTAGTGCCCACTTCCCTACTTAATGAATGTGCTGAAGCTTTATAATTCTCATCGTGTAGCCACAGCCTCTGATTTTTTCCTTCTTCATGACTTTTTGTTGCCACTTGTAGTTTGGATTTCAAACGCCGGCAGGTATTAAGTTATTGTAGACAAATGTCATATGTAGGGTCTGAAGGTGGTTGTGCAGGAAGATTTTTCTCAGAAGCTGCCTGTGAACATGCTGCCATACTGCCAGTGATACCAGGTTCTGACTCTCCACTGCTGGTTTGCCTGAGAATCCCTCATGTTAGATCAGGGAGAGGCAAAATCAGCTAAGAAATGCCGTGCCCAACATCGATTTATGAATGTCTGTGTCCACAAATTTCTATATAAATTTCTCATGCAAACCAGGCTCTACAGTGCACTTGACAGTTCCAAATAGTTTGATATGAGTGTCTGTTGCCCAAATTGTATGACACACATTGTGTGTTCAGTTTGTGCCTGTTCCCCAGGAATGATGCTCAGTTCAGAGCCAAGGTCAATAAGGAGATATTAATTTGTTGCAGTGTCTAACACATACAGTCTACCACCATATCTTTCATGTAGGGTAAAACTAGTTTGGCCCATTTCCTTGAGCTTTAGGCAAATTTGTTGTGCATTACAAGCCAGAGCACCAATTGAAACTGCATCTTGAATTTGGGTGGTTACACAACATGGAGCAATTGTGTACCCAGTCACTGAAATGTGAGTGAAACCTACACAGCCACAGCCATGAGTTGTGTTATTGTCAGCCATGGTTGTGGCAGTCATGGCTGGCTGAAGAACACTGCTTCCAGGGCAGTCGCTCTTGACATCACCCTCATGAGTTTATGTAATCACTTTGGTCTCCGCACTTCCATATAGTTGTGGCTAGTGTCTCATGTCAGGAATAAGCTGGCAATGTTCACTGTTGCACATCATATTCTAGTGTTGTCATTGCTGTGGGACTGCAAAAATTCTGTCAGGCAGCAATAATTTTTTTCCCTTGAATCTTATTTTTGCAACATCATCACTGGCTGTATCTGAAATGATAATTTAATTAACCAGAGCATCAAGAGCTTGCTGTCTTGCATAAGGGATTAAACAGCAAGATCATTGGTCCCTTGATCCAGGGATTGTTCATTCTGAATTAGTGACCTCCATAAAGTATGTGTTTTGATGATGAAAGTACATAGGAGCAGTGAGATTGAGGCATAAGGCAATACCAATGCCAGAGCTGAGAAAGAATTTATGGAGAAGTGTATGGATCAGGCCATAGGCAAGTCAGAGCATATGAGGCATCTCCTAGGGCTCATTCAATAGTGAAAAAAGGTACACCCTACTTTCGACTCCTGCCAGCCAACTGATGGATGAAGACAGTTACAAAGCAAGGCAGCAGATTTAGAATGGTAAGAGTGAGGAGGCTAAAAATTTAATGGACTTCAGTTGTACTGCCAATAATAAAAACAAGATGAGATAAATAGGTACAGCAGTTGGTGGGCATCCACAGGGCTTTGCGTGTGACAGGAGTCTTCCTGCCCACAGCCATATGACCCCCGCTCCATTGTAGTCAAGGTGCTAAACCACACTATTCAACAGAGTGAGAGCTCTACAATAGAAAATTAGGTGTGGCAAAAAAGGAGACAAATCATATCCAAAAATAATTAGAACAGAGTATGAGTGGGATGAAAATATGAGCTGGTCAAGGGGATAGCATTGGGCGTCCCCAGACCAGCGTGCAACGTGAGATACACCAACCCCAACCACATCACACATGTTCCAAAGGTAGCTTAAAACTCCTTATATTTGAAAACAAAAATTTCTTTCATGGAGAAAACAGAGACCCAGTTCATCCGTCTACAAATTGTGAATATTTGAGGCAAAGGATTCAGAATGCTATGCTTAAAATGGAGGGCCAAAAGAAGGAGGCACTCCACCAGAATATAAGCTATTGTTTGTAAGGCTCCACAACTACAATGTATAGGTGGCTTGTTACATTAAATAAAACTATGGGTTAACTTAGTTTGACCAATGCGGAGAACATGTAGGCTGGGGGAACGAGGAAGAATGCCATGCAGACTCCTTGATAATGCAGACTGTATTAGAGTGACTGTAGCCAACAAGACATTGTTCCATGTCTGAGTGAGCAAATGGCCCTGTAAACCTGCACAGGAGATTGGCAAAGTGAATGGGGGTTGAGTAATTGCTGCCAAATGTTCTCTCAGTTCCTGCCCTGGGATGTGTTAGATGGTAATGGAATTGTGGAATGGCAATTACATACAAGGCCTCGAGCTGGTACCTTCAGAACTGAAGACATAAAGTTCCAGCTTCAGCAAGGGAACTGTGTACAGGACTAGTCTGGAAGGCATCAGTGGCCACATGAACTCCACAATGGCAGTCTGAGTCTAAGGATTTAAAACCTGGTAACCATAGTACAGTCAGAATGACACCAAGACAAGCAAATATGGAAAAGAGTAGTACAATCCTCACCTCAAGAAGAGTGGGCAAGGAAGCAGATAGCACTAAGGTTCCACATGCAATTAATCTTTTGTTGCTGAATATGGGACAGCCAAACCAAGTCAGCTTTTTATCAAAAAGGAGGCCCTAAAAATGAGTCTGTGGAGCAACTTCTATATTCTGGGTACCCAAGAAGAGCTCTAGGTCAGGATGGACCATAGTATGATGACAAAAATGCATAACCTGCATTTTTGCAGGGGAGAACTGGAAACCATGGCAAAGAGTCCACACAGAAGCATGTCAGATGGTGTTTTGGAGCTGGCATTCAGTCAAGGCGACTAAGATGAGCTACATTAAATGCAAAAGTTGTCAACATAGAGTGTAGGGATGACCAGCAGTGCCACAGAGGTCACTATCCCATTTATGGTCATGAAGAAGAATGTGACACTCTGGACGGAGCCCTGTGGAATGCTGTTCTGCTTGGCCCATGAAGAGATGAGTGAAGTATCAACTGCAACATGGGACAACCAGTGGAGTAAAAACTGATGACATTGAAAGTCCCAGTCATGGTGGGAAAGTAAAATATGATGGTGCCAAGTGGTGTCATATGCCTTTGTAGGTCAAAATAAGACTGCAGTAAGATGCTGATGCTTAGAAAAAGCCTGCTGGATTGCCGTTTCCATCCAGATCAGATGGTCAGTTCAAAATCATCCTTCCTGGAAACTACACTGATAGGGGGACAAAAAGATCCAAGACCCTTTCAAGCAGTTTGAATGGCAAGTTGGTGAGGGTAATCGGTCAGCAGCTGTTGAGAGATGTTGGGTTTTCACTTGGTTTAAGGATTAGAACAATGATACTGTCTGGCTATTTTGAAGAGAAGACACCTTTGAACCAAATATGGTTGAAGACCCTGAGTAGATGTAGTCTTTGAGTAACATTCAGCTATTGGATCATCTGATTATGATCTGAATCAGGGCTTGGGACTGTATTGTGAGATGAGGCAAGAGTGAAGCAGTTCCCAATCAATGAAAGGTTCATTAATGATACAGCTTGGTAGGGGGTGCAACATAGGGGGTATCTTCAATTTGTCATTTCTATCCACCATGGCACCAACTGGTGTGGAGGGGACATGTAGAAAGGGGAATAGCAGTTTCAGCATTGTGGATGATCATGCTGGAGAAGTATTGCACAAATTCACTGATGTAAACTGACAGATAGGGGACAAAGATATCAGCAGAGACAGATAACTGCCAGCTTACCCTTTGAAGCACCCATTGTGATGGTCAGTCTGTCTGGCAGTGGCAAGGAAGTGACAGGATCACCAGAAAACTACAGTCCACTATCCTTGACATTGATTTGTTGTAGAATCTGAGAACATATTCTGATCTCAAATATAATGAGATATCTTAAACAGAAGGACCTCCTTCATGCCAACCAGCATGGATTTCAAAAACACTGATCATGATAAACCCAACTCGCACTTTTCTCATATGAAATACTGAAAGCTTTGGATCTATGCATCATGCAGATGCAGTATTTCTTCATTTCTGAGAGGCATTTGACTCATTACCACTTCTATGCTTATTGTCAAAAGTATGATAATATGGAACATCAACTGAAACTTGTGACAAGATTAAGAATTTTTTGGTAGGAAGGATGCAGCATGCTATCTGGGATGAAGAGTTATTGTCAAATGCAGATGTAACTTCAGGTGTGCCCCAGAGAAGTGTGTTGGGACCCATGTTGCTCATGTTGTATATTAATGACATTGCAGACAATATCAATAGTAACCTGCAGATGACATAGTTGTCTATATTGAAGTACTGTCTGATGAAAGTCGCATAAATATTCAGTTAGATCTCGAGAAGATTTCAAAGTGGTGCAAAGATTCGCAACTTGCTTCAGATGTTCAGAAATGTAAAATTGTGCAGTTCACAAAATGGAAAAAGGAAGTATGCTGTGACTTTGATAGAAATGCATCATTCAGGCATAACATTTTGCAGAGATATGAAATGAAATGAAATGAGATGATCACATACACTCAGTTAGGGTAAAACAGATGGTAGACTTCAGTTTATTGATAGAATACTGGCAAAATCTAGATAGACTACAAGGGAAATTTATTACAAATCACTCATGCAACCTATTCTGAAATATTGCTCAAGTGTGTGGGACCTATACCAAATAGGATTAGCAGGTGATATTGAGCATATACAGAGAAGGGCAACACAAGTTGTCACAAGTTTGTTTCACTCATGGGAGAGTTCACAGAGATGCTGAAGAAGCGGAACTGGCAGGCTATTGAAGATATACCTAAACTATCCCAAGGAAATTTACTGACAATGTTTCAAGAACCAGCTTCAAATGACGATTCTAGCAATATACTACAATCTCTTACTCACTGCTACATATAGATCATGAGGAAAGATTAGATTAATTACAGCACACACAGATGTGTTCTTCCTGTACTCAGAACATGAATGGAACAAGAAGAACACCTGATAACTGGTACAGTGGGACATATTCTATGCCAAATAATTAACAATGGCCTGCAGATTGTAGATGTAGAAAGTGGACACTGTCACAAATATCATTATGTAATGACCAGTGCGTTGTAGCCATGGCACTAGGGGAAGAAACTGTTAGGTTGACAACTGGAAAAGTGCTATGGGCAGCTACCATCATTAAGAAGATAAAGATTGTAGTCAGTAGGAAGCTGATCAAGTTCTGCTAGACAAAGTGGTACCCCTCTACAAGGGGTGCCACACATTCAAATTCTCAAGAAGGAGATGCATGCATTTGTTAGTTAATTCCTGTATCCAGTGTTTTCTTTTTGTATATTACCTTGTTCATACTATCTGTAACTATGTTCACTTGCATATCGTCTGTTGGCATTTTGGTGTTTCCTTGTGAACTGCGCAAGCACACAGAGCTGGGTGGTTTACTTACAACTGTGAGTGGGGCCACATACTACTGGACTTACTTGTATTCCTATATGTAATGTTCTGGTTGAAAAGTTACTAATGCAATGATTTTGCATGCAAAATTCTGTATATCAGGGTTGACTTGGATATTGGGTTTTCACTCTGTATTCTGGCTTGGTTCATGGCATTGTGTGTGCTATTATGTGTTGACATCTCCCATTTATTTCGTAGGTCTTGTATATTCAATGCTTTATCTCAATGGTATATGTCATCCAGCTCTTGCACGAGTGTCTCAGTCCCATTTTATGAGTACACACTGCACATGTTTTTTACAATCACTATGTATCTAACATTTTGTCTGTATTAAGGATTCTTAATCCTTTCTTGTGGCTTACCTTAATGCAGTTCTCTGAAAGCAGTCATCACATAATACAAGGTGTCCATAAAAGCCCCCTTTACAATTTCAAAATTTTATTACAACAGCAGTTGTTGAAATGTTTTAATAAAATTTATTTTATTGTAATCACTGTTTACTAAAGTTCTTATACATAATAAAATTTTGTGTTTCAGATACTCTGTTGACACAAGGAACTGAACCTCTATAAAATGGCAACTCCTCAAGACAAGGCAAAACAAGTGTCCTGGTTTATTGAGACAAAATCGGATTTTCAGACCCAACGAAACTTCAGAACGAAGTTTGGAAGAGATCTACCATCACGCCTTTCAATCCATGCATGGCACAAAAAATTTTTGGAGACAGACAGTGTTGGATAAAGGTAGGAGTGGGCAACCAAGAACACCTGAGGAAAACGTCAATCGCATTTTATGTCTTCATTTGTTCACCTACGAAGTCCATCTGCACTGCTGCCAGACAGTTGCAACTACCACGTTCAACTGTGCATAAGGTCCTCCACAAGAACTTATGGTTGTATGCTTACAAAGTGCAACAGTTACAGACGCTTGAGTCAAATGACAAGCCAAAACGGACAGAGTTTGCACTCAATGCACTCAACATGCTGGAGAACCTTTCAAAGGATGAAGCATTCCTCAAGTGAGTTTGTTTCAGTGATGAGGCAACTTTTCATGTTTCTGGGACATTAAACAGACACAGTGTGAGAATCTTGGGATCTGAACACCCCCATGTGACTAGGAAGCTTCACCGGGATAATCCAAAAGTGAATGTATGCAGTGAAATCATGTGCAACCAAATAATTAGTCCATTTTTCTTCAATGAGTCAACAATTACTGCAGACGTTTACCTCAATCTTTTGACCAAATATGTAGCACCACAACTGATTGACTTACAACCAACTGTCATTTTCCAACAAGATGGTACACCACCACATTGAGGACTGCATGTTCGTCAGTTCCTCAATGAAACATTTCCAAGCAGATTGGGAGGGATGGGCCAATTCCTTGGCCACCACGCTCACCAGATATCTCTACCTTGGACTTTTTTTTATGGAGGTATGTAAAAATATTGTGTATCAAACACCGATATGGGACATTGCTGACTTAAAGCCAAGGTTTTGTAATGCCATTGCCACCACTGATGAATCAGTGCTACAGTGAACATGGCAAGAAATTGCGTACCGTCTTGATGTCCTTCATACAACTAAAGGCGCCCATATAGAGGTCTATTAAACAGTGTCAAAATTTTTTTTGTAAACACTGATTACAATAAAAGAAATGTTGTTAAGATATTTCAACAACTGCCATTGTAATAAAATTTTGAAGTTGTAAAGGGACTTTATGGACACCCTGTATTATTTATTTGCAACCTTGACTATCAACAGATTTTATTAAGAAAAATTTTTAACTTTTTGTAAAATATACAAGAGCACTGCAGTGGATGTCTCCTCCAATTCTGAAGGTGAGTAGTGTGTGCCACAGAAGTTATTGTTGAAACCGTTACTGTTTATTCTATAAACAAATAAAATACCTCTATCATTAGAAGTAATTAGTAGTTATTTTTGCATATGATGCATATGTCTAACATTAATTTTGGTAGTAAGGTGACAGAACCAATAATTGACATACAAGAAATGTAACTACATTTACTTGAGATTCAGGAATACAAGCGAATGTTGGGTACAAACATAATTAATCTACAGGTTCTTTAGTCTTTTGGGAGATTGTGTATGTTTTAATTCATTGTATTATGGAACATTAAATAGTACTCATAAATAAAAATGTAAACATAATTGTAAGTGCAGGCAACATTAGTTGACACTACTCAAACTCAAAATTTTCACTAGTCACATAAAATATTCAGTAGTTAAAAAAAAAAAAAAAAAAAAAAAAAAAAAAAAAAAAAAAGACTATTGTTACTTTGAAAATAAGTGGACCTTTGCATATCACAGTCAATACTGGTTTGGAATTCATAATTCAAATTTTCATTAGTATGAAAACAATGGAGTGCTACTCACCATATAGATGACACATTGAGGTCCAGACAGGTACACTGAAAACACTGTTATGCAATGAGCTGTCAGCCAAAGCCTTCTTCAGAAAGGAAACACACACACATTCGCACATGCAAGCACACCTCTTGCACCAATGACCACTACCTCCAGCCGATCCAGCAGTAATACAGAGATGGGTGGGGGGAAGGGGAGTATATGAAGGTATGAGTCGGGGGAAAGAAGTGAGTACAGCCTGATGGTGCTTGTAGGGACTAGACAGTGGTAGGGCCAGGCTGCTAGACACAGTGTCAACAGGTGAAAGCAGAAGAGCAGAGAGGAGGAAAAGACCAGTGAGACATGTTGACAGAAAAAAGTGCACATTGAGGTTGAGGGGACATGAACTGGGAGGAAATGATAGGACAGAGGGGGGCAGAAATTGTTGGGTGGAGGCAGTATGGGGACAGTAGGTCACTACTGTAGGCTGAGGCCTGGATGATTTCAGGAGCAGAGAATGTGTTGTAGAGATAACCCTCATTTGCACTGTTCAGAAAACCTGGTGGTGGAGACAAGGATCCAGATGGCCTTGGGTTTTGAAGCAAACACTGGAATAAAGCTCATTATGATCAGCTGTCTGTGATGCCATCTGGTAGAAAGCTGCTCAGTAATGATGCAAATATAAAAAGGTGTGCAATGATTGCACCAGTGCTGCTTTCACAGGTAGCCCGGCCTCTGATGGGGTGGGATAAGCTTGAGTCAGGACTTGAATGGGAAGTGTGGGTGGGTGGAATGGGCAGATCCAGCACCTCAGTCTTCCAGAGGGATATAATGCATGTGATAGGAGGTTGGGGTTGGAAGTGGCATAGGGATGGAGTAGGATGTTTTGGAGGTTGGGTGGGTGATTGACCACCCCTTTAGGAAGGGTGGGAAGGATCTTAGGTATGATGACCCTCATTTCAGGGCATCATGATAGATAATGATGGCCCTAAAGACGGATGTGGTGTAAATGTTCTTGTCAGGGGTGCTACTGGGTGACAAAGGGCATGTCTCTTTGTAGTTGGTTCTTGGGGGAGGATATTGAACAGGACATTTGTTTGCAGACTAGGTCTGGGGGAATTGAATGTGCCTGTCTGTGAATGCCTTTGTGAGACCTTCAGCATAATGGAAAAGAGAATTCTCGTGAGTGCAGATAGACCATCCCCAGGTGGCTAGGCTGTATGAGAGGGATTTTTTGGTGTTGAAGGGGTGGCAGCTTCCAAAATGCAGGCAGGCTGGCTGGTGGATTTAAAGTGGACAGAGGTATAGATGGCACTATAAGGGAAGAAGAGGTAAATTCCCAGGAAGATGGCATGCTTGGGAGGAGGATCAGGTGTAGCAGATGAGAAAGAAGATGTTGATCTTGTGAAGGAATAAGGATAGGGTGTCTTTGCTCTAAGTCAAGATCATGAAGATGTCATCAGTCAACCTGAACCAGACCAGGGGTTTGGAGTTTTCGGAGGCTAGGAAGGTTTCCTTTAGATGGCCCACAAACAAGTTGGCATAGGAAGGGGCCATGTGGCTGCCCATGGCTGTGTCATAGATTTGTTTGTATACCTACCCATTAAATGAGAAGGAGTTGCGTGTTAAGAGAAAGTTAGTAAGGTGTATGAAGAAAGAGGGGGTGGATTTGGAGTCAGAAGGATGTTGCAAGAGGTAGTGCTCAGTAGTGGCAAGACCATGGGCATAAGGGGTGTTGGTGTGTAGGGAAGTGATATCAGCAGCCACCAGTAGTGATCCAGGAAGTAAAGAAGTGGGGATGGTGGATACTTGGTGAAGGAAGTGGTTGCTGTCTCTGACTTGGGAGTCTTGATTTCACAAAATTGATAGGAAATGTTTGTCAATGGGGGCCGAAATTCTTTCAGTGGGTACACACTAACTGGGTACAATGGAGCATCCAGCATTGATGGGTTTGTGGATTTTGGCGAGCCTCTCCACCTAGAAACTCTGCCACAGTGATCCTAACCCAGTCCAACATAGACTCCAATCCCTGTTTAAAGGCTTAGTCTGTTTCCAGAATATCTGTCCTGAATCGATTTCCCTCATCAATCCTATGAAACCCAGCACATGCACACATATACTACATGCTCCACAAATCCACAAAACCAACAATTCTAGATGAAACTTTGTAGCTAGTTAGTGTGCTCCCACTAAAAGAATTTTGGTCCTCATCTTGAAATCTAGCCTCCCAAGTCAGAGATACTAACCACATCCTTCACTAACTATCCACCATCCCCATCCCTTTACTTCCTGGATCACTACTAGTGACTGCTGATACCACTTCCCTACGTACCAACACCCCCCACACAAATGGTCTTGCAGTTGCTGAACACTATCTCTCCAAATGTCCTTCAGATTCCAAATCCATTGCCTCATTCTTCATGCACTTTACTAACTTTATCCTAACACACAACATCTTCCCCTTTGAATGGAAGGTATAAAACAAATCTGTGGCACATACGTGGACTTACACATGGCACTCTCCTATGCCACCCTGTTTATGGGCCATCTAGAGAAAACCTTCCTAGCCTCCCAAAACCTCAATCCCCTGGTCTCGTTCAGTTTGACTGATAATATCTTCATGACCTGGACTTAGGGCAAAGACACCCCATCGTTATTTCTTCACAACCACAAAATCTTCTTTCCTATCTACTTCAGTTGGTCCTATACCCCAGTGTGCCACCTTTCTGGAGATTGACCTCCACCCACTGTATGGCTCCTTCCACACCTCTGTTCACATTAAACTCACCGACCGGACAAAGTACCTGCATTTTGGCAGCTGCCATCCTTTCCACGCCAAAAAATCCCTGCCTGGCCATTGGGAATAGTATACCTGCAGTCACAAGAACTCTCTTCACCCTGGTGCTGTGGGTTTCACAAAAGTTTGTGCAGACAGGCACATTTCATTCCCTCAGACCAAGTCTGCAAACAAATTCCTATGTTATATCTCCCCCTGCCCCAAGAACCAACTACAAAGGAGCATGTCCTTTTATCACCAATACCATCCCAGGCAGGAAGAATCGCAGCACATCCTTCTTCAGGCCTGTGATTATCTATCATCACGCCCTGAAATGAGGGACATCCTAAATAAAATCCTTCCTACACTCCCTACTGTGGTGGTCCATCACTCATCCAACCACCACAATGTCCTACTCAATCCCTATGCCACTTCCAACCACGCCCCTCGGTACATGGATCATACCCGTGTGAAGACCTAGGCGATGGACCTACCCAATCCACCTACCCAACACTTCCCATTCAGGCTCTGTCATAAGCTCATCCGACCCCATCAGAGGTGGGGCCATCTGTGATAGCATCCATTTCATATACCACCTCTGCTCAATCACTCCACACATTTTTATGTTGGCATGACTACTGAGGATCTGTCCAGCAGGATGAATGGCCACCATGAAATGTGGTCAACAGAAGAGTCAAATGCACTGTGGCATGATGTGCAACTGATCATAACGTGTTTTATTTCAATGATTGACTCACAACCCAAGCCATCTCAATCCAGCCCTCCACCATGAGATTTTCTGAAGTGCGCAGATGGATGTTAGCTGAAGAACACATTCTCTGGTCCTGAAATCGTCCTTGCCTCAGCCTAAGATAATCTACTCTCATACCCTCCACCCAACAGTTTCTGCACCCTCTTATGTATCATCTTGCCCCAATCCATTTCCCCTCACCCCCATTGTGTGCTATTTTCTGCCAATGTACTAGCAGTCTTTTCTCCTTTCTGGTCTTCTCCTTTTCTGCTCCCTGTCTGTCTACCTCTCCCTCCCTTCCCTACAGCCTTCCAACACTACACCTGGCAGCCTTGCTCTGCCACTGTCCTGCCTTGCCCTCTGCGAGGCAGTGCTCACTGCTGCCCCCCCCCCCCACCTGTACCCTGCTATCCCTCCCCATCCCCTCCCCCTCTCTGGATTGTTGCTACTTCTGTTTGATGCAACTGCCTTCCTGCCAAAGCGGCAGGAGATAGAAGTCCTGTGTGCATGAAGTGTACTTATCACTACACTAGTTCTTCATGCTTTTTTCTATTTTTCTCTGTCTTTTTCGGTTATAATTGCTTTTCATCAGCATTTTCTTCTTCCTCATCATGTGTGTGTATCACTATCAACAAATATACTAATGTCATCCATACTGCTGCCTGACTCAATCCATTCCTCCTCATCTTTGAAATCTGAGATCACTGAAATTGTTCTTTTCTTATGCACTTTCAGCTTTCTGCATATCTCTGCTTTAATTTGCTGCCTGAGTTTCTTTGCAGTGTCAGATTGTTCTTTCATTAGTTTTTGTGATTCTGCTCTCTCAGTTTTTAGTCTTTCTATTTCTATCTGGAACTGTTCCTTCTTCTCATGATATTCCTGCCATTGGTCGGAAGTCAAAACTCTTCAAACTTTTTTATCTTCTTTTCACTATATTTTTTGTATTTTGTGGCCAAAGTAATGTGTGTTTAAATGGTGAAGGAATCAGTTTGTACCCTTGCTTGCTATTAATACTTCCACCTGATCATTACTGGGAAATATCACAAATTTTTACTGAATTCTTCGATGTGAATGTTCTCTTCTCTTTGTTTATTTCAGTTTTGGTTCGCCATGCATCTTCCACTTTTTTATTTTCAGTTTCTTCATTATTCTGTTTTTCCTCTGGGTTGGCAGTTCTTTCTTCCATTTCTTCACTCTGATATTCCTCAGAGTGGTTTGTGTGATCAATGTCTTCAGCAGACTGGTACACAAAGAATTTTCACAATTGTTTTTAATTTCCTTCCAAAGCAAAAACAAAGACTGGTCATTCATATTTCCCTCTCACATACTATTAGAAGACTAAAGCTAGAAAATGTTAATGAATGCCAGAAAGTTTATCTTTCTCAAAGTATTTTTCAGGAGATTCTAATCCAACTCTAAAGCTTAATTCTTCAGAGGTGCCAGGTCTGTAGGTGGGAGGCGTAAAATCACCTCTGGATTCCATGGAACAAGTCCAGTTGTCCTGAATCCAGTCTGCAGGATGGAAGGTGTAATGAACTCATCCAAAGTCTGTTCTAATAAGGGTGAAAAATGAATCTGCTTAATCATTGGTTGATAAGAGTGTTGCACTCACCAGTGAAGCACTTTGTCTTCTGTCTTTCCTCTAACACATGGAAGACAGCAATGTCCACAGTCTGAAGAATTTGGAAGCAATGCTGTAAGTATTATACAATAATCACTACAAAACTTGCTAGTGTGTAAGGGAACATGTGGTTCATACCCATCAATAAACACAATGACTAGCAATGGTATTTTCTTTTCTAGGAGATAAGGCTGGAACACATTTGCAATACGTTCAAACAACAGTGCGCCCATTATCCAGCCTGTTTAAGATTTACCTATTCACTATATTTTGACTCTCCTAATTTCTGTGGTACTGTGATGTATTTTAACACCACTGATGGAGGTGCTAATTTCTCTGGTAATTTCTGTGGTACTGTGGTGTATTTTAACACTATTGATGGAAGTGATAGTTGCCTTTGTGTTACCAGTAACCAAAACCACTAGAATTTTTTTTAATCACTGTTCAGTTACTGGTAGACATTTTTTTGTCCTCTTGGGGCTGACACTTTGTTTCCTTCAGGCTTCAAAAAGAAAATAGTTTCAACTACGGTACATTAAAAAAAGCTTTCAGGACCATTGAGAATTGTCTCAAAATTGTTTTCTATTAAATAGACATCTACCTCAGCATACCATCTCTTTACAGTTTCCTCCTTTACTCCTGCCCTACTTGAAGTATGGTTCTGTGCCATTCTAATGCCAATATTATAATGGCACTTTAAGGTTTTCCCTGGACAGTCACACATAAAGGGATTTTTCCATTTCAGTTGTTCAATGAGGTGCTGCACACTATCCATACGTTCAGGTTTTGTAATGGTAAATCTAGCATTAGCCGTAGTAACAATCCAGTGTACTAGTATGCGCCCTTTTCTTTGGTAAGAACTGTGTCTCGATCCATCTGATGATTTCTATGCATTTTCCTCTGACTTTGTACGTTAAGGTAATTCAAGGAACTGAGAAATTTTTTGCTGCTGTAGCAACAGCCATTCCACTAAATACAGTGTCAATGGTATGCTACATTTGTTCCTCTGGTTAACTGAGCATCTTCCACTTCACTTGAGGCATTGTGATAACCTACATAAGAGAAAAACTTGAAGTCAAAAATGTACTTCATCTGAGCACTGTGTGACAAAGCAAGCAGGGATCTCTTTACTTCCTCTCTTGTTTTGTCATCTGCCTCCTTAAATCTATTTTTCATTTTTGACTAATTACCAGTAACATACACAAGTATAATCTGCATTGTCATAGAAGAGAAAGGTTGGCCCTCAGTCTTAAGAAATGTAGCACCAGATCTAATTTTGTGCTTAGTTTTGAGTATTAATCAATTTCCTAAATTATTTTGACTATTCCTAGATAATATCCTTCATTATAAGGTGAAATCAGTAATTGTTTCATGACTTAGATTCTACTGTTGACTTACAAACAAATATAAATTCTGCACTACTTACAAACATTTGGAAGAAGAACTGTTAGGATTCTTAACCCTTTCAGACCTGGCGTCCAGTATGTTGGGCACTGAATTTCGTACACATTTTATAACAGCAAACGGTTTCATTCACCATTGAAACCCAGTTGCCTGTTTACTGGACATCTCTTGTGTTAAGTTCCATGCATCTTGCTACCCTCTGTTGCTGGAACTGTGTACTGCATCGAAAAACAATCAAGATGGCGGACCCGTTGCGAAATGCTCCAGGTAGATCATACTTACGTGTTAAATATTGCAATATACACATTTTCTGGTGCTCAAAAAAAAAAAATATTTGGTAAGAGCCATATGTAGAGATTGCATTTAACATAAGAGATGTGAGATTATGAACATAATTGAGCTATTATGACACTAAATTACGTCATCCAAAATTCCGGACATCAGGATTCAGCGGTAATATTATTTCCCTAATAAGCCGCAGTGAAGGCATTGATATAATGGTTGTTTTCAATCTACTATTGTCTTATAACATCCTTTCAATTAATGTTGTGTTTCTCTTTAGATTCATAGCATAATATATTAGCTAATAAATTATTTTGTCTGTGGTATCCAGTAATTAGCTTTGTATTTTATGTCGTTTTCATCTGTAACATACATGGTAGTGTGCAAAAACTCAATTTTTGCTTGTAGATCACAGGAAGGTATATGACACAACAAATCCAGATCACATTAAGGAGATCCTGGACCTCTTAGCAGCAGGAGATGTTTCTGATATCGATATTTCAGATGACGAAGGTGATCTTGAAAATATTCCAGGTGCTGTTTCCGCAACTCCAAGCATGGGAAGTGAGAAAATGACAGCGAAAGATGATTTGTTGGTGACACAATTTGAATTCACAGAAGGTGCAGTGGAGGTAGTGTCAGTTCATAATGATCTAGAAGGTGACTAAGAGCCACATGAGCTATCTGTACATGCAGGGACTGTATGTAATAGTGAACCAGAATATGATTATCTCACTAGGAAAGAAGAAATAAAGTATAGGCTTCACCCTTGGTCACCTGCTATTCATTTTGAGCATCAAGAAATTGAAGAACCTGTCCGTTACTTTATGAAATATGTAACTGAACAAGAATGGGAAATGTTTTCGAGAAACACAAATATATACACATTACAGTCTTGTTATACAAATTTCAAACCAACTAATCCAGATAAAATAAAGGCACTCATTGGCCTGCATATAGCGATAGGAAACTTGAAATTTACTCAAGTGAGACTTTACTGGGACAAGTTTGTTGGAATAGGTTTATTCTTAGATTCTATGACTAGAGATAGCGTTTTCAGTTGCGAAATGCTCTGCATATTGTAAACAATTTGGAACGCCCTGCAAACTCAAATGACACATTGTATAAAGTTTGACCTCTGTACAGTGCCATGAGAAGAAGATGTTTAGAACTCTCCCTTGAAGAATCTTTATGTATTGATGGACAGACGGTTCCATTCAAAGGTCAGCCTTCAATCAAGCAGTATGTGAAAGGCAAGCCGTGTCCTTAGGGAATTAAAATATTTGTTTTTGCTGGAACATCTGGTGTTGCTTATGACTTCCTAATATATCAGAGTAGTGCGACTGAGCTTGTTGAACTGAACAAGAAACTATTTGGTTTAGGTGTGTCTGTTATTCTCCATTTGTGTGACAGAATAAAAAGTGAAGGACAGAAGCTATATTTTGACAATTACTTCTCTTCTTATCATCCTCTTCAGGTACTAAAACACAGAAAAATGTTTGCTACTGAAACAGTTCGTGTAAACAGGTTTTTTTCTCCTACGTTGATAAGTGACAAAGATATCAGAAAGAAGGAGAGAGGATTTTCTGATCAGGTTGTCAGTAGGGGCAATAATGTAGTCCTGACAAAGTGGCTTGATAACAGAACTGTGGTATTGGGTTCAAATTTTGTTGGAATAGGTAAAGAAGACATTGTTGAACAATGGGACAAAACTTCAAGATCATACATAAAAGTCAGGTGCCCTGAAGTTGTTAAATTGTATAACGAATCAATGGGTGGAGTAGACTTGTTTCATCAGTTGATTGGATTGTACAGAATCATTATTACATTCAGAAAATGGACTCTAAGAATGCTGATTCATGCTGTTGATTTTGCTTTGGTCAACAGCTGGTTAGAATATCGAAAACACTGTTCAGTGAAAAAAATTCAAGACAACAAAGTACTTGACTTACTGCATTTTTGAATGAGTGTAACTGAAAGTCTTGTGAGAGTAGGACAAACACAAAGAGAAGAAGAGGTAGGCCAAGCGGTGAAGAAGCTGGAAAAGAGACTCAACAGAAAAGATTCAGAGCAGAGAGACGACCTCAATCAAATGTACAATACGATGGTATTAACCATCTCCCAGTGGTACATCAATGCAAAGATGGAGGTAGATGCAAAAACACACCATGTCATGGGAAATCAAAAATAATCTGTTCAAAATGTGATGTTCACCTTTGCCTAAAAAAAGAAGCAAATTGTTTTGTGGTCTTTCATACAAAATGGATGTAAAGAAAACTGTCTTCTGCAAGTTTTCAACTTATTAACTGTTCTATAAATCACAATACCAGTAGTTAAAATTATTAACGTAATGTATAGATTCCTGTATTTTGTAAAAAAATTCCACTCTTGAAAAGATTTTGCACAATAAATATTGCTGTATAATTTGTAACTACTGACTTTTTATTTCACATTACCAACATCTCTGAGACCCAGTGTCCAATTTATTGGACAACGTTTCATTTTTTAAACAAAGTATGACATATTGAAATTTTGCTCAAATATACAATAAATAGGTCCATATAGACACGATAAAGTGAAAAGAAAATTTTTTCTATTTTTAAAATAATTCAGGACTGAGGGGTTAAAGTATTAATTTGGCTCTATTCGAAAACATATTGGCAAAGCCATTCCTTAATTAATTCCAAAATAATTATCTGATTTGTCCAAAGTATTATTTGCGTAACTATATTTCATTATTTAAGCAAATAATTCAGCCTACCTTTTGTGGTAGAAGGAACTATTGAAAAGAAGAAAATTTTCATTGTATTCAGTTAGATGAGTGAGTTATGTTTTAATTGTAATTTCTGTAACTTAAACATCAAACAATGTGTAGTTTCACTGCCTATTATTGTGAGGATATACAAAGGACTGATGTTTGGTCGCAAGACAGTAAGCCCAAGGCCGATTTTCATTGGTAAATTATATACTGTTTCAACCAACAGCAATGCATCAACTGAATAGTGGAATTAGTGTAACACAAATTGGCCATGTGTTAAAACAATGACAGTGTCTATTCAGTTTATTTGAGAAATAGTGTCACATGCACCTTATTATTCTGCATGAACTGTGAACAGTGTGGTTAGGTTTTCACTGCTCATAGATATTCAACAGCAAACTATTGTAGCAGTATGCTGATGTTTGCCTGCAAACTATTAATGAGGCTTATCAAAAGTTAACCAATAGTGAACTGGCCTTACCACTGTGTAATATTGGGGTGGGGGGGTTTGAACAGTAGTCAGTGTTGAACTTCCACCCCCCCACCCCCATTTTTCAACCAGTATAACTATGCAGTATGTCGACACTGAGGACTATCAACAAAGGAACAAAGCAGGAGAATGTCACAACTGGTAGTTGATTACCTGAGCTCTGGTACTTGACATGTTACATATCAGTGGTTGACATAGGGTGTCAACTACTAGATTGATACATTTTACAACAAATTTAAGACAACATCTACAGAAATACACTTTTGAGAAAGCAAGATATGCAAACAGTATCAAAAATATATTGAAATTTATCAACTTAATTGTAATAGGTTTGGATATACTACCTAAAGCAACATTTGAAAATTTGTGTTGGATCGGGACTTGAACCCAGATTTCCTACTTATCACAAAAATCACCTTGCTATCAGAGCATGCCCCCCAAACTGACCCAAAGTTTCATATGTCACACACCTATCTATCACGCAATTAAATTAAACTTTTCCTTTTTAACACATTGTAACACAGAGGCTAATTGCTGTATGAGTACCAGACTTGATAGCATTAATGTCAAGGACATGGGGAAGAGAAATAATGCAGAATCAATTCAACTGAAACACTTTTTATGTGCTGCTAAAGTACATCATGTCATTACATACCAGTACCATTACTGCTACAAAAGGAGCTCAATATGGCACCCATCAGTCTTCAGATAGCCCCACTACCAGAAATCTCTGGGAGTGAGACCAGGTGATTGTGCTGGCCAAGCATTTGGAAATGATTGGCTGGTAATTTGATCGTTTCCAAATGTGTTTCAGAGAAGCAGGTGAACTTCATGAGCAATGTGTGGGGGGGGGGGGGGGGGCCATCTTCCATGAAAACTATTGAGGTCAATGGGTCTCTCTCCTCTAGCGTGGGTATGACATGCTGGTGAAGTACCTCTAGCCAGTCACACTGCATGTCTTTGGTCCTTGACTGCCAAGCTGTTCCAAAACAAATGGGCCAATAATGAACATAGCTGTGAAGCCAACTATACCGGTGACATGTTCACGGTACAGAGGAACTTTATGTGCGGTGACTGGAGGTGAAGATCCTCATACTCAGCAATTCTGTGTGTTCACCTCGCTTGTCAGAGAAAAATGAACTTTGTCTGTCCATAGGATGGTCCAAGACCAGCCCTCATCAAACTCAATCCTTGCGAAAAAGTGGACAGTGAAGTCAGCACGTCATTGTGCTTCCTGTGGTGCAAGCTGCTGTACGACATGGATCTTGTACAGATACCACTTGAGAATGGTTCAGAGCATATTATGTACAGTGGACCAAGGGATGTTCAACAGTCATGACACAGCAAGTGGACTGCCTGACAATCGGGGATTGCACAAAATGATTTCGTCAACCACCTGTGGTGCAACCAGTCATCTTCCTCTTCACGGACTGATGCCCAGTTCATCAGTAGATTCAGACTTCTTCATCATGCTCCATACAGCAGGTGGAGAAAGAGGACCCATCAAGAATCCTTTCAACCAGCGGTATTATCAAAGTGCAGCTGCAGCATTAGTGTTGTTTGACAATAGAGCTTCACCAATAATGCCCTGCTCCTTTTGTCCAAGCTCACATTAACATATAAACCAAGTGCACTGAGACTGGTCAGGTGTGTGAGACTATGAATCACGATGACTGATCAAGGCACCTGGTGGCCATGGTCAGAACAGAAGGGTTGTGCCATGACACATGGAAATCATGCACCCCATATTCTAGACATTAATGCTACCAAGTTTGGTACTTGTATGGCAATTAGTTTCCATGTTCTAACATATTAAATAGGGAAAGTTTAATTATAACCAGCTGGTATTTCTTCTGACAAATTTGTGGAACTTCAGATGCAGGTGGGTGCAGAATATAGGATACATGATACATACATAGAGTAACACACTTTTATTAAAGACATTTGCATTATACATCCACCCATAAATAGAACACAGTGCTTACTAAACAGCCAGAGAGAATCCTCAAACAGCTGTCGGTGGTCAGTGATGTTGTTTTGGTCGATAGTCATCACAGAGCTGCCTCATCCCCTCCCCTTTCCCAGCAGTGCAGGGCACGGGCGGGGAAATGAAGAAGTTGTGCCGAGGTCAACAAGGTGACATGGTGGTGGTGGTCAGACAGTGTCAGGTGTCATGCGTGGCAAGTTCACGTGACCAGCCTTGTCATGGCTGGCCCGGAAGGAGGCACAGCTGGACTATTTCTTGCAGGTGTGAATCTCTTCCTGACCAGCCCTGTTGTGTCTGAGGTAGGAACCATGCACGGCTGAACCATTTCTCATAAGTGATGAGATGCATGATCAGTCATGCTGTGGCTGGCACTACCATGTGAGATGATGGGCCATTTCTCAAAGTCACGGTGGGTGTTGTACGAATGCTGAACAGGTAGTGTATATATGGCTGACATGGGAAACATCTGATGTGTTCACACAGGATGCCAGTGGCAAGACCAAAGAGGGGGAAGGGTGGAATGTTGGTGGCATGGAAGCTAGCATGTGGAGGCCACCTGTACCAAAAGGCCTCTGATCCAAGCAAAGTGACAGCATGTGTTAAGAGAGTGGTGCAATTCATGTGACTCACTAACTTATTAGCCAATGTGAACTTTGATGGCCGTGGCCTATGTGGTGACTGTACTTGATGGGCTGGCATGCTGGGTACCAATCCGTTTTGGGTTGTGTTTGAAGTCAGTGTAGGCAGAGATCCAGACGTAGAACCCAGCATTGTTGTGTTGCACTCATGACAGAAAAAGGCGTTGAAGTTGTTGGTGACAGTTGAAGGTGAATAGTGGAACTGACAGTGGTTGCACCAGCATCATGTTGCGTTCGATTGCCCCGATGTGTCCTGAACATGGGGTTGTAGAGCATTGTCAACCTGTGATAGCTGTGTGGTAATCTAATGTGGAACCACTGTGAATGTAGTCAGTGAAGTTGGTAATGTCATGTGAAGATCAGCACCAGACGGTGATCGAGCTGCATTCCGGTGTGTAATGCTGAAAAGAGTGGTGACAGGGTGCTGTGCACCCAGAGTGGTATGAGCAAAGATGTCAGTGGTGGAGGAGAAACACATTGTACTGTTGTGTGTTTTGTAGCAGCGCAGATGCTGTGTGGAAGGGGGAATGGTCATGGAGAGATGTTGGGTTAGTGTGACAGGTCAGCAGGACCAGGGTAATGCATGGGCAGCCACACTCATTTCCATGACGGTTGTGTCGAGACTGTGAGCTGCTTATACACTGTGGTGAGGGCAGCAGATGTGTCGTTACTAAGTTGTGTGAGCAATGCAATCTGCATATAGAGTGCATTCGATGACACACCCTTGTCATCATAGTGTTGGCGAATCATCAAGAAATCGCCAGCTGAGGAGGTACACTGCTTGAGTGTGTCGATGGATGTAGATTGTCTTCATGCTGTTTGTCTTAAATAATCAATATACCAGGTACGGGTGGAAGTGCCAGAGCAAAAGTTCCTGGGATGCAGCAGTCCATGTTGAAATACAGGAGCAAGGCATGATGTACAAAGAAAGAGAGCTGAAATTGGCGTAAAAATTCTATTTCTAGGTCTGGTTTTATGATGCCCTTACGAGAGAATGTCCATGTGAGGTGGAGAGATGATGACAGTTGCAGAGTCCAGGTCATCAATCCATGAAAAGTGGTAGATGAGCTGGCAGCTTTGTGCAGTTGCTCTGCCGTTGGCTTGACCATTGTCAATGAGAGGCGAAGTGGCAGCAAGATGATGTCAGATGTGATGTCTGCTGGAAAATGGTTCATCGAAAGTGTGACAGGTGGAAGTGGAAGCCCAGCAGAACAATCATCAGAATTCGAGTTGGTGAAAAGTGAAAAGTGCAGTCGTTGTCAGGGAAGTGAGAGAAGATTCACTGCAATGCAGAACACTGAGGTGACTACAGTAGTCTTCTTAACTATATAAACTTATTGTGAGTGCTACTGAGTAGTCACTAGCTGGGTGACAGTCGTGCAGCATGTAGGGTTTGGTCACACGGCGCGAAGTTGTTTGTTTTGATGGTTGCTGCAGGGGCATACATTGTATGACGCCAACAGAAGCTGCTCTGCCTGAGTGCAGTGGGGTCGACTGCGTATGGCAGCTTGACAGGCGCGGTGCAGTGGATTACGTTCTGCACAGGCGAAAGCCTAGCATGCTCAGTGGCGTTCTCCCCAGGCCTGGGTGCGACACAGATTTGGGTGTTCTGTGCAAGTGCGTGAGCGGTATGCTTCTCAGAAATCTAAACACGCCATGGTGCAATGCGGATGGCGATGTCCTGCACAGGCGCAGAGCAGGTCGCAGGGAGGTGGGTGTATGTTGACATGTGAAGGTCATCGTTCCAACTGGACGCTGTGACGTCAGAATCAGAAGCGATCAGGCAGTCAGTTGGGCTCTGCTGCCGTGTGGAAGGATGCCAAAGCTGTTGCTGTGACGCAAGGTGGCGTGCATTGTTGTTAACACCGAGAATAGATTGTCATGTTCGGTGGAATGTTCTTGATGTGAATGTTCATTAGCAACACCACAAGTTAGAAGTGAACTGTCAACATCGTCCAAATTTAGCATTAGAAAAAACAGTGGCGGTGAGAAGGTGCGCACTGCACATAATAATGAAATGAATGTGAGAGACACAGTTCAGAAAAACGTACATCACGTAAATTGTACATATATCCATGTTACGAAGAAAAATAGCAAAATACATGTTCTTGCAGATGGTAAAGGAAGCGCCCAAAATTTTACGTAATGCTCACCAAAAACTTGATGTAACTGGCATTGTGAAACCAGGAGCGCCTTATCTGAAATTCTAAAGAACTGTGAAAGCTCCTTACAGTCTGGAAGCAAGTGTATAGTGATAGGAGGCGCAAACATCTACTGTAATGAAAGTAGGCGGACCATGAGAGTTTTGAAAGACAAACTTCAAAAAAACCACAAATTACCTTTTTGTTGTTGCTATTCTATGGAGGCATGATTTAACAGAAAAATCGTGTGTTAATATTGAAATCATGAACACTAATTGGAAACTACGAAAAATAAATCATTTCACAGTGCAACTTTCATACCAGTTTCGTACCACTGTACAAAACATGTTCTGCACCGAAATAGCAGAGGTAGAGATGCCATGTGTGCTGAAATAATGAAAGCTGTTCTATCAACAAGTAAAGTAAACAGTATCCCAATTCCCCTGCCAGCTGTGACAAGTACTGAAGATCCAACCATACTTGTGCAAATAATAGATTACTCAAAAGGAACACTACCACAAATTTTAGGTGCAGCAACAATGGAATCTCAAAATGCAGCCATCAAACCTTTAGCTGCTGTCCCCCTGCATTCACCAGCAGCAGCAACAGAAATTTCATCTACTATTGGCCTTGTGTCAGTGCTTCAAGACGCTTCATCAGTCTTAGTCCCTCCACAATCCACAGCAGTGCAAGACCCTGCTCCATCTGATGTGCCTCCACCATCATCAGCAGTAGCAGAGGCAAGGAGAAGTAGTACAAGAACCAGGAAATGCACAACTCTACAGAATTCTTGGTACCAAACCTCAGTTTCATGACTAACTTAAGTCAAAAATCTGAAGGTACACTGCCTATAATATGTAACTTCAATTTACAACAAAAAAGTGACATCATCAGAAAAATGAGTTTAAGAAATGACAAACTTTGTATTTTTCATCATACCGTAATGGGTCTAAGAAACAAATGATAGAACAGATTTTTGTAGACAATAACAGAATAGATAACATATGTGTAACACCAATATTAAATGTCATTTCTGACCTTGATGGGAAGTTGTTAAAAATGCATAATGTAAGCATGGCTAACAATAGTAGTTTTAGCGATAGAGCATTTATACTCATCAATAGTGGGAGTCTGGAAACCTTCAGCAGATATTTGCAGCAGTTGGAATGGAACACAGTAAACCAGGCTAAAGATGTCAATGATAAATTTAACATACTCCTGAATAAATTCGTTACCATTTTTGAAGCTGTATTTCCCAAGAGAATTTCAAGAAACTCCAATCTGAGCAACTACAGGAGACAATGGCTCCCTAAGGGAGAATGCCTTACGTTTCACTCAGCAATTCTAACAAACATCAGGATAGGGAACACTGCAAATTATACTGCAGCACCCTAAAGAGTGTCATTAAAAATTCCAATAGCAAGTTTATTAAATCTGAAATTAACAATTCAAATAACAAAATAAAAACTATTTGAAAGGTGGTCAAAACGGAAACAGGAAAAATTACAGATACAGACAGTATCGAAATGTGTCATAATGGACATGTGGTAGATGAAGGTGATATAGTTGTCAATATCTTTAACAACCATTTTTTGACAGCAGCAAATCAAATTGGTTGTAAAGGGTCTAGAGTTGAAGCCACAAGCCCAGTCTTCTACAGAAAGCAGAGCAGAACAAAATTAGTCAGCTGCACGTACCCAGTATTACAACTGAAGAGAATGTAATAAGGCAAATAAAATATAAAAATTCCACTGGTGTGGATAATGTAATACTTTTATTATTGATAAATAGATAGATGGTTATTCGACTCTCATTACAAAGATTTATGTGAAAAGTATTTAACACTGATGGACAAAAGAAGCCTTACGCTCTTCGTTTATTAGTTTTAGCCCTGCGGCAGGCGCGCTTAAGATTTTTGGTCAGAGGGCGCGTGCGGCACTCAGTGCTCAGTGCCGCCTACATTTGAATACGAGGGCTATCCACAAATTACATTACGTTTTTGTTTGTGTCCGTTAGTGGCGGGGCTAGCGCGGCCATCTCGGTGTCATGGCATTCCGCCGCTCAGTCGGCATCCTGCCATGCTAGTGAGAGGTTCGTGCTGTACTGCGTTGAGTTACTGTGACAGTTTGAAATGTCAGCGTTAATTGAAAATGCCGCGAAGTGTGAAGTGCGTGCTGTAATAAGGTTTCTGACTGCAAAAAATTGTACACCGATAGAAATCTACCGGCAGCTTTGTCAAGTGTATGGGGACAACATAATCACTGAAGGTGGAGTGTGTCAATGGGTCATAAAATTTAAAAATGGCCGAACTAACGTTCACGACGAAGAGTGAAGTGGAAGACCCAGCATAGTGACCGCTGAACTTGTCGAAAAAGTCGATGCCGCGGTCCGTGAAAACCGTAATTTCACAATAACAGAACTCTCTATGAGTTTTCTACAAATTTCACGAAGTTTGTTGCACGAAATCATTACCGAAAAGCTTGGTTACCGCAAGTTTCGTGCAAGATGGATACCAAAACTCTTGACAGAGATTCACAGAAATCAGCGAATGGCTGCAGCGTTAACGTTTTTGGACGCTTACGAGAAAGATGGCGACTCATTACTCGATCGCATCGTTACTGGTGACGAAACATGGGTTAAGCATGTGAACTGCGAGACAAAATTGCAGTCAGTGCAGTGGGGGCACACAAATTCCCCCCAGAAATCCAAGAAATGCATGCAGACAATGTCGGCAAGGAAGTTGATGGCGACTGTCTTTTGGGACAGAAAAGGTGTGATTTTTGTGGATTTCCTGGAAAGAGGCACTACAATAAACTCTCAAAGGTATTGCCAAACTCTGCACAACCTCAGAAGGGCAATACAAAACAAGCACAGGGGAAAGTTGGGCTCAAAGATCTTGCTGATTCACAACAATGCCCAGGCCCACACGGCAAATGCCACTCGTGAAGTTCTCGAATATTTTAAGTGGGAGTTGTTTCCTCATCCGCCATACAGTTCTGACCTGGCACCGAGCAAATTCCACTTATTCCCAGCAATGAAGAAGTGGTTGGCTATGCAGCATTTTGATGGCGACGCACAGCTTCAGGAAGAGGTAACCACGTGGTTGAAGGCGCAGGAGGCCGAATTTTACGACGAAGGAATTTCCAAGCTCGCCCATCGCTACGATAAGTGCCTTAATTTAAGTGGCAACTATGTAGAAAAGTAGTATTTAAGTGTGGCTTTCATCTGTATACATTAAAAAAATTTCCAATACTTTATTTATTTTTAATTCCAAAACGTAATGTACTTTGTAGGTAGCCCTCGTACATAAAAAAGCAGTTTTTTTATTTTTTGGTGGAATTAATTATTTATTGTTTATAACATCATTCTTAACAGCAACTTCTAATATGATCTGTATACATATATCCAAGGTGCATGGGAAAATTAAAATTGTTACAGAATATCTGACATATGTTTCCAGGATATTTCCTACGTGCTACTTTAATAACAAATTCTAAATAAATTATAACCACAAATATGATTTACTATCGTTAAAGAAAGTTTTACAAAACCTGTAATGTATAAAACCTTTGTAGTAATAATAAAGAATAGGGCAATCAGTAAATACATATCAAGAATCACACACTTTCTTCCTCCGGAGAAGCTCTGCAATCATTACATGTGACAACATTGTGGCAATGTTGCTTGCAAACAAATCGTTTGCAGCTATTGCAAGTGACAGTAGTTTTATTATTTTTTTTACCACCACAAAGATGTCACCTCCCACACCTTCTTACAGTCTCATCTGATTGGCGGGAATTGATTGATGTTGTTGTTGTTGTGGTCTTCAGTCCTGAGACTGGTTTGATGCAGCTCTCCATGCCATACAGTAAAGCTGCATGCCCTTGCTTTCAGCCGTTCGCAGTACCAGAACAGCAAGGCCATTTTGGTTAATGTTACAAGGTCAGATCAGTCAATCATCCAGACTGTTGCCCCTGCAACTACTGAAAAGGCTGCTGCCCCTATTCAGGAACCACACGTTTTTCTGGCCTCTCAACAGATACCCCTCCATTGTGGTTGCACCTATGGTACGGCTATCTGTATCATTGAGGCACGCAAACCTCCCCACCAACGGCAAGGTCCATGGTTCATGGGGGGGAATGAGGTGACAGAAATCCTTGAATATCTTATGGTAGAGTAGAGAGCTGAGCCCTTTCTTTCAAAAGGCAGTCCATCAGAGCCAAGGCCAGGTTTGTTAGGTAGGTTCTTCTTCTGAATCTTTTCTCTGGATTGTTTGCAAAAAACAAGACCTGGAAATGTATCCCAGCAATATCCAGATAACGAAAAAACAAATCTAATGGCCATCTTCTTGTGGTCCTCTGTGTAGAGTAGGATGTACACATATAATCCACAGTATCGACTCCACCTTTTGTTGCATTGTAGTCCAAATTTATAACAGACTTGCCTGTAGCGGTGTCGATTTCAGCAGTTTCATGCACTGACGACAGGGAAAGAACAGCCTTGTTCCTTTTTGTTTGGCACGAAACAAGACAGAAGTCATCTTAAAATCCGAAATGACAATTTCCAATTTTTCGCGATGTGTTGGGCAAAAATTCCGGAGGAATTTCATTCTTGTTCTTTTTCGATGTCCCAATGAACGTTAGCCCATTTTCTAAAAGATGCTGGGCTACAGGGTAGTAGTTGTCCGTAATTACATTCCTGTGAGTTCCCTTGATTGGCTCAACCAATCTCTTCACAATATCCATTGGCTGGTTAGATGCAACATATGGTCCAGGATTATGTATGCCGCAGTATACTTCAAAATTAAAAGTATAAAATGTCTTGCTATCGCACAATACATACAACTTCAATCCATACTTAGCGGGCGCTATTGGGTATGTACTGAACAAAACCACATCGTCCGCGAAATGAGACAAGCATTTCGTCTATGGTTGTGAACTCCCCCGGACTGTAATTATTTCTGCAGTTCTTCAGAAATGCTGAATGGAGATTGCGGATGGCAGCAAGTTTTTTTTTCTTGTAGAAGTATCGTCAAATCTGAGTGACCGTAGCAAGAACAGAAAACGCTTGTAGCTAAATGCAGCCCTTAGAATAATCATTCCTGATCCATTTTATGCCCACAGTTTTAATACATTTGTGCGTCCTTCTTTTTGTACAGCAGTGAGAAACAGTGCTCCTAAAAGAGCCGTTATTTCAGAAGCAGAAGTAGTTTTGCAATCTCTAGCCCTTGAGTAATTCATGGATGATCTCTTGTTATTTATGTACTTGTTTGTGTTTGCAACGACATAATCAATTATCTCAGGATCAAACAATTTGAGAAAACTTTCAATTTCAGTTTTAGCTTCTCTGCCATTGCATTTCGGGCCAGGTAGGACTTTTATTATATTCTTACATTTTGGTTTCCCTGGTAGTGCTAACGGATTATTTATCCACAACGTTTCTTGGTCCTTACCAATACAAAAATGGCAGTCATCATGTGGCATTCCTTTCACTTCATTCCCGTCAACGCATGACTGCTCAGATTCGCTGGAATGATATGCAGTTTCAATTATTTATGCTTCCTCATCGCTGTCAGAGAAATATGCGTAATCTTCTTCGTCACATGATTGCAGAAGAAGACGCACAATTTCTTCTGGTGTTAGTCCTTTCCTTTGTGCGGACCTGGGAGACAATAAAATAATTCTAATACCAAAGCAATGTTAATAAGTAAATCATCATTCACCCACAGAGTTGTAAAACAAAGCTTCTAATCATCAAAACATTCGACAGTGGTACGGCTACATGTACTTACATTACCAGGCGCGTGCGGTACGCAGTGCCGTCACGGTGCAGTCGTCCACTTCACAGGTCAGTCACAGCTGTTATGGTAGGTATAATGACGGCGCAGTAATGCAGTTTGGCGCGTGACTAAACAATCGAATCACATCTAACACCACTGTTGTGTGCTCAACGAAAACAAAATTGGCGGCACTGTATGCCGCCACGCGCCCGCCGCAGGGTTAGTATTAGTTACCTCTCGGTGTTCTCCTGTCCTAGTGATAAGACGGCTTGTGTAATTTTAAAGGGAATAAATGCAATTTAATCACAATTCTGTTTATCTAGGCCACGGGGAATGACAGTACTTAGAACGTACGTGCCTCTATACCGATCGTACGTCCGCATACAACTGCGGGTGTACCAACATAACTATACTTATGACCCATTTCCTTTACGGTATTAATGATTAATTTGAACCACTCACTCGCGAATGTACGTGCCCTCTTGTTTTGTGGAGTCAGTCGGGCGTATTCTCTAATAACGTTACTCGTAATATCCAGTGGCTTAGTTCCCACAATTGATCTTTGCTTGTGTAGCAGCGGAGCTTCACGCGAAATACTTATTACGCGACCACCATAACAACTCTCATTTCAAAATTATGACACCGGCTGACTAAGCTTCCAATGATTTAAGAGGGAGGGTACAAGTTCTCTGATACATATTTAATGAGTCCATAAATCAAGGTACTGTCCTTAATAGACTCAAATATGCAACTGTGAAACCACAGTCCAAAAAAAGGTGATAAAGCTGATGTTTCCAACCACCCGCCAGTTTCATTGTTAACAAGTCTCTCTAAAATCCTAGAGAAACTAATATTCAAGAAAATCATGGATCATCCTAATAAAAATAAAATGCTTAATAAAAATCAGTTTGGATTCGAAAAGGGTACTTCAACTGAAAACGCTATTTCCTCATTTGTCAACCAACTCCTCAAATCCATACACAATAAAATCTGTCTAAAACATTCGACTGTGTAGATCACAAAATTTTACAGCTGAGCACTATGGATTAAACGGTAAAGTAAGGATGCAACTCGAATCATATCTAAACGATAGAAGTCAGCAGGTAGTACTGAACAATTCTGCTATGGCACCTGCCTGCTCTGCTTAGGCACAGTAAACTGTGGAGTGCCAGAGGGCTTGGTGCTGGGTCAATTACTCTTCCTCATCATTATCAATCATCTGCCATGCTTCATGACGTAAAAAAGCACAGTTCACCCTGTTTGCTGATAACACAGCCATTATGTTTGACAAAACACCCAATTGCAGTCTAGAGAACACTGCTACCACTTTATTCGAAGAAACTCTAGATTAGTTCACTTCAAATGGCAGTGAAAAAACGTACGCGAAAACCGAGTTCTGAGAAAAACGTAGAAAATAATGAGTCTTTATGTATTCAGTGCAAAAAAAGTATCGTTGTTCGGCCTGGAAAATGTTACGGCTGCGAAGTTAAAGCAAAAAACGCAAACTAAATCATTACAAGATCAAAATCTACTGAAAAAAAACTGTGGGAAATGTGAATTCAGTGATATTCATATGCAAACGTTGCGACGACTTCCTTTCCATTTTTGCTCAAAAAAAAGGTACCTAAAGGGACTGTAGCCTTATTGGAGAAACAGCTGCAAAATCTTGGTTGTAAAACTCAACAAACAGAGCATCGACTCAACCTCAAAGAAATACAGGCTACGAGCAGTATAAACAAAAGAAGAACCGCAAAAATACAAAAGTGTGTGCAAATAGCTATTATGTCAAAAAGTGATTCTACAAACAATGTCACTCAGAAACATATGAGTCCAGACAATAATTATAAACAACAGCAGTGCCCTGTAAATTTTTCGCGTATGTCGCATCGTAAACAAAGGAATGTGATCAAAAAATCAGTCTATTGGCTTCAAGAGTGCAAAAAAGAACGAAAAGGCTTAATTTTTGGCTTTAATCATGGATGTCAGAGAGCAGAAAAAGTACCAGGTACACAAACTAACGCAAGTGTCCAGGCGTTTGTCAAGCCAGTAGCAGGCGTTGAAGAAGTGACGAAAACAGTGGTGAAATCGTGTGAAAATCTTGACTCAAAAGACTGTGTCGTAATTTGTGCAGGTGCAAATGATGATGCCAGAGATAGAGGTAGTGGACTCATCAATGTTCTTGAAAGTGTGCTCACCAAATTAGACAACATAAATGTTCTTGTTGTTGTGGTCTTCAGTCCAGAGACTAGTTTGATGCAGCTCTCCATGATACTCTATCTGTGCAAGCTTCTTCATCTCCCAGTACCTACTGCAACCAACTTCCTTCTGAATCTGTTTAGTGTATTCATTTCTTGTTCTCCCACTACGATTTTTGCCCTCCACGCTGCTCTCCAATACTAAATTGGTGATCCCTTGATGCCTCAGAATATGTCCTACCAACCGAACCCTTCTTCTAGTCAAGTTGTGCCACAAATTTCTCTTCTCCCCAATTCTAGTCATTACCTCCTCATTAGTTATGTGATCTACCCATCTAATCTTCAGCATTCTTCTGTAGCACCACATTTCGAAAGCTTCTATTCTCTTCTTCTCTAAACTATTTATCGTCCATGTTTCACTTCCATACATGGCTACACTCCATGCAAATACGTTTCGAAACGACTTCCTGACACTTAAATCAATACTCAATGTTAACAAATTTCTCTTCTTCAGAAACGCTTTCCTTGCCATTGCCAGTCTACATTTTATATCCTCTCTACTTCGACCATCATCAGTTATTTTGCTCCCCAAATAACAAAAATCATTTACTACTTTAAGCGTCTCATTTCTTAATCTAATTTCCTCAGCATCACCCGATTTAATTCGACTATATTCAATCATCTTAGTTTTGCTTTTGTTGATTTTCATCTTATATCTTCCTTTCAAGACGCTGTCCATTCCGTTCAGCTGCTCTTCCAGGTCCTTTGCTGTCTCTGACAGAATTACAATGTTTTATTTCTTCTCCATGGATTTTAATTCCTACTCCGATTTTTTTCTTTTGTTTCCTTTACTACTTGCTCAATATACAGATTGAATAACATCGGGGATAGGCTACAACCCTGTCTCACTCCTTTCCCAACTACTGCTTCCTTTCCATGCCCCTAGATTCTTATAACTGCCATCTGGTTTCTGTACAAATTGTAAATAGCCTTTCGCTTCCTGTATTTTACCCCTGCCACCTTCAGAATTTGAAAGAGAGTATTCCAGTCAACGTTGTCAAAAGCTTTCTTCAAGTCTACAAATGCTAGAAACGTAGGTTTGCCTTTCCTTAACCTATTTTGTAAGATAAGTCCTCGGGTCAGTATTGCCTCACGTGTTCCAACATTTCTACGGAATCCAAACCGATCTTCTCCTAGGAGGGTTCTACCAGATTTTCGATTCGTCTGCAAAGAATTCGCGTTACATTTCATCGATCTCTTCGTCATCTACGAAGCTAGTGGGCACATAAACTTGTACTACTGGGGTAGGCGTGGGTTTCGTATCTATCTTGGCCACAATAATGCGTTCACAATGCTGTTTGTAGTAGGTTACCTGCATTCCTATTTGTTTATTCATTATTAAACCTACTCCTGCATTATCCCTGTTTGATTTTGTGTTTATAACCAAATGTATGATGAGATAAAAGAAATTTTTCAGTTAGTGAAGGGAGACGAAAATTTAATAGTGATGGGTCACTGGAATTCGATAGTAGGAAAAGGTAACGTAGTAGGTGAATGTAGATTGGGAGTAAGAAAAGAAAGAGGAAGCCGCCTAGTAGAATTTTGCACAGAGCATAACTTAATCGTAGCTAACACGTGGTTCAAGAATCATGAAAGAAGGTTGTATACATAGAAGAAGCCTGGAGATACTAGAAGGTATCAGATAGATTATATAATGGTAAGACAGAGATTCAGGAACCAGGTTCTATACTGTAAGACATTTCCAGGAGATGATGTGGGCTCTGACCATTGGTTATGAACTTTAGCTTGAAACTGAAGAAACTGCAAAAAGGTGGGAATTTAAGGAGATGGGACCTCGATAAACTGACTAACCAGAGGTTGTACAGAGTTTCAGGGAGAGAATAAGGGAACAATTGACTGGAATTGGGAAAGAAATACAGTGTAAGTAGAATGGGTAGCTTTGAGGGATGAAGAAGTGAAGGCAGCAGAGGATCAAGTAGGTAAGACGAGGGCTAGTAGAAATCCTTGGGTAACAGAAGAAATATTGAATTTAATTGATGAAAGGAAAAAATATAAAAATGCAGTAAATGAAGCAGGCAAAAAGAAATACAAACGTCTCAAAAATGAGGTCGACAGGAAGTGCAAAATGGCTAAGCAGTGATAGCTAGAGGACAAACGTAAGGATGTAGAGGCGCCTATCACTAGGGGTAAGATAGATACTGTCTACAGGAAAATTAAAGAGGCCTTTGGAGAAAAGAGAACCACTTACATGAATATCAAGAGCTCAGAGGGTAACCGAGTTCTAAGCAAAGAATGGAAATGTTCTTGAGGGCAATATTATAGAAATGGAAGAGAATGTAGATGAAGATGAAATGGGAGATACGAGACTGCATGAAGAACAAGGCCCTGGGAGTAGACAACATTCCATTAGAACTACTGATAGCCTTGGGAGAGCTAGCCCTGACAAAACTCTACCATCTGATGAGCAAGATGTGTGAGACAGGCGACATGCCCTTAGACTTCAAGAAGAATATAATAATTCCAATCCCAAAGAAAGCAGGTGTTAACAGATGTGAAAAGTACCGAACTATCAGTTTAATAAGTCACGGCTGCAAAATACTAAGCGAATTCTTTACAGACGAATGGAAAAACTGATAGATGCCGACCTCAGGGAAGATCAGTTTGGATTCCGTAGAAATATTGGAACACATGAAGCAATACTGACCCTACAACTTATCTTAGAAGATAGATTAAGGGAAGGCAAACCTACGTTTCTAGCATTTGTAGACTTAGAGAAAGTTTTTGAGAATGTTGACTGGAATACTCTCTTTCAAATTCTGAAGGTGGTAGGGGAAAATACAGGGAGCGAAAGGCTATTTACAATTTGTACAGAAACCAGGTGGCTGTTATAAGAGTCGAGGGACATGTAAGGGAAGCAGTGGTTGGGAAGGGAGTCAGACAGGGTTGCAGCCTATCCCCAATGTTAATCAATCTGTATATTGAGCAAGCAGTAAAGGAAACAAGAAAAATCAGGAGTAGGTATTAAAATCCATGGAGAAGAAATAAAAACTTTGAGGTTCGCCGATGACATTGTAATTCTTTCAGAGACAGCAAAGGACCTAGAAGAGCAGTTGAACAGAATGGACAGCAAGACACATACTCTCTCCCTTATTAGACATATGCAATTCATCCTTATCATGTGGTGTCTTCCCACAGCAACTGAAAATGGCAAAAGTAATAGCCCTATATAAAAAAATGTGATCAGCAATGTATGAACAACCATAGGCCTGAGTCACTTCTGTCAGGGTTTTCGAAAATTATTGAAAAAATGTTCCTTTCGCAACTAACTACATACTTCAACAAGAGTAATATTATTTCTGGATGTCAGCATGGCTTCAGATCACAGCAATCAACTGAAACAGCCACTTTAAACTTGATAAACCATGTCTTAAACGAAGTGGACAACCACTAAAAAACCTCAGCTTCATTCTTGGACCTAACAAAAACTTTTGATGTGATTGATCATTCTGTGCTCGTGAGAGAGCTTGAATGTTGGTGTAAGAGGTGTGCCAATTCAGTGGATTAAATCATATTTGGAATATCGCTCTCAGGTAACAGAAATTAAGTACATGGAAGGAAATGAACTCCAGGTACAACTTTCAGAACCATGTGGACTAAGTCATGGTGTTCCTCAGGGCTCTATTTTAGTCCTCTTTCTTTTTTTGGTATATATTAATGATTTCCCATCACCCATTATGTACTCATAACCAGTGCTCTTTTCAGTTGACACCTGCCTATTCATTGAAAGAAATAAAGAAGAAACTCTTACTGTATATGCAAAAGATACACTACTGGCCATTAAAATTGCTACACCACGAAGATGACATGCTCCAGACGCGAAATTTAACCGACAGGAAGAAGATTCTGTGATATGCAAATGATTATCTTTTCAGAGCATTCACACAAGGTTGGCGCCGGTGGCGACACCTACAACGTGCTGACATGAGGAAAGCTTACAACCGATTTCTCATACACAAACAGCAGTTGACCAGTGTTGCCTGGTGAAACGTTGTTGTGATGCCTCGTGTAAGGAGGAGAAATGCGTACCATCACGTTTCCGACTTTGATAAAGTTCGGATTGTAGCCTATCGCGATTGCGGTTTATCGTATCGCGACATTGCTGCTCGCGTTGGTCGATATCCAATGACTGTTAGCAGAATATGCAATCAGTGGGTTCAGGAGGGTAATACGGGACGCCGTGCTGGATCCCAACGGCCTCGTATCACTAGCAGTCGAGATGACATGTATCTTATCCGCATGGCTCTAACGGATCGTGCAGTCACGTCTCGATCCCTGAGTCAACAGATGGGGACGTTTGCAAGACAACAACCATCTGCACGAACAGTTCGACGACGTTTACAGCAGCATGGACTATCAGCTCGGAGACCACAGCTGCGGTTACCCTTGACGTTACATCACAGACAGGAGAGCCTACGATGGTGTACGCAATGACGAACCTGGGTGCACGAATGGCGAAACGTCATTTTTTCGGATGAATCCAGGTTCTGTTTACAGCATCATGATGGTCGCACCCTGCATTCGATCCCTGCGAAACCCTACATTTCAGCAGGATAATGCACGACCGCATGTTGCAGGTCCTGTACGGGCCTTTCTGGATACAGAAAACGTTCGACTGCTGCCCTGGCCAGCACATTCCCCAGGTCTCTCACCAATTGAAAACGTCTGGTCAATGGTGGGCGAGCAACTGGCTCGTCACAATACGCCAGTCACAACTCTTGATGAACTGTGGTATCATGTTGAAGCTGCATGGGCAGCTGTGCCTGTAGACGTCATCCAAGCTCTGTTTGACTCAATGCCCAGGCGGATCAAGGCCGTTATTACTGCGAGAGGTGGTTGTTCTGGGTACTGATTTCTCAGGCTCTATACACCCAAATTGCGTGAAAATGTAATCACATGTCAGTTCTAGTATAATATATTCGTCCAATGAATACCCCTCTATCATCTGCATTTCTTCTTGGTGTAGCAATTTTAATGGCCGGTAGTGTAATTGCAGTCATACCAGTTCCAGCTGCTTCAATGATGGGGTGACAATACAGTTTGCTTGAAGAAATAGTTGGACATCAACAACAAATTTAAAGCATTTAACAACTGAGGAATTCACCATTTCGGCTTGAGAACTACAGAGAGACCCAAACAAGACTTGGGAACCTGTTAGATACGAACATTCCGGCTTGGGAACCTGCTAGACTCCCACTTTCTGGCTTCGGAACCTTCAGTAAAGAAACCCACCCATGGCTGACCTCGCATGGCTATGGGGTGTGGCCCCTTGGCGATGGGGCTACCAGTCACTGAGCATGGCAGTGGCATAGCCACATGGACCAACGCAAGGATTTTTCTCGAATTACAAAAAAAAATATCAGTAATTTAGGCGCAATTTTTGCACCTTACCCAAAGAGACACCAAAATGAATAAGTTTTTCTAGTAGAAAGAAATGTGTTCTGTTGAAGTGTGTTAATGAATGTAATGTGGTAGGTGTCAATTTTCAGACACATGACTTTGAACATGGGTATTTTGATACATTCATGTTTTTTAGTAAATTAATAGGATGGTAGCACAGTAATGAAACACACAAGCCAGGCCCAAATTTGTGATATAGTAAACACCCAGACAGACAGTAGTTTGGCGAAAGACCAAGTCCATAGCGCAGCTTCTCTACTGCTTATGCTTCGTTAAAATATAGGACAAATTTCTCGCGACATGATTTGTTACTCAGTTTGAGCCGAGATTATGCCAAATGCATTGCTTTCTGAACTCTACTTTCATTATTTGTGTGTGGAGCACAAAAAGTTTTACCACTATACCCAGAAGCAAGAGTCTAGCTCTTTTGCATTAGGAACACTGGAATGCCAAACTTGAAGATTTCTTCGCGACTTTTCGGTCTCGGTAGAAGTGTTCTTTACAAACGTGGCTCTAGCACCTCAACCAAGTTACAGGTGAGCTTGAAACTTTGCATAAGTTCATGTAGGGCTCTCAGGTACATACTGTACAAAATTAATCAAAATTGAAGATGATTAGGCTGGGAGCCCTAGGACACTTCACGTGGAATGACCCTGTGGCAAAGTGGTCGGGTACTAATCTTCTAGGCTGCTTGGGGACTGAGTGGGCAGATGACATCTTAATATGATGGACTGTATTGTGCAATACTTTCCTTATCTCGCCGCCACCTTCCTGTTTGTTCTCTCGTATAACTGAACTGCAGCACAGATGGTGTTCATAGCACCTCAACCTTTAGAACCTGTTATGACTTCCCCATACATTATAATTTGCAGTCGACTGAAATTCATCTGTGGTTTTTGCTGACTAATAAAATGTTTTCCTAACATGGGCTCCACCACACATGTCAGCACAAATCTCCACTTGCACTTCTTGCTGAAACCCAGATCCACTTCCACTTCGCAATTGCAACAAATCGTTATTGGTTAACTGTTGGTTGCTGTAAGATGAATATATGCAGCAGTCATTGATTCTTGTCTTGTCCAACTGGTAACCTGTTTATGTCTAACTCTGACTTCGTTAGACAGTAACGCTTCGCATTTCTGTGTCTTACGTACAACTGTCACAACAACATAAGCAAGCCTGGTTGGCTTTCTGTGCATACAGGTGATTTGTCAATAATTAATGGACCATGATTGAACACAGTGTCCTGCTGAGCTTTGCTCACATGACTGTTCACGTGTGTCGCTTTCTTCTTGAATTTGACACTCTTGCCACTGAGACCATTTGGGTATGCTCAAGGGGACATGCACCTTATGGCCCACTCAATAAAACGTTCGTGATGCTAACACACTTTAGGTTTTTGCTTTGCTTGTGCCATTTGCTCACTTGTTTGATTTTTTTGAAACAATTTCTTCCTAAATTCTTCATTCTGTCTGGGTGGAGGCCTTTTGTCCACTGTCACTGTCGATACTTCTTTTGCAGCGCATCTGTTTGGCTTTACATACAGCTAAAATGCTTGCTAATGCTTGTTTGCTGCTCCTTTCGAATTGCAGTTGCTTTTCCTGAGTCGACTTCGTCAGCTACTTTCCTCACTATCAATGCACTTGCTTGGTCTATTGTCGAATACACTTTGTCCTACAGTGATTATAGAGTTGATGTCAGTTCTTTCACAGGTCATTACAGCTGCCTTCACTGTTACAGGTACTTCTGCGAAACATACATGCCTCGGGGCTGCATCAGACATTTCCTCATCTCCTATGACTCCTCTTAAGTGCTGCAAGAACTCTGAAGGCGTTTCTATCACCAATATGTTGTGAAATGTTATACCTGCTGTATGCACTGTGCCAATGATTTGCACAATCCAATGATTTGCACAATCGGCCGATTAGTGCCTCTCTCAAGTGCAAACATTGTCGTTCTTGAGGAGGCTTCAATATAATATCTGAAGCTATTGCAACTGCTCTAGCATCGTAACTGATCACTGTTTCCGCCAACTCCAGGCGATCTTTGGTTACATTGTTCTGTGCAAATGCTAAATTCCGCATCACGAACCAACTCTCCTTTTTCTGACGGCAACTTCGGTATTTGTACCTTCATTAAGATTTATCTCATCCTTGTCATACAAATTGTTTGCCAAATTTACAGCTACCTTTGCTACTTGCAGAGACAATTCTTCTGGATTTCAGTTACAGCTTGGAGTTCATCGATTTGTTTTTGAAAGTCTTCTTGCAGCTGTAACAGTTGCATTTCCACCTGAATTCATCTGATGTATTCTCTGCGTCACCAATTTGTAGAATCCTCCATTTTACCCTACGTTAATGAAGCAATGAATCAACATCTCTGAATTCAGCATATCTTATTATGCATGATTAATTAACATAACAGTCACGTCGCGAATAAACACAAAATTGTCAAAACTACAATGTCAAAGAGTAAACGTAATACACTAATGTGCGTCTGCTATCCAAAGCACAATACAAATACACTTTGCTTATTATTCTGAAGTTGTTGATTCCTGCAACATAAAGATTAAGCTTGCCATATCAAAAAGACTTATCTCCTTATGGACTTTAAGGACAAAATCAGTAAAAATAGAAAAAAAAACATTGTTACAAATGCAAGGTGTTGACTTAAGCGTCCAATTCAAAAGAGCTGCCAGAAAAATATTGTAGTTACCAAATTACACTGTAGAAGGCACGAACATAAAAAAGTGACAACTCTACTCTCAATGAAATGATTATCATACTCTTAAAGTGTCGACTACTAGTGTCTTTACCCTAGAACTGGCCGTGAAAATGACACAGAATACAAAAAGTGTTATCCTTTCTGTGTAGGCCTACCTGTACCAGTACAGTTTCAGTATATCAATTTCCAAACATCATAGATAATTTTCACGCCACTTTATTCTCAGAAAGTTAAGTCTAGTAAATGCCAGCAATTCTAGAAAATTACAAATCATGTTTATAGTAGAGCATACTTTCCTGTTACTTGACCGAGGGCTAGCCCATGTGGACAGGATTGCAGCATAACATGTTACAGCAACGCGGTCTGAGGTGCCTTGTCACGATCTGTGCGGCAGCCCCCGTCGGAGGTTCAAGTCCTCCGTCGGGCATGGGTGTGTGTGTTGTCCATAGCGTAAGTTAGTTTAAATTAGATTAAGTAGTTTGTAGGCTTAGGGATTGATGACCTCAGCAGTTTGGTCCCATAAGACCTTACCACAAATTTCCAATTTTGACGTGCTACAGTATAGCAATCCAGCCAGGCACCCATTCTCATGCTGACCCTAGGCCTACTTGTTGACAACAACAAATTCGAAGCAGTTCTTCAGTCAAACCAGAATCAGCAAACCACAGGACGTTGAGAAAGGCAAGACAGAAACGGAAGACCTGTCGCTAAGATAAAAAAGAGAATAATATGCCTGATATATTGAATGAGGTGAGTGGAAACAAAAGAAAGAAGCAGTTATTTCCATCATGTACATGATCTAAGAGCTATTCTCCAAACCTGCTTCACAATCGTAGTACCAAATAAAATACTAATCTTCTTTGTGTGGTCTTGAAATTTCACTGCTATTTCATAGTCTTGCTTCTTTAGTGAGTAACTAGTAAGGCTTCTTCATTTACTTATTCACTCTCGAGGATTCTCCATAGGCCATCTAAGGTCTTTTGTCTCGCCTAGTATTGTAATTAATAAGGGAATTTAACATTCCTGTGTGAACATAAACGGTAAGACAATGAAGATTCAGTTTTTCAATGGTGTGTACACACTTCAATTTAGATATTCATTTATTAGCTCATGTTCTGTGGATTCAGCATACAAGAGAACTGCATGGATATGAAATGAGTTGTAACTATACATGAGAACAGGAAGCCTGTTAATGTAGTATGCTATGATTGTAATGCAGTATCAATGAGTCACTGTTGGAATCAGCCAAGTCATACAAATACCTGGGTATTTGTAGGGATATGAAATGGAAGGCTCACATAGGTTCAGTCATGGACAAAGCTGGTGGTAGATTTTGGATTATTGGTAGAATACTGGGGACGTGCAATCAGTCTATAAAAGAGACTGCTCACAAATCACTCCTGTGAACTGTTCTAGAATATTGCACCTGTGTCTGGGGCCCATACCAGATAGAACTAACAGGTGATATTGAACATACGCAGAGAAGGGCAGCGCAAATGGTCACACATTTATTTAATCCACAGGAGAGTGTCAGAGACATACTGAAGGAACTGAACTGGAAGAATCTTGGAGATAGGTGTGAACTATCCCGAGAAAGCCTGTTAAGAAAGTTTCAAGAACCGGCTTTAAATGTTTACTCTAGGAATATACTACAACCCCCTACGTATTACTCACACAGGGATTATGAGGACAAGTTTACAATAATTACTGCACACACAGAGGCATTCAAACAAGCATTCTTCCCATGCTCCATACATGAATAGAACAGGAAGAAACCCTAGTAACTTGTACATTGGAATGTATCCTCTGCTATGCACTTCACAGTGGTTTGTAAAGTATAGTTGTGGATACAAACTGTAATAGGCCATATGTGTATAGGAACAAAATATGCTAATAATTACAAGCTTAGGTATTTCCTACAGTGAAACAGAGGTATAAAATAATCATATAATAAATTACATTATTCCACGAGCTATAAATTTGCTATAACTGAAGTACAATAGCCAACTTACGCTGTCAGAATTTTGAGAGTCTGTTTGTTTTGTAGTTCATAAATCGATTGCAAGACAAAGGTAGATTTCAATTTTTCACACTTATGCTATACGTTCTTCTTCTAAATTGCAATTTCGCTGCATTTATGTGAAAGCAATGTGCTAAAATATATATCTATATCTACATTCTTTGTGAACCATTGTGAAGTGGATAGCAGAGGATACATCTCATTTACCAGTTACTATGGTTTCTTCAAATTACGTTCAAGTATGGAATGTAGAAAAATGATTCTTTAAATGGCTCTGTGTGTGCTGTAACTATTCTGATCTTATTCTCATGATCACTATGTGTATGATATGCAAGGAGTTGTAGCATATTCATCATTTAAAGCTGGTTCTTGAAACTTCATTAGTAGACTTTCACAGGATAGTTTATGGCTATCTTCATGAATATGCCAGCGCAGTTCCTTCAGTATCTCTGTGACAGTCTCTACAGATCAAACAAACCTGTGACCATTCATGCTGACCTTCTCTGTATATATTCAACACCCCCTATTATAACAACGAAAATAATCAGTTTTTGACAATACAATGTAATTTGATAGATAAAAAAATCTACTCACCGAGAAGTGGCAGGAGACCACACATATTAAGAAAGACTCCTCTCCTTGCCATGCTGTCTGGTAAGTCTCCCCTGACCTGGGGTTCTAGGCGACTTTTCAGAGCTCTACCACTATTTCTAAATCTCTCCAGTCTTTTTCCTTCAACCCTCTTCCTTCCCCTTCAACCATTCTGCCAGAATAAGGATCCAAAAACTTGAATACATAAAACCCTTTTTTTATACATGTTTTCTACTTCCACTGCTTGGTGACCAGATTAATTATCTATCCAGTTACAATACCCAAACAATGGAAAATGCTGAACATAATGGGAAACACGACATTATTTCAATGACTGCTTCACAGCCGTCCCACCAACACCAGCTTTGATGAACTCTCCCTGCAATATATTCTATGTTTCCATAACTATCCTACACTCAAGCTTCGTTAGTGATTGTCCTCACCCATCTAGCCTGTTCCCTGTTCCCACTCCAGCAATACACAATCCTCTATTCCACCAACACACCCAGTCTTTTTACTTCTCTCTTTTTCCACTACCCCCCCACCCCCCCACCTCTCCCCTGCCCACTGTCTAATTTCCCAACTGTACCTACCTGCACTACCCTCTTTTCACCTCATTCCTGCATGCTCCCCAGTAGCACTTCACCGTCCCCCACTCCTACCCAGCTATCCCTCCCCCTCCCCACTCCAGCTTCTTCCTTACCCCCACCCAGTTGCCTCTCCCATCATGCACTGCTGCTGCTATTGCTCAGAGTGTGGCTGCAGCTGCCAGAGGCTGTTGTGTGTGTGTGTGTATTTTTGACAAAGGCCTTGTTGGCCGAAAGCTTATTTTGTGACAGTCTTTTTGTTGTACCTATCTGTTCTCAGGATCTACGCTATATGGTGAGTAGCAACTACCCTCTTTATAATTTTGTTACGATTACAATACCTCCTACTAGTCCTATTTGGTATGGGTTCAACACACTTGAGCAATTTTCTGGAACCAGTTGCACAAGTGATTTGTAAGAATTTTCCTTTGTACACTGATTGCACTTCCCCAGCATTCTACCAATAAACTGAAGTCTACCATCTGCTTCACCCACGACTGAGCCCATGTGATCGATCCATTTCATGTCCCTATGAAGTGGCACACCCATATATCTGTATGGACTGGCTGATTCTAGTGGTGACTCATTGCTATTATGGTCATAGGATACTACCATTTTTTCATTTTATTAATATACAATGTGATCAGCAAGGGTCCCAACACACTTCCCCAGGGCACACCTGAAGTTACTTTACATCTGATGATGGCTCTCCTGCCAAGATCACATGCTGCATCCTTTCTTCCAAAAAGTCCTCAATTCTGTCACAAATTTCACTTTATAGCCCATATGATCATACTTTTGGCAGAAAGCATCAGTGTAGTACCGAGTCAAATGATTTTTGGAAATCAAGAAATACTGTATCTGTGTTACTGCCTTGATCCACAAATTTCAATATGTCAAGTAAGAAGAAAGTGAGTTGGGTTTCACGTGATCGATGTTTTCGGAATCCATACTGGCTGGCATGGAGGAGTTCATTCTGTTTGAGATACCACATTATCTTTGAGGTCAGAATATGTTCTAAGATCCTAGAACAAATCAATGTCAAGGATATTAGATGGTAGGTTTGTGGATTACTTCTACTACCCTTCTTGTAGTTATTTGAGGGATCTATGACATAATAGTTAGCAGTGGGTATAAATCAGCTGCAAATTCAGTATAAAATCTCAGAGCTGGAGATTCCATTGGGTCCAGGAGCTTTGTTCAATTTTGACAGTTTCAGCTGTTTCTCAACACCATTCAGACTAAAACTTAGCCTATCTCGCTCATGTTTTCATTGGTATGAGGGTTACTTGACACAATTTGCCTGGATTTTCCTTTGAAAGAAATATTTGAAAACCGAATTAAGCATTTAAACTATTGCTTTACTTCCGATAATTTCAGTTCCTGTCTCATTTTCTAGGGACTGGACACTAACTTTGGAGCCACTAACAGCCTTTACATACAACTAGAATGTCTTTGAGTTTTGTGAAAGATCATTTGATAATATTCTGCTACGTTAGTTACTGAAGGCATCACGCACTGCTCCCTTGACAGCCAATTGTGTTTTATTCGTCATCTCTCTGTCTATAGCCCTACGCTTTGTTTTACAACTATTGTGCAGGAAATTCTGTTTCTATTAGGAGTTTCTTCACAGTGACTGTCGCGCGGGATTAGCCGAGCGGTCTCGGGGCGCTGCAGTCGTGGACTGTGCGGCTCGTCCCGGCGGAGGTTCGAGTCCTCACTCGGGCATGGGTGTGTGTGTTTGTCCTTAGGATAATTTAGGTTAAGTAGTGTGTAAGCTTAGGGACTGATGATCTTAGCAGTTAAGTCCCATAAGATTTCACACACATTTGAACATTTCACAGTGACTGTGTACCGTGGAGGTTCTCTCCCATTATGAATCATTCTACCAGGACCATATATATTCAGTGCATTGTCAACTATTCTTTTAAACTTGAGCCGTAGTTCCTCTACAGGATCCTACCCCGTGCTGTAAGTTTCAGGTTCCTCACTGAGATGTGACACTCCTGATATTATATATAGCTTACAGAACATAAATATCTTTCTGCTTGTTTTAGTTGTCCTTTATACTTTGGTAATCACTGCTGCCATAACTGCGTCATGCTCACTGATACTAGTTTTGATGTGGACATCCTCAAAGACGTAAGGTCTGTTTGTTGCCATTACATGAAATATATTTCCATCATGACTAGTGTTCTGAACTATCTGTTCTAGGTAGTTTTCAAAAAAGCCATTTAATAAAGTATCACGGGATGTCTTAGCACGCCTACCACTAACAAAACTGTAATTTTTCTGATTGTTGGATGATTAAAGTCCTCTTCTGATAGTTACAGTATGATTGGAGAACTTAAGTACAAGTGAACTGAGGTTTCCCATAAACTTTCAGTTGCATCAGGAGACACGTCTAGTGTGCGATAGAAGCATCCAGTTATCTTTTTATGCCCACCCCTGATACTGAGTCTTACCCAAACAGACTCACATGCAGCTTCTATTTCTATCTTGGTGGATTCGAGTTTCTTGTCCACTGTTTAAAATACACTATTTTCTCCAAGAATGTCACTGCTATCAGTTTCAGGTTTCAACTAGCTTCCTGTACCAAAGTATTCTGTGAGCTTTGCTGCTTTTCATATGCACTTCAGACTTTGGCACTTCATCGTGAATTCTTCGGCAGTTAACCTTTACGATTTTAGTACTCTTACCTGTAGGAAGCATTTCTTTTGATCTTACACTGATACTTTTGGGTTTCCCACGGTTACTGTTATCTGGATTGGATGGAGAGTCCCTAATCTGAAAAACCCTTGTGTAACCTACACCCCACACGTAGTCAGCAGCAGTGTATAGCGTGATGTGTAGCACATACGTGAACCATTTAGAGGTACCCTACAGTTCTCAACCCTATGGTGTAAGCTCAGGAAGTCACAGCCTAGCTTGTCACAGAACCTTTGAAGTCTCTGCTTCAGCACTTCCACTTGACTCAGAACCAAAGGGCCAACATAAATTCTAGGGACATTGCTGCAAATTGTAAGCTTCACTGCAACTTCATATGCAATACTGGTTTTCTCAACCATCTCTACCAGTCGCTGGAATGACCCAAGTATGACATCAGAGCCCAACATGCATCACAATCTGCAGCTGGTTGCACCCTATTCCCTCAATGTCTGCTGGAATAGCCTTTTCAACTTGTTGAATGAGGTCCCCAGGGATACACACTGAGTGCAGCTGGTGCCCTTTCCTGTCCTTTGCTGCCATCTCCCTAAGGGGTGTTGGAAATTGTGTGGACGATTAATAGACCTCTACCCTTTTGTGTTTGCCTCCTCTTAACAATGGACAAAACAGATGACATGAGTCGCACTACCTCAGCGTCAATTTCAGTAAAAGACAGCAACTTAAACTTGTTGGTTAAGGAGATCGATACAACATACTGAGTCCTCCATGGTCCCTTTCCACTATCTGCGGATGACTAGCTCTACCATTGAAATGCCATTTGTAGTCAAGTGACGAGTAATGACAGATCCAGTACTTTCTGCAGAGGAGACAGGATTCACAGGAGTGGATAGTACTTGAGGTACCTTTCGTACCAATACCCTAGGTACATGATTCTTGGGAGCTCTTCCAACATGACGACTTGTAGCAGTTGCCAATCATTTTTATAATAGTTGGAGCGGTTTCCAGCTGCTTATTAATGTCAACCAACTCATTCTGTGTTCCAGAATAGCATTCAAGTGAGGCTTCATTTTAACTGGTGGAATGTATTACAGGACAGTGAACAAATAACTTTAAATCAAGGCCGCTGATTGTCTTTTAATCTGTTGACTAAAAAATTGCTAACACACATTTCTATTAAGGCAACATAAAAACCTGTGGTAAAAATTAATAGTTTCCCAAAACTTTTTGAGGTTAATTATAGTTGTTAGAAAACTGGAAAACAAAGTTAATTTACAATTAATGTTGATAATATGTAGGGCTGCACCTCTTTAAGGGTAAACTAGGTGTAAAACAATATGTTTGTTAGAATATCTTTAACAGTAACTAAATCACAAACGCCAGTTTATCACAGATTACTCGTAGATTATGTACAGGACAGTGGTAGCTTCGGAAAATTCTCAGAAATACGAGGTAATTCTGAAGTGATGTGTTCTTTGCCAGTAACTGTGAACTACCGACGCTCATTTGCTATGAAATAAGTTACGTATACAAATCAGTGTTGCCAACATGTGATCAATTTTCCTGTCAAAATCCGTCAAAATAAAAATATCTCCATATTTTCTTGCAAAAATAAAGAAAAAATAAAACTTATTTTAAAACATTACACTCATTACTTTATTTACGCATCGCGCAAAAATTTAAAGATGCGCCAAAATCAGATACCTCCTACTTTCTTACAACTAAAAAGACGAAATTAAAATTTATTTTAAACGTTATACTCATACCTAGTTTACAAGACTGGCAAACATTTAAAAATCCGCCGACCTCGGTCAAAATATAAAATATATATTATTATATAACGTCATCACATTTTAATGGAACAGTGAAAAACAAATTTAAATGTGCTCCATTAAATTTCGGGCGTGCAGTCACATACATTCAGTTCTACTTCTAATATTTCGGGTGGATAACGACCAGTCATCCTCAGAATGAGCAGACAGACAGATGGCTGGACAGTATACGGCCGAAATATTACATAGATCTTGAACACATTTCGTAATGATGTGGAACATGTCACATTAACATAAGTTTTCTTTACACAAAATAATAAATTTTTTATTTTTATTTATTTATGTAATTTTTTTTTCAGTTACTACTTCATATGTAAGAATTCATCTATTGTGTAGACGGAGTTGTCATTCACAAATTATTTAAATCTACTTTTACATGTTGGTTGGCTATCTATCAGACTTTTAATACTATTTGGCAAATGACCAAAGATTTTTATGGCAGCATAATTCAACCTATTCTGTGCCAAAGTGAGATTTAATCCTGAATAGTGAATATCATCTTTTCTTCTAGTGTTGTAGCTATGCACTTCGCTGTTATTTTTATATTGGGATGGGTCATTAATGATAAATTTCATAAGTGAATATACGTATTGCGAAGGTACTGTGAATATCCCGAGTTCCTTAAATAAATGTCTGCAAGGTAATCTTGGGTGGGCTCCAGCTATTATTCTGATTACTCGCTTTTGTGAAATGAATACTTTTTCTCTTAATGACGAATTGCCACAAAATATGGTGCCATATGAAAGCAGTGAATGAAAATAGGCATAGTAGGCTAATTTACTGATATATTTATCACCAAAATTTGCAATAACCCTACTAGCATAAATACCTGAACCTGATCGTTTCAGCAGATCATCGATGCATTTCTCATCAATGCACACTCCCAGAAATTTTGAGTATTCTGCCTTAGCAACAGACTACTGTTCATAGTCTATATATATGAACGATGTTCTACCATTTACTGTACAGAGTTGTATAAACTGTTTTTTCTCAAGAGATGTGGGCCAGATCTTGCAGGAAAAATTAGGTGACAGGTACCAGGTCACAAGTAGTTTCAGGCCAAGTACAGGTCTTAGACAAGTGGGGATGTAGGATCATTGTGCAAGGGTTTTACAAGGCAGGATCATGTTGTGGTAGCGGGTGGAGCAGGAAACAGTATTGATAGGGATCAAGGCTACAATATTGTGACCTGATAAAAATTGCATCTGAAACGAACCATAAAAATGTTGGCTTGGGTCCTGCTTTCATGCAGCATGACCGGCCCCAATTGAACAGCTCTGTCAAGAGGGTCAATATGGAGCTAGATCAGCTGCTTCGGATGGCTACTTTGTCAGGCATAGGTTTGGTTCCTGTTGATGGTATTGGCAGGAGGGACTTTACAAGACATGGCCTGCATCTCAGTAGGAAAGGGAAGGGTAAACTGGCTGGGAAGATAGCAAAATCTTTAATGGGGTGGCACTGAAACTCATGGGAGTACTTTTTTAGGCTAATATCAGTGTCCAATCATCCTACATTGATTGAAATTAAGCTTAATGAGAAGTTCAGACAGGCAGGTATCAGAGATGTGAAAATATCATAAGATTCTCATAACAGTACAGTGAAAAATAATGTTAGTATGTCACAAGATTCACATAAAATCACACTGAAGAATAATATTAATGTGTTGCATGAGAATAACAGGGAATTAAAAAACAAAGTAAATGAGCTTCTTGTTTGTTTAGAAGATTTAGACACTATGGAGAGACGAGGAGTATCCATATATGTTAAAATCAGTCATTGTGTGAAAAATACGGAAATTAAAAAAAATTGCATAGAGCAACATATATGTAGGCAGCCGCAAAATGCGCGGTAAGTTCTGCGCTGCCTCGCTCCTTCCACAGTCCAAACGAATACATATCACTCGTTGCAAAGGAAGGGCGGCTGAAATTAAAGTACATACATGACTGGTAAAAGTGGACTGTATTTGTAGACTACACTGAGAAACACAGTTGCAGAAGCGTGCGCGCTGATTGGCGGTCACGGGCTGTCTCCCCTTGTCCCGGCCAGTTCGGCAGTGCATTGTCTGGACGGGAGGGCAGAAAAAAATCCTTACCTGCAGCAAGCGTCCGGTCGACACTGCACCCTTGTGGCATGTTGCACCATACAGAACAGTCCGCCCACCTAATTTATATAACTTACACTACATACAGATAATCACTAGCAGCACAAATAACACAAACAAACTAGAAAATAAAATGATTGAAGAAGTTGCCCACTGTAAACAAAAGAAACACTTCGGTTACTAATTTGATAGTGATGCGCACTAGAGACTATGTTTCCTGTGGAACAACGTAGATCTTCGACAGTGGTCGTTTATACGTTCCCGTTGCTGTGTGCACTGAAACAATTCATACCACACCACCAGGACCAGGGTGTGTACCGACAATGACCCCAGACCGCCACACGAGGGGTGGCAAATTGTCTTCCTTCAGTAGAACCAACGTACTTGGCTGTAGATTGTCTTTTGTTGATGACTATTAAGTTCTCTGTTGTAGTTGTGATAGGTAATCCCTTCACCACCGTTTCCAGATGTGCTGTTTGCACTGCTGGATGAGCTGCCATCTTGAACCTGGATGATGGCTCTGAAATAAAGCCTGGCTCTGGGATAGCTGTTTAGGGTTCACCAATAAGAAAATGGCATGGGGTAAGGTACGACACCTAGGTTGTCAGGAGGCTTGCTAACAGCAGCTGAGATCCTGCATGCAACAAACGAAGATGCTCGCTCATGACTATTAGTTTAGTGACATGACGCTCAGGAAGATGAATCATGGGGTGCTTCTGACTGTAAGAATCTTTTGATTGTTCCAATCTGCCGCCCACCCTTAACAAGTGTTCCTCGTCCAGAAAGGGATGAAGTGAGTTCAGGTTGTCTTTCTTGGGGATTGGTTGGCCATGTTGTAGTTCTTCAATTACCTTGTAATAAACTTGCTGTTGCACCATGTGAATAAATGCCATCGATGCCGTGTGAAGTTCTCTTGCTGTTAGGTTTCCACTATGCCTCTCGGTGGGTTGCCAACTAAGATTGTTTATACCTCTCACATTAAGTATGGAATGTCAAGGTCTGAAGAAACTGACAAGTTATAGCTTTTCTGGAATATTACGTTAATAATAAGCTTCTAAAATTTATCAGTAAAATGAAAAAGCTGCCGCTAATAAAAGTAATCTAAAGCTGCTCTTAAAGGTATACAGTTCTATTAATGTAGAATGCTGAAACATTGAAACGAACATACACACTTCAGTAGACATCTGAACTCATTCCTATGGAATTTCTATTAAAGTTATTTTTTGGTTTTGCAACTGCAAAAGATTATTTCTTGTTACTTTATAAATCAAATCAAATAACCAAGTCAAATAACATTCTCTTGATGTGGTCATTTTTATTTAAAATTGCATAGTATTCTGCAAGATGCATGTGAAGTGCAGGTACGATAATCACTAAAACTTGCAGCAGTATTACTGTTGCTTTAATGAAATCTTTGTGTGCCAGGTCAAAATGTGGATAATTAACATATACTTGTTTATAAACAGTCTTCATTGTTATTTCTTCGAGGTTAGCTCCTTCCAAAATTCTTTGACATACGGCTTTATTTTTTCATCTGTAGATGGTGCCTTTGTCTTTTTTGAGAGGGGTTCTTCTTCAGATGAAGACCCATCATCACTCTTACGAGAGGATTTACGTTTTTTAGCTGAAGATTTCTTCTCAGACTTTTTGGTTGAAGTCTTTTTAGCATTAGCCTTCTTCGATGTCTTTTTTAGATTCGCTTCTGCGAGCTTCCTTTTATTTTGACTTGGATTCTGGATCATCACTGCTAGTTTCTTTATCAAGTTCATCTTCCACATCTTCCTTATCCCTTTACTTTTCTTTGTCTGTTGCTTTATTTTCTGATTTCGGAAGGTCGTTTTTTCTTAATCCATGTTGTCTTCGCCATCCCATGAATCTTCCCTTAAGCTCTTTCTATGCGCATTAGCCCTCTTTAAACGCGGTGTTCGCTTCTCTGTTCCATTTTCCGATTCTGAATATCTCTTGTTGTTGGTCTTTTCGGCTGTAGAGCGCTTTGGTCTGTTGTCAGGAACAGGCGCTCCAGAGCTTTTGGGCCCTAACAAAAATGTTAAAATTCTCTGTACAAGTTCATCACATTTTCCTTTTTTTCTCAATGTCTAAAATACAACAAATTGTTTTCAAGACGCTCACTTCCATCATTCTCAGAATGTGTTTCTTCTTTTCATACTGGTCTGACCATTTGCCAAAATCAAACCAACAGAATTGTTGTTTCCCACAAGAGTGACGTTCCCAACTCTGTTGAACAGAACTCTGTGAAGCTGTTTTAGAGCATCAGCCTTGAATTTCTTGAGAAATGCGTCAGTTCTTGGTATTTCATCCAAGGGTGTTCCTTTGCCCTTTGGTATTTCCATTGCCTCCGTTTCTTTAAGCTCATTGAATTCTTCTGTGAATCTTTTCATCTTCCTTCTCTCTCTTACACCTGATATTTCCAGGGTTTGATCCAGCAATGGAACTGTCTCATGCCCCGACTTGCCGTTTTCTCCGTCAACATCCTCGTCATCCTCACCACCATCTTCTTCTTCACTTCCTTCTTTTTTGTGCACAGAAGCAGACTGGTATTGCGAGCAAGGAATGACAGTACTCTTCGAACATTGGACTTAACTGAAAAAGGAGGTATCTTTCCTGACACAATCCAACCAAATGATGTTTCCTGTAAGGTTGGGTGGTTATCTCTTTTCATTTGACCAGGCTGCAGTGCATCAAAGAAGATCGATGCTCCAAGCAGAAGGTCAATCTCACCAGGTTTGTCAAATGATGGGTCTGCTAACCTTAGATGCTTAGGAAGCTGCCAGGTGGAGGTTTCAAGAGATGTTGTTGGCAGTGGCCCTGTTATACGTAGCAGTAATGCACAGACAGCATGTGTGCCATAGTCAGAAACTCTTGAGGAAATGTACACACTGCAGACGTGCGACTATTCTACCGTTTGATCGTCACTGATGCCACTTATTGGTATCGGATGCCGACTGAGCTGTAGTCCCATCCAATCTGCTAAGCTCCTAGACATAAAGTAAATTTGTGAGGTACTGTCAATAAATGCCCTGCATTTGTACAACTTCCCATCTTTGTCGGCGATGTTTACAAGTGCAGTAGATAACAATACTTCCGCACGTTGGTGGTCTCCTTTCACTGTGCAGTATGTTTGATGTTGTTGTACACCCGTTTCTTGGTTTCTACTGCCACTACTACTGGCTTGTTCCTTGTGCAATAATGTGTTGTGGTGCCTGTTACAAATGCGGCAGTTGCCGGCACGGCATTCCTTCTACCTATGATTCGCGCCCAGACAGTTGAAACAAAGCTTTTGTCTGTTCACGAAGTCTATTCTGCTGTCAGTGTCGCTTTCTTTGAACTTAGGACACCTACTTAGCTTATGCTTTGAGTTGAAGAACGCACAGTCGGGAGGAGTCGCGAGAAATGTACGTCGAGAACTGTATTCTTCTGCTTTAGTATGCTTCGCGGCCGGCTGCTGGGACTGGGGCAGCATTTTGTCAGGATGAATGAGCTCTAACGTCTGACAGATGGCTTCTAGAAATGCCACCAGATCTTTAAGACGCGGAAATGTGATGTCAGCTGTTTTACATTCCCACTGTTTCCTCAGAGTCACCATAATATGATCCAACAAAATGTGCGAGAGCAGTATTTCATGCAATGGAATGCCGACCTGCATTACCTCAATCGCGTTCAGATTTCTCATTACCTGGTAATTAACATTCGTAAGTCCTTAGCAGATTCAACTCTGACGTTGGACAGATTTAGAAGTTCCTTTACGTGTAAATCAACAATTAACTTGGGATTATTATACCTTTTAACGATCAGATCCCATGCAATCTTAAAGTTACTTTCTGTAACCGGTAAGTTTTCAACCAGCTTACGAGATGCACCAGACACACAAGACAATAAATAATAATATCGCTGGACGTCAGTTAAGGCTTCATTGCTAATAAGTAATGCCTTAAAGGTATCCAGGAAGTGCATGAATTCTGCTAAGTTACCATTGAATTTTGGTAATGAAATTGCTGGTAGCTTTATTTCACGTGCACTGCACGAACTTGCAGACTTAGGTGGTGACACAATATTTGAATGGAGCAGTGTCGCTATGCTTGATTCTGCAGGGTGAAAAGTTTTTGAACCGACAAACTCTGGGAGGTTGTAGGGGACATAAAAACAAATATTTTACCCTAATGTCATTTTTTCCTATGAGGAGTATTTAAACCGGTAGAGGAAGATTTCTCTGGTCGCAAATAAATTAAATCAACAAACACTTTTCCATTTTTTATGACCAAGAGACAACACATTAACACCACCCAATTTCAATTACATTAGATTTTCAAAAATGCCTCCATTGACACGTAAACAAAGGTTACACCGTCGGATCATGTTCTGCCTGACACAGGCAAAAACCCCAGGAGTATCGTACCGAGCGAGGTGGCGCAGTGGTTAGACACTGGACTCGCATTCGGGAGGACGGCGGTTCAATCCCGCGTCCGGCCATCCTGATTTAGGTTTTCCGTGATTTCCCTAAATCGCTCCAGGCAAATGCCGGGATGGTTCCTTTCAAAGGGCACGGCCGACTTCCTTCCCCGTCCTTCCCCAATCCGATGAGACCGATGACCTCGCTGTCTGGTCTCCTTCCCCAAAACAACCAACCAACCAACCCAGGAGTATCCTGAATTGTTCCTGCTGCTGCTACTATCCGGGCAACCAGATCCTCTTCTGGTGCAACAGGAGTTGCATAAACAGGATTGCGCATCCAGCCCTGCACAAAGAAGTCCAGAGGGGACATATCTGAGGATCGAGCAGCCCATGGTTCGGGACCACCTCTGCCAATCCACGTTTCTGGGAACCGTCGGTCCAGGAATCGACACACACGACGACTGAAATGTGCCGGCGCCCCGTCATGTTGGAACACATGCGTTGTCTTGTAGGGAGCGGGACGTCTTCCAGCAATTCTGGAAATGCTCTGGCGAGAAAATTGTAATAGTGCCTGCCATTTAATGGCCTAGGTAGCAGATACGGCCCAATTAAACAGTCCCCAACAACACCGACCCACACGTTAACGAAGAACTGCACTGATTGAAGGATCCCGCTCCACATGCTGCAAGACAGCTTCCTCAAATCGCAGCGTTCTTACCGTGCGACAGCGTCCCTGTCCAGGTAATCTGCTAAATGACCCGGTCTCACGCAGACGTTGGTACACAGCAGCAAAGGTCGTATGATGCGGGATACGGCGATTAGGATATTGTTGTTGATAAACCCGTTGTGCAGTTCGTCCGTTGTGGTGCGCTACATAGTACGCACCAACCATATCAGTGTACTCACTCCAGGTGTATCGCTCCATTAGTAAACAGAGACATTGCACTACTACACTGGTGGACAGCAGTCGCCTACAACTGAAGAGCGTAATACTCCCGCTAACAACCGAACATCGTAATACGGCCTCTAACAATTGACGAGTTAATACGGCCTCCACCGGTTTAAATAATCCTCATAGGAAAAAATGACATTAGGTAAAAATATTTCTTTTGATGTCCCCTACAACCTCCCAGAGTTTGTCGGTTTAAATACTTTTCACCCTGTATATCTAAGCACAAGTCTTCAAACGACTCCCTGTCTACATCATGAGATTCTTCTACATCGTTAATCTCTAACTGAGTTTGGATGTCGTTGTATTCATCCTTGCTTGTATTTAGCAGTGACTGCCTTAATCTCATGTCGTTGAGATTAGATCCTTCTTGAAAGCTATTTATGTGGAGAGTCTAGTCACTCGTTATTTGATAACTGCTCTTTTCTTAACTAAATTTCGTTTCTCGACAGGATCCATGCTTCAGGAGATTAGCACAAAGGATAATAAATTAAGGAAACAGAGACAGGCTGCTCACAGAGCCGGACGACGGTACCTGTAGAGCGCTGACTGGGCTGCAGCTGCTGGCCGAGACGGCGACGGACGGCGCTCACTGGTGCACTCGTGTCGTGTTGTCAGAACTGCTTGCCTGTGTTATGGCGTCTGCTGGCTTGAGGTGCACTTCACAACACGATTCTCGCGGCATCTGTACCGTGGAGAGCTCTAGCACGGACGTCTATCACTGATGATGCTTGAGAGACATGCGGAGCGTACGGTAATCTCGAAAAAGCGCACAAAAAGCCACGATAACCCCTACCCGTAATTCGCGGTACGTGCAAATCAAAGTACATAACTTTTGTAGTGGAAAATGTTCGACTAGTCATATCCGCGTCCGGAGGACCAAAATGTAGGCAGCCGCAAAACGCGCGGTAAGCTCTGCGCTCCCTCGCTCCTTCCACAGTCCAAACGAATGCACATCACTTGTTGCAAAGGAAGGGCGGTTGAAATTAAAGTACATACATGACTGGTAAAAGTGCACTGTATTCGTAGACTACATTGAGAAACACAGTTGCAGAAACGTGCGCGCTGCTTGGCAGTCACGGGCTGTCTCCCCTTGCCCGGCCAGTTCGGCCGTGCATTGGGTGGACAGGCGGGCAAAAAAAATTCTTACCTGCAGCAAGCTTCTGGTCGCTGCTGCACCCTTGTGGCATGTTGCACCATACAGAACAATATACAAGCATGTGCATGTGAGCATAAACTAAATAATGGCACTTTTGTAATTGAAGCCGTGTATAGGTCCCCATTGGGAAATTTTCGACTATTTTTGAAAAAACTTGGATTCCTTGTTGTACTACCCGTCAGACAAAGGAAAGCAAATTATTTTTTGTGGGGATTTCAATGTAGATTTTCTGAAAGAGTCCAATAGAAAGCTTGATCTTGAAGTATTACTTGGTTCTTTCAATTTGACATCAGTTATTGATTTTCCTACAGGAAAGCAGCACACTGATAATAACGTTTTCATAGAGCGAGATAAATTTTATGAAATAAAAACTTTTCCTGTTAACGGTGGTCTGTCTGATCATGATGCACAGCTAGTTACAGCATATAATATAGCTACACACAGTAATGCAAAACAGTCCCCAAAATAGTGCATTCCATTAACAATTTAACAATTCAAAATTTCATGGAAAGCCTGCAACAGTTAGACTGGGATAAGGTGTCAGGGAACATGATGCTCATTTAAAGTTTAACCTATTTCATGATACCTTTGTGAGTATATTTGAAAACAATTTCCCCGAGAAAACAGTGAAATATAATTGTAACAAACCATGATAAAAGCCATGGCTTACTAAAGGGATAAAAATATCTTGTAAACAGAAAAAGGAAATTATCCTATAACTAGGAGGAGAAATGATACCGAAACAGTGAACATTATAAAAACTACTGCACTGAATTAAGAAAAGTTATTAAAAAGTCCAGAATTATGTGCATTATGTCTGTGATTGGCGCATCTGATAATAAAATTAAAACAATTCGGAATATTATGAAAAGGGAAACTGGGCAACCAAGAGCACAGGACGACTGTATTCCTATCACACACAATGAAAAATTTGTTAACAAGAAGTCAGGAGTAGAAAGCATTTTTAATAATCATTTTATAAATGTTGTAGAGAAAATATGATCCAGCTATTCATCAGAAAATGCAAGGCAGTATATGGAAGAGGCAGTACCTATGCAATTTGATAAAACTGAAATTCAACCCACCCCTCCTACTGAAATTAGGAAAATAATAAATTCACTCAAAAGTAAAAGCTCACATGGAATTAATGGCATTTCCAACAGAGTACTTAAAGCTTGTTTCCAACAAATCAGTGGGAGTCTCAGCCACATATGTAGTAGTTCACTGAAACAGGACATATTTACAGATAGACTGAAATATGCTATTGTCAAACCATTGCATAGAAAAGGGAATAGATCTAATGCTAAAAACTATCGCCCAATATCACTTCTGACAGCTTTAGCCAAAATTCTTGGAAAATAAAGTATTCAAGAGTAGCTTCACATATTTGTAAAAATAAAGACTAACAAAATGTCAATTTGGTTTTCAAAAAGGCTTTTCAACAAAAACAACAAAAAATGCTATATATGCTTTCACTGGATAAAATATTAAATTCATTGAATAACCGAACATTACCCATTGGGATATTTTGTGGTCTCTCAAAGGCTCTTGATTGTGTGAATCATGAAATTCTTCTGCATAAGCTTAAGTATTGTGGTATGAGTGGGGCAGTGCACAAATGGTTTAATTCATACTTAACTGGAAGAATGCAGAAGGTTGAAATTAATGGTACAGATAGTCTGCAAAAACCAGCAGATTCCTCTAACTGGGGAGGGATCTAGAATGGTGTCCCACTGGATTCAGTCTTGGGTCCCTTATTATTCTTAATATATATTAACGACTTGCCATTCTATATTCATGAAGATGCAAAGCTAGTTCTTGTTACTGATGATACAAGTATAGTAATCACATCCAAGAAGCAAGAATCACCTGAGGAAATTGCAAATATTGTCTTACAGAAAAATATTAAGTGGTTCTCTGCAAATGGCTACTACATAACAACAGAACTTTCTTCTTACTTTCTATTTTTTTTGCAACAGTTGGTTTCCAAGTGAAAGTCGGTTGAGTGTTGACTACACTAACATCTAATTAAGACGCTTCCTTAGCTGACTGAGGTAGCAAGGCAAATCTGTTTTTTGTGCCATTGATGAAACTGTCTGATACTGTTCTCTTTTTGTGGCCCCTGTTCCTTGCTACCATTTCGCACCTGTCTTCACCCTCCTCCCCCCCCCCCCCCCTAACCTCATCAGTTCCTCCCTAGCACAATCCAGTTCAGCCTGAAGGGCTCTAATCTTCCCTTCCTGTTCCGCTATTTTCCTATCCCTTGAGCATAATGCTGCAATACCATGGAAGAGGCTCATTTACTTCCCCGATTCCCATGCCACTACATTCACCCCAATGTAACCATCTGCCACAACAGCTGCACACATCCCACAGAACTGACTTTCCCATGGCACGTCAAACACTTAGACGAAGAAGCCGAAATTATGCACACCATGCTCAAAATTTGATGGAACAGTCATTGCGCCCCGAAAACGTTAAGATGCATAAATTTAAAAACATTTATTCACCTATGTTTATTAAAGTAATAACAGTCCATTCACATCGTCCTCTCCCTCTTCTTCAGTTGACTTGCTAGATTGTTTGTCTCCTCGGTATGCAGCCATTGTGCTCTGGTAAGACGTAATTATGACAGCGCTTGTTCCCACGCCTAAGTCCGCTCCAAACATTGAGAACTGCCATAGTGGTTTTAAGTCTATTCCTGAGGGAGGTTTTCACATTTTTGAGCATGCTAAATGCTCTTTCGCCCTCAGCATTTGACCAAGGTAACACCAAAAGCATCATTGCAAAATCTGAGAGCTTCTGAAATGGACTTTGGGAACTAGAGTCCTTATATGATGTGATCTATTGCCGAAGTTACACTATATTGTCAACATTTTTTCATAAGACAGTAGTTAATTTTGACCACTGAAAGTCAATGTTTGTTATTTCTGTGTCAGGTTATTGAAATTCCTGAGCTAGTGAGATTATATTTTCTTTCGCCACTCACAAACACTGTTCTGGAGCAATTAGGCACACTTTTTACAAAATCTTGACATGTTTCGGCAGTCACCTCTGGAGCTCCTCTGCTAAGTAAATCGGAAAATTTTCGCACCTACCGCGAAAAACTTTTTTGATTTCTGAATTAATTTTATGTTCTGTCATCACGTTCACCAATGAAGCCTCTTCTTCGTGGCCAAGATAAATATTAGGAGATTTGTATTTTCTAAGTTTACCGTTAGCAAATCCCCCTTATAACAGCAGACAACAATCCGCCTCCTAATAACTACAACAAGAAGAACAAAGTCTTGCAGTACCTTTGGACATCTGATGTACTTTATTGAAATGATTTATTGATCTTTGACATTCTTCTAGAGTTGGTCTAAGAAACATAAGATAATGTGTATTGATGGCATCTGAGTACATAGTATATTATAGTTCAGCTGTGTAGAGCTTAGTCTGATGTCTGGATATTTCTAAATATGTCTGTAGTTCAAGCCACTGATTTAAAATGCGAGTAACAACAACTTCAATCGATAGCCACCTTGTGTGTAATTAGTGTGTAATTTTAAGTGATTTGGTTCAATAATTTATTGCTTTAAACAACTCCCTATACATGTCATGATGAGAAGAAGATTTAGAAAACCATGAATAAGTTTCACAAATTAAAAATTCAAGACTCCTTGGTAGCACCTGGGCAGCAGAGGACACTACTAAGTAAACTAAATAGCAAACATAGGGGATCAGTGCAAGATTAGGGACCTCACATTTCAGTTTCTGATAATCCTATTATTAATACCAACCAATAGTGAGGCATTATCTGTACCAATTCCCCTCATTTGTTTAATGTCTAGACCATAATATGAAAGTAATCACTTCACTGCAGTGACACCACATTCAGCATTCCCCTATTCTGGTTCAACAATTCCCAAAAAGATGGAAATACCTCTTCATTGTTTTGGAAAATATACAATGCACTCAGCCAACACTTTGGCGACCGAAATGTATGTAGATTCATCTATAAGAAGACTGAAATGTACATTACGATGTAGTTCTGATTTAAAGTGCTGGAAGGGAATGTTCCTGATCAAAGCATTGCTCTTCGTATGGTGTAGCCATACAAGAGATGCATGGTCAGCACTCTGAATAAATTTCTTGGGTAGATCTGAAAGATGGTCAACGGATCTAATAGCACAGTGATTAACTATAAACAATGTAATAGCAGCTTCAGCAGCAGCACGTTCATACTTATGTTTGGTAGACTGAAATGGCAATGTTGGCTGTTGTGAAGATGAAAAAGTTTCAGCTGCTTTTACATGTTTCTTACTTTTTCCATGTAGAAGTAAATCTGATAAACGCACATTCAGGATGCATTGGCAATATTTACACCACGTTACTGAGTTCCCAGGAACCTCTAACTACCAATCCTTTAATTGTTTATCACTTAATCACTTTTTCTAAAATGTCATACATACCGCTTGACATTCTTTTCAGACATTGTTAGTCAGTCGTAAAAACAAACAAAAAGAGCACTAGACGCTAGTTGTTAAACACACAATAACTCAGTACAACAATGTAGTTTGTAAACTGGTACGCAACTCCCCAGTTATAATCGGTAGCAGTCGGCAGCAGCCAGGAAAATTCGTATCCTAGTGATTTGCAGTTGTTCCTTGCCAACAACATAGCGTACCAATTAGCCAGTGTTGACTGCATAGTTGCGCTATATTCATTGCGATCCTTACGAAAATCAGTGATTATGTGCTTGCTGGCTCATCACAGGGACTATCTTTTACTCTATTTAGGAAAAATAAGCTGGTTATCAAGAGCTCATGGAAGCTCAAAACACAGGTTTCTGTTGCCTGACTGAGTGCTTACAATACATGGAGGTGAAATTTGTTCTCCTCCCACCTTCACCCCTCGCAACCTATCACGCCATGCAGCAGAGCTTGTGCGCGCTCTCCCCTCTGCTCACAAACTTGACAGACGCCAAGCTATAGTTCGCGAGAAGTACTGTACACTGATGTATTGCGATCACTATCTAGAATTCGCGACATTAACTCATAGAGCAAAGTATATTTTTGTTCGTATGCTGCTCGTGCTAGAGGCCCGTGTCGTATATTTAAAGTCAATTCAAATCCTGGCGGTGGAAGATACTTTCACTGCCACTATTTGGCCGGCCAAGGGAGGAGAGATGGTATTTGAACTTCCAGATCGACAGTTTTTGCGCCAATGTCCTAGATTAAATTTCAAACCTGTCCACAATCTCTCATGAAGAGAGGACGTGTAACACTGTTGATGGGGAATCGTCTGTTGGATGGGGATGTTAAGCTTGACGGCCCCCTAGATGCTTTTAGATACAATTAAGCTATGTGTCAGCACCGAGTTTCAACCTCCCCCTCCTCATCCATAAAAACAGAAACACGACACAACGCAGTACCAGCACTCATCACAGTCATCCCCTATGTACAAAACACGCTCGACACTTCGTAACAGGTCGGAGGATGGCAATGGCAAACCATCTCCACACAGATGCTTCCCAGTATGGCGTTTCAGGATTCCTGCTTCTGCTTCCTGCGCTCAGTTCGTGAGTATGGAACTCTATCATTGTATCTTTGCTTAAATAGAAATTATAGTCATTTGCCACCGCATTAGGTTTGCTTCGCTGAGTTTGCCAGTTGTCACAGATGTTTGATATTGTTAGCTAAAAAATAGCCACATACATTGCTCAATAGGAAGGAAATCTAAGGAATTAATTTCAGTTCAGTTTTCAGTTATATCCTACATGTATATTATTTGAATGAACAAATCAGAAATACAGCCCGTTTTTGCAACACACTGAGTGAAACTCAGAGTGTTAGTGCAGTACATCCATGGTACTGTCTTTCAGATGCACAAAGACTTGCATTCGTAATATTTTTATCAAAGAATATATTTTTTTTCAAAATTAAATAAACCAGAAACATCTGTCAAAAACGCCCAGTTTTAAATATATCTATAAAAAAGCGTCAACCGTCAAAACTGAATTTTATGCATCAGACAACATGAAATTCCATCAAATTTGACAGGAAATATGTCAAGTTGGCAACGATGATCCAAAAACTCTTACCGGTAACTTAACGAAAACATAGTTTCCCAAGCATCAGAAAATTCTTAAAAATAACCTACCTCTCATGTAATTATTCAGTGAAATTCGAGAACAAATGTTTTCAACAAGGATATGTCTATGGTACTCAAAAGTGAGTTTATGGCGGTACTCATGAGTGTTCGAAATTTAACATTGTATCACAGTACAAACAGGTACTGATACAACCAATGAAAGATTTATGCAGAACCGACACATACAGTAAAAGACGATAATTTAGAATTTCAAATCGGCACACGAATCTTGTAAATGCGGTTTCACGCAAAGGAAAATTTCGAAGTCGGTTTTTATGCAGAAATAAATATACGAATTGGATGCATTCTTCACTTAGCAGTTTTGTGCCAATTTCTAAAGTGGCGTGCCGAAAAAGAACACTGCAGCATGGGTTTATCTCAGTCAAAATCGGTAAATGTGCAGCACCAACAAAGCATGTCTTCTGTTGCAGCTAATAATGCTATATTGAAATATTTATACATTTATTGCCATTATTATTATCATGGCATCTGTGCAACAGGCATGTTAAAAACGATGGTTATGGCAGTTATATCTGAAAGGGCAAGGTTGGGAAGTCAATAACAAATCTGTCCCAACACCCCCTCCGCCCCCTCCTCCAAAGGGCGCCTATGCATACGGGAAAAGGGACACCTTGGGTCCCCCAAGCCCTCAGGTAAAGAAAAAAAAATGTAATGTATTCAGGTGTTCTCATTTCAAGAGAACGATTTTAGAGTCAGTACACACAGGTTTTTAACATTGTCACATATGAAAATTCTTTATGGTTCCCCCATGAACCATGGACATAGCTGTACCATAGGAGGGTTACCTGTTGAGCGGCCAGACAAATGTATGGTTTCTGAAGAGGGGCAGCAGTCTTTTCAGTAGTTACAGGGGTAACAGTCTGGATGATTGACTGATCTGGCCTTATAACTTCAACCAAAGTCGCCTTGCTGTGCTGGTACTGCAAACGACTGAAAGCAAGGGGAAACTACAGCCTTCATTTTCCTGAGGGCATACAGCTCTAATGTATAGTTAAATGACGATGGCATCCTCTTGGCTAAAACATTCCAGAGGTAAAATAGTTCCCCACTCAGATCTCCAGGCAGGGACTGCTTAGGAGGACATCGTCAGCAGGAGAAACAAAACTGTCATTCTATGAATTGGAGAATGGAATGTCAGATCCCTTAATCAGGCAGGTAGGCTAGAAAATTTAAAAAGGACACTGGGTAGGTTACAGTTAGATAGGCCTATAGTGGAAATTAGTGAAGCTCGGTGGCAGGAGGAACAGGACCTCCGGTCAGGTGAATACAGGATTATAATGAAGGTGTAGGTTTAATAATGAGTAAAAAAATAGAAATATGGATAAGTTACTATGAACAACATAGTGAATGCGTTATTGTAGCTGAGATTGGCATGAAGCCCACACCCACCACAGTAGTATAAGTTTAGTTCTGCAGGTGAGGAGGAGACTGAGGAAATGTATGATGAGGTAAAAGAAATTATTCAGATAGTTAAACGAGCCGAAAATTTAGTACTCATCATGGACTGGAATTCGATAATAGGAAAAGGACGAGAAGGAAAAGTAGTAGGTGAATATGGACTGGGGTAAAGGAATGAAAGAGAAAGCCATGTGGTAGAATTTTGCATAGAGCATAATTTTATCATAGCTCGCACTTGGTTTAAGAATCATGAAAGAAGGTTGTGCATGTGGAAGAGACCTTGTAGCAACAGAAGGTTTCAGATTGATTGTATAATGGTTAGACAGAGATTTAGGAACTAGATTTTAAATCGTAAGACATTTCCAGGGGCAGATGTGCACTCTGACCACAATTTATTGGTTATGAACTACAGATTAAAACTGAAGAAACTGCAAAAAAGGCAGGAATTTAGGGAGACGGGACCTGGATAAACTGAAAGAACCAGGGTTTGTAGAGGGTTTCATGGGGAGCATTAGCGAACGATTGACAAGAACAGAGGGGAAAAAATATACAAGAAGAATGTGTAGCTTTGAGAGATGAAATAGTGAAGGCAGCAGAGGATCAAGTAGGTAAAAAGACGAGGACTAGTAGAAATCCTTGGTTAACATAAGAGATACTGGATTTAAACGATAAAAGGAGAGAAATGCAATAAATGAAGAGGGTGAAAGGGAATAAATAAGTCTAAAAATGAGATTGACAATAAGTGTACAATGGCTAAGCAGGAATGGCTAGAGGAAAAATGTAAGGATGTAGAGCCATATATCACTAGGGGTTAGACAGATACTACTTACGGGAAAACTACAGTGACCTTTGGAGAAAAGAGAATCACCTGTATAAATATCAAGAGCTCAGATGGAAAACCAGTCCTAAACAAAGAAAGGAAAGCAGAAAGATGGAAGGAGTACACAGAGGGTCTGTACATGTGAGATGCACTTGAGGGTAATGTTATGGAAATGGGAGAGGATGTAGATATGATATTGCATGTAGAATTTGACAAAGTACTGAAAGACTTAAGTCGAAACAAGGCCCGGGAGTAAACAACATTCTGTTAGAGCTACTGATAGCCTTCGGAGAGCCAGTCACGACAAAACTCTTCCATCTAGTGAGCAGGATATACAAGACAAGCAAAATACTCTTGAACTTCAAGAAGAATATAATAATCCCAGTTCCAAAGATAGCAGGTACTGACAGGTGTGAAAATTACCGAAGTATCAATTTAATAAGTCATGGCTGCAAAATACTAACACAAATCATTTACAGAAGAACGAAAAACCTCTTAGAAGCTGACCTTAGGGAAGATCAGATTCCATTCCAGAGAAATGTTGGAACACGCAAGGCAATACTGACCCTACAACTTCTCAAAGAAGATACGTTAAAGAAAGACAAACTGACAGTTATAGCATTTGTAGACTTAGAGAAAGCTTTTGACAATGTTAACTGGAATACTCTCTTTCAAAATCTAAAGGTGGCAGCAGTAAAATGCAGGGACCAAAAGGCTACTTACAATTTGTACAGAAACCAGAGGGCAGTTATAAGAGTCGTGTGCACGAAAGGGAGTGAGAAAGGGTTGTAACCTATCCCCAATGTTATTTAACCTGTACTTTGAGCAATCAGTAAAGGAAACAAAAGATAAATTTGGAGTAGGAATTAAAATCCAGGGAGAAGATATAAAAACTTTGAGGTTTGCTGATGACATTGCAATTTTGACAGAGACAGCAAACGACTTGGAAGAGCAGGTGAATGGAATGCACAGTATCTTGAAAGGATGATATAAAATGAACATCAACAAAAGCAAAACGAGGATAATGGAATGTAGTCGAATTAAAGCAGGTGATGCTGAGGGAATTAGATTAGGAAATGAGACACATGAAGTAGTAAATGAGTTTTGTTATTTGGAAAGCAAAATAACTGATGATGGTCGAAGTAGGGAGGATGTAAAATGCAGACTGGCAATGACAAGAAAAGCGTTTCTGAAGAAGCGAAATTTGTTAACGTCGACTAAAGATTTATGTGTCAGGAAGTCCTTTCTGAAAGTGTTTGTATGGAATGTAGCTGTGTACGGAAGTGAAACGTGGATGATAAATAGTTGAGACAAGTTGAGAATAGAAGCTTTTGAAATTTAATTCTGGAGATTAGGTGGGTAGATCATGTAACTAATGAGGAGGTACAGAATAGAACTGGGGAGAAGAGAAATTTGTGGTACAACCTGACCAAAAGAACGATCGGTTGGTAGTACCCATTCTAAGACATGAAGGGATCACCAATTTAGTATTGGTGGGAAGCGTGTGGGGTAAAAATAGTAGAGGGAGACCAAGAGATGGACACAGTAAGCGGATTCAGAGGGATGTAGGCTGCAGTAATTACTCGGAGATGAAGAGGCTTGCACAGGATAGAGTAGCATAGAGAGCTGCATGAAACCTGTCTTTGGACTGAAGAGCACAACGACATCAAACAACTTACAAGTTGCCATTCGTCTTCTAAAATAGTTAAACCATGCCATATCCCCAGGTCTAAACATCCTTACAAATTATCGTATGGATTCCCTTCCCCCTCCCCCTCAGAATATAACCGTGGATCCATGCCTTGAATTATTTATTGGGTGTGTTGTATCGCCCCCATAGCACGAGTGGTATGTAGAGATGTGAAATTTTTTGTAACTTATAGGAACTGCCACACTTACTGTTTAAGAGCTAGAACAATAATAATCCGAAGAAATATTTTTTTCTGTATCTGTGTGTGTGTTGAAGCCACGCATATTAAACACTTCATGTTTTATTGCTTGATTGTGGCTGTCTTTATACGACGTTACGGTAATAATTTACTTATAACAGGGGCAGCGGGATTTTATCGTGCTATGCTGATAGAATAAAAGGATAAATTTTTTAAAAAAAGCTTATAACAAGTGTTTAAATAGCGCCTCCGGTGTTACTAAATTTTTGATCTGCTTGGCTCGTTTATATTTACACACAAAGTAGTGTTGTATTGTACCTGTGTCGAACATTTCTATTCTCACGTAACTCATTGCTACGTATCTTTCTCTGTTTCTTTGAGCGCTTGCATTTGGTGTATTTTTAGAAATCTCTATTCATTCGTAAAAAAAAAGAAAAAGTGGTTATCACCTTGTAAGGCAAATTTGTTTTCTCTGCAAATTTCCGACACACGCGTTTCAGAATGAAATTTACTTCATGAAGAAGTACCCATCAAATCGCCGATACAGTAAAAGGACGTCCTTATTATCAATGTACGTTATGAAGAAAGGAAAGACTGTCACACACAGTGCTATGAGCAACAGAACGGAAATTAAGACGGACCCAGTCAATGCTTGCAAAGGGAAGACGATAAGCTGAGCGTTTTTCGCAGTAGCATCCGGCCCCTTCCTTCTCAAGGATAGTCCGTTCACAGGCAGTACACTTCATGTGGGAGATTTCAGTGAAAGAATAATTTTTTTTTTTTTTAAAAAAAAGGACGAAGCAAGACCAGTCAACCAACAAGCTTTGGCACCACATTCCGCAGGTAATCATTACATACCACAGTGACGTCATCACTTTGAGACTTCCGGTTTGCCAGACGAAGTATTTTGTCGGGGTTAGTGTAGGATGGTGTTTCAGGACTTCACATATAGTGGATGAAATTATCGCAAAAGCTAACACTTTTGTGGACGTTGAAGCGTGCAGTTTCATTATGTATCTCCATCGATGTAATTTGTGGCCGTAATTGTTTATTAAAACATAAGTGATGTTTTTTATTTATTCATTCAAATAATCTGTACTTCAGTATCTCCCTGCTGTGTTTCTCGAGTTGAAATTCGCGAAGATATTTAGTTTTCTATTAAAAAAAAAAAAAAAAAATAAAAAAAAAAAATTCATAATCTGTGATGATAATTGAGTGAGACTTTGATTTGCCCGATAGAAGTACAACCTCTGTACATAATGCAATCAACTAAGACCAAATAAAAATTTGTGAACATAGTTAGCAAACTATATCGAACGAACCATTCTTTAAAAAGTGGGAAACCGGGAGAACCATTCACAGCAGTTTACTTCTATGTCTATGTTAATACTGCGTGAAGTCCAGAAATACTTTGAGGAAAAATAATTTAAAACTCTCAAGAAACATGTTGGACTATTAAGGGAAAGTAAACTATTCATCTAATTAATATTTATTATAACTCATACAATGCTTAAGAGTTCAACTTTGGTCATTTATTTATGTTTTTATTTTGCTCGGTACAAAAAGAAGTGTATGCGAGTATTTGGTCTGGCGAACCTCAGAGGTGCACGTGATTATATGGACTGACACACTTGATGCAGCGAACACAGAACAATTCTAGATATAAATAACATGTTTGTGAGGCTCTTCTGTATGTAAGCTCTGAAAATGACGCAATATTTTCATGAAGTGCTTTTTAATATCCGCTAGTTGTTTACTTCCTGTAGAAAATTAGCCTGATAACAGTATTGTGGAGTCCTAATCAGGGAGGGAGTAGGACCACAAGGGACAATTAAATCTGTAGGCTAGGTGTAGTGATGTGAGAAAAGGAAAAAGTGATTTGATTGGAAACTGATGGGGTGTATGGCAGTTGCCTGTAACTATTTGAATTAGATCTCCTTTAAAATGTTATATTTCAGAACTCAAAAGGGCTGTTTGCAAAAATTAGTTTAAGGGTCTCTACTGAAGTTTCTAATGAGCAGTCTCCTGATATGCAAAGCACTACTATTTAATGATAGTGACATTGTATGATAAATGTCTGGTTTTAATTACCACTATGGTAGGTAAGGGGGAACTGAGGCAAGTTAGAGTAGTGTGAAGGATGTTTAAATCTGTTTCATTCTTTGAGTAGTTTCGTTTTGTAACTGATGCCTTAATGTAACTTGTTTGACTCTACTCAGGTGCATCATCACTGCAATTCCTATTCTTTTTTGCTAATGCCCAATTTTCACTCCTATAAATACATATTATGAATATTCATCCAATGATTGTCTCACAGTGCTATAGGAGTTCTTGTGGTAATACAATAAAAATCAGTAGCTCAAAATATATACACAGAATACTTAAGTATGCCCTATGAGTGTAGGACAGATGGTCAGCCATGCCCTTAGTGAAGGAACCAAACCGACATTTGTCTGAACTGATCTAAGAAAACTCAAATGATGGTAGCTGGACAGAGCAAACCCCTTTCTCCCAAATATGAGGTCAGTGGCTTAATAGCTGCACCACCTCATTTGTTTGGTCCCTATTAAACAACGTTCTTCCATTTACACGCAAATATCTTCTGGTAAGTAATAGAATGGTATAGTTTCTTAACCCTTGCGATGACTCCAGCCTCCTTTTACAACCAATTCGTAGACCATTAACAATCGAGTGTGCTTCATATTTCCTTCCTGTCATCATCTCTGGCCATCTGGGTTGGGGGGGGGGGGGGTGAACTGTGTTGGTAAACATTACATCAAGAGGTCAAAAGTTTCCAAAACTGTGACCTTATTTCGTCTATTGATTTTATTAATGTGCTCCCTATTGATATTTATAGTTCGAATAAAATAATTGTACAGTTGGCAGCTTGGGAAGGTATGTTGCCAGCGTGCAACCGCCTGCCATGACAAGACTGTTTGTACCTAGAAAACAAGCAAAACAGCAAACGTGCCACTTGAGAAAGAACTAAAATTGGCAGCCATCGGGCCCTTACCACTAAACTTGCTGAAGCATTGATCATAAAGTTAAGTTATTTTAATTAAATTTAGTCTGTTGTTTCTTGGTGCCACTCAATTTTAATCTCATTGCTCGAGAACAGAAAGTTAGGTGCTTGTTCTAGGCTGAATTGTCCAAGTTAGTGATGCTACAGATGGTTTCTTTTCCACTGAAAGCCATGACCTTAGTTGTGGATATATTTTCAGATCAAACTACTAATGTATTGTCTGTAGCTTAAGTATCTAAATGGTGGTACACATTGATAGCAGTAAATTCAAGCCATTCTTTCCCTTTTACATCATTGCTTTTCAGTTTGCCAGTTCTAATTCCGTGAAAAAGAATTGTCGCTCACATTTCATTGTCAATTTCGCACTTGTATTTTCTCCATTCTGAATAACATTCCACTCCATCTCAGAGTAACTTCATTCGACCTGTGCATCTGCAAGTGCCTCGAGTTCAAAAATTTATTGCGGCTTTTGTTTGTACCATTATTTGCTTATGTTTGATACGTGAAAGTTGTTTCATAACTAATGATCATATTTTGAAAGTACAACTGTTAGATTTGGTTGGGAATATTATTAAGGTAAGATAGTTAAATATGTGACTGTGAAGTGCTACAGGGGCATTGAGTAATTAGTAAGAAAGTTGTAAGACATCAGTTGTTATATGGTGTTAACGTGTGTTATCTACATCTGTATTCCATAAGCCACCTTATGGTGCGTGGTGAAAGGTACTTCTACTGTCACTTCATGCTTTCCTGTAGTAGTTTCGAATGGTGGGTGAGAAGAATGATTGTTGGAAGCAATACATGGGTCGACTTTTCTAGTAATGTATGCTCTTGGAATTTTAACAATGATTCATTTCGTAATGCATGACACCTCTGTTGTGGTGTTTGCCTCTGAAGTTATACAAGCATCTTGTATCAAAATAGGCCATTATCGGATACTTGAGTTTTGTATGCTTAGATGGCAATAAATAAGGCCAAAAAAGAATAATCATGCATCAGATCAGCATCCAACTTACGTTCAGAGATTTGATTTTCAGTAATTACAGTCATATTTGTGACTGTTGTGACTAATGCTTGCGCTTGTGTGTGTGTGTGTGTGTGTGTGTGTGTCAGAGAGAGAGAGAGAGAGTGAGAGAGAGAGGTGTTCATGTTTAGAGTATGTTTATAACTCAAAAGTGGATCAGAAACTCACCACAAAGTTCACTTAAATTCATCCCAGAAAGTCTGTGATGTAAAATTTGCGCAGAACTGCTAGAGTGAGCCTGGGGGTACAAACTACATATTTTTGACTTCAAAAAGATCATCAAGCTTTGACATAAAGGAATTTAGGGTGCATGAATTTGTTACATGCGATGGCACTTGCAAATTCCATCTTTGTGACCCTTCCTCACTTAATAAACAAGCTTGTGACAAAATGTGCTGCTCTTTCCTGGATATTCTCCATTTCATTTATCAGTTCTATCCAGCTGAGTGAGGATGTTTTTTAGTTACTTCCTTCATGGATGGACTGCACTTCCTTAGGATTCTTTGAATGAATCTGACAAGCATCTGCCTTTTCCTCTATTATTTGTTTGTGGTTCCTCCATTTTAAGTCGCTTTGTATGCATACTCATATTTAGAGGTTTTGACTGCTTCCAGTGATTGTTCGGCAATCACGTTACCACACATTAATGGGTCTGTACACCTCTTTATGTGCAATACCTTACATTTGCTTATGTTTAGGATAAACCGTCAATCCTTGCACCAAGTGTTGACCTTCTGCTGGGCTTCCTACATTTTGTTACTATTTTCTAGTGTTCAGACTTCTCTATATAAAATGTGCATTACCTGCGAACACATCTTGCACCTTCTTATATGACCCACTTGGTCATCTACGTATTTTGAACAGTAATAATCCCTTAACACTCCTTTTGAGAACATCCAAAGTTAGTTTTACACCTGAAGATTTCTCTCTGTTAAGAATGACATTGTGTTCAGTCTATTAGGATCTCTAAAATCCAGTCACAAAGTTTGTCTAATGTTCTGAACAATCATATTTTAAATGATTAGGTGACAATGTGGAACTGTCATATGCATGTCAGAAATGGAGGAACACAGCATCAACCTGAGCACCAGTATCTACTGTCTTCCAGGTCTCATGGGCAATCAGAGCAGGCTTAGTTTCATGCAGTCGTTGCTTATGGAAGGCATGTTAATGTCTACAGAGGAGATTTTAATTGTCCAGAAATATCAGAACCCAGGTACAAAACATGCTCTCGAATTTGTCAGTAGACTATCACCAGTGATATGGACCTACAGTTGTGTGTGTGTGTGTGTGTGTGTGTGTGTGTGTGTGTGTGTGTGTGTCTGACGATACTTGAAAGTTGGAATGACGTATGCATTTTTTAATCACTTTGAATGCTTAATTACTCCATCAATTTACAGTAGGCTGCTGCTAGAAAAGGAGCAAGTTCTTTTGCATACACACTGTAGAATCTTATAGTTATCCTATTGGGGCCAGCCTCTGTTTCTCTTTTCGGTTGATTTGTCATCCTGCAGTCACTTATTTTGATAGGCCTACATCATTTTGGCATTTATGTGATGATTGAAAGGAGGAACCATAGTATGACCTCCTCCTGTGAAAGAATTTTGAAATATCAGTGTATATGGTCCAGTGAAAACAAAATAGGAATGTAGATGACATCACAGGTATACAAGTGAGAGTACCAAATGTAAACTTGAAATGAATGCCTGACTTTGGGTATCATAAGACTTTTCCCAGAAATAGGGCTTGAAAGGTAAGAGCAAGAATGAAATCATTAACAGCAATTAGCTAAAGAACGCATTAACATACTTATACAAGAACAGGATTTTCACAGAGCTCATAATCAGTTCTTTGTTATAAAAGTCAGAAAAAAATTTCAGTTCAAAGTTCATGAGAAGTAAAAGTGCAAGGACTTTGCAAAGGTAAAGGTATGTCGTAGAACCTGAGCGTGTGTAATATTTAAGGAAGATAATTATGAGTAATTGAAATTCTTTGCTCACTGTACTTTTTTATGAATAAATAAATTTCATTTTTAATAGATACAAAGTACTTTTTCAGACAGCAGGCAGATTTTAGCTGAAGTACACTTCGTTATACTTTGTAAACCATTGAGAAGTATCAACAGAGGCTTCATCCCACTATACTAGTTATTGGGGCTTTTTCTCGTCCCATTCACATATGAAGCACAGGAAAAATGATTGTTTAAATGCCTAAGTGGTTGCTGTAATTAATCTAATCTGATCCTCAAGATCCCAATGGGAGTGTTATGTAGGGGTTCTAGTATATTCCTAAATTCCTCTTTTAAAGCTGGTGCTTGGAACTTTCTCAGTAAACTTGTTGGGATAGTTTCCATCTATGTTCAGGAGTCTGCCAGCCCAGTTCTTTCAATGTCTCAGTGACACTTTCCTGTGGATCAGACAAACTTGTGATCCTTCTCTGCATATGTCCAATATTACTGCTAGCACTGTTTGGTATGGTATATGTCTCACACAATATTCTAGAATGAGTCATACAAGTGATTTGTAAGTGATCTCCAGTGTAGACTGATTGTACTTCCCTAGTATTCTACCAATGAACCAAAGTTTGCTACCTACTTTACTGCTGACTGAGTCTGTGTGATCGTTCCATTTTGTGTTCCTACTAAGTATTTGTACGAGTTTACAGATTCCAGCTGTGACTCGCTAATATAATGTTTTGTGAAGTGCAGAATTTACATTTTTGAACGTTTAAAGCAAATTGCCAGTCATTGCACCACTTTTCAATCTTATAAAGGTTGGTCTGAATATTTGTGCAGCTTCGTTCAGACTGTACTTAGTTGTAGATAACTGTATCATCTGTGAAAAGTTTGAGGTTACTATTAATATTGTCTGCAAGATTACTAACGTATACCGTGAGCAGCAAGGGTCCCTACACACTTCCATGGGGTACACCCAAACTTACTTCTACATCTCATGATGACGCTCCATCCAAGGTAACATTTTGCATCCTCCCTAGCAAGAAATTCTCAATCGAGTCACATTTTTTGTCTGATACTCCATATGATTGTACTTTTGATAAAAACTGTAGATATTGCAGAGAGTCAAATGCTTTTCAGTAATCAAGAAATACTGCATCTATCTGATTGGCTTTCAGAATGTCAAGTGAGAAAAGTGTAAGTTGTGTTTCACATGAACTGTGTTTTTGAAATTATTATGTTGGCATATAGGAGGTCATTCTGCTCAAGATACCTCACTATGTTTGAGCTTAGAATGTGTTTTAAGAGCCGACAATAAATAGATGTCAAGGATATTGGGCAGTAGTTTTGTGGATCACTTCTGGTGGCCTCCTTGTAGAGAGATGTGACATGTGCTTTCTTCCAGCTCCTGGGCACAGATTTTTATATGAGGGATCTAAGACAGATTACAGTTAACAGAGGGGTTAGCCCAGCTGTGAATTGGTTGTAGAATCTGATATGGATTCCATCAGGCCCTGGGGCTTTGTTCAGTTTTGATGTTTTCAGCCATTTCTCAGTGCCACTTACATTAATATCTATTCCACTCGTCTTTTTCGTGGTACAGTAATTAAATTGAGGAAGTACTCCTGGATCTTCCTGCATAATGCAACATTTAAAAACAGAGTTAAGCATTTCTGATGCTCTGAATTTCAGTTCCAGTCTCGTCTGTGAGTGACTGGACACTAACTTTGTTGCCTCTTGTAACCTTAATATAGGATCAGAATTTCTTTGGGTTTTGTGAAAGATAATTTGATAATATTGTACTATGGCAGTCCTTGAAGGCTTAACAGATTTCTCTCATGACTGCTAAATACATTTCATTCAACATCTCTCCATCTATTGTTCTGCGCTTTGCCTTATACATATTATGTGGTAGTCTTCATTTCCTTAGAAGTTTCTTTACAGTGAGTGTATACCAAGGAGAATATCTCCCATCACAAACTGCTCTACTGGGTGCGTACCTAGCCAGTGCATTGTCAACTATTCTTTTGAACTTTAGCCATAGTTCCCCTTCACGCTCCTGTCCTGAGTTGAAAGTTTCATGTTCCTCATTGAGATATGATGTTCATGTTTCTCTGTCTAGTTTGCTGAACATATAAACCATTCTGCTTGCTCTGCTTGTTCTTTGTGTTTTGGTATTCATTGCTGCTATAGCAGCTTCATGGTCACTGATATCAGTTTTGATGTGGATATCAGCAAAGACATCAGGTCTGTTTGTTGCCATTATATCAAATATATTTCCTACATGAGTGGGGTTCGAAATCTCTGTTCTAGGTAGTTTCTAGAGAAGGCATTTAGTACCATTTCACAGGATGTCGTGTCACGCCCCCACTAACAAAACTGTAATTATCTCAGTTTACTGTTGGTTGGTTATAGTCTCCTCCAATGATTACAATATGATTAGGGAACTTGTGCAGAGGCGATCTGAGATTTTCTCTGAAGTTTTCTGTTACATCATGAGGAGAATCTGGTGATCAATAGGAGGACCTTACACTAATTTTGTGCCCACCCTTGATACTGAGTCTTGCCCCAACAATCTCGCATACAGCCTCGAGTTCTATCTCAGTGGATTTGTGTTTCTTATCTATTGTGACAATTACACCACCTCCACATCTCATTAGTCTATTCTTTTAATACACACTTAAATTTTCCCCAAAAATCTCACTGCTATCAGTTTCGGGTTTCAACCGGTATTTTTCACCAGTAGCAAAATTGGTGGATCATTGCAAAAAGAGTAATAATGTACCAGGTACAATGTATTAAATTATTTGCAACAATACAATATAAAACCATTTATTTCCTCTGTAATAAGTTTAAGAAGTAGTGACTGGAACACTATGTAAATAGTATAGCAACTCAGTTTTATATTCAGTTTGCTTAAGCCCAATGCAGAACTGTTACAAAGATTCATTAGATATGTAGTCATATTTGTAATCTAGTTTTCACATATACTACAGCGGCACTGTAGTTAATGAGAAGTATTGTAATTATTGTTACAAGGAATTTCGGTATACTGAATGAGTGTTAATGTTTACAGAAACCGAGTGTGTGTCTCTAAAGAAAATCACAAACAGTTTGTTATTTAATTTCCATCATTAAAAAAATGTTCATGGGATTTTATCTTGAAGAGTGAGCAGTATTGAAAAAAGCTGTCTGTTGGCAGTTTTACCCTGAACATTGTCGTAATCCCATTGAATTTAAGAAATCTCTTGTAATTTGTTTTTGACGTGTTGTTATTCACACTGTTCATTGTAGCATTACTCTTTGCAAACAATGGCTGAACAAATTAATTAAAAATCTGTTAAACTTTATAGTTATGAATTTTGTTTCTTTAGTAATAAGACATAGATTGTTATTTGTTAAGAGTAAACTAACAAAAAGCTATGTGTAGTGTGAAGCACAGGGAAGCATTTCTTGCTGTTTTGTCCATCAGATATTTGCAGTATGTGTTTTACATACCCACTCCCTGGTGTGGGATAATATTCCAGGGCGCTGTAGCAACTGTTACTAATGTATTTTTGTGTTATGATGCCTGTTAAGAATATAGTGTAAAAATATCATCAGGAATTTTATAGTTCTTACACTACATCACGCAATCTCTTAATATCATTGGCTAGGGGGAAGAAAAGGATTTGTTTCCATTGTCACATGGTATAGAGGCCTTTGAGCAGAGATAGTTTGCCATTTTAGTCTTATGTCCAAGATTGACAGTGGCAGGAGAAATCTGTAAAAAATGTTCATAGGCAGAAGACATTAAATTAATTGCACTAAAACTAGATAAATGCTTTGAAGGCATCCATTAACAACTTAACAATGTAAGAACTCTAGCATATCTTGGCATTCAGTGTATGTACTAGGTTTCATCAATCCTTGTTTATGCGGTACAGTTGTAATCAACATATTGACTTACACATGCCATGTGTATAAAATATATTTTGGTTCTGGCATTGTTACAGTGAAGTTCCAACAAGCCTGGACAAATGAAATTTATTGTTGCTTACAAATTTTGAAAACATCAGTGCATTCCAGTGCCAGTTAAGTTGCGTTAGTTGTGGCATTTGAGTATGTTACTTTCTACATTATAAATGTGTATTTAAAGGTGCAAAAGAAGAAAAAGCCTTTTTGCTATTTGCAACCTCATAGGAGAAACATCTATTAAATGCTGTACAGTCCTGAGATGGTTCCCCTTATTTCATTAGTAAATAAGGCAAAACAACAAAAATATACAGCTCTGTGTCTGTGATAGGTAATGAACACAGGGACTGAGAGTTGTGCAGGTCATTTTGGGTGACAAATAATGGACCAATCCATGTGTAGTATAGACTTCAGTGTGTGTGGGAGCTGACAGGCTATGTTGTGTAGATCCCGAGTACTGATCAGCATCTTAATATCATATGACATGTAATTTTATATGGTATGGGTTTAGATATCCACCAGGTGTGATTCTGTTTCAATAATAGTGCTCTTCCAGTCCCAACAGGAAACAAGTTACATAATCTGGTTTTCTGAGGAGGCTAAAATAGTTTTACAGCAAATGTGCTTGACACAGATATCATAGAGAATGCGTAGGCAAAAGAGGAGCAACTTTTGGGGCATGGTTAGTATGTGATTTACCATAGGCATCTGATAATGTCTGGGTGCATTAGCATTCAATAGGGTGTATTTTACTACCTTTAGGTCAGTGTTGGCTTATTTGCACACCATAATTGGCTCTGGTGTTGCTTGGACCAAATAATGTAGTTTAATTTAGTTATTTACATGTTCCACAGAATATAAATATTTATGAACTCTTAGTATGAGCATTGCTCATGCCTGCCATTTTCTTGCACAATATCCCGCAAGCCACTGATGAAGGGCAACAGGCAGATTCCACATTCTTAGATTGCCTGAAATCATTTGACATAGGGCCACACTGCAAACTGTTAACGAAGGACTGAGCATATGGAGTAGGTTCTTAGATATATGGCTGGTTCAAAGACTTTTTAAGTCAAAGACCCAGTATGTTCTCCTGGACTGCAAGCATTTGTAAGAGACAGGGGTAATGTCAGGAGCACCCCAGAGGAGTGTGATAGGACCATTCTGACAGTTCGGCTAGGGAGCAGTTTGCAAGTGTTTGCTGATGACACTGTAGTGTACAGGCAAATATCAGATTAGAGGAGGATATGTTGTGACTTAAATAGAATTTTTATTCGATATGATGAATGACAGCTTATCCTAAATATGTGAAAGTTTATAGTAATGTAGATGAGAAGGAAAAACAATCCTGTCATGTATGAATACAATATTGGTGGTATGCCGCTTGACACATTCACATTGGTTAAATATCAAGGTGTAACAATTCAAAGTGACATGAAATAGAATGAGCATGTCAAGTCAGTTGTAGGGAAGGTGAATATTCAACTTTGGTTTATTGGGAGAATTGTAGGAAAGTGTAACTCATCTTTAAAGGAGGCTCATCCACAAAGGATCTTTACTTCCACCAGTATCTCATCTGCTACTTTCCAAACCTCACAGTTGTCCTGCGAGACTATGGTACTAGTTCTCATGGAACAAAGGAGAGCACTTGCTGGTGAAAGACAAGTCTCAAGTTTGAGTCTTGGTGCCGCACCCAGTTTTAATCTTCCAGGAAGTTACATATCAGCACACACACTACCATAAAAATGTCATTCTGTATCTCATGAATTTATAAATAAAAGCACAGCAGTGCTTTCGAATTTAGCTGTTTTCAGCTAATTTATAAACCAGATAATTCCTCCATTAACAACATAAACAGACTGACAGAAATTACTAGTATAATAATGCAAGGAAACTTCTGCTTGAGAATAGCGAATTATGTAGGAATAAAGAGACAACTCACTGAAAGGCAGAAGTGCAGTGCCATCGACAAATACATGAACAAAAGATACAGAGCTTTGCTTTGCTAGCTTTTGGAATGAAATTCCTTTCTCTCTCTCTCTCTCTCTCTCTCTCTCTCTCTCTCGCACACACACACACACACACACACACACACACACACACTCTCTCCAAAAGCTAGCAATGCAAATCTCTGTATCTTTTGTTTGTGTACCTGTTGACACCAAGGCGCTTCTGCCTTTCAGTGAGTCATTTGTTTATTCTTAAATAATTCGTTATAAACAAATTGCGAGCAGTATGGCATACTATAAGTTCAAAGTCAATACTTTTTTGGATTATGTATTTCTTGACTCATTCATCCCTGGAAGTACTCTTTTGTAAGGTGTAAATTTGGTTAGACTTGGTGAAATATACTCCATGTAGCTTGATTTGCTAAATTTTTGTACTTAAATATTGTTGATGCTTTCTTTCGCGTATGTGTCAGATCCACTAATTCTTCTTATTGTATTGTGTGCGTGAATTGAAGTGATAAAATATAATCGGAGTAAATGTTTTAACAATGCGTATGAAAACAGACCAATTTTACAATGGAGTACTGGAAATAACATACAAGTAAGTTATTGTGATGTTTTGAAAAGAGTGGAAGGATAAGTTAAAGAAGCACAATAAAAAAGTGGAAAGAAAGGTGTTGGAAATAATTTATTAGCTTCGGTGAAGACTTAAAAAAATGAAACGATCAGAAGAGTGAGATCAGTTTATGTCATCAATCACAGCTGAAATCTGTCTTTAGTTGGGATTTATGTTAAAACAAGTGGAGAAGGTGAGGAGCAGTTAAATAAATTTAATCAAGCTGGATGGTGCGGTTTTTGTGACATGTACTCATATTAGAGAGGAAACATTCACTCCCCACGTGGTTATTCAGATTTTGATTTCCTGTGGGTTTCTTACTTTATGGAAGATGAACATTGAGGTGATTCATTTGAAAAGGATGCTGTTGATTTACATCCACCATTCTTGTCCAGTGTAATATTGTTCTCGATCTCTGATAACTATGTTGCCATTGCAATATTGTCAAAAAATTTTATGAGAGTGCAGACAAATTGTGATACCATTTTAAGAATTTGTAATTTGTTAAACAGTTGACAAAATGATTTTGAGTTACAGTACATGTGATCTGGATGACAAGATTTTGGACTAAAAATATCCAACCTGAACTGACATGTTCCAAAATATTACCCCGTATCACATCACAAAATTAAATTCAGAGGGACTTACTGTGTTTAGTACTATATTGTAATGAATATATTATAAATAGTTGTACTTTCTATGGGAACTTCACGTAAAGGTTCAGGTTCTGAAATGTCTTTTGTACTCCTTTTTCAAGGTGACAAAGTAGATTGTTGCTTCAAGCAGTACTACACTTGAAAAACTGGATTTTTTGAGTTTCCTTGTAGCCAATTTATTAGCTGTAAACCTGGATCTGCCTTCCTTCAGTACATTAGATGCTTTGTTATTCAGTTACTGAGTTATTTTAAGCTGTAACAACTGTGCTTGTAACATCTACAAAATAAAACGCCTTCATAGCTGTCCATACACTCAGTGGTTAAGCTGATGGAGTAAATTAGGGGGAGAACAGATGAAATCGTGAATCAGTGCAGAATATGAATGTGATGGAGAGACTCCACCAAGATATACTAATGGACATATTCATTGAAGAAAATATATTAGATTCTTTGAGTAAAAGAGGGAAAGGAAATATAAGCCAATGGACACACAGTTCTTTTGTAAAAGAAGAGATGATCTATGTTTTTACTTGAGTAAAACCTTGTACACATTTAAAATTAAATTCCTTTTTATTCCAATTACACGTATTTTATTAACTTTTTACTGTTTAATGAAGTCAGGTCACAGTTGCTTGTTGTCTACCATCCCAATACTACTCTACATACAGCATTAAGTGCTCTGCAGTTATCCGTCTCTGCTGTGCAGCTGTTGTCTGGCTTTATGAGTGGACTAGGCTTGGTTTTCAGGTATTATTGAAGAAGGTAGGTTTTGCTTAGGCAACATCTCCAAGGTGCAGTCCAGCCAATACAGCTGTGGTTGTTGCTGTTTAACAGAGTAATTCCTGTCATTGTCACTGTTAAATGAAAAGTTGGCCTGAAATACCACACACAGTTCTGTTTATCAACAACCCACTAAGTCTTAATTCTAAATGTGTGCCCCCATGAGCTTTCCTTGCTGATAACAACTCACAACCTCTACTATATTGGTGGACACTGTATACACCCAATGTAGCCCTGCTCACTATATGTACAATTTTGATCCATCACTTTGTTTTGGCATATGCACCCTCTGCCTTGCACCTGACCAATGCCATGGCAGAAGTACTTCCTCCTGTGTGAGTCTTGCAATTAGACTGTTGAGCAACCTTTCCACTCTGGCATTGCTATAGTCATCCCCACATGCCAGTCTCCACCTTCCATTATTAGTAATGCCCCATCCTCTTTAATTTGCATAGACTTCCTCACTGTTTCCAGCCTTACCAGACAGGTGTTCACTGAGTAACATTTGAACAGTGCATGATTGTCCGCCATTAGTATTTTCATGTACAACCATGCATTATCTGTTTTCACTTCCACAGTTCCCCAATGGTAACACAAAGGCGGATTCTATCTGCTAGGCTCTACTACCAGCTGTGGTTTTAGTAGTAATTCTCCCCACAGTTTCCTCAACCTCTTCATGTGTTGCATGGGTGACAATAGTACTGGAGTCAATTACCCATGTAATCCCTCATGGATGGCTTCTTTCAAGTTCATCAACTCCACTCTTGCATCACAAATACAATTCCGTAGTGACTGCAGTTTTGTTAATGTTTTTGGTAGATCTAATACTTTCATCTTTTCTCCCGCTGCCTCTAAGTCCCAGTTTAGAGTGTTAGCTGATGTTTTGACATACTCCATTACCTCTCTAGTTAGCTGCTGCTACACGTGTATGTTGTTCAACAAACTGTTCTCAAATACAGCTGTTCTGCATGGAATGCCACTTCACAGTTGCTCTATTCCCTTCTGCCAATTCCCCTAGGACTTCTCCTGTCCGATTTAGAGCATTTATATCACTCACTTCTGCTGTCCCAAATATTGTCTTAAGTTACCTGTCTCCGGTATTAACCATCCCCTTTTCACCTTTCGCGCCTTGAGTGACATGACTTCCACTATTTCCTGCATCAGCATCTTCAGTTGCACATATGTCATGAGCAACTCCTTTTGTTCTTAAGATACCTTCCTAAATACCCCTCACTACTCATTAATTGCTGCAACTATGTAACACTTCCTCCAACCTCCGTGTGTCATTCCTTAGCTCCCATACATTGAACACCAAACTTAATTTCCATTTTCCTGCTGCCTGGTAAACAAAACTCCTCTGCCAGGTGATGGTTCTGCAGCATCCCTACTCTGTCTCAGCTGAAGAGGTCAGCACTGCCACTGGTATAGATATGTTAGATATTTCAGGATTTAAGGTAGCTTCCTACTTCTGCAGAGTAGATATGGATGGAGGGGGAGTTGCCACATTTATTAAAACCTGCCATAAATTCAAGAACATTGACATTAATAAATTCTGTTTAGAGCAGCATCTAGAAGCATGTGCAACAGAAGTAGAGTTCCATAACATATCCTATATAATAGTAACTATTTACCAAGCACCTGCAGGAAATTATAATCTATTCATAAATCATATAGAAGCTCTTTTTGGTTATTTAACAGGAAGAAACAAAGAAATTTTCATTCCTGGTGACTTTAATATAGATTTTCTAATGCAATCTTCCAGTAAACATTTACTGCAGTTAGTAATGTTGTCTTTCAATCTAACTCACACTGTAATCTTTCCAACTAGAACCACTAAATCCTCAAGGACAGCCATTGATAACATTTTTATAGACAAATCAAATGAACAAAATCATATCATAAAACCTGTAATAAATGGACTATCAGATCATGACATGCAGCTCCTTGTTTTAGATGTAAATTCTAAGCAGATTATCAAGACAGCTAAATCTGAGTACAGGAGAGTAGTGAATCAACCAAAAATTTAGTGTTTTAGAAAACTGCTCAAAGATACGAACTGGAAGGATGTTTATAGTGCTCATGACACGAATGAAAAATATAACACATTCACGAACAATGTCAGTACCATGTTTGAAAACTGTTTTCCTCTAAAAGTTACTCAAATTAAACAGAAGTCTATAATAAAACCATGGATTACACAATGAATAAAGATTTCCTGTAAGACAAAAAGGAAAACGTATCCGTCGACCAAGAATAGCTCCAATGCTGATGATTTAGCTAAATACAAGGAATACTGTAAAATATTTAAAAAAGTAATTCAGACATCTAAACAAATGCACTATGAGAAGAAGATAGCAATGTCGGGGAACAAAATAAAAACAATATGGGATATAGTGAAAGAGGAGACTGGTAGAATCAGAAAGGAACAGGAGCAAATAGCATTAAGGGTAGATGACACATTAGTAACCGATGGGCATAGTGTGGCAAATCTATTTAACAAGTACTTTATATCTGTTACTGATAGAATGGGATTGTCAGGATCAGTAAATAATGCCCTTGAATATCTCAAACTAGCCTTTACAAATAGCTTCAGGTACATGAATATGTCACTCACTTCACCAAAAGAAATAACTCCCATAATAAAATCTTTAAAAACAAATCATTCTAGTGGTAACAATGAAATATCAACAAAGTTAATTAAGGCATGTTCTTGTGAGTTCAGTACAATTCTAAGTTACTTGTGTAACCAGTCAATTATAACTGGGACATTTCCTGACTGGTTAAAATATGCAGATGTTAAGCCCGTATTCAAGAAAGGGGATAGAGAGATACCATCAAACTACAGACCGATTTCACTTTTGCCAGCATTCTCTAAAATTTTAGAAAGAGGAATGTACAGGCAGCTTCTCAGCCATCTGACCACAAATAACATATTATCAAGAACACAGTTTGGATTTCCGAAGGGTTCTGATATCAAGAAAGCTATTTACACCTACAGTGAAAATGTACTTATTTCATTAAATAACAAGTTACAACCAGCAGGTATTTTCTATGATTTGTCAAAGGCATTCGATTGTGTGAACCACAATATCCTCTTAAATAAATTAGAATTCTATGGTGTCATGGGCAGTGCTGCAAAATGGTTCAAGTCATACTTCACTAACAGGAAACAAATGTCAGTGCAAGGGACTAGTGAATTAAGTCATCATCAGAATGGGAAGAAATTACATGTGGTGTCCCACAAGGATCCATCTTGGGGCCATTGCTTTTTCTTGTGTACATTCATGATCTCTCATCAGTTACACTGCCAGAAGCAGAGTTCGTTTTGTTTGCAGATGACACAAGTATTGCAATAAATAGTATGTCGAGTGTAGTTCTAGAAAGATCTGCTAGATATTTTCATGGATATTAATAAATGGTTTAAAGCCAACTCACTGACATTAAACTTCGAAAAGACTCACTGTATGGAATTCAGAACCTGTAAGAGGTTTCCACCCAGCCTATGCATAAAGTATGAAGAAGAGCAGATAGAAGAGGTTGACAGTCTTAAATTCCTGGGATTACAACTTGATAATAAATTCAGATGGGAGGAGCACACCACAGAACTGCAGAAATGCCTTAACAAATCTGTATTTGCAATTCGAGTGTTAGCAGACATAGGCGACATAAAAATGAAAAAGCTTGCATACTTTGCCTACTTTCATTCCATAATGTCATACGGTATGATATTTTGGGGTAACTCTTCAAGTCAAACAAAAGTTTTCAGAGTCCAAAAGCATGTAATATGTATTATTTGTGGAGTAAATTCACGGACGTCCTGTAGAAACCTCTTCAAAGAACTGGGTATACTAACTACTGCCTCTCAGTATATTTACTCCTTAATGAAATTTGTCCTAAATAATATATCTCTTTTTCCAACAAACAGCTCAGTTCATACATACAATACCAGGAACAAAAATGATCTGCACAAGGACTTAAAAGCACTTACTTTAGTTCAAAAAGGGGTTCACTACTTAGGAACACTCATCTTCAATAATTTGCCAGCAAACATAAAAAATTTAGTTACAAATAAAGATCAGTGTAAAAGGAGCCTGAAAGACTTACTAGTGGCCAACTCCTTTTACTCCATTGATGTATTTTTTAATAGAAACAAATGATGTATTGTATATATTCATACTATTAGTATTGTTATTTCAGCTTAAAAAATTGAAATGTTCCACATCCACGAGGATCTCCTCAGCACAGATCTATGGAACAAAAAACTAATCTAATCTAATCTAGCATCCTTCCTTTCTTACTTCCACTGAATGTCAATCTAAGGACAGAAATATCCATCATCTCTCCTGCTCCCAGAAGCGTGCGGTCTCCAACCAGCAACCTTAATACAGTTATTGCATATAATCCCTAGCCTGTTGTATACACACAACTCTACCTATAACTATCTAATAATCTACAAAACATACAAAAGAAAATAACCAAAGTTGCAAGAATCATAACAAAACACAGCACGCATTAATTACATCCTGAGCATTAACACATACAGTGCAAGATGTATGGATAGACCACCTCCTGCTGTTCATTCTCACACTCCGTTCTTACTTTTTTCTTTGGTTCTACTAACATTCTCACTGGAATTGCTTCTGATGAACTTTTGAACAGTCATAGATGCCCGACATGTACAGTTTTCGATCTCGCTGGCAACTGTAGCTTCACATTTACAGGTGGTGTGGTTTCAATTAGAAGCTCTGGTGCTATGTCAGAAATCTTTTTTGTCTTTCCTTTTGGAGTATACAGACCTGACAACATTACCTACTGGCCTACCTGCTACTTAAGTAAAACCCCCTTATGTTTTACTGCCTCCCCTCCCATTCCAATGCCTTGGTGTTTGGTTGCTGAACCTTCTTCCTAACCTCTGTCACTCTTCTCACAAAATCCCAGAATTACTCTCTGTTCCTACTCCCTGTCTGCTTAATCATATCAAATGATGCTGGCATCATTTTACGATACACCACTTTGAACTGTGACAACCCTGTGCTGGTGTGTACTTTTGAATTATACGTGCTTACCATAAAAGATAAATATTTGTCCCAATGTGTATGGTGCTAGGTCACATTGTCTCATGAACTCACTCTGTCCTTCCGTTTGACTGAGGATGTAATGGAGTAGTTATTTATTCCTTTACTGTCTATGACCGACACAACTCCTTCATCAGGTGTGTCATGATGTTCATTTCTTGATCAGTTACTATTGTTTCGGGTGCTCCAAACTTCAATACCCATCTATTCACCAACAGTTGCATGACTGTGACTGCTTGCTGGTATGGCTTTGACACCATCTCGATGTGACAAGATGAATGATATGTAACAGTTAATACAAAATGATTTCCTACTGGTGTTTGGTTAACCAGTCGTAGCACATTCACCCAAATAAAACTACAAGGTTGTGTCTGGCAGCCTCTGCAATAGTATCTGTTTCTGAGCCAAATCGGTGTGCTGTGCACACTGTACATAATTCCTAATGTACTAACTGATTTCATTCTTCTGTCCTCTCCTCTAGTACTTCACCACCCTCCGACTAATTGTTCTGCACCCACCAAGGCCAGACAAAACATCATCACCTGTTTCACTCAGCTTTGCTGGTACAACTAGTTGTGATCCTAATTCCATCTCTCTACACAATAATCCATCACATGAGCTAAACTGCTGCTGTTGCTGTACAGCTTATACTCTCTCTTGCCATCCTGTTCTGCATGCCACTAAGCGAGGTCTTGACCTAGTGCTTATACTACAGCTATCTTCCTGATTAGCATGTCCATGTTTCCATGGTTCTTTGTTGGTTTGTAGACCACTTTGCACTCAAATTCACTGATGTCTAGTGCCCATCTCGTCACTCTACTAGATGGGTCCTCCAAACTTAGTAGCCACTTCAAAGCAGAATGGTTCGACACTACTTTAAATTTCCTTCCATACAGGTAACACAGGAACTATGTTACTCTGTACACCAGCAAAGCATCTCTCTCTCTCTCTCTCTCTCTCTCTCTCTCTCTCTCTCTCTCTCTCTCTCTCTCCCCCTCTCCCCTCCCCCCCTCTCCCTCCCCCTCCCCACTCTCTCCCCCGTCTCTCTCACCCTCCTCTTCCTCCCCCTCCCCACTCTCTCCCCCGTCTCTCTCACCCTCCCCCCCCCCCCCTCTCTCTCTCTCTCTCTCTCTCTCTCTCTCTCTCTCTCTCTCTCTCTCTCTCTCTCTCCCTTTCCCCCCTCTCCCTCCCTCTCTATCCCTCTCCCCCTTTCCCCCTACTCTCCCCCGCTCTCCCCCTACTCTCCCCCGCTCTCCCCCTTTCCCCCTACTCTCCCCCGCTCTCCCCCTTTCCCCCTACTCTCCCCCTTTCCCCCTACTCTCCCCCTTTCCCCCTACTCTCCCCCTTTCCCCCTACTCTCCCCCGCTCTCCCCCTTTCCCCCTACTCTCCCCGCTCTCCCCCTTTCCCCCCTACTCTCCCCCCTCTCCCCCGCTCTCCCCCTTTCCCCCTACTCTCCCCCCTCTCTTCCTCCCTCTCTCCCCCTCTCTCTCCCCCTCTCTCTCCCTCTCTCTCCCCCCCTCTCTCTCCCCCATCTCCCTCCCTCTCCCCCTCTCCATCCTCCCTCTCCCCCCTCCCCTCCCCCAATCTCTCCTCCCTCCCCCTCCCCCAATCTCTCCCTCTCTTCCCCCCCTCTCTCCCTCCTCTCCCCCCCCCCCCGCTCTCTCCCCCCGCTCTCTCCCCTGCTCTCTCCCCCCTCTCCCCTCCCTCTCTCACCCCCCTCTCAGAATGATTTCTCTCTGCTCCATTAAGTTCTCTTGATGCGGAAGTGATAGACTGTTCCTCTCCATTGCCCTTCTGGCTCAAAATGCACCTGAGAGCATGGTCTGACACATCACAGGATAATATAAACTCATTATGAGAATCTGGGAACACAAACACTAGATTTGACATTAATATCTCCTTCAATTTGATGAAAACTCTCAGATACTATTCAGATGATGAAAACTTGATATCTTTCTATAATAACTGTTTAATCTGCTGTGCTGTATCAGTAAACCTTCTCATGAGCTTTCTATAATAATTCACGAGTCTAGAAAAGATTGTAACTCCTCACTCGTTCCTGGTATCGGAAAGTCTTGCACTGCTTGTCTCAATCTCAGATCAGTCCTCACTCCATCCTTACTACTTGTTGTTGTTGTTGTTGTTGTTGTTGTGGTCCTCAGTCCTGAGACTGTTTGATGCAGCTCTCCATGCTACTCTATCCTGTGCAAGCTTCTTCATCTCCCAGTACCTACTGCAACTACATCCTTCTGAATCTGCTTAGTGTATTCATCTCTTGGTCTCCTCTACGATTTTTACCCTCCACACTGCCCTCCAATACTAAATTGGTGATCCCTTGGTGCCTCAAAACATGTCCTACCAACTGATCCCTTCTTCTAGTCAAGTTGTGCCACAAACTTCTCTTCTCCCCAATCCTATTCAATACCTCCTCATTAGTTACGTGATCTACCCACCTTATCTTCAGCATTCTTCTGTAGCACCACATTTCGAAAGCTTCTATTCTCTTCTTGTCTAAACTAGTTATCGTCCATTTTTCACTTCCATACATGGCTACACTCCATACAAATACTTTCAGAAACGACTTCCTGACACTTAAATCTATACTCGATGTTAACAAATTTCTCTTCTTCAGAAACGCTTTCCTTGCCATTGCCAGTCTACATTTCATATCCTCTCTACTTCGACCATCATCAGTTATTTTACTCCCTAAATAGCAAAACTCCTTTACTACTTTAAGTGTCTCATTTCCTAATCTAATTCCCTCAGCATCACCCGATTTAATTTGACTTCATTCCATAATCCCTCGTTTTGCTTATGTGACCTTACTACTTATGTGACCCAAATAATTTACTTCTTGCAACAAAAAGTGACAGTTTCCCACACTGTGTTAGTCATGCAGCTTGTAACATCTTGAACACCTCTCTCAGTCTTTGTGTATGTCCTGCATATACCTCGAAAAATCAGTTATGTCATCTATATACATTACAGATTTATGAGGCTTCAATCCTTTCAACACCTCATCTAACAATCACTGGATATTGCTGGTGCATTCTTTAAACCAAACGGCATTCTTCTATACTAATAATATCCCCAAGGTGTGGAAAATGCATTCTATCCTCCGGAACTACTTTTAACTGATGGTTCCAACTCTTTAAGGTCATTGTTGAGAAAATATAGCACATCCTGAGATTACCAATCCTCTCTGTGATATTTGGAAATGGGTAGGCTTCTGTCATAGCCCTACTATTCAAATGCCAGTAATCACAGGAGAATTGATATTTCCTTCAACCGTCTGTAGACTTCTTTGGTACAATCACAATTCCTGCCCCCTACTCTCTCCTATTGTGCCACTGGCTAACTTTTGATTAATAAACTCTTCTAAAATTGGATGCAGACACTGCTATTCTGTACACCTGTACTTTGTTCCATGTTGGAATCCTGTTCATGGGTGTTGCCTGTAATGGCGCTCAGGCAAGAAAAAGTCTGAAATTCTAACAGCAGCTCTTCTATCTGTGCACACTCTGTTCCTTCCAAATGTTTCACCTTTTCACGAAATACAGCCTTAGAAGTATCCTGTGTCCTCTTGTAGTGTACTCTTTCTGTCCCGCAATCCTCCTCCTCCTGGAATTTCTGGCACCAGTACTCCCTTTAACACCTTAACCTCTTTGGTGCCAAAGTTACCCACATTCATGGGTACTACCTTACCTCTGTCCTTCTCTTGTATGTGTACGATACTTCACTAAACAACACACTGCATCTAATACCACAATGGTTCCAATAAACACAACATACCTAATGGTAAGTCAGGCTCTATATTTAGCTATAGGGACTTCCAAGTGTCATTCAACACACAGTCATGCGAATTAAGCCTTAATGTCATTTTCGCAGTTCACATGGATTGCCTTTTACAACGGATGCTCTTCGCAGCAGATCAACATTGATGACAGCTTCCCGTAGCCAGAATGTTTCCCCACTAAGCTCCACCAAACATCGTCGAAGGTCAGTTATGGTGTGATGCTGATACAGAAAGTCTAACCCTAGGGTCATGCTGTAGCCCTCACTTTCATGAGACTCCACTTCCACACACTGCCCAAACCTGGTTGCCTCTTACAAAAAATTCACCATTATCAACCCCACTGGTCATTTATCACTTTCCTTACTCTGTGCAACTCACAATCTGCTGGGTTCCATCACCTGTTACCCACTAGCTCTCTTGGAGCTAAGGTTTCCAACAAAACCTTATACTCTCTACCACCTGTTCCACACACTATGGCAAATTCCACCTCCGCATTTGTCACTGCATTTACTTTTATTGGGGTCTGGGGTTCACTCTTAAGTTTAACAGATGTTTATTACCACACACACCACTCCTACCATTAGTCCTGCTACAATGCTGCTGGTATTACTACCCCTACTGTTATTCCCGTTAAATTACTGATAGTTCATATCACCCCTGTTATTCTGTGGCCGGCGGCATTGCCTCTACACAATTAAAACATTGGAAAGGTCCGATTATTTAGTGGTGTTTGTCTGGACACCAGGTCACGTCGGAATCCCAGGCAACGAACTTGCCGACAGGCTACACGGAAACCGCTTATGGAGATCAGCTTCTCTGCAACTGACCTGCGAGACGAAATGGCGTAACCTCAGCATGCACAAGAAATGGTGTGCCATTAAGAAGACAATGAATGTGTGGCAGTCCTCCATGCGGGTCTCTCGCAGGGACTCTGTGGTTCTCTGCTGGCTCTGCATTGGCCATGCTTGGGTGACACATGGCTACCTCCTGCACCGCGATGACCCACCTCAGTCTCGGTGCGACGCCCGGCTGACAGTGGCCCATATCTTTGTGAACTGTCCTTCTTTGGCTGCCCTGCAACGGACTCTTCAGTTACCGGACTCGTTGCCATTAATTTTAGCTGACAACACCTCATCGGCTAATTTAGTTTTATGTTTTATAAGTGACGGTGGGTTTTATCATTCTGTATAAGTTTTAGTGCATGTCCTTTGCCCCCTTGTGTTCTCCACTCTAATGCTTTTAGGGTCGATGTTTTAATGTGTCGCAGAGTGGGTGGCTTTTCCTTTTTATTCTCGTGGTTGGTCAGCCACAGTCATCTGCTCTCTTGTTTTTTACCCCTTCTACCTGTTTCTTTCTTCTCCCTTTTGTTTTCTTTTCCCATTATGTCCATAGTAGTGTTGGCTGTCCTTCTGTCATTCTTCTGGTTCTTCCTTTCTCCTGTTATTGTGCTGTATGTCTCCTTCCTTTTCTTCTTTGCCGACTGCTGTGGCCGAGCGGTTCTAGGCGCTTCAGTCTGGAACCGTGCTGCTGCTACGGTCGCAGGTTCGAATCCTGCCTCGGGCATGGATGTGTGTGATGTCCTTAGGTTAGTTAGGTTTAAGTAGTTCTAAGGCTAGGGGACTGATGACTTCAGATGTTAAGTCCCATAGTGCTTAGAGCCATTTGAATTTTTTTCTTCTTTCCCTTGTGTAATTATTTTACCGGGAACAAGAGACTGATGACCTCGCAGTTTGGTCCGTCCCCCCTCCCCCCTTTTAAACCAACCAATCAATTAAAACATCTTATATGTGGTCTTTTACCACTGTCAAAACATCAATCTCCTCAAATTCCAACATGAACCTAACTACTACATGGAGATTCATAGGTGCACCTGTATGCACCCTTCTGGGCATCTCTTGTGCCAAACCCTCAGGAAAGCATAGAGCATCATTTGTTCAGCTTCCTGCAGTAACACCTTATTCACCACCTCACTATGTGTTGACTCATACATATATACCATGATCTTTGTATTTGTGTCTCCAGAATCCTCCATGGCTTCATTTTAGGGCTCTTATGAATACCACCCAATTGTTTATGCAGAAACCAAGTGCTGTTTTGTTTCCTGTATCTCTCTGTCAGTGCCTACTTGAGTTGCTCAAAAGTTTTTGCTTTGTTCAAAGTTTCTGTGCAAGGTCTGTCTTGCTGTCTCTAACAGCTGTTTGTCCAACCAACCCCCTACGTCAGCCCAGTTGATAAAACAAAATCCTCTATGAACCATAACACATCCTCGAACAAACCTACTGTGAAAGAGAGTGACAAAGTATGCTATAGCTGGATCCACCCCTAAACTTTGTGATTTCCAATAATCCCAACTTTTCATTCTTCTCGCTGGATTACTGATGGAATTTTCTCCACACTCAACTTTACCATTTGATTAAACACACACTTCCCCACCATTGTCACCTTGTGTCTCTGATTTCACCTGTGCGTCATTCTTACTTCTTTTTACACATGCAGCTACAGCACCTTAACAGTAATATGGACAGAACACTCCTTAGCTACTCACATTACTACATTTTTATCTTTTGTCTAATTATGAGCCACTTGGACTCCCTATAATGCCCAAGAATCTGCTACTGGTAGGCCATATGACCAGGCAAGTAAAATAAAACAGATTAAGCATAAGGGGCAGAAGGCCCGAGTCAATTATACTGCTTGCATCACACAGGTTCCAACAATTCATCTCTAGAATTGCCTTTAAACTGAGTGATATCCATCTCTTCTTGTGGTCTCACAAAAGTAGCTCTATAGTTATCACAACCCTTTGACACCATGATTGTCATCACATGAAAAAAACAGTCTCAATGACTCCACAATGAGGCTATCATAGCTTCCAGTTCGAAAGATGTGTTGCGGGGGGTGGTACACACACCCTCTGCTGTTCACTGTGGTGATGTCAGCTCTCTTGACCGCTAACGCCACTGATAAGTACCAGTGTCACTTGGCAAGGTGAATGGTGTCATTACTGGCTGCTGAGGCCCAGTAGATACACTGACAACTGAGAAACAATACTTTAACTTCAGATACACATTATCTCAGTAGCAATGAAAGGCAGACATGCTCCAGGCAAGTGAAGGCTCTTAGGTGTTGGCTTCTGTCCTGGCAAAAAGGAAGTGTCAGGGCATTACGATGCTGACTTTGGGCAGGGTGATTACCAATGACCTGACAGCGGACCATGGCCTTGACGTCAGCTGCACTCCATGTGCTGCGGCAGCTTCCTGTAATGGCAGACACCTGCACTGAGGTGGCTCAGGCCGGGTGACACCCACAGCACAGGAGAAGGAAGATTGCTGTGCACGAGACATGACCTGCTGCTCTTTGGCAGGAGTCAGACAGCAGCAGGTAGTGACAGCACAACAATGGTGAGTGGCACTAAGTCCCGCAAGGAGGCTCAGTGGTGGCTATAGCTGGCAGTGCCCAATCCTCATTGTCCGGTGTGGACCAGACATTGTGGTGGTGCTGCTAGATTCCGAATGCCTCTGCCTCAAAATCCACTTCTATTTACTATTTATATGGTTCTGAGGTTCATTTGTTACACTAAAACCCTGCACATAGTCATGTAGCTCATAAAGAGTCTTGCCTTGGTGTGATGATAACGTCCTGCCCATTATGGCTGTTATTGTTGCATGATGCAGTTTTGTGCTGAGTAAGGCTAGCCCATCCCGCAATCCATTTGCGTACATGTTAGTCTGTGTCATGTCACCACACTGCACTTACTGACCAGTGATAGCTTGGTGCAATGCTACACTGCAACTCCTTACAAATTTCTACTAAAACTAGGTTGTGATACTACAAATGATAGCAACTAGCCTCAGGCATAATTTTTTCAAAGCAAGTGTCTTGGATATTTTCGTAATAATCACATGTACTTTCAATAAATATTATACGAATGATTTTATACTCTTCATATCTTCTTTGAATATAAAATATTTGAATAAAAAATTGACATTCGGAATAATACTCACATGGCCGTAGAGTGAAATTAAAGAATTTAGTTGAATAGAGCACCAAACACATTCACAGAAGTGTTAACACAAGCAGAATGCAAAAACTGATTAAAAGCGTGCTACACTACAAAGATAAAAAGCATAACTCAAAGACTAGTCACTCAGAGTTGGTTCCACATTATTTATCAGTCTGGGTGTGAGGTCTTCTCAGAGTACCTCGATCCGTGCAGGGCACTGAGAGACAAGGCTGTCAGCAGCGACATAAAACTTCACTCATCTTTTTGAGCTTGACCAGTCATGCTGTAGCAGGCTGTAAAACAGAGCACAAGTATACCATATCTGTTCTGTCCTTTTCTGACCAATTATTGCAGCAGGTTGTTTGTGAAGAACAACTAGACCATGTCTCACAGGATAAATATCAGCATTGGTTCCCTGTAGTCCTGCAGGTACTGACTAAAGCAGTGAGGAGTCTAAGGACCTGCACACAACACCAGTTGTAATTGTAGTCAGCATCGTTCTGCCACGTGAATTGAGGTGTGATGAGGGAGGTGGAGCTGGTGTTGGAGTTCAGCAGTGTCTTTCACCTCTTGTAAATGTTGATTCTATGGTGAAGCTGTGTCCATTTGCAGGATTCAGCAAAACATAGCCTGGTTTCAAGCACTGTAAGGAGACAGTGATAGGCTTCCCATGAAATAGTATGTCAAAAGTCTGCTCTACAAAACAACTGCACATACACTGTTTTGTGAGATGTCGCACCACAATTGCATATCTGTTCAGTGTACCATTGTCTGTTCAATTTAAGGCCAGTAGTGGCACCTTGCAGTAATGTCACGGTTTGTGGATTCTGTTACTGTGTCTCAAAAAGTTCATCGTAATCTATCTTGTTGGCCACGGCTTTAATCTTGATGGTCACTGCGTTAATACATCAGAGGAAATCATTCACAATGCTGTCATTCCCTTGAGATGTAAATCTGTGGCAAAGTACCAGTAAACTCAAGTAGCTGAAGTGGCAGTGTGTACAGTCCTAGCCGGGGCTGAAGATGAAGTGCACTACTGTTCCATAAAAAATGTGAGAGGTCTGCCTTGAATGTCTTCACGTAACCGCTTCGTAAAGTACCAACAATTCCTGGTTGTAAGGTGACCATTTGCTTTGTGATACTGTGAATTTCAGTGAGAAAAATGTCAGTGGTTATCACTGGCTGGTGGTTATTTTCTGTACAACCACACCAATAGTCATTTCATTAGTGTCTGTGGTAACAGTTGAAGGTGCCCATGACATTGACATTCGATAGAACATATTTTGGCTGTGGTTATTCCATGGCAGTGTTTGTTTGCTGAATGCGTTCTTCCCAGTCAAAGCCTTGGCCAGCAGGGCTCATTTTGCCACTGCCTGTGGTTTATGATGGTAGAAGCTGATCATGTTGAGGAAATATTGTAAATATTAAAAATTAGTTAGGCTAGGCATGTGATGGATGAGGTCTGTGTGTTGTGGTGGTCTAATAACTTTTCATGTTATATAGTGTCTGTCCCCGGTAGCCAAGTGGTCAGTGTGACAGAATGTCAATCCTAAGTGCCTGGGTTCGATTCCCAGCTAGGTCAGAGATTTTCTCCGCTCGGGGACTGGGTGTTGTGTTGTCCTGATCATCGTCATTTCAGCCCCATCGATGCACAAGTCGCTGAAGTGGCATCAAATCGAAAGACTCGCACCTGGTGAATGGTCTACTTGGCGGGAGGCCCTAGTCACACGACATTTATTTATGTTATAGAGTGACCTAGAAATGTTACTTCCTGTTTGCAGAGTTGATATTTTTCCTCATCGACTATACCAAATTGTTCCAAATCTTCAAGAATATGTCAAAGGTGATTTTTGTGCTCTTGGGGAAATGATGAGAATACAAGGATGTCACCCAAATAGGAAAAACAAAAAGGAAATCAATGGAGAACTCTATCAGTAAAACCAAGTTTCTGCATCTCTCTCAGTCCAAAGGGCATAAGAAGAAACTCGTATAGTCCAAACAGCATAATTATTGTACTTTTAGGTGCGTCTTCAGGAGCCATTTGGATTTGCAAAATAATGATTTCTGGCAGTCCATCACAGTGAATATGGAGGCAGCTGTTAATGCTTGTCAAAAGTCTTTTACAATTTTTGGGTGTCGGTTGGGAACTGTACATGAATTAAGGGCCTGATAATCCCTACATAGTCTTTCTTTGTCACAGCCAACCCCACAGAATGGCTGTGGGGCCAGACTGATGGTATCCCATGTATTGGTGAAATGTCCCCTTCTTTTGGCCCTTCATACTATATATAGCCTTCCAGATTCCTTGTCTTTAATATTAGCAGACAATTGACGGATGGTTGAACTGGTTCTGTTTTCTACATGAAAGTGATTTTTATTTTCAGTTATAAGGTTTTGCTTTACTCCTGGAGCAGTGGCAGGTCGGCTGTGGTTTGGTCTTCTCTTCACGTTTTCTAGATCTGGGACCCATGAGCACTCCCCTTTGCAAAGACCACTCTTTTATCCCTCTGTTTTTCCAGGGGTACTCTTTTATGCCTTCTACTGTGCATGTTTTTAGCTTCCTCGTTTTATAGTTTGACTCTTCTGACTGGATCTACGCACTTTTAGCAGACACCTTTACCTTATGCAAGTAATTTTTGAATTGCAGGGCTGATGACTTTGCTGTTTAGTGCCATAACCCCCCCTAAATCAATCAATCAGCCAATTTCTGTGGCACTAAATGATTAGAGGAAGCCCACGGGCTGTCTGAAGGATGTACTATCCCTCATTGCAAAACATAGTCAGTAGCAGCCTTAGCGCACATAATTTGTCTGGAGCTGCCAGCAAGCCCTGTGAAAAACTGGGCTCTTTTGTAGTACTTATACTGTGAACTGTATCATTTTTTTATGCTTCTCTTTGCCTGAAGAACAACAGATGGAGCACTGTCAAGAGCCAGAGGTTTGTGCACTGATACCAGAGTTACTGACCTATATGGACATGCAAGGTTCCTCATGAGGTGTGTGTGCATGATGCTAGAATGGACTGTGATTCTTCTCCACTCTAGTGGCTGCAGTTGTATTTTGTAAACTTTATACTGACTAAAATGTAATCTGAAGAAAGATGAGGTAAAAAGAATTTTTTCAAAAGAGTGTAAAAATGAAGGCAAACAGTGGTTTTGTATCGCACCCAAGAGAACCACACCATATGATGTGCTGCAGGTAACAATAAACAAATGACTTTTATTACACTCAAAACAACAAAAAATCATTCAGACTTGAATACAGCACTACTTGTTTAAAGTCCACTTATATTCACTGATGTTGGTCTAGGAGACTTCTCACAAGAGTGACACCTGTGTAGCCTTATAGATGGAGAGTAGTAGGACTCGAGGACCATCCAGAAGAGAGTTCCCAGCAAGGCAAAGCTCATGTCAGAGGTAGACAGTGAGCTGTGCACTGATAGGCTGCAGTTGTGGCAGATGCCAGGCCCAGAGTGGAGAGTCGGATGAGATGCGAAGTGAATATTTGGGATGCAGCTCGGAGCATAGGCATTGGTGGCCAGAATGGGAACTTGAACAAGGTGCAAAGTAATGCTTCAGAATCAGCTCAGACCAAAGATATCGGCCGCTGGTGGAGAGAACTTGGGGTGGGACACACAGCAAAGACTCTGAGCATATTGCAGTGCTGGCAAATAGGAGCTATGACTGATTGACCGGCAATAGCAGTCGCCTCTTGGCTCACAGCAACTCCAGGTGAAAACAGGCTCTGGTCAGCTGGGGAATGTCCTTTATAGCTGCCTAGAGGAAGAACACTTCTGTGACAAATGATGGGTATGTGACGTGCTGAAGAAGAATCAGTGCCTGCAACGGCAGTGCTAATTGCAGCACATCTAGCGGCAAAGCTGGCACCACATGTTACCATGGCAGATGAGAGAGAGAGACTCGATTTTAAATATTGTGGGATTAGAGGGAATATAAAATTAATCTTGGATACAACTGTTACACAGAAGACACTGTAGGTTTATTGATTAAAGTACACACATCAAAGAAAGTTTTGCATCACCCTGGTTCCCATAACTCCTGAAGATAGACGTTGACTGTTCAGAGATGTCACTAAACCCACCCAAAGGTGTAAACAACGATGCATGAGCAGCACCTATTAGAAAGAGAGGGTCCGACAGCCGATCAGTTCCGGTCATTCCACCAGGAAGGAGGTACATGGCTCGTGTTGTCTCTAGTTCAACCATGCCTATATGGTCAATACCGCAGTTTGATTGCATCCACATTGTTACTTTGTGCCAGGAAGGGCTCTCAACAAAGGAAGTGTCCAGGTGTCTCAGAGTGAACCAAAGCGATGTTGTTCGGACATGGAGGAGATACAGAGAGACAGGAACTGTCGATGACATTTCTGGCTCAGGCCACCCAAGGGCTATTACTGCAGTGTATGACCGCTACCTACGGTTTATGGCTCAGAGGAACCCTGGCAGCAATGCCACCATGTTGAATAATGCTTTTTGTGCAGCCACAGGACATCGTGTTATGACTCAAACTGTGCGCAATAGGCTGCATGATGCGCAACTTCACTCCCAATTTCCATGGCGAGGTCCATCTTTGCAACCGTGACACTATGCAGTGTGGTATGGGTGGGCCCACCAACATGTTGGATGGACCGCTCAGGATTGGCATCACGTTCTCTTCACTGATGAGTGTCGCATATGCCTTCAACCAGATAATCGTCAGAGACGTGTTTGGAGGCAACCCGGTCACGCTGAACGCCTTAGACTCACTGTCCAGTGAGTGTAGCATGGTGGAGGTTCCCTGCTGTTTTGGGGTGGCATTATGTGGAGCCGACGTACGCCGCTGGTGGACATGGAAGGCGCCAAAACGGCTGTATGATACATGAATGCCATCCTCCGATCAATAGTACAACCATATCGGCAGTATATTGATGAGACATTCATCTTCACAGACAACAGTTCACGCCCCCATCGTGCACATGTTGTGAATGACTTCCTTCAGGATAATGACATTGCTCGAATAGAGTGGCCAGCGTGTTCTCCAGACATGAACCCTATCAAACATGCCTGGGATATAGATCAAAAAGGGCTGTTTATGGACAACGTGACCCACCAACCACTCTAAGGGATTCACGTCGAATCGCTGTTGAGGAGTGGGACAATCTGGACCAATTTGTGGATAGTACGCCACGACGAATACAGGCATGCATCAATGCAAGAGGATGTGATACTGGGTATTAGCGGTACTAGTGTGTGCAGCAATCTGGTCCACCACCTCTGAAGGTCTCGCTTATGGTGGTACAGCATGCAATGTGTGGCTTTCATGAGCGATAAAAATGGCGGAAATGATGTTTATGTTGATCTCTCTTCCAGTTTACTGTACAGGTTCCGGAACTCTTGGAACCAAGGTGATGCAAAACTTTTTTGAGGTGTGTATGAACAGGTTGAACACAGGATGGCTGTTCAAGGTGTTATAGTTGGGAATGATAATTTAAAAAATTTGAGACCAGGAGCGCAGGAATGTATGGAGGAATTATTTTGATAAGTTGTTGCCTGCGTAATGTTTCACATAATTCAGAGAAAACAATTCAATTAGTTTCATGACAACTAATCCCTAACCTTAACTTCATCATCAGATTCCTCTCTATACCTGAATAATACATCACAACCTTCCATAATACATCATCGTCGTCTTCGTAAACAACATAGTTATAATAAATTATCAATTCTAAATAACAAAACCTCAGTATTTCAACTCACAGTTACCTCTAAATTAATTGTAACATCATGAAAATAGTGCATCAAAATCCATTTCATCAAAACACGTCTACGGACAGAACATTCTAAACATCAGTAGTCTTGCATCTTCAACAATATTTTATCATGCTCGTGACAAGAACAAACATTGCTACACTGCTTGAGTCTGGCCTCAGCAACCAGAGATAGTGGTTGTGTGTAGCAGTCTATGCTTTTTATAGTACTGTCATTATTCCACGCTAGATTTTTCATTGTTTTATTGCTGTACTCAAGCTTTTTACTACTATACAGAATCTCACTTTCAACAGAACTTTCATCCTCTTCGAATGGTTAACAAACATGGTATCTCAAAGTATGAATGGGATTGTTAGTGAAAGACTGTGGTAAATGATAAATACTTCTGTTAAGTTTGACAACATATTTGTTCTACCAAAAGAATGACTGTTGCACATTGACTTCATAACTGTAACATGAGTAGAAACAAGTCTGGCCCCTTGCCTTTCCATTAAATAATTTTACTTTATTTGCAATTTCGTAAAACATAATTATCATTTAAATGTCGCTCAGGACAATCAGCAAAATTGTTCACTATTAATCACAAAAAAATGTTTATCACTTCAAATACAAACATAATAATTAAGAAAATACTTATGTGCCATTAACTTCATAAGCTATTGGTTGGTTTTCATTAGTTAAGCATAATGTTTGAAAATGGTTTAATAATTGTGAGCTCATATTGTATTAAAGCTCATAAACTGCAAAATAATTGACTCATAACCACAGATTAATAGAGAATGGATAGAGTTGACAATATGAAATAGGTTAAATTTAACGGATTGTCAGGATAGATAAACGAAGATGCAGCACAAAGAACAAAAACAGAAACAATACTACAACAGCTTGATGTCCTGTGCTTGCTAAGCACATGACATACAAAGTTTCTATGTCTCTCTGTGGGTTTACACAATATCAACCCTCACCATTATAATATTATTAAAGTCATGTAACTACAAAGCAAAACAAAAAATACTTCAGTTCAAACCCTACCAAAATAAGAAACTTACAGTTGTCAGGTCATAAAGTCATTATAATGAACTATAATTCCTTGTACTGAATGCTACATAGCATAATTAGTGTGTCACTCACCATAAAATGGCAGGTCACATACAAAGACATTAAATAATTATAGCATGTGTGACATTCAACTGCTTTATTTCTTCGTTGAGAGTCCTCGGTATTAACATACTGCATTGTGTATTGTTATACTGGCTGAAAAATGAGGGGTGGAAGTTCAACACTGACTACTGTAAAAGATGTAACTGACAGTTGCGTTTCACAGTTAACAACCTCTCTCTTATGGGGATAGAAGTTATACCAAATCATTGCCCTACTTCTCCACCCAACTCTGAGAACTACTCTCATTCAACCAGAAAATTAAATCCTCACAAAATCATAGAATGTTACCAAATAGTTGACTTGTCAGAATATTCATGTCACTCTAGCACCACAGTTATCAGTTAATCAGCAAAATTACTTTTTTTCATTCCAGTATTACCTCTTTAAGCTCATAATTCTTCAGAACACAAATAGAAGTTTTCATATAACCATTCCAATGATGCAGCATAATATGCCTTGAACCTCAATAGCAGTGTCATGAATTGCACAATTTACACAGTACCCAATGTTGCCTAGTTGTAAAATAGATCATCAATATAGTTACACTACATCTGTTTGTATACATTTATCTTTTTCATTACTCAATCATGTCTGTCAGCTCCATTATTTTACTTACATTCCTTACCTTGTTAGCTAGTGGAGTGTGTTCTCAAAAAATATCCTTATGTAGGGGCAGCCTCCTTAACCATTAAGACCCTAACGTTATTTATTATTTTATTACTTCATATTTGCTTCATTATCAAATAAATAAACACCTGCTCTGCTTATCCAATTTAAAATTGATTCTACTGAAAAAACACTGCACAGTAACAGATCCTTATGCTAAGGCAAACTTAACTCTCATTACTGATCAGACAAAATTATCACTTAGAAAAACTATTATTTCACTGTATTCCATCAAATTGCTCGAGATTCTAACCTGAAGGGTGATATACATACAAATCTTGTTTATTCTTTCCACACACAGTACTCCAGGCAACTATGTTTAAAGTTTTATTTACTTAATGTTAGAAGAGGCTGTACCATGACACACGTCTGTAGGTAGATAGTTATCTCCTTATACTGATAGCACTGAACACAAACCAAACACTTCTATGATACCACGATTAATATTAAGACCTAGTATTCAAGATGGTTTTCACTGCAGATTTCCTCTGCTGGTGCACCAAATTACACTAATTTCACACATGAGCTGATTACTTCAGGTGTTAATTATAGTTTTCAGACAATCTGCACCTTGTCCTTCACATATGCTGACACCTTTCATTTTCTGTTTAGCATACCTCTTTGTTTGACGGAAGTTCATTAACCGTGACATCAATTTACTTTCATCATATTTCATAAAACCAGAATAAACACAGTATATCACAGATTTTTACCAAATACTGCTGCTGTTTTTTTCCCATCCTCTTATGATTCCATTACTTATCACTAACACAACGTAATACATATAGATAATACTGGAGAAACCTATTCTAAAGTGTCCCTATACTAAAATAACTAAAGTATCCTGCTGTAAAAAAATAACATGAAAGCCAAAGATAGAATGTTTCTGATTCACTTATAAACTTCAGCTAGAATAGGAGAAGAATTGACTGCCTCAGGAAACACGAAAAATGAGACAGACAGCTGGGGTAAGCATTATTGCCCCATAATGAATCCAACACAGAATGTTGAACCCCCTGTGTGTTTTTGCACAAGAAATTAGACCCAAATATTACATCAATGCTGAGATTTTGAATCACCGATAAATTGCACTCCAACAGCTATCCTGCCAATTCCACAGTTAATAGTACCTCTTGTTTCACACTCGTTGATAACTTACTAGTAGCACCAGTAATTTTCATTCCAGAAATGTGCATCACTACCATACACTCTGTGTTCTTAATAGATTCAAAAAATGCCTGTGAAGTGGTATTCAGATCATTACTACTGTCCCAGTAAACACTTGACATGTATACCTTGTACATTTACTGTTATTACAGGTTGCCATACTTCCTTTTTACTTACCATGTGATCTTCTTCATATAAAAAATCCTCAGTAATCCTTTCCCTGGAAGAACTATCATCTTGATTACCAAAATAATTATCAGACACAGTCAATGACAGATAGCATGTTCCTCTTCCTCATTACCACTCTCAAACTCTAACTCCAACTCTTCGTTAGGCCCAATGTTATCCTCCTCTATTCTTTCTTCGCTTAACACATTGCCATCCTTATCAATTATAAATTCAAATACCTCCTCCTAATTACTACTGGATTCCTCACTGCTATCATCATTACAACTGCTGTCAGAATCAGACCCACCATCACTTTCATTGTCCTCAGATACTTGGCGAATTAGTTGAGCCTTGTTTCCAGTATTAGACCACAAAGCAAAACACCTGTATTCCCTATGTTCTCTCAAAAATTTACTATCAATTTTGATACTTTGGATGTCCAGTCTCTTTTTACAGGATAAACATTGCTACATGCACCATCATTCAACATCTCACTAGAATTCGAATTTACACATGTCTTACTATTATCATTTACATTACCCTTACCTGTGATTACAGCACATTTATATACATGTGGCTCTTCATCATTAACTGCTCTAGTGTGAGCCAAAACTGGAGCATTATCTAGTGTAAATGGTTTGATCCAGAATTAAAATCATCTCCTCCATTCCTATTACTTGAATTTCTCCTACCATTTCCATGCCCATTCTGTCTATCCTCCACCCAGCTATTCCTTCAGTTTCTACTATAGTTAGTTCTGTTCATCCTATTTACCTGAAACTCTCTCCCTGGTTGATTACTGTCATGAAAATTCCTCCTATGATCTTCCACTGAGGGCTTCACCATCTCCACTTTATCAATAATATTTAAAAAAAAATCACTAATATAACCCCTAGGGGCAGGTACAAGCAATTCTCTAACTTTCTGTGGCAACTTACTTTCTAAACCCAATATTATTGATTCACTACCTAGCTCTTTGTCCAAATATTTCAGTTTGTTTATTCAAAGCTGACAGAAACCTTTCACAGTACCCTTCCTAGAGACAATCTCTCTCCTACCCAAAATTCTCTCTAAGCTCTCTGCTGCTTCCCTTTGAACCAATACTGTTCTAAAATGCTTTCTTAAAGCTATGCCACAAAGTACAACTATCAGCTACCTGAGCTGCACATCCTTAAGCATCCCCTTTCAAAAACTCTCCCACAAATGACATTTTCTCTTTTTCATTCCGTGTTTCAGGCAAACCATTAAATTCTCTCATGAAATTCAGTGGATGCACTTTGCCATATGGTTCAAAATTATTAAATTTATTACAACTAACAAATGAAGGACTGTTTGGGACACTACATACTCTATGCTTTAGATTTTGTACCTCTTCCATCTTTTTCTCCATTTCAGCCAATTCTGAATCTAGATTTTCATTTACTTTTACCAGTTTTTCCTCTACCACTACTGCGCACTTGGTTTCTACCACCGTTTCTAAATCATTTTTAATCTGATCATTTGGTTCTCAAGTTTAACCCTATTTTCAGCACAAAATATCCTGGCTGCATCAACTTGATCTTTACACTGTTTCTCGGAAGCCTCCACCCTCCTGCTATAGTCATCACAAAGTTTCTTTCTCTCTTCTACACATTTACTGCAAATTAATGTTAATTTCTCATTAGTATTCTGCTCTATTTTCTTTATCTTTTCATCACAATTTTTCACTACAGCCTCAAACTTCTTTTCTGGAAGATTAAAGCTGACTACCGTAATTTCCTTATTAATTTCTTTCTTCAGTTTATCCTTTAAGCTAGCCATGCTAGTTTTAATGCTCTCAGTTTCATTTTCCACCCTACCAATGTCTTCTTTTGTACACATAGTACTCATAATTTGCCTTAACATCACTTCCAATTATCCATCTGCCATAAACTGTTGCCCTTGCTGACTTTCACTACTAGATTCCTCCCCCTTAACCTTAATGATTTCATCCACTTCAGTATTGTTTCTGTCCATTTCGCTCACATCACCACACAATATAGATGACGCTTTCATAATTTTGTCAACAATAGGGCTTTCGTCCCCATCATTCAACATTACATTCATATCTTATTTATAACCACTATCGTCTACTGAATCAGTTCCCCTTTTTGTTCATTTAGAAACTTAACCTCTACAGCTTTTTTATTAATCACACCACTCCCCTGTTGTCCATTCTCCCCCATCACACCATCTTGTTTGTTAAGACCACTCATTATGTATCACTTAATATAAATTTTGGTATGAATTACCTAATTTTTATTCACTCATCTCCTGCTGCTGCTGCTGTTGCTGTGTTTGTCATCTCGATTCTTCGGCTGCACGGCTGCTGCGGTGACACGTCTTGTTTATCCTGGTTGGTTGTATCCACCTGCATGCTGATTGGATGCTCCTGTACTCAATGGCTGCTTCCATTGAACCCACTTGCTGATTGGCTGCTGGCATACCATGGCCATGAAAGCCATGCTCTGATTGGCTGTTGCACCTCCTTGATGAAAATCACTGTACTGTAAACAGATCTTGAGTTCACTGTTCAAAATTCATGAGTCGTAGCTCATTGTACCCAAATACAATAGTCCTCACATGAAAGGGCACCATATGTGACGTTCACCTGCTTTATTTCTTCGTTAATAGTCCTTGGAGTTGACGCACTGCATTGTTATACTGGCTGAAAAATAGGGGGTGAAAGTTCAACACTGGCTACTGAAAATGGTGTAGATGACAGTTGCACAGTTCTTTACTTTCAGTTCACATCCCCCACCCCAGTATTACACAGTTATATGGCCAGTTCACTATTGGTTAAGTTTTCTTAATCTTCATTAATAATTTTCAGGCAAATGCCAACCTACTGCTACAATAGTTTACCATTGAACATCTATGAGCACAAAAACCTAACCACACAGTTCTTGCAGAATAATATGATACCTGTGACAGTATTGAGCAGACACTGTCATTGTTTTAACACACAGCCTATTTGTGTTACACTAATTCCACTGTTCAGGTGATGCATTGTTGTTACTCTAAATTGATATGGGCTTCCCATTTGAAAATCGGCCACGAACTGACTGTCTCGAGAATGAAAATTGGGCCTCTATATATTCTCACAGTAGCAGGTACTAAAACTATACATTATTCAATGTTTAAGTTACAGAAATTACAATTAAGGCCAAATTATTTGCTTAAATAATGAAATTAACAGATACAGTTATACAAACAATACTTTTGACAAACCTGGTAATTATATTGGAAATAATTAAGGGGTGGCTTTGCTAATATGTTTTCGAATAGAGCCAAATAAATACTTTAAGAATGCTAGTAGCTCTTCTTCCAAATGTTTATAATTAGTACAGAATTTATATTTGTTTATAAGTCAACAATACAATTTAAGTCATGAAACAATTACTGATTTCACCCTATAACAAAAGATATCAAGTAGGGATAGTCAAAAGAAATTAGGAAATTGATTACATACACAAAACTAAGCACAAAATTATACCTGGTGGTACATTCCTTAAGAATGAGGGCCAACCTTGTTCTTTTATGAAAATGAAGATTATATTCATGTGTGTTAAAGGTAATTAGTCAAAAGGGGGGGGGGGGGGGGGAATTAAGGAGGCAGATGGCAAAACAAGATAGGAAGTAAAGAGGTCCCAGCTTGCTTCATGACACATGACATAAATTTGAGCACAATATAGGCTAAAGCATCAGATAGTCATTAAGTATTCATAGTGTAGCCTAAATCATAGCATAAAACATAAAATAACAAAATTGAAGTTAATTCAACAAAATAAAAGTAATCTCCCTTGGAGCTAAATTTGTGAACAACACTGTTGCTTCTCCGTCACATGTTAATCTACCTGGTGGTTTTTTGATTTGCTTAATTAATACATCCAGTGGTACCTTTTCTATAACAATCTCTAACTATGCAAAACCCTACTTCTACCTTTTGCATTTGGTCTATCCCTTGAATCAGCTGTCAAACTGTGTAACATTTGAACAGAGACAACATAACTCTTAACATACTTTATTTGCTCTTTCCTTAATGTAATTCACACGTCCACATGGCAACTTTCCCCATAGAATCAAACATTTCACATAAATCAACATCCTTTATTTCATTACCACAAAGTACTTTTGAATTACTTTTATACTATTTACAAAATTCATTCTGATTCTTCTACCAATCAAGCAACTGTAGTTTACAAAATTTGGGTAATCTTTCCCAAACAGTTTCTTTAAATACAATAGACTTTTAATCATTTTCTGCACTTAATAAGGAAAATCCTTATGCATTTGACAACTCAAATACAACAGTTTCACTTTATTCTGACAAATATTTGTGCTTCAAAATAAGAAAGTGTTTCATCTGCTCATCAGCGGCATCTACTTCAGTCAGGACATTGACTTCTATATCAGGTACATCAATGTTTTTAACAATCTCTACAGTGTTTTACTTAATTTCTAAACCAAATTATAATTGAAAATTTCCATTTCAGTACATGCTGAAAACTAATAAATTAAGTCATTTACAGTGCGAACAATTAATTTCATCTATAAACAGACTGTCATTTAGTTGTTTTCTTCTATGAACTAAATAATGCACCATTAAGCAGAGCTGAAAATACTGAACATGAACACACACAAATATATGTTTACATAATGAAATTATTGTGATGTATATTCGCTACATGTTTTGTATTGTTCAATAGGTGAATCTTGGTTTGTTACATTACAGATGACTCCCAGTAACGTTAAGCATAACTGCAAAGATAAAAATGAAACTGTGATTATGCTACAGCTATCAAGATAGTAGGCAAGACCTACTAGACATAAAAGAATGGTTATCAAATTTAGAAACTTACGTATAGCAAAAATTCTGCTAACATTGATCCCATGAGAAACAATAGCTACAAAATTTTGGTTGCTACAGATAAGAAAAGCAACAAAAATTTGTATTTTAAAAGAATGTATTTAGTGAAATTTTTGCTTTATTTGTTGCCTAACATGGATCAAGTAAAGAGATTTCCAACTGCTTTCTTAGTAACTGCTACAGTTATTCTTTCTTCAATGTGTTCATTGTGGCAAGGAAAATATCGACTGATTGGCGACTCCATGTTGTCTTGTGCACTACGACCAGATAACAGGTATACTTGAAAAAAATCTATGTGATTGCTGTAAGCTTAGTGACAACAGTGCATTCCAATTTAAGTTATACAATATAGCACTGAAGATGGTCACTCAGTGACAGAAAATCGATTTTGCAATAGTAAAAAATATACGACCAATGCTGTCTCTTTTTTCAAATATTGACTGGCTTAACATAAAGGTGTGGAGTTAATGACCGTGTGGAATGCATTAATGCAGAGTGTGGAAAACTGCTCATTCATCCATGGGTATGACTGGTACATCACCCCTCACTCGACCATATCATTCACATCTTGGCTTGCATCTGAATGCTTCCAGTAGGAGAGTACATGCACAGCTAGTTGCCAGAAGCATACAGTCTGGCCAAACAGTATCCAACTTATCTCAGTGATTTTCAGTGTGTTCTCTAGGCCTCTTTCACCTCTTTTCACGTAAACTCATCTGAAAGACAGAGCTGCAGAATAAATATAGTTACAATAGGGTATTTGGCCATTTTCTGGAAATTGTCTTAAATGATTTATTATGTCATTTTATGCTCCTAACATACTTTTTTTCCTCTCGAATTTTGGTATTATTTTATAAAAATGGAAATGAAACTCAAATAATTTGAAATCACCCTAAAATGCTCCATTCGAGTCGCGATGCATGTGATGTCACTGACTATTTCCTGCTCCGAATATTATAATGTTAATTCACAGTGATGTCTCGTTTTGGAATATACATTTTTGGAACATGAGTTACAAATGGTGCGTGGTACCATACTATACAAATACATCTATGAAAACTCCTGAAAAGTTGTTTCTGAGTGCTCCAGAGAATGTGAAGATACCTAAAATGTGGTTGCACCGTACTGTCAAATTGCCACCATATCAACACACATGCTCATGAAGTGTAGATCTTTTGTAAAAGTTTGTTTCCAGGTGTTACAAGACCCTCCACTACTTCTGTATCCATCTGTTGTTTTCCACAACAGTGCTGATTTGGGGATTCTTTCACCTTTGATACGTAGAACATGCACTGCAAGCTTCAGTCTTGTTTCAACAATAATTTTGTGTAGGTTGCATAGACCACTTCTTTTCATCATTTCTTCATTTGAAACATGGTCATGGTAAGTAAATTACGAGATTCGTCTCTAGCATCATTGTGAAAAACGTTGAGCTTGTGTGTTCATTTTACCGACTTTTGCAGGTCTCAAATGTGCATATCTCCATCAGTAGGATGATAGAGAAGTACAGCTGAAGCTCTGTGGACATACTATTGTGTTTAATTTGATGTGGATCCGATTAGTTTTAAGACTGCATAAGCTTTCCAAATCCTTATGTCAGTATCTTCATCTACATCCATATTGTAACAGATATGGCTGAGATATGGAAATCACTCAAATTCTTGTAGTACCTTCTGGTGCACCATGATTTATGTGGGTACATTCTCACTTGTTACACATTTTCTGTTTGTCTTATTACCATTTATTTTGAACTCTACAGAACTGGCCATTCCACCCAGCTTGGTAGTTATTAATTATAAACTTTGTCCTCTTTCTGCCAGAAGAATGATGTCATGAGTGAAATCAGACCCATAATATTACACTGCTCATTCCGATGTATGTCCTTTCGGAGAGCTGTCCATATTTTTCCTCACTATAAAATTGGTGACTAATCTGAGAAGGAATGGCAACAAAATGCATTCATGTCAGACACCTGTCAGAATGCTGCAGAAAGTGGGGTCTCATATTCTGTTCTTATACAGCAACTTGAGTCTAGGTACATGTTTCTGAAAACCTCTGTGTGATGGCCAGGAATGCCATTAAGGCTGACAATATCCCACAATGATTCTCAGTGTATACTGTGAAAGCTTTTTTAAAGGCAACAAAGATTAGATGCAGTGGAAAATTGAATTCTGTGTATTGTTCTGTTACATTTCGCAGTACAAATATTTGTTCGGAGCTGGATCACAGACTTCAGGAGTCACCATGTTCTTCCTGTAGTCCACAATATGCTGCTTCTTTTGTCTTTTTAGAAGAACAGGGCAAAAGACTTCGCCTGGCACTGAGAGAAGCATAACACTTATCTGATTTGTATATTCAGTTAGATTTCCTTTCTTTGGTGTTTTAACAGTGATTCCAGACATCCAGCCTTCTGTAACTTGCCTTGTTTGCCAACAGTTATTGCACAGTTATTGAATGAAGTCCAGACAGCCAGATTTCATTCATACTAGCTACTTTATTGTGTTGAGATTACTGTACACACCTCTGCCCCTGTAATATCACCAAATTTTACAATCAGCTCTTCCACTTTTGTCTCATTTTCGAAGTTGCAAGCATTAATTGCGTTGGGCTGGTTTAAGGTGTCTTTGCAGTACTCAATCCATTGGGCAGCTTGTGCATCTTCTGTGATTGCTGTTTTTGTTCTTTCGGACAAAGTTGGTGACATTTTATGCCTCTCCACTTACCTATTCAAACCACATTTTTTGTTGGTTTTACAGCTGCTTTTGACTTGGCACATTTTCATCTAGCTACTTGAATCTATTATTGATCTTCAGCTTGTTCACACTGCATTGCACCATTCTTTCATTCATCAATGCCAAGTTTGGTCTTGAATCCAACACTTTATCTGGATTCTTCTCTGTCACCCAATTGTCTCATCAGCACATGTACACACAGAATCCTATAATTCAGACCATTTCATTTCAGCATCATCAGGAAGATTTTGAAATGCCTGAAATTGATTTTTAAGGCTGATTGTGAATGAATTTTCCACTTCCTTGTCTTTTAATTTTCCCACATCAAATGGTCACTTAGGTTGTTGATATTGCAGTGATCTGAACTTCACTTTTCTGTCTCCAGCCTAGATGAGTAAGGTGGTGGTTTCAGTGTCATGTTAGCAACTCGACCAAATAAAAGTTTTTATCATGACAGAAACAACAAGGAAAATCCAGAAATTTGAACCTGACATTCTGAACCTGACAGTTGTGAATCTGAATACAAACCTAAATCTCAGCATGGACATGACAGTGACTTGAATAATCCAAGAACGTTGCAACTGGGTATCCAATCACCAATGAAACTAATTTTGCTTATTGCAAAAAATATCACCCAGATTGGAGCTTGAAATGTGTGCTCCTTAAATCAAACAGTCTTGCTTGCACAATTACTGTGTGAGTTTGAACTATACAAACAAGACATACTGGATCTTTGTGAATTTTATTGGATGGGCAGCAATCTAAAAGTCAGCGATGATAAAACAGCCTTTTACTCAGTGGATAATGAATGATAAACATGAGCAGGGTGTTGTACTAGTAATTGGTCAAAAAGTGGCTAAGACTCTGATTGGATGGAATCCAGTTAATGATCGAATCATAACTGTATGCTTTCATTCTACTTGCACCAAGACGACTGTTGTGCAGGTCTGTGCACCAGTTGAAGATTCAAACAGTGAGGACAGGGATGCTTTTTATGATCAGTTGCATGATGTCTTTGATGAAATACCCTGTCATGATCATAAAGTTGTTCTAGCTAATATGACTGCATTACTTGGCAATAATGGTGATTGCTTTCAGCATGTTGTTGGGCCCTTTGTGATAGTACAGTGCACAAATGATAATGTTGCATGTCTCAGATTATTCTATAACCTTATTGGAGTCTGCACAGGCAATAGTTACTTTCAGTATAAAATGATACATAAGAAGATATAGTATTTGGCTGATGGAAACATGATAAATGAAACTGATTATGTTTGTATGGCCAGTGGAAGTCCTCTTTTTGAGAGATATGAGTCTATTGTGCTGCAGAAATTGGGTCAAACAGTTTCTTGGTCCAAGTAAATTTTGAGGCAGCTACTAGCATGACAAAGTATTTCACGTCTGACAAAGCCAAGGAATTAAAGAAGTGCACTTAGTATCTTTCGTCAACGTATAAGAAATATCATAAATAAAAAGGATAACTTCAGATGCACATACGGGAAAATAAAAATAGCTACAAAATTTCAGCAGATTTTTTTTTTTTTTTTTTTTTTTTTTTTTTTTTTTTTTTTTTTTTTTTTTTTTGTATGTCAGAACATCATATGGAAATCACTGAAATTACACAGATTCATCTATAGAACAAATTACCAAATTACCGGTAAGGTAAGTGGCAACATGTGCAAAAATGAAGTTAAGCCCTACGGCCTTCAGGTTAATGAATGTGTTGATCAGGGCTTCCACAGTGAAAATCCCTATGAGGACTGAATTACATACAGTTTGTTTTTAGAGCCAGAAACTTGAAGTGATTCATCTGTAAAACCAATAGTTTACACATCAATCTCAGTTATCCAAAACTATATTTAATAAGATAGAGCAGTATTTAAACTTTAATGTCAGTCTATCCGTCATAAAATCTTAAACTGTGTAGTAGCATTCTAAAGTAGTGTGTTATGTAGCTTTTTTTCAGTAAGTTTAGGTTCATAATCAGAATGTTTTTGGCTTTTAGCATGTTGAAAATTTTCATTCCCATATACTGGTGTATAAATTTGAAGTAGGGAACTTAAAATTATTTTTATTTCTTGTATTATAAATGTGATCAAAACAATTTTCCATGCACAATTCTAAATTGGTATTAAAAATGATAATATCATAGACATATAGGGAGGAAACTGATGATAATTACAGTTTTTTAAATGATGGGTGATGTAATTTCGTTGTATACACAGCACGTGTTTGTAATGATTTTTTTCTGTAATTTGAGTATGCACATTTTGTTGCTTGAATTTCCCAAAAAACAATACTGGGCATAGTTGAACAGAAACAAGGGTAAATGATCAATAACTCTTGGGATTAAATCTATTGTTATCAAGAGAGTGGTCTACCTAATTCATATGATGAATCTCATTATCACGAGTACTGTAAAACACAACACTGTTATTAAAATTGCTCAAAGAATAAAACACTCCGAGAATAAGAGAAAAACAATTTCTAACATTATTAAACTATAAACCAAGAAAAATAATGACCACAATCAAATTGAGCTGCGAAAACTCTGGCAGAAAAATGACACCTTAAAATAATTGAATACAACGTTCAATGACTACTTCATCACATTGGCAGAAAACACTGCACTCAGTAAGAACAAAATGCACATACATTAGATTTACTTGTGCGCATTACCAACAGATATTACCTTCAAAAATAAAACACCTGCAGGAAGCACAAAATTTATTAGGTCACAAAAAAGTAGTAATTCTTTTGGCTATAGTTGTGTTTCTAGTAAAACATTAAAGGACTGTGCTGACTTGACAGGACCATTCTCAACATATCTCCACGATCAATCAGTGACTCTGGCTATGTTTGTTGACAGACTTAAAAATGCTGTACTAATATATGTCTACAAAACAGGAGATAACCAAACTAACTCTAATTACAAACAAATATCACTCCTTCCAATCTTTTCAAATGGACTGTGATAGAATATTGTTCATATATGTGAGCAGAACTTGTTAACTGCCTCTCAGTTTGGCAATCATAAAGGTTTCAACATAGAGAAACCCATAAAAGACCTCACAAATGAAATGCTAATGGAGATAAACAAGAGAAAATATTATGTTGTTGGTATAGTTTTATGACCTTGGCAAACGCATTGATTGATTGTGTGAATCACAACCTTTAGCAATCTGATGTGTTATGGCATTAACAAACTGTGACCTGTTGCCTCAGTCAGAATCGGATAAGTCTCATGTAGCTGAAGCTGTAGAAAGTGCACAACAAGCTTTCAAGGACTTGAAAAACGCAGGGAGATTAGTAAAGAGAAAGAAAGTTCTGTTGTTACGTAGCTCCCATGGTAGAGGTGTTGGCCAACTACTGCAGGAAAATCTAGGTCCAGAGTACCAGGTCACAAACTTTTTCAAGCCTAGTGCAGATCTGGGTCAGTTAACAGAGGATGTAGGTTCTTTATGCAAGGATTTCACAAAGGAGGATGCCGTGGTTATAGTGGGTGGTCCAGGAAATAGCATTGACAGAGACTCTGAATATTCCATAGAGAGTAACCTGGCGAAGATAGCATCAGCAACGAAGCATACGAGTGTGGGATTTGTGTCTGTGTTGAGATGCCATGATCAGCCTCATTTGAACTCTTCTGTCGGGAGGGTGAACTTGAGTTGGAATGGCTGCTTAGGATGGATATAGGATCCCATATTGGTTTGATTCCTGTGGATGCTATCGATAGGTGGGACTACACTAGGCATGGCCTTCACCTCAATAGGAAAGGGAACGGAAAACTGTCTGGGTTGATTGCAGAAAACTTAAGGGGGGACACTGTCACAAGTGGTAAAATACCAGTGATCACAGGTGTCAGAGAGATGCCTTTTTTAGGATAGGGAAGGGGGAAAGAAAACGAGTTTTAAGAGAGATTGGCAGACACACTCAGTTTGAGAAAACAGATGAACAGGAGTCAGATTTTAGCAAACAGCCTCCATTTAAACAATGTTTAACAGAAAGTAATCAGAAACTGCCAGTTCATCTTCGCCAAAGCAGTTATAATCCCATTAGTATGCAGTAGCAGTTATCTTTATTACACCAGAACATTCCGGGACTCAGAAATAAAGTTGATAAACTACTCATTTGTATTGATGAAATGAATTCATCTAACCAAATTGACATAATCTGCCTCTCTGAACATTAAGTGACCACTGGTATAGATATGTTAGACATTTCAGGATTTAAGGTAGCTTCCTACTTCTGCAGAGCAGATATAGGTGGAGGAGGATTTGCCACATTTATTAAAAACTGCCATAAATTCAAGAACATTGACATTAATAAATTCTGTTTAAAGCAGCATCTAGAAGCATGTCCAACAGAAGTAGAGTTCCATAACATATCCTATATAATAGTAACTATTTACCAAGCACCTGCAGGAAATTATAATCTATTCATAAATCATATAGAAGCTCTTTTTGGTTATTTAACAGGAAGAAACAAAGAAATTTTCATTCCTGGTGACTTTAATATAGATTTTCTAATGCAATCTTCCAGTAAACATTTACTGCAGTTAGTAATGTTGTCTTTCAATCTAACTCCCACTGTAAACTTTCCAACTAGAACCACTAAATCCTCAAGGACAGCCATTGATAACATTTTTATAGACAAATCAAAGGAACAAAATCATATCATAAAACCTGTAATAAATGGACTATCAGATCATGACATGCAGCTCCTTGTTTTGGATGTAAACTCTAAGCAGATTATCAAGACTGCTAAATCTGAGTATAGGAGAGTAGTCAATCAACCAAAAATTGAGTGTTTTAGAAAACTGCTGAAAGATATAAACCGGAAAGATGTTTATAGTGCTCATGACATGAATGAAAAATGTAACACATTCATGAACAATGTCAGTACCATGTTTGAAAACTGTTTTCCTCTAAAAGTTACTCAAATTAAACAGAAGTCTATAATAAAACCATGGATTACACAATGAATAAAGATTTCCTGTAAGACAAAAAGGAAAATGTATCTGTCGACCAAGAACAGCTCCAATGCTGATGATTTAGCTAAATACAAGGAATACTATAAAATATTTAAAAAAGTAATTCAGACATCTAAACAAATGCACTATGAGAAGAAGATAGCAATGTCAGGGAACAAAATAAAAACAAAATGGGATATAGTGAAAGAGGAGACTAGTAAAACCAGAAAGGAACAGGAGCAAATAGCTTTAAGGGTAGATGACACATTAGTAACCGATGGGCATAGTGTGGCAAATCTATTTAACAAGTACTTTATATCTGTTACTGATAGAATGGGATTGTCAGGATCAGTAAATAATGCCCTTGAATATCTCAAACTAGCCTTTACAAATAGCTTCAGGTACATGAATATGTCACTCACTTCACCAAAAGAAATAACTCCTATAATAAAATCTTCAAAAACAAATCATTCTAGTGGTTACGATGAAATATCAACAAAGTTAATTAAGGCATGTTCTTGTGAGTTCAGTACAATTCTAAGTTACTTGTGTAACCAGTCAATTATAACTGGAACATTTCCTGACTGGCTAAAATATGCAGATGTTAAGCCTCTATTCAAGAAAAGGGATAGAGAGATACCATCAAACTACAGACCGATTTCACTTTTGCCAGCATTCTCTAAAATTTTAGAAAAAGGAATGTACAGGCAGCTTCTCAACCATCTGACCACAAATAACATATTATCAAGAACACAGTTTGGATTTCTGAATGGTGCTGATATCGGGAAGGCTATTTACACCTACAGTGAAAATGTACTTAATTAATTAAATAACAAGTTATAATCAGCAGGTATTTTCTGTGATTTGTCAAAGGCATTCGACTGTGTGAACCACAACATGCTTTTAAATAAATTAGAATTCTATGGTGTCACGAGCAGTGCTGCAAAACGGTCGAAGTCATACCTCGCTAACAGGAAACAAAGGGTGTCAGTGCAAGGGACTAGTGGATTAAGTCATCAGTTATTATCAGAATGGGAAGAAATTACATGTGGTGTCCCACAAGGATCCATCTTGGGGCCATTGCTTTTTCTTGTGTACATTCATGATCTCTCATCAGTTACACTGCCAGAAGCAGAGTTCGTTTTGTTTGCAGATGACACAAGTATTGCAATAAATAGTATGTCGAGTGTAGTTCTAGAAAGATCTGCTAATGATATTTTCATGGATATTAATAAATGGTTTAAAGCCAACTCACTGACATTAAACTTCGAAAAGACTCACTATATGGAATTCAGAACCTGTAAGAGGTTTCCACCCAGCCTATGCATAAAGTATGAAGAAGAGCAGATAGAAGAGGTTGACAGTCTTAAATTCCTGGGATTACAACTTGATAATAAATTCAGTTGGGAGGAGCACACCACAGAACTGCAGAAATGCCTTAACAAATCTGTATTTGCAATTCGAGTGTTAGCTGACATAGGTGACAAAAATGAAAAAGCTTGCATACTTTGCCTACTTTCATTCCATAATGTCATATGGTATAATATTTTGGGGTAACTCTTCAAGTCAAACAAAAGTTTTCAGAGTCCGAAAGTGTGTAATACGCATTATTTGTGGAGTAAATTCACATACATCCTGTAGAAACCTCTTCAAAGGATTGGGTATACTAACTACTGCCTCTCAGTATATTTACTCCTTAATGAAATTTGTCCTAAATAATATATCTCTTTTTCCAACAAACAGCTCAGTTCATACATACAATACCAGGGACAAAAATGATCTGCACAAGGACTTAAAAGCACTTACTTTAGTTCAAAAAGGGGTCCACTACACAGGAACACTCATCTTCAATAATTTGCCAGCAAACATAAAAAAAAATTAGTTACAAGTAAATATCAGCTTAAAAGGAGCCTGAAACACTTACTAGTGGGCAACTCCTTCTACTCCATTGACGAATTTTTTGATAGAAACAAATGATGTATTGTATATATTCATACTATTAGTATTGTTATTTCAGCTTAAAAAATTGACATGTTCCACATCCACAAGGATCCCCTCAGCACGGTTCTATGGAATGAATAACTAATCTAATCTAATCTAATCTGGCATCAAACTAACCTCAGAATGTGGGAACATAACATGTGGGGTGCCACAAGAATTGTTACTAGGACCACCCTTGTTTCTAATACACATGATTGATCTTTTAGTGACTTTAAAAGGTGGAAAAACAATAATGTTTGTTGATGATGCAAGTGTACTAATCAAGTGTCCTAACTCAACCTTAACAGATACAGTTCAATTGATGGCAGAACCCACAAACATGTAGTTGACATCTAACAGTTTTAAGTGTTAATTTCATAGAGAAACACATTTTGAAATTTCAGTTCAGTGATAATGACCTAAATAAAACATGCCATGCAAAACTCATTGGGTTCCAGTTGGATAAAAAGTTAAAATAGATAAACTAATCAAGAAAATCAGTTCAGTATACTATGCCCTTAGAAGCATCTCTCATTCTCTTGAGTTGAAGAAAAGAATGTTGCCTTAGTTTGCATATTTTCATTCCCTTTTGTCTTATGGAATTATCTTCGGGGCTGTGCTCGTACAGTAAAGAAAGTGTTTATTCAGCAGAAGTGAACAGTAACAATAGTGTTTAAAGTAGGTAACCATACAACTTGCAGAAGATTTTTTGAGGCTCTTGGGATTCTTAACTCACTTCTCAATACATTTGTTCCTCAATGGTTTTTGTTTCTTATACTAAAAAACAATTTCAGCTGAACTGTTATATGCTCAGTCACAATATGAGACACAAACATAATTTTCATGTAAACTTTTCTTTTTGCCTTGGGGTTTAAATAAACTCTGTATTCAGGTGAGAAGATATTCAAGATGATCTCATCGATTGTAAAGAATAAAATGGGGGTCCCTACCAAATCAGATGAAAATTAAACTTGTACTGAATTAGCATTCTTTTTACAAATTACTTGAATATAACGATTCAGAGACTGAAAAATTCTATTAGTTACATGACAACCAGTAATGTACATTGAAATAAAGTAGAAATTAAGCTGCTAGTAGCAGATAAACAGCAGCTCTGTAGTATTACTGAGGGCAGCTTTTTTCAAGGTTTTTCTTTCTAATTACTTGATTAAATTTAAATGGTATAAGCATGAGCAGCACTGAGCAGTATAGTAATAGCTTAATGCCAATACAGGGTGTAACATCTATAAGTGCCAATATTTTTATATGTAGTGCCTTAATATGTAAACACATCAGTGTGTTAGTTGCTTTTTCTCTCCATTGAACAGTCCTCCCACAGATATGTCACAAACTTTATGACCTGATGTCTTCTGCAGTATTGTAACTCCACCACTAAGTGGACTATGACTGTTGTCAGTATATACTTACTGTTTTCTGTCCACATATCCACACCTGACCTGCTGCCCAGGGGAAAATAAGTATTAATGGCTTGCTCTTGCCACACACACTTGGAGGTAATAGCCTGACCTAAAAACAGATGATTTCTAATAATTATAATTATCAGTCTGTGAATGACATAGATACTGATGTAATGTGTGGTACACCATCCTCAGTCACCAGTAGAAATATTTGCACTTATACCTGTTACACACTGCATAATGTGCAGATTGACCACCTACAATTTCCTTATCTTTTGTGAATGCATACCTTGGTTCATTCCACATTCTTGGAGGTTTTCCTTATTTATGGTATTTAATTAACATGATGAATGAAAAAAGAATTTTTTGTTATGTTGTGCATTAATGTAAGGCATGTGTTAACATCATCTGTTGAGTATTTTTGTTTATGTAGCATTTGCATGTATTTAATTCAAGTGGATAACCTGTAATACTGTCCCATTATAAAATTCTTTGTTTCCTATGGTCTATAACCAAGGGACATTTAGCCAGTGGGGTGTGTCTGTTCCTCATTTTCAAAAATTAAGAAGTGGATTACTGAATTAAGGGGGGGGGGGATATGGTGTTGATGATTCAAGATAGGGGCATATGCTGATTTTCCTGTGTCTAGATGGCAGTTTCATAGAGACTGATATCTACACCTTCACAAAGGACATACACCCACTGCTGATTGCATGATGTGTACAGTACTGACTGGGGCCAATACTGTATCAGCAGCATAAGCTAGGAACACTAGGAAGCATTCGCTTGAGATTTGCTTGTGATATTTTTCATCAGACTTTCCCTTTAATGTGCTGTCATAATATTATATGTTTTGGGTTGTGAGGTGAAAGATGTAGATGGAGGATTGGTGACAGTAAATACTGTTTAGTGAAGGAACCAAATTATTCCGTGGTGTTTTCATCCATTCAATTATTCATCATGTTCTCATCAAGAAGGAGAACTTTCAAGTATGTGGGATGAGTCAAGGTATGAATTAAGGTAAGAAAAAGACATCACAGAAACTTAATCTATATTGTATCACGGAGTAACAATAAACTGTCACTGTACTGCTTAATGCTGTTCATGTCTTCTAAATTGAAATGGGAAAATTAATAATGAAACTGCTTCTTTGACGAAATCTACTGCCTCCTCAGATTTGCTATATAGATGTTCAATATCTGCTGTTAGTAACTTAATATTTACCTGGCTACAGTGGCTACAGTGGTATCTTTCAAAGAAAATATTTTTTGCATCTATAAATATTGAGTCCTATTTACAGTACACTAAGCTAAAAAAAAAAAAAAAAAAAAAAGACAAGACGCACTTCATTTGATGATAGAAGGTGAAATAAGTTCTAGTGGAAATTATTTTCTCAAGGTAATGATGAGTGCATTAAGTAGAATTTTAGTGTGTTAATTAATATTAACATTTATAGGATGCCAAAAGGTAAAAGAGGACAAGATCTTGCCAGTGGTGTATTGAAAAGAAGGAAAACAGAAAGAACAGCTTTTACATGGTATAAGACTGAAAGTTCGATCACCAATTATGTAATAGAACAAGAATGGCAGTGAAACAAAACAGTCATCACACAAAGGTGAGATGCATGCATCTCACCATAGCCTAGATATATATACTCCAGAGCTGGAACTTATGCTCACCACAAAATGATAGTGGAACATTTAAAAAAATTCTCTAACATACTGGAACATTCTAGAATAGTCTTGAAACTTCAGGAACATCCTACAACATTCTAGAATGAACTCTCTGATCAATCTCAACCTCTTTGGCACTAAATTCCCAACTTCTTCACCAACTTCTCGTAAGAATCCACTGGTGCAATGCTCTCTTTTGATACCAATTTCTCTGAATCCCACCCCTACAGTTTCAAACTGAAATCTTTTCATGTATGGGGGATAGAGGACTACTATACCTGATAATCCCTACAGGGCTTTGGGGATGAGTTGCAGAGCTATAGTGGTACACATGGACAAACCACACTTATATTTATTATATATATTATTCAGCACTTTTCACACAGCTTTATAACAACATGGCTACTTGCAAGGTGGCTAACAGAACCTTTCCACCCCTGAATTGACATATTTGGATAATACGCAGAAATAGCTTCTAATGTATGATTTTTTTATTTTTAAAGTGGTAGAGGTTTCCAGGTTCTCGTTTTATGTTATATGGGGCTCTGTTGCACAACTTATCATGAAAGTCCACAACTCTGTTCTGAACACTGGAAAACAAGGCAAAATGTAAATGAAAATTATTTTTGTGTCTTGCATTGTTACTGTGTACATCACAGTACAATTGAAACTGGGTTTTATTGTCACTAAAAACTATTTAGGAGTAAATGTATTGGGAAGACAATGTAAGGATGAAAAGTTCCACAAAAAGCTTTCTGCAAGATGCGTAATTACCTACTTTTCACAGTATTGCTATTGTTCACTTCTACTGAATAAACAAATTATTTACTGTATCCATATGCCCATCTTTATACAGATAGTTGTGGGACCTTGGCAGTATAAAATGTCGAATCGAAACACCTTCAGCTGTTTAAATTTCCGGTTGTTATTTTATTTGAGCAACCAGATTGTGTAATGTAGCATTGAAACTGGTTACTCAAATGAAATAACAACTGGAAATTTATATGGCTGAAGGTGTTTTGATTCAACATTTTAATTACTGTAGGTAAACAGCTCCATAAGAGAATTCCACAAGACAATAGGAGTGAAAAACTCAACACAATGACGGATGTTTCTGAGGGCATAAAATGCTGAACTAAGTTTCTTGATTGGTTTATCCACGTTTTGAATCCATTTTGACTTTTTTTTGAGCTAGACATTGAAAAACAAATTGTATTTCACTCACTGTATGACAATCAATGTGCTTTTAAGTAACTGTAAGATCATTTATGTAGGTCAGAAATAAGAATGGTCCAATATTGATCCCTTTAGCACTCCTTGTATTATGTTTTCCCGTTCTGAGTTTGTGTACATGCCCACGATATAGCTAGTTAATGAGAATTTTTTCATTACTTAGGTAAGATCCCATCTATGTGAGAAGGAATGCCATTAATGTCCTAACACTTTAGTTTGCTAAGTAGAATTTTATGACTCCATATGATAAACAGCTTTGCAGGGTCATAGAACACACAAACGGATAATTTTTCTTGTTTTGCTCTGCTAGCAATTTAGTTTTGAAATATTGTACTGCTTTCTCTGTGAACAATCCTTTACAGAATCCAAACTGAGAGGCAGATACAAGTTCTGCTCAGTGAAATGAGTAGATATTTTATTATAGGCCACTTCCTCAAACATTTTTTAAAATATGGAAGGAGTAATATAGTTAGAGGTGGCTTGCTTATTTATTGCTTTGTAGATGAATGTTACTAAAACATACTTAAGTCTGTCAGAAAATATCCCTGCCCTAGTCCCCTCATCTCTGAGTCATTGACTGATTACATAGAAAGTTTAAGGGTAATCCTTTAAAGTCAGCACAAGATTTTAATATTCTGCTAGAAACATCATCATGGCCAGCAGAATTATCATGTCATGAATGAATGAATTTTGCAGTGTAGGTGCTGTATTTTTTAATGTAATGTCTGTCTGTGGCACATGCAATAAATATAATGTAGGTATATTTGGTTGTTTGTTACTGAGTCCAGTGTTTTCTGCCAGTGTGAGGAAGTAATCACTGAATTTGATAGCCAGTTATTTGAATTTCTTCCACCAGAGTAATTGTTTTGGGAACTCAGTTTCATTGTGGCCAGTATGTTTGTTTTATCTTGTTTAGTAATGTTCCAAATTGTTTTTGTCTTATTCTTGGAGTTTTTTACTTTTGAGAATAATGCATGAGTTTTTCTTTTTTTAATGACAGATCAGAGGATTTAACAATACTAGTGGTAAAGGAGTTTCAAATCTTGACTGCAGTTTGTTCTTTGATTTATGTGATGCTTTAATCCGAGGAGTTACCTACTCCTTATCCTTGCTTTTGTTCAATTACATCCTTGTTTGTTTTAGTGGGGGCAAGACTCGAAGTGCTGTAAGAATAGATTTAAGAAAAAGTTAAATTTTCCTTCAACACTGTCTGCTTTATAAATTTCGTCCAGCATTCTTCCTGTAATTTCTCAGTAAACATTGTGATCTTATCATTGTGTATGAGTCTGTTATAAAATACTTTTCTTCTGTGATTTATACCAAATTGGTTAGAAAATTTCTTTGTTAACATTTGATCATGTTGTCATATAAACGATTGATTAGTGGTTTTACAGCTAAATCATGGCAGGTGTTAGATCTGAAAATGTGATGATCATTGCAAACGTGACTTTTACTATGTGGGTGTAAAGTATCAGGCAGTTGTATATGAGGCAGCTGGCATGGGACCAGCTCTGGATGTCATCATAGGGGGAGTCATGGCTTATAATAGCTATAGATCTATGATATTTATTAAGGGAACACTGAACATTGGTGAATACAATTGAATCTTTATCTTGCTAATTTTGTTGCCATGTTTGCAACTCTTCTCATATTATTGTACACATTCTCTAAAATATTTATCAAAGCCCCTATTGGGTGCAGACACTAGATTATTGACCTGTTGAGTATGTGTGGGTAATACCCACTGACAAATGCTACGAAAATTGAAAACGACATGTAATGCTGTCTCCCAAGTTGATATCAACATGTCTTTATCATTACCTCTGTGTATGACTGCAGGACTGCATTTATCTGAGATGGCTATTCAAGATAATGAAGTTGTTCTCCATCACATCAGAATCATACACAATGACAAGATCATAATGTTTACAGAGAAATTATGAGAAGAATGCTGGGGAGAAATTTATAAAGCAGACTGAAGGTATATACAAGGTTTAAAGTTTCTCCTGGTTCATTAACTTGTAGTATCACCCATTTAAAGCATACAAAGACACGTGAAGATGATGTGGCAGCTCCTGAAGTGTACTATAAAGTCCTTCATGATAAAGTATAGAGAGTGCAGAAGAACTTCCAATGTTTGTGAAAAGCTTGTGTTCTCTTGCAACCCCTCAGTTCTCATTGTTAATCGTTAAAATAGAATTAATACAACTTTTGGAACTTCTAGAATATTAACTATTTGACAAAGACTCTTGTGTGTTCTTGGTATTTAGCCATAATACAAAACATAAAATCTGACATAACAAGAAGGAAAGAAATTTATTCAGTGCACAAGGAAGGACACAATTAATCTTGTCTGGAAATTAGTATTTCTTAGGAACTGAGAAGTTAATAGCAATATGCAAACTGTCTCTAAAAACTAGAAAGAATTGGACTCTAAGAAAAACAGCCATGGAAAGTCATATTAATCAAGAAGTGGTAAACCAATGAAAACACAGTGCCTCTGGCAGATAGCGCATGAACTCTTTGACACTTGGTGTATGTACATCAGTTGATAGCAACTAGTGATTTTATTGCTACAGCAGCCACCTCTGGGAAAGTGGAGCATCATCCAAGTAGTGTGCTGCAAAATAGATCCCATGTCCCAATCCTCTCATGTTGGTGCCAGTCTTGCAATAAATAGGTGCCGTGGTATAGCAGTAAGTTCTTCTTGGAAAGAACACTGATGGTTCTTTTGCCTCTCTACAGTGAGAGCCTGTGTATGGAGGTGTCAGTGCTGGCTTCACTCCATCTGCTTGTAGGTTGATATGTATGTGTGATTGTACCTTACAATGCATGCAGGTGGGTGAAGTGCCATGCCCCAATGTTTGATGATGTTGGATTTGAATGATTTGTTCTCTGGGGAAAGAATCAAAATTTGCATGGTTGATGTATCTATATGGACTGCCTGTGGTTCAATAAATTCACCTGGTAGTCGCAGTGTATCTCCATAAACTAGCTTAGATGATGGAGACATCAGGTCATGTTCGTATGTGCTTCACAGACCAGCAAGACCAATGGCAATGCTGTTGTCCAGTCTGAGTTACGACATATGAGCACAGCCTTCAAAGAGCGGTGCCAGAGTGTTTTCTTCTCATTACTGGTTGGGTGGTAGCTTGTGTTTTCATGGTGCATAGTGCCACAGAATGTGTTAAGTTGCACAAGCAGGTCAGATTCAACTGGTGTCTGTGGTCCATTGTGATGTGCAGAGGACTGTTGAAACTTGCTGTCCATGTGGACACGAAGGCGGAAGCTAAAGTCTCTATGGAAATGTTATCAACTGGCTCTGCTTCCAGCCATCTGGAGAAGTGGCCAATCATTGTCAATATTTAGTGTTGGCCGTTGGATGGAGGGAAAGGGCCTACCACTTCAATATCGCACAAAGCAAGCAATAGTATCCAGAAAGTCACCTATCAGTTCATGCACATGGTGATCAATTTTGCTGCATTGACATAGTTCATGTTGAGGTATGAAGTATTTAATGGCCCCATAGATTACCCGAAGCTTTCTATCATAAGGACCCCATTTTCATTGTGACAGCGAAAGTTTATGTGAGAAGAGAGCTAGCAGCTGCCATGCATCATCATACCATTCTTGTGGTACTGTGCTAATCACTGTCCGATTTGCATCGGCCACTAATACCAAGGGAGCATCTGCGTCAGGATGTGTGAGAAAGGCAGCATCTGCTATGCTTTGTTTGGTTACCTCAAAAGTGTAGATCATGCTATCCAACCTCAGAATGTTTTGAGTTGTATTTGCTCTTTGGGACAGTGGGTGAGGCTTTTAATGGTTTCTGCAATTCATTTGCAAGCAGCAGATTTTGCTGGTAAAAATTTAGCAAGCTGAGGAACTGATGCATTTCTTTAAAAGTGCTTGGTTGTGGGAGTTGTAAGGTAGTCTCAACTTTCTTAGGTAATGGTACTGAACCTGACAACAAGATTGATCTCTGTCTGACCAAAAATGCATTTGGTGGTGTTCAGGACTATGCTGTACTGCTGGAATTTTTTGAAGCACCTTAGTTAGATGCTGCTGATGTTACTCTGGCAAGGCTGAGAAAATCAGAATGGCATCCATGTATGCAAAACAATTTAGGAGTCCTTGAAACATATAGTCCATCAACCTTCCTCATGTTTGTACTGCACTGCAAAGACCAAACATCATGAACCAACTTGCAAATAAATCACAGTGATTATGGCCATATTTTTATGTCTTCCTTGGCTACAGGAATCTGAGTGTACACCTTAGCACAGTGTTAGGACACCGAATGAGGTCACACCACTCCATTCATAGTTATAAACTTGTAGCAAGGGTACAGGGTAATAATCCGGCACAATTCTGACAATGAGATCTTGATAATCTCCACATGGCCTCCATACATCACACTTCTTAGGTACCAAATGAAGTGGGGATCACCAAGGAGTACTCGACACTCGCATAATACCTGCACACAGCATACTATCAAATTCTGCTTCTGCTGTGACCAGGCAGTTTGGTGCCAAATGTCTAGGTTGACAGCATATGGATGGAACATTGGTAGTTTTAATGTAGTACACCATGTCATGATACAACTCATTTAGCATTCCCGGAGGTCGCATCAAGGCTTCTGCAGTAAGTCCATGTAGAACGTGCTTGTGGATTGTATGAGCTCAGCTGTGTGTGTGGCTGCGATCCTTCGAAATCTGATGTTGATAGGCTGGTGACGTGGTCCACGAGTTGAGTGTGCTTGTGATATGGAAGGAAATCTGCTCCTGTTATGGGTTTCTATACAATGGCAGTCATAAAATCCCATTCTAGGTCACATCACAGTCTGAAGCCAAGATTGATATGCCGTGTGCCCTACACCATTATTGTTGAATCAGTAATGGCAGTCAGACAGAAAGTGGTTGGTGGTCATTTGCTGTGTAACTGCATGTGTGGAAACACACAGGTCTGATCCAGTGTCCACTCAGTATTTTTGCCCCGATTTATGATCACTGGTAAATGAGCAATCAGTCAACACACTTGCATCTGACTGCTGCTGGCATTTGGGTGAGTACATGGCACTGTGCATTTCCAAAATATTCTGTGATACCATCAGACTGAAGGTTGGCCTGTCCCAGAGGTTGAGGAAGATGTAGAAGAACAGCTCCTCAAACGCCACTGGTAGCAGTTTCTGACCTTGCAGTGGCTCTGACAGGTCAACAGTTCATCAAACTGTTTCATCAACAAATCAACCTTGATGGCCAGAAGATCATAATCCATGTATGAAACCACTGTTTATGAAAAGCTCTTACAGGACGCCATCACTGCACTTTGCAGGCATTATGACGTCGAATATCTTGTCCACTAATTCAGCCACTGCATGCAAGGCCATGGTAGTTTGTAATGCAATAACGGCTTTCACTTGAGGTGGTACACCACTGCTCCACAAGGTACATAAAAGGCTATCAGACACAGTACCAGTATCAACTTTACTCTGTAGGTGCCTCTAGTATTGTGATGGCCTCATGTCACCAACAAACTTGCCGAATACACTCCTCTTGTGAGGTGGACACACTATGTATCGGTTCTGTCTTCAGAAGGGGCTGTGATTACACCTTCAATTTATGTGACAAACTTGTCTAGATGGCTTACCACAATCTTGAATTTAGTAGAGTCTGTCGTAATTTCAGCATAGAGCCTCCACTTCCATGAACCACAGTGCTGGATTGTGTGGCCAGAAGGCAGGTAAATGCACAGCAAGCTGAGAGAGTGAAGGTATAGATTCCATTGGTAAATCGGTCATGTTAAATCTATTTTTCAGTGTATAATGTGGCTAAGTCACACTGGGGTAACCAGTTTTAGAACTTCTAGGAGGTTAGCTAAGTAGGAGATTAGCTAATGACAAATATTCCTGTGTGTTCTTGAAATTTAGCTGTAATACAAGACATAAATTCCAACATCAAAGGAAGGAAAGTATTTTATTCAATGCACAAGGAGGAAGACAATTAATCTCATATAGAAATTAATATTTCTTAGCAACCGACAAATTGTTAACAGTATGTAAACTGTCTCAGAAAAACTAGAAAGAATTGGTCTCTAAGAATAACAGCCATGGAAAGTCCTATTAATTAAGGAGTGCTAAACCAACAAAAACACAATACCTCTGGCAGACAGTGCGGGAAGTCTTTGGCACTTGGCATGTGTATGTTAGCTGACAGCAACTAGCATTTTTGTCACTAAACAATTATAACTCAGCATAGGAAGATTAGGGTTTATTATCCTTTTGTTGCTGGGATTGTTAGAGATGAAGCACAAGTTTGGGTTGAGTAAGGATAAGCAGAGTATTGGCCTGACCTTTTCAAAGTGAATCTTATTATTTATCTTGACAATTAAGGGACATGATGTAGAGCTTGTGAAACTGAAGCCCGCTTTTCTGAAATGCAAACCCTGGACCCTAATCATGACATCAACTCGCATTGTATATATTTCTGTGCTCTGGTGCCTTTGTGAATGACACGTATTGGAAATGATGCATGCAAGGACAGACCTCTGTGGGCCATTAATAGTGATTACCAAGAGCAAATTGATCATGCAGATTGTGACAGTTAAGCTAAAGCACCACATTCCTAACAAACAAATTTTCTTATTAATGATAAACAGGAAACTTACTTTTTTTATAATAGCTGGTGGCACTTTTCATGAACCAACTTCTTTTTTGTTTTAAAATCTCCATTTTTATTGATTTCTCATGAAAGGGACACTTTAAAATCTATTCTTTATGAACCACAAAACAGTCAATCATTGTGAAAGTGTAGCTCACAATAAAAGAAAACATACTGTTCATGATCTTTGTAATGATTTGCAGTATTTCATTGAGCTCATAAAAAGATTGAGCCTTATATGTTTATGTGTATGTTGAAAATAATTAAAGAAAACAATAAAGAAACAAGGAAAAGACCAACAAATGCATTAGTGTTCTTTCTCCAGAATCAGATTTGGGTTCAAGTATTGCATAGGTCTATGGGATTGCTGTTCTTGGTACACCAAGAGTGATTCATCTTCCCTCAAAAATTATATATACTGTGTAATTGATTTCATCAGTAGGTGTAACAATCACACAATAAAATTAAAATAACTATATGAGGTCTGTTCAAAATATTATGGAACATTCGTAATATCGCACCAGTGGAGTATTGGAGAGAAATGTGGTTGGCATCCTTGCTCATGCCTGTATTTAATGTGTAACTGCTGGAAGTTTCATTGTTGAATGTCTGTCAGTTATTGTTCAGTGCTGTATTTAGTGGAATGTTGTGTAGCACAGTTTGTAAATTCTGAAGTGGGAGTAGAGGAGCAGTGCATCTGCATTAAATTTTCCATGAAACTCAAGAAAACCATTACAGAGACACACCAAATGATGCAGGAAGCTGACAATGATGAGTGCTTAAGCCTTACTTGGTTTTACAAATGGTTCACATGGTTTAAAAATAGCTGGATGGAAGTTAAAGATGACCCTCATTCAGGATGCCCTTTAACAACTACCAATGATAATCATGTCAGGAATGTCAATTAAATTGTGACTGCCAATCAAAAACTGACTGTCCAAGAGTTTGCAGAAGAATGTAAGATTTCAGTTGGATCATATCATGAAATTGTGAAATAGCATCTTGGAATGCACTGTGTTGCCACCAAGTTTGTCCCATGGCTAATGAGTCAAGACCAGAAAGACATTCACCTCACAACAGCTTTTGGATCATGCAAATGAGAATGAGATGTGGCTTAAGAGAATCTGCTGATGAGATATTGGCCTATGGTTAGATGTTGAGCCCAAGGTTCAATCTTCACAATGGCTTGGGGAAGGTTCTCCAAGACCAAGAAGAAGCTCATCAGATCACTTCAAATGTCAAAACCCTGCTGATAGTTTTCTTTGACTCTGACGGGTTAGTTCATCATGAATGGCTGAGATTTGGCAAAACAGTTCATGGCTACTGTATCACAATAACGCACCCACACATTCATCCCTGTTGGTGCATAACTGTTGCACAAAAAATGAAATTGCTGTGCTGCCTCATCCTCTGTACCTTCCAGACCTAACCCCTGTGGACTTTTTTTTTAAATTTCCAAAGTTGAAAATCCTATTGTAAGGGCAAAGATCTCAATGATGGATAAGGTAAAAGAAAATTCACAGGTGGTGCTTCACGCCATCCAGCAAAAGGCATACCAAAATTGTTTCTGAAAGTGGAAACGACATTGGAAATGGTACGTCAATTGTGGAGGAGAATATTTCAATAGAGACCATGCACAATAAGTAAAAGGTAAGTATAGAAAAATTTTGTGGATGAAGTTCTGGAATTTTTTGAGCAGTTCTCATAATATAGTTTACAGCTGTAGCATCAAATATAAGCACTGTTCATATTGCTGCTTAATTTTTTTGTAATTAAACCTCATTTTACTTTTCTTGCATTGGGGTACTTTTCAGTGTAAGGAGACTGTAGAGTTAGCAGGTATATTGGGATGAGGTAGACTGGTGGGATATGTAGAGGCAGGAAGGAGGTGGGAAAGGTTGGGGAATGGTGGCTGATGGTACAGAGGGGGGCAGCAAGTGTGCAGGGTAGGAATGCAGGACGGAGAGACAGTAGGCACACAGGATAGGAGTACAAACATGGGCACCAGAGCCAGTGAGTTCATACAGCACACAGTGACTATAATGTGGAGGAGTTGATAGGGAGGAGTGACAAAATAGAGGAAGAGGGAGATTTTTTTGCTAGAGAATGTGAGTGAGTGAGTCAGTGGAGACTGAGGACAAGAAGATTACAGGAACAATGAATTGTTGCAAGGTTAACTCACTCGCACCTACATAATACAGGAAAGCTGGTGCTGGAGGGCAGGGGTGGGGGAGGATCCAAAGGACATGTGCTGGGGGGGGGGGGGGGGGGGGAGAAATCCATTTGAACTCCAGTCCTGCTCTTGACCACAGTTTGGCAATGGCTGATTGGTGGTTGTGCTCACATAGAATGGTTTGCAGGAACTGCAGCAGAGCAGATACAGGACATGATTGCTTTCACAGGTGGCCCCCTCTCTGATGGGAAAGGATGAGCCTATGAAAAGACTAGTGTAAGAAATGCTGGGTGTGTGAATAAGGCAAGTCTTGCACTGGATCTTTCACTGGGATATGGCCTCTTAAGGCAGGGAATTGGGTGCAGTAGTGGCATAGGACTTGACCAGAAGGTTGTGTGGGATGGATGGTGACAGAATACCACTTTAGGAGGGTTGGGAACAGTTGTGGGTAGGATATCCCTCATTTCAGGGCAAGATGATAGACAGTCAAAACCCTGGCAAAGTGCACAATTCAGTTGTTCCTGTTGAGGATAATATTAGTCGATGAGGGTGGTGCTTCTTTTCAGCTGGTTTCTTGCAGGTGTGTGCCAATACAGTTCAGGAAATCTGTTTGTGGGCTAGGTTTGTTGGATATTGCCTGTCTTTGTGAGGCCTTCAACATCCAGGCAAGGAAATTCTCATCACTGAAATTATGCTGTCCACCAACGCTCAGGCTCTATGGGAGTGACTGGTCACCGTGGAAGGGATCACAGCTGTCAAAATGCAGGCACTGTTGATGGTTTGTGGGCTTGATATCTACAGAGGTACGGATGGAACTATCAGCGAGGTGGAAGTTAACATCCAGGATGGCGGAACATTATTCTGAGAAAGACCAGGTGTAATGAACGGGAGAGAAGGTGTTGAGGTTGTGGATGAATGAGGATAGGGAATCTTGGTCCTGGGTCCAGATGATGAAGATATCATCAGTGAACCTAAACCAAACAAGTGGTTTTGGGTTTTCAGAGGGTAGGGAGGTATCCTCTAGATGACTCATAAATAGTTTGGAATGGGAGTGTTAAAATGCCCATGACGAATCTGTTGATTTGTTAATGAATCTTCCCTTCATAACTGAAGTAGTATTTGAAGATGTAACTGGTTAGCTGTGTGAGGAGTGAGGTAGTAGGTTTGAAGTTGGAAGAATGTTGGTAGAGACTGTGTTCAATAGCAGCTAGTCCATGGACATGGAAGATATTGGTGTGTAGGAAGGTGGCATCAACAGTGATGAATAGAGATCCAGGTGGGGATGGTTGAGAGTCAGTAAAGGAACTGGTTTATATTTTTAACAAGAGATGCTAGATGATGAGTAATTGGAGGTGTATGTTGACAAGAGTGGAGATTCTTTCAGAGTGTGAGTGTGGGTGTGAGTGTGTGTGTGTGTGTGTGTGTGTGTGTGTGTGTGTGTGTGTGTGTGTGTGAGTGTGTGTGTGTGTAGGTTGCTTTCTACAAGCACAAATGTTAAAGTGTACTCGAAAGCTAGTCTCATAGCAGCTATTCATCACCCAGAATCTATCACTCACTTGATCAAACACCACATGACATTACAAGCAGTTTTGCCTTTTTCCAAAACAAACATCATAGTGTCCAGAATTGCTCCCTTGAGTGCACCACTCTGAAAAGTGCTCTCCCTTCTTCCAGAACAAACATCATAGTGTCCAGTATTGCTCCCTTGAGCGCACCACTCTGAAAAGTCTCTCTCTCTCTCTCTCTCTCTCTCTCTCTCTCTCTCTCTCTCTCTCCACTTGACTCCAGTGGTGTTCTGCCACTGTCTGCTTTTCCATCAGCTAAAGCCCAACCCTATTAAAATACTTGATTCTTAAAGTCTACCGACATGATGTGACCCAACTTGACCATTTCCTGGAGTAAACCAATATATTACAATATTTAAATAATAAATGTAAACGTTCGATCACACTCAGACTATGCAGAATAAATATAAATAAAGGTTTGCTCATAAATAAATAAGCCAGTATTCTTGTGCAAGTGTACTCATGTTAAATGACAACAGACTGTCATTGAACATTGTTTAAGCAATTATTTAGGCCTGCTTGACAGAAGCGTCTTTTGGCCCTGTTTTCAAGGACTGTATTAGTTAATACATGTGACCAACCAATTCTTAAATTATCATGATTTAATATTAGCAATTATAATTGGTAGTTAAATAAATATCTAGCAAAAATAATAACATATTCATTAAAGAAATACACAAGTATGACACAATATGAGGTAGTCATGCCTAATTCATTTGGTGTGTTACTGTAGAGAATGCTATGTTATAACAGACATTGCATAATGAAAGGATATAAAAAACATAATAAATCAAGAAGTAAAATAGATACAAATACACAGCTTTTGGGGATGATGATGGCTATAGTGTAATGCTGTTGTGTGGGATGTCGTTTGTTTGAAATCACATGAAGCATTTAAAAGTTGTTAATTCAGAGGTTCATTATGGAAATGTTTAGTCAATGTAAAAAATTAACTTCTGTAGTTTTACAGATATTGAAAATGTTGTACCATTGGATATATCTCAGAAAAAATGAGATTGAAGATTTATTCAGATTTGCCTTTTTATCTGACTCTGATTTACAGTCAACTTTCAAAGAGCTGTAAGAAGCCATCTTTCAGATTGTCTGAAAGTCCACCTTTGCTGGGGCATAAGTCAGTCCTCTTAAATGAGTGACCACTGTCAAGATGCTCCAAAATTGGGTTTTTACTCGCTTTCTGTTACTCAAGCAATGTCTCTGCATCTGGGGCCGCCTGGAGTTAGTCATGCCACCCCACATCCTCGGCCCAAGGGCCTGCTACCATTCAGGCGTAGAAACAATTCACCTTGCCTCATAGCAGTTCTAGGTGGGAGAATCGCTCACCTACATATGTGTAACATTATAATATACTTAATGTATGTGGAAGTATAGTCATTGAGTGACTGTAGAAGAACTGAAGATGACTTGGGCAGAATTTCTATTTGATTTAATGAATAGCATCTTGCACTAAACTTAGAAAAATGTAGCTTGAAGAAGATGTATAGGAAAAACAATCATGTAATGTTTGCATAGAGTATTAGAGGTGTGCTGCTTGACACAGTCATGTTGTAGCTAGGCATAACACTGCAAAGCTAAATGAAATGTAATGAGCATGTAAGGACAGTTGTAGGGAAGGCAAATGGTTGACTTTGTTTTATTGGGAGAGTTTTAGAAAAGACTAGCCCATCTGCCAAGGAGACTGCTTGTGGAACATTTGTGTAACCCATTCCTGAGAACAGCTCACGTGCCTGGGGTCTCCACCATGTAGGATTAAAGGAGGACATCGAAGCAATACAAAACCATGCTGCTAGATTTATTACCGGTATCTTTGATCAACATGGAAGAGTTATGGAGATGCTTTGTGAATTCAGATAGGATTCCCTGGAAGAAAGACACATAGATCATTGTTTTTCCCTTGCTCCATTTGCAAATGGAGTAGGAAAAGAAATGACTAGTGATGGTGCATGGTTCCAAACACCAAGGACTATGTATAGGATTTTATTAGCAATTGGAGGTTGTGTTGGACCACTGGGGAAGGATCATTGTGCCAGAGCTATCCCCCACTCCCCAACACACACACACACACACACACACACACACACACACACACACACACACACAAACACACACACCACATCAGCTTCTCTGAACTATGTAGATGGAGTTATCCATAACAAACATTCTTTGTTCCCATAATCCTCCTGGCACCAATATCCGCTAACCCACTGCATCCACACCCCATACCCAACAGTCTCTCCTTCCTCTGTCCTGTCAGCTCTTCCCAGACCCCTCCTCCACAGCAGTGTCATTGTGTGCCATATGAGTGCCCGTGCGTCCCATTTCTATCCCATGTGACTGTGGCCTCTCTCTTCTGCATTCCTACCTCGCACACCTGCTATCACCCTGTTAATCACCCTTCCCCAATCCTTCCTGTTGTCCCTTCTCCCTCTACCCACCCTACTCAGTACCATCTCTCAGCCAATTGTACCTACTGAACTGCAGTCCCAGTGTGCAGAAGGGGGAGGGAGGGGAGTTTTCAATCTTTTTGTGTCATTGTCAGCAACTTAACACTTCTACTATTTGGTGAGCTATATTTGTCTCATTTATTCCTGAACTACTTACATTCTTCCAGTACTTTCCTTGCTGCATTTATGATTTTTCAAAAAATAACACAAAGTATGACTATTTGCCCAATTCTTTGAATAAAAACAAGTATATTATTAATATGTATAATGATTTAAGCAGAAAGAACTCTTCTGCAAGAACAATTGATGGTATTTTGAAGATGGTCCTTACCACCAGTAACCCTCCAAAATGAACTGAAGGATGTCCTCATATCTCTCTTATTCTATTGGTCTGATTAACCATGACCTATAGATAAAAACTACTGAAAAACTGAAACAGTATTCTGCATCTACTGCTTAATTATATGCAAATTGTATGTATGGGGGAGGGCAGGGGAGAGGACTTATTTGGAAATTCAGGCATGTCTACACAGACACCTAAACATGTTTTAAGACAAGTAAAAGCATATTAGTGTTAATTCTCAGTATTAAATAATACAGTCCATAACTGTGAAATCAGAAGTAGACACTAGACACTATTCATAGGAAAGTATTATATGATAGGTATCAAATTTTTTTGGTGTGTGTGTGTCTGTGTGTGTTAACCACTATGTCACCCTTACACAGTGGCTTCGCACAACTGCACAGACTACCCTAGCAACCCTCTATCCTCACTCCAAATTCCCATTCTCACCTCAGCCCACTTTGGACTTAGTATTGAGGAGGGAGGCACACTAGAGTATTCCATGCCATTGTTCAAAGTCACTGAGCCGTGGTGGCATAGAGGTTAGTGTATCTGCCTATAAAGCAGGAGACCTGGATTTGAATCCTGGCCTTGGTACAAATTTTCATTTATTGCTTCAGTCTCTATATGTACATCATATATGTCTGAGACCTGGGAAGGCCTCTGAAACCACATATTTTCATTTGATTAAAAGCACCTGTATCTAGGTTTCAGGCAGGGCCGCCCATTTCATTTGATGCTGAGGTGCTATTCCAGTACAATTTGAGAACCTCTGCAATGCTGTTAGAGTTTAGGGCTTGGGCACGAATGAGAATTTGGACTGAGAAGAGAGACATGATAGGATAGTCCATGCAGTAGTGGAAAGCCCCTGAGCCAGGATAGCGTAGAGGTTAGTGCATTTGCCTAGTGAGCACAAGATCTGGGTTCAAATCCTGCCCTTTGTACAAATTTTCTTATGTTGATCCAGTCTGCATGGATATTGTGTTTACAATCATGCATAATGTGTGATAAACTAACAATGTGGTGGATAGTATATTTTCAGGTTTCTAGTCACGTTGTCAATTCCATTTTGCACATAATGTGCTGTCAATTATCTCCAGGTGCTCTGAGCACTGTTATTATGTGTGCTTTCAACCTGCACTTGATTACTGATGTTGTGATCCAATTTATAGGTGAATTTTTCTTCCATCACTTTTTTTGGCTCTGACAAATGAATATTGATTGGAATGTCCTAGTAAACTGAATGCTGGATTCCCAGCCTTGCTTGAATTGAAGCCTCTGTCTCTGTTCACAAGATTTTATTAAATTCCTGGTTTCACAAGATCCTTAATTATTCTGGTGCAAAGACAGATCCTGCACCACATTACAGTCAATGGTACCACATGTTAGGGTTTCTTCCTGTTCCAGTCATGTATGGAGTGTAGGAAGAATGACTGCTTACATGACTTTGTGCATGCTGTATTTAGTCTAATTTTGTCTTCATGGACCATATGGATGCAATATGTTGGGAGCTAAAGAATATATCTAGATTCCTGAATGAGAGTCCAATGTTTTAATCACTGCACCATCCTACTTGGTCATATTCTCATGGAGTATAGTATACATTAAGGTCTTTTAGAGAGCTATGTCATTTTTAATGTAACAAAGTAGACCTTTTTTATCAACGTTGGCGGCAATGAAATACATTGGATGATTGGATGCCATATTTGCAAACCAGTCTTCTAATTCCCCTGGAGATGGGGCCAGCAGCCCTTGGTTTTTCTTTTTCCTTCTTAATCCTGATCTGTTCTGTAAGTGGTGTTCGTTTTGACTACATAACACAGTAGCTTCATCAATCTGAGAAGAATCTTTTTTTTAAGCGCTACTACTAGGTATCAAATTTTCTTAATGATCCCATGCTTTTGTGATGAGCTCTGTGGATCTTTGTACTCAGCACATCATCTGTTTGTGATTATGATGATGAAAAGCATGTAGTAATAGGTTTGTATTTGGATTTTCTGTATACAGTGACCAACGAATTTGTCTCTGTTATAGGTGTCGGACCCTTGTTTAAAAACTCTTTCGTATATGAGGGTAATTCAATTATTATCCACCAAGTAGTTATAAAATTTTATTGTAATCAAATAGGAAACTTACAAGAACATCATTTTTCAACACAGTCTCCTTGCGTTTCAATGCACTTGGTCCATCATTGTACAAGCTTCCTGATGCCCTCATAAAAGAAGGTTCTCGGCTGAGCTGCAATCCACAAATGCACCGCTTCTTTCACTGCTTCATCCGAGACAAATCGACAGCCCCTTAATGCCTGCCGCCGAAGTGGCCGTGCGATTAAAGACTGCAGCGTCTGGAACCGCGAGACCGCTACGGTCGCAGGTTCGAATCCTGCCTCGGGCATGGATGTTTGTGATGTCCTTAGGTTACTTAGGTTTAACTAGTTCTAAGTTCTAGGGGACTAATGACCTCAGCAGTTGAGCCCCATAGTGCTCAGAGCCATTTGAACCTTAATGCCTGTTTGAGTGGGCCAAACAAGATAGTCAGAAGGGGCAAGATCGGGACTATGTGGGGTATGATCCAGTACTTCAAATATGAGTTTCTGGGATGTTTCAGCAGTGTGGGCAGCAGTACGCGGACGGGCATCATCATACAACAACACAACACCTGTTGAGAGCAATCCTCGGCGTTTGCTTCAAATTGCAGGCTTTAGCCTGGCAGTAAACCTCTCACTGTAACATACACTGTTTATTGTTATGCCCCTTTCCCCATAAAGTTCCAGTATTGGACCTTGTGCATCCCAAAAAACCGTAAGCATCAGTTCTCCTGTGGACGGTTGGGTCTTGAACTTTTTCTTGCAAGTTGAATTTGGATGTTTCCATTCTGTACTCTGCCATTTCCACTCCGGCTCTTAATGATGGATCCATGTTTTGTCACCAGTAATGATCCTGTCTAAGAAGTTGTCCTTCGTTACCATAGTGATCCAAATGTTCTCTGCAGATGTCCAAGTGCATTTGTTTATGCAACTGTGTGTGTTGTTTTGGGACCAATCTCGCTCAAACTTTTTGAAACCCAAGTCTGTTGTGGATGATTTCATAGGCAGAACCATGACTAATTTGCAGATGATGTGCCACTTTGTCAATAGTTAATCGTCTGTCTAAGAGAATCATTTCACGTGAATGCTCAATGGTTTCTTCATTTGTGGCGGTAAATGGTCATCTGGCTCCTTCATCATGCATAACACTTGTGTGACCTTTTTGGAATTTTTCAATTCATTCCTAGACACTCCATTGTGGCAAAACACTGTTCCCATACTGTACCAAAAGTTATCAATGAATTTCGGCCCCTGATACACCTTCCAACCACAAAAAAAATGATCACTGAATGTTGCTCTACTTTGGTGCAAATAGACAGCAGAGCAGCCATGATTAACAGCATGACAGCGATAACAAAATTAACTTAGCAGCTTGAAAATTACAAAGATATAACAACAAACAAACAAAGTATGCATCATCAACACAAAATGACAGTACTACCAAAATAAAAAAAAATATAACTAAATTGCGGATAATAGTTGACATACCCTCGTATTTTATGCCAGGAGAGCAAGAATTTAGATGTTCAGAAGCTTGGCATCTGACATTCTGTGTGTTGAGGTCACCTCAACTGTTAGAGACAAAAGCACTGGAAAGATGTACCTTTCATGGAATAGCAGCATGGGTGAGAGGAAACAAATGCACATGAAATGGTGCAGCATCTGCTAGAAGTCGAACTTAACTGTAAATTGGAAAATGACTCCACCAATACCTCATAGCCTCATTGGGGTCCAGGGAGCAATCACACATATGACAGCTGCTCAGAGTGCATGAAGAAGATCACTATTTCAGTTATTAAAATATATTTCCAAATTAGTTAATGATTTTTTGCTTCATGGAGTACATCATCACGTAGAACTTTTTAAAAGAAATTTCCACCATTTGACTATAAATTAGTATCAATTTATTTCACACAATCATGATTTCATCTTTATAACCATTCTCAAGAGCAAGTTGATCTATGGGCATGATGAAACCAGGCCACAGCAATTTATTGGCTGTCAGATATGCATTACAATTTGTTAATGTTTATTCATTATGTGCATTGTCAGCCATATTGCGTATCTTTCATATGTACTCATCCTCAGGAATCCAGTGTTCATTTGCTGGATACGGGCTTGGCAAACCTCGGGTTCCTGAGATGGGGGCAAGTAAGTGCCACCAGTCTTCTGTCACTGTAAGCTCTGAGCATGCTTCAGCTACCACTGTAATGCATGGCAATAGAACACTGTGTGTCACATGGAATGAAGATCTTCGCTTGACTGCCTGTATCACAGGGATGGTAAAAACCTATATTTACATAAACCCCCATTCTCAAGGTGTGCTGCACACCAATGAGTTGCATGGCTGCTGAGGGGAACAGTCATTAATGGGCAACCTGTGGGGAACCTGCTGCATCTAAGTTGTATAACGCTTACCTAGGCACACGGGGCTTGTCTAGGTGGACTTTTTATTTCTATAGCTGCTCATTGGATTGAGATGGAACACTCAAAATTCTCTCGTTCTCCTGCCAGCAGAACAGGTCTGCTGCTGGTATCTACTGACTTTCCGGTCTAACAGGATGGTTCATGTAGCCAGCACTCCAAACTCAGGAGTATTCAGAATTCTAGTATCTGTAGAAGCAGAATGCATGCTACTTGTCAAAATGTGTTTTTTATTGGTTACAAGGAAAGAGGAAAGCTTTAAAAATATACCACCTTCGTACATTCAAAAGGATTTAGAGGGCATTGCAGGTATGTTAAAATCAGTTAAGCATTTGCAAAATTGGACACCACTGCTCAAATCCTCAAGTGCCCACCAAGCTACAAACATGCATAAAGCCAAATGCCTTGGAGAATATACCACTGAACCTGACCTCTGAACCACGTTGAACTACAGCAAAGATATTGTTATCTGCAGGGAGTTGGTGGACAGCTCCAAAGAATACATGAAAGTTGAGGGGCTTCAAGAAGGCATTGTAGATGTACAGAATGTCATGGAAAGGGTGGAAGGCTATCTGATTAAATCTGATGCATTCATCTTCACTTTTAACTGTATGAAACTACCAGAGCACATCACAACAGGTTTTCTGTGCGTAAAAATGCAGCTCTATGTCCCCAGCCCAATGCACTGTTTTAAATGCCGGCACTTTGGGCACACCACTCAAGGAAGTAAGGGAGAAACCACTTGTGGCAAATGTGGTAAGGTGCCCACAAAGCAGTCAGATGTTCGTCTCCTCTGAAGTGCATCAACTGCTCTGGGCATCACCCTGTCTGGAGTAGGGACTGCAGTGCCTTCCTCAAAGAAAGGAAGATACAGGAGATAAAAACAATAAAGTGCATCCCATATGATGAGGCCAAAAAGGGTGATGCATCCTCTTACATTTGCTGCCTCCTTTGCTTTGTTTGTTAAACAGCCGTTTCAGAAAACTGATGTTGCTACACAAACAGAGATTGCTACTGTCAGCTTAGTACCTGCATTTGTCAATGAGCTTGTGCTGCTGCAGTTACTTTGAAGTCCATACCTTCTGCAAGAACATCAGACAAGGCCGTCATAGCTGATGCTGCAGTGCTCACTACTCATCCGGAGGTTCAGTCTGGGCTCTGAATCCTCCCCAGGCAAAAAAATCAAAGCAAAGGCAAAGTATCAGCTGCTGATGGGGACAGGAAGCAAGTGATCTGACAATATCAAATTCACTTTATCCGACATCTCGCATGATTCATCTTCACAGTTGATGGACTTTGATGTCAGCCTAGGGCACTCATCTTGCCCCAACACTTAGTCTCCACTCACTTTGAGCTCTCCTCCCCTGTAGAAAGACAGGGTGAAAATGCAACCCCTGTAATAAATGACTCCCATACTATACTGGAACATTAAGGGGCTCAGGACACATGTGGAGGAACTGAAACTCCTAGCACAGAAAGACCTCCTGTGGTTGCATTTGCAGGAAATGCATTTTAAAGCATACGATGCCCCTATAGTATGGGGCTATACCCTTAATAACAAGGATGACACAACTGGGGAAAAGGTCGAGGGAGGGGTTGTTGTGTTTGTCAATAACACACACCACTCCTCTGCTCTCTCCTTGGTTACTGACCCTCACACGGTTGCAGTTGAAGTTCTTGTGTGTTGGAGGAGCACTGTTTGCTGCTGTATTTACTTCACCAAGATACAACTGACTCTGAGGCTCTAACAGATCTTATAGAACAACTCCCCCAAACATTTGTCCTACTGGGGGACTTCAATGCCCATCATATATAGTGGGGCTTGATCCCTACTTGCCCTTAGCGAAGGGTTTTGGAGAGCCTCATGATGTCTTACGAGCTGTGCATCCTTAACAACGGCACTCCCACTCATTTCTGTCTGCTACTGGGTCATTCTCAACCATCAACCCCTCTTTCTGCTCTCCATTCCTCTTGGCCTCTATTCAGTGGGAAGTGATAATTGATTATCTTCATTCCAGTGATCACTTCCCACTCTGCATTCACTTACTGTATGGAGTTCTACCTGAAAGAACACAGCCATGATGGATAACAGCAGAGCTGACTGGATGCTGTTCAGCCTCTTGGCTATGTTTGAATGCCATGACAGTATCCAGTAGTGGGTGGACCGCATCACATGAGTGATCCACCATGCCACTGACTGCTCCATATCGAAGTCCTCAGTCATCTTAAGAGGCAGCTTGTTCCTTGATGGACTGCTGGGTGCTGTTAAGTAATCTGGGTCTGGCATGTGTCCCTTCTGTGTTTTAAGTGCCACACAGTGGCGAAAAAGCTCACAGCCTTTTGGTTAACAAGGGCCAAGGCTCAGTGTATCACCAGCGAGAGCGAAAAAAGATTATTGGAAGTGTTTCTGGACTCCATCAGCTGTTCCACTTGTGCTACACCATTATGGGAAGCCTTCATGAGGATTTTGGGTAAAAGAGGTAGGCTACCTTTAGCAGCATTGTTGAAACAGGGGTGTCTCCAAACATTGCCCAGAGACATAACTCAAATAATGGGAGAGCATTTTGCAGTGGTTTCTGCCAATTCCAGCCAGGATCCAGCTTTCAGCCACTACCACGTGACTGTAGAGAGAGGCATGTTGGACTTAAGTTCCAACAGTTCCGAGTCTTGCAACTGCCCATTCTCCATGCGGTAGCTGGATTTGGCACTGTCTGATGCTCGTGATGTGGCACCCGGCCATGACTAAATCCAGTAAAGCAGCTACAGTACTTACAGTGTCCAAGGAAATCCTCTTGTGATGTTAATGTTGCTGACAGGCTAATTCCCCAACTCATGATGGGAAACAATTTTGATCCTTCATCTCAAACCTGGAAAGGCCCAAATGTGTCCCACTAGCTATCAGAGTAAACTATTCTCAGTCAGCTACACCAGAGGGTCTTTCATTGTCATCCCTCCATCTTCATTTTGTCCATTCTGTTAAGATGGCTTTTTAGGTACAGAACCAATGATGTGCTGCCAAATAGTTTTGTGCACGAAAATGATGTTCCACAGAGCAATGTTTTACTTGTTACTCTCTTTGGCATAGCCATTAATGCTTCTTATTTATGGATGATTTCTCTCTTCTGCTCTTTTTCCAATACCAAAACTGTGAGTCATCGACTGGAACTTACAGTAAAGAGTTTGGAGGAGTGAGCTACAAGGGCTGGTTTTACATTCTGTGTTCATTTTAATCATTGTCATATTTTTAATTTGCTCAAATTGTGAACATGGCACACCATTCTCCCTTTTAAAGACTCTGTGAGGTTTCTGGATTTAATTTTTTAATCCAAATGGTCATTGTCACCACACCTAAAGGACCTAAAGACAAGGACCCAGAAGGCACTGAACATATCGAATGTCTGGAATGCAGAGGGCGTGTGTGCTAAAGTTTATAGGCCCATTGTATGATCATGTTTGGACTATGGATGTATAGCATATGGTTCAGCGAGGCCTTCTTACCTAAAGATAACTATCGCTGAACACCATGAGGGCATCAGGCTGGCTATGGTGCTTATAGGGCCAGCCCCATACTCAGCCTCTGTGCTCAACTGGTGAACTACCACTTACCATCTGACAGAAACTCCTTGTGGTGCATCAAGTGTGTGCATTCCTCGCTACTTCCCATTCAGCAGCATACCATACTGTTGCTCGGCCAACTATGGAACACCTCTTTACAAATTGCCCATGGGCGGCAAGGTCTTAAAGGATTTGTGTGAAGTGTGTGTTGGAGAACCTTGGTGTGAGACATATATAGGTCAAAATCCAGGATTATAATCGACTGCCATCTTGGTTATTATAGAGGCCCAGAATAGTTATAGACTTGGTGCAGTATAGGAGAAGCTTTATTCCTGCTTCTTTTTCATACAATATTTTCTGGCATTTTAAATTAGCACTGCAACTACGCAGCTGTATAAAAGGATGGATCTAAACAAGGGAATTCTGTTGGTTGTTCTGTTGTTTTCCTGGACCATGATCTCAAGATTTGGTTGTCTCCAGAGTTCACTATATTTGATGCTGAATTATCTGCGACACTGAGGGCACTGGAGTAGATGAGATGTGCCATGCCTGCCAAATTTCTTATCTGTTCTGACTCCCTCAGTGCTCTTCAGTCTCCGCAAGATGATAATGTAGTCTAGGATATCCACGACACCCTTCTCTACTTAGAAAGACTATCAATGACATGTCTTTATGTTGGGTGCCAGGGCACATGGTTATCGTGGGGAGTGAAAGGATGGATGTAGCAGCCAAGGTGACATATCATGATCCTCATTTGGTTATTTCAATGATGACATGTCATTTAGGCAGGTCAGACATTTTGTGACATTTCAGCTTGCACTTGAAAATGGCTATAAAGCTGAAATTATGATTGTGTGAAATAAATGAAGCATAATTTATGGTCAAATGGCAGAAATTTCTTTCAAAAAGTTTACAGAGTAATTTGGTAGAAACCCAAAAACATACCACAAATGAATCACTCTGAGAAAATCTCAGAATATAATAATGTGAAACTTAAAAGGGAGCAAATGAAATTAATGAATAAGGTAATTATACAGTGTGATTTTTTTTCATCATGTACAATCTCTAGGGATTGATCGATGAGAAGATACGGAACAAAAACATCTAATGAACTTATGTCCAGAAATGCTACAGATCATTTGTTACAGAGATTCCAGTCTAATACCCACTGTACCATGCAGTTAGTTACAGTATGCCTGGTTCCTCCTGGAAGGTGGTACTGCTCCTCACGTCATGCCCTAGTGCACTCTCCTGCCATAAACATTGGTAATGTTGTGTCCAGTTCACTTCTCTTATTGACCTACCTCGTAGTAGATGTGATACAGTGTTGTACACAACAGTTCTGTATTCAAATCAAGAGCTTGTCGATACGGTGGTGACTTACAGAAAGGCAAATGGCAGTGAGCAGTGGGCAACAAGGGTGTATCAAGAGACCTATCCCCACCGACTTTAACCACAGCATTCAATGTTTGCAACAGTGTTTCACTGTTTGTCTGAGACAGGGTCATTTCAGGACGCAGGAAATCATGAAGGACGTACCATAAATGTTTGGACATCAGACTTTGAGGACAGTACCAGGCAGCTGGCCTGCCAGTATAGGGTAAGCGAAATGGCCATGTGGATCATTCTCCGTGACAGTTGTTGCTACCCTTATCACCTACAGCTTTTGCAGGATTTACTAGTGACAGACTTTCCATATCAGGAGCAGCTTTGTCACTGGTTTTTTCATCAGGCGACTATGATCCCAGGATTTGTGTCATCCATCGGTTCACAGATGAGGTCACCTTTACACAGAGTGGCATATTCAATTTTCATAAGAGTCATCTGTGGGATTGTTTGCAGAACCCCCACGGTACAGTGACAGCAAATCATCAGCATCGGTGCAGCTGGAATGAGTGGGCTGGAATTATTGGCAGTCATATTTTGAGACCAGTCTTCCATCCACATCACATAACAGGATGGAACTATAGGTGTTCTGTGGGTGACTTCACCTCCCCTGCTACAAGAAGTGCCAATGATGATTCAAAGGTTATGTGGCTGCTACATGCCGGTGCTCCACCCCACTTCGTCATTAATGTCCAGATGCATCTCGATCATGTCTTCCCTTGTCAATCGATCAGACAATGGGATTCTGTTGCGTGACGTGCTTATTCACCGGATCTCAACTCGTGCGATTTCTGGTTAGGGGGCCATCTCAAAAGTGTCTTTTATGCAGAGCCCATTCCAGATCTGGAGACACTGGAGCAGCCTTCAACACTGTTTGGATGCAGCCTGGCTGATGTGAACGTGTGAGACAGAACATGCTACGGCACATATACACGTGCGTTAAGGCACACGGAAACCATTTTCAACACATACTGTAACTGTGGCTGCATAGTACAGTGTGTGTTAGACAGCAGTGTCTGTAACAAAGTATGATTGAATAAATTGTCTCTAGCATGGAAACCATGTATTCTGGACATAAGTTCATTAGATCGTTTTTGTTCTATATCCTCATACCGATCGATCCCTAGAGTTTGTAAATGGGGGAAAAAATCATTCTGTATACAAAGTCTAACCAAATAAGTAATTTATCAAAAGTAAGCTAATTTACATGACATTCTTAAATGAAAATATTCACCTTCCACACTCAGAATAGCTACACTTTTTTTATATGTGAACTATTTTTGTGGATCGCCCATTGGCAAAGGATCTGTATTGTGACAGTCACTGCTGCACAACTCCTGTTAGTGCAACTGTATACTAATGAGATGAATTACACACACACACCACAGGCATAGAAATTTTTTGATTCCTCTAACCAGAAATTGTCATTAATTGTTTGCCCTATCCACTTGCAAAATTCTAGGTCATTGGTGTGGCTCACTTCCAGCCTACTCAGTGTGTAACAATCAAAATAAGTCAGATTAAGATAAAAATAAACTGTCTGTATATCCAATCATCCTGATGAAGATCTGCACAGTTCCTCTATGTTATAGTTTGTCATTCAATGATGGTGAGTGGGGTGAGGGAGGAGGCGGCAAGGACATTGCTCCCTTCATTAATCCTGTACCCAAATAATTCTAACTTCCAACAATGTGTGGGCCCTGGCCTCATCACACACTCAACAATACATCTTTTTTTAGAGAGTTCTTTAAAAATCTCTGTTATACATTGTTCTTAAATATTTTCAAAGTCTATAACAGCAAAATAATTTTAATTTGCTGACAGAATAACAAGGTTTGTACATCTCTCACAACTGAACTGTCCATTATCTTGGAGTTGTAAGTATGTTCTGTGAGTTACGTTGTTGCTTTCAGTCTAAACTGACACACACACAGGTGTACTGTACTGAGGGTCAGGGAAGGAAATTCCTCCTTCTCACACCCCACCCCCCTGGAAGTAAGAATTATTGTCTTCACAAACGTAACTCATATTCTCACATAGACACACATCAGTTCAGTGACAGTTTGAAGAAAGCCACAACATATGGTGAATACTAACCAGTGCCACCGAGCGAGGTGGCGCAGTGGTTACACACTGGACTCGCATTCGGAAGGACGACGGTTCAATCCCGCGTCCGGCCATCCTGATTTAGGTTTTCCGTGATTTCCCTAAATCGCTCCAGGCAAATGCCGGGATGGTTCCTCTGAAAGGGCACGGCCGACTTCCTTCCCCATCCTTCCCTAATCCGATGAGACCGATGACCACGCTGTCTGGTCTCCTTCCCCAAACCAACCAACCAACTAACCAGTGCCAAGTGTACCCAGAGCCATCTGTTGTGAAATCTCAAAACTATTTTTCCATCCACTTCTTCTCCTTGTAACTGAAAATACCAGATGCCTTTGGGCTCTAAAATCTTTCAGTAGTGTTGTACTTTCAGTTTGTGATGTTTACCCTCATATTACAAGTCAATGTCAAAAACATCTAAAACGTGAATATAGAAAGTATTGATAAGTGTCTGAGTGAGACTTCCTGGTAGATGAAAACTGTGTACCAGACCAGAACTCAAACCTTGGACCTTTAGCTTTTCATGGGTAAGTGCTCTACCAACTGAGCTACCCGAGCACAACTCATAAACCAACCTCACACCAGTGTTCTATCTACCACACTTTACAGAAGTTCTCCTGCATAACTTTTGCATGGCTGTCACTCCTGATAGAAAGGATATTGCAGAGATATTGTGTAACCACAGAGTGGGGTATGTTTTCATTCTGCAGCAGAGTGTGTGCTGACATGAAATTTCCTGACAAATTAAAACTGTGTACCAAACCAGCACTTGAACTTGAGACCTTTGCCTTTCACAGGCAAGTGCTCTACTGACTCTTTTTTTCCAGGAGTGCTAGTCCTGCAAGTTATGCAGGAAAATTCCTGTGAAGTTAGAAGGTAGGAGAAGCAGGACTGGCAGAAGTAATTCTCTGAGGACAGGTTACAAGTCATGCTTAGGTAGTTCAATCAGTAAAGCACATGCCCATGAAAGGCAAAGATCATGAGTTCATTTACAGTCTGGCACACAGTTTTAATCTGCCAGGAAGTTTCATATCGGCACACATTCTGCTGCAGAGTGGAAAAATTAATTCTGGATGTGTCAGTGTTACATGTCTGGCAGTTAAATATTATGTACAGATCTCATACGAACTGTAGCACTCCGTCTTCAGGCCACAAGTGGCCCATCGGGACCATCCGACCGCCGTGTCATCCTCAGATGAGGATGCGGATAGGAGGGGCGTGTGATCAGCACACTGCTCTCCAGGTCGTTATGATGGTTTTCTTTGACCGGAGCCGCTACTATTCAGTCGAGTAGCTCCTCAATTGGCATCACGAGGCTGAGTGCACCCCGAAAAATGGCAACAGCACATGGTGGCTGGATGGTCACCCATCCAAGTGCCGACCACGCCCGACAGCGTTTAACGTCGGTGATCTCACGGGAACCGGTGTATCCACTGCGGCAAGGCCATTGCCCACATACAAACTGTACTCTTTGTTAAATACGTTGTATGTAGTTTATACTTATCATGATGTGGTAACAGCTATTATGATTTCAGCAGTAAATTACTATTTTCCTTAGATAATACTTAATTATAATTTTCACTATCGCTTATTCACTATCACTCATACACAAACACTTTTGTTGGCTAAGATGTTTAGCCCGTTCCTGGGGGGGAGGTGGAGGGAGTAAGTCTCACATTCTGTGAGAGCTCACAGATTGTATATGGATGTGGAGTGCAGTAATTATTTATATGTAGCACAGTTGCAGCACATATGATTTACTCATTTTATAAATTGAAAGAAATATTTATATACTTGCTGTGGGAAGTGCTCGCACAAATAAACTTATTACATCATACAATGCAGGATGTCATGGCAGCGGCAAATTAGCATTAGACCATGGTCCAAGGCACATTTCAATGCCTAATGTTTCATCTTGTAATGCAGGAGGCACCATCAGAGGCTATAAAGATTCAAATAGCAGCACCAATCCTAAACAGACTGAGCAAACCATACCTAATCCACTACAAGCTTCATAACACAAGTCATCACAAATCAACTATGTTGGACAGTAGTCTGATAATTTACGATGCAGCTATTGCATGGATACATACAAACAGTTCAACTTGCTGAGCATGTTTAAGTTTGAAACTGCTGTCTGAGTCTTTATAGCCTCTGATGATGGCTCCAGCATTAGGAGATGAATGTTAAGTCGAGGCAAATAATATTGGAACAAGATCTAATGTTCATAAAATAAAATTTGTCCAAAGCTTGTTACATTTGGTTTAGAATGTTGTTATAGTAAGGACATTAGTGTAGCTGACCAAAGTAAGTAAAGCAAACACTGCAGCAATAGTCGAGTTAATGAAGAAGATCCCTGACAGTTGCAGTTGGCTAGGCATGACAGCTTTACACAATTTTGTATACATCTCCTTGGCAACATCTAAGTGTTCCTCTGCAGAAGATTTGTTTTGCCTGCAGACACTTGCACTTCACTGTTGAAAGCTGGCAATAGTGTTGCTAACTATCAGGGATCTTTTTACACCAACTCAACTGTATACTAACATACAGATAGGAACAGAATTTGCCCCAGCCACAGAAATTGCTTGTTGACAAGAATTACACATATAACCAAGTGTCACTACACATCTAACCAAGCATCAAAGTGCACAGTGGTAGCGCATTCTGAGATATCCTAAGCCCTTGAAGCCAGCACTGCAGTTTCAAGTGCAGATGAGAATCATCCTTCACTTTTTATAGGTTTCTGATCTTCTTCCTCCAAAATTCATTGTGCTGTTTACCCTTAACCTGTCTCTGTTGTACATGTATATAATGGCTGATGCTTGTAATGTAGATTGATTCATTGCCACACTGGATAATGCAGCACTTCATCTGTGAAATGTGAATGACATTAATCAGGCAATTTGACTTTGCAAGTCATTAGTTCGGCTTGCCAGTTACCTCTTGTGGTTAGTTCAAGAATGTGCAGAGCACAACAGCCCATGAAAGAGGTTCTGCAGTATGACTTTCCATCATCCTGTGTCATTATGCAGCATGGTAATACACATTACTATTTACTTAATCCTACCCAAGATGCTCTGCGAGAAGTGAAACCATTACTTGGCTTTTGTGCTTCCTTGACACCTTGCCAATAGATAATATTTGGAATGTGTTTGTACAGTGCTCCATTAACAGCCATCGCTGTGGTGTGCATGTGGTTCCTTCAAGCATGCTGGGCTCTGTTAGTGGACACTATGGAGTCCACACTATGACATGGGTCATTGCACTGTTGGGTGTATCCTTATCCCATGCTGAACTTGTAATTTTTTGTGTTGATGGAAAGCAACTCCTTGTAACAGTTTATTTTAATTCACCTTTTGAATTTTTCCCAAAACACTCAAAATCATTGCAGAAACAGTTACTTATGGTTTCTGTATCTAATCATATAAGGTGATATATCTAAAAACACAGATGATGTGACTTACCAAACGAAAGCGCTGGCACGTCGATAGACACACAAACAAACACAAACATACACACAAAATTCAAGCTTTCGCAACAAACTGTTGCCTCATCAGGAAAGAGGGAAGGAGAGGGAAAGACGAAAGGATTTGGGTTTTGAGGGAGAGGGTAAGGAGTCATTCCAATCCCGGGAGTGGAAAGACTTACCTTAGGTGGAAAAAAGGACGGGTATACACTCGCACACACACACACACACACACACACACACACACACACACACACACACACACATATCCATCAACACATATACAGACACAAGCAGACATATACAGAAGCAAAGAGTTTGGGCAGAGATGTCAGTCGAGGCGGAAGTGCAGAGGCAAAGATGTTGTTGAATGACAGGTGAGGTATGAGTGGTGGCAACTTGAAATTAGCAGAGATTGAGGCCTGGTGGATAACGGGAAGAGAGGATATATTGAAGAGCAAGTTCCCATCTCCGGAGTTCGGATAGGTTGGTGTTAGTGGGAAGTATCCAGATAACCCGGATGGTGTAACACTGTGCCAAGATGTGCTGGCCGTGCACCAAGGCATGTTTAGCCACAGGGTGATCCTCATTACCAACAAACACTGTCTGCCTGTGTCCATTCATGCGAATGGACAGTTTGTTGCTGGTCATTCCCACATAGAATGCGTCACAGTGTAGGCAGGTCAGTTGGTAAATCACATGGGTACTTTCACACGTGGCTCTGCCTTTGATCGTGTACACCTTCCAGGTTACAGGACTAGAGTAGGTGGTGGTGGGAGGGTGCATGGGACAGGTTTTACACCGGGGGTGGTTACAAGGGTAGGAGCCAGAGGGTAGGGAAGGTGGTTTGGCGATTTCATAGGGATGAACTAAGAGGTTACGAATGTTAGGTGGATGGCGGAAAGACACTCTCAGTGGAGTGGGGAGGATTTAATGAAGGATGGATCTCATTTCAGGGCAGGATTTGAGGAAGTCGTATCCCTGCTGGAGAGCCACATTCAGAGTCTGATCCAGTCCTGGAAAGTATCCTGTCACATGTGGGGCACTTTTGGGGTTCTTCTGTGGGAGGTTCTGGGTTTGAGAGGATGAGGAAGTGGCTCTGGTTATTTGCTTCAGTACCAGGTCGGGAGGGTATGTGCGGGATGCGAAAGCTGTTGTCAGGTTGTTGGTGTAATGGTTCAGGGATTTCGGACTGGAGCAGATTCGTTTACCACGAAGACCTAGGCTGTAGGGAAGGGACCGTTTGATGTGGAATGGGTGGCAGCTGTCATAATGGAGGTACTGTTGCTTTCCTCGATCTTGACCTCCACCTGTACAATGGCCAGCTTCACACGTCCGTCCACATCAAACCCACCAACAAGCAACAGTACCTCCATTATGACAGCTGCCACCCATTCCACATCAAACGGTCCCTTCCCTACAGCCTAGGTCTTCGTGGCAAACTAATCTGCTCCAGTCCGGAATCCCTGAACCATTACACCAACAACCTGACAACAGCTTTCGCATCCCGCAACTACCCTCCCGACCTGGTACTGAAGCAAATAACCAGAGCCACTTCCTCATCCTCTCAAACCCAGAACCTCCCACAGAAGAAACACAAAAGTGCCCCCCTTGTGACAGGATACTTTCCAGGACTGGATCAGACTCTGAATGTGGCTCTCCAGCAGGAATACGACTTCCTCAAATCCTGCCCTGAAATGAGATCCATCCTTCATGAAATCCTCCCCACTCCACCGAGAGTGTCTTTCCGCCGTCCACCTAACCTTCGTAACCTCTTAGTTCATCCCTATGAAATCCCCAAACCACCTTCCCTACCCTCTGGCTCCTACCCTTGTAACCACCCCCGGTGTAAAACCTGTCCCATGCACCCTCCCACCAGCACCTACTCTAGTCCTGTAACCCGGAAGGTGTACACAATCAAAGGCAGAGCCACGTGTGAAAGTACCCATGTGATTTACCAACTGACCTGCCTACACTGTGATGCATTCTATGTGGGAATGACCAGCAACAAACTGTCCATTCGCATGAATGGACACAGGCAGACAGTGTTTGTTGGTAATGAGGATCACCCTGTGGCTAAACATGCCTTGGTGCACAGCCAGCACATCTTGGCACAGTGTTACACCGTCCTGGTTATCTGGATACTTCCCACTAACACCAACCTATCCGAACTCCGGAGATGGGAACTTGCTCTTCAATATATCCTCTCTTCCCGTTATCCACCAGGCCTCAATCTCCGCTAATTTCAAGTTGCCGCCACTCATACCTCACCTGTCATTCAACAACATCTTTGCCTCTGCACTTCCGCCTCGACTGACATCTCTGCCCAAACTCTTTGCTTCTGTATATGTCTGCTTGTGTCTGTATATGTGTTGATGGATATGTGTGTGTGTGTGTGTGTGTGTGTGTGTGTGTGTGTGCGAGTGCATACCCGTCCTTTTTTCCCCCTAAGGTAAGTCTTTTCGCTCCCGGGATTGGAATGACTCCTTACCCTCTCCCTTAAAACCCAAATCCTTTCGTCTTTCCCTCTCCTTCCCTCTCTCCTGATGAGGCAACAGTTTGTTGTGAAAGCTTGAATTTTGTGTGTATGTTTGTGTTTGTTTGTGTGTCTATTGACGTGCCAGCGCTTTCGTTTGGTAAGTCACATCATCTGTGTTTTTAGATATATTTTTCCCATGTGGAATGTTTCCCTCTATTAATTCATATAAGGTGATACAATGATAAAATGCTGGAGTTGTCTTTCAAAGACTCTGAATCAATCTTTTATGTAGGTGTTCTGGTACAATTCGTACAAAACTGACAAATGTCATAAAGCCTCATTCAGTATGTATCCTGTGATACCTTATGTGGTCTTTAAGAAGCTAAATTAGGGCTGCATACTCACTGCTCTGTGTCAGTGACATGTTAAAATCCTATTTATAGATTTTTTCATTCATTTTCGATAATCTTACAAAAAGGGTAAGTGACTTTAATGTTAGATAATCTATACCAGTTGCCAAAATAAGAAATTTTGTAAAATGTAAAACAGTAGCTCTCATTTGTTTTTCTCCCCCACAGATCACTTATAAATTCCATGGAATTCTGATGATTTGACAATATTTATCAGAATGATGGTGAAAGAAAATTTTATTAAATGGATTGCATACATAATTGCAGGTAATTAATATCATTGGTCACAAAAGACTTAGCTACTTTTTTTATAATTATGTAATTAAATTGCTGTTTTTAACACATTTTGGTATTACTTAGTGGTTAAAGTAATTTAGGAATCAAATAGGATTGGGGGTGTCAATTCTAGTGTTCGATGCCACTCGTCAGCTTCGAGCAATAACTTCATACCTAAGGCAGAGACACTACGTAGATGCAATCTTTGAAAGCTACTGATCATATTCGTAAACAAATGAATGTAGCGTATGATAAAATTACAAACACAGTTCGCTTGATTAATTACTTGGCCACAAATTATAAAATGGTTCAAATGGCTCTGAGAACTATGGGACTTAACATCTTAGGTCATCAGTCCCCTAGAACTTAGAACTACTTAAACCTAACTAACCTAAGGACACCACACACATCCATGCCCGAGGCAGGATTCGAACCTGCGACCATGGCAGTCGCGCGGTTCCGGACTGAAGCGCCTAGAACCGTTTGGCCATTGGCCACAAATTATACTGACAAGAATTAAAGGTAACAAAAAGAAATAAGAACAGAAAAAGAGAAATATACATGTCTGAAATAAATTATTATCATAATTTATGAGAGTAAGAAAAGCACAGAGAACTTTTAAATCCAGTACAGTAAAGCACATGGTGAAGTTGTAATATTATGAATTAGCATTAACTGTCAACACTAATTGTTAAATCTAATGGGATGAGTACCCAAGTAATGAAAATTGATGAAAGAAGTGGTCTAACAAATACTGGAATTGGTAACTGGAACTGACCTATATGAGTTAATTCTAGTTACTGAGTCCAACGATTCCACAGTTCATTACTTAGATCGTTTTAACAACAAGTGTGTGCACTAAAGTGTTATAGAATTTCTACATATGGTATTACTATCTTCATTACTATGGAAAAGAGAAATATTTGGAAGCTATACCTACAATATTTATTAGTTTTTCATAGTGGTTCTGAGATCAATAAGAAATCTAGAAATCCTACAGAAACAAAGTCCACAGACTTACTGTAAAAATGTCCAAAATTATGAACCATCCAAAAGTTAGAATTGGCAACTAGAATTCACCTCCTATATAGGTCATTTCTAGTTACCGATTCCAGCCATTCGATGCTTCATTAATTAGATCATTTTTTTCAGCACATGTGTGTACTAAAATGTAGGCTAATATCATTTCTGCATTTGTAATTGCTCTCTGAACTACTGCAAAAAAGTCTCTAATATTGGAATCAGTTACTAGAATTTACCTATATAGAAGGTCAGTTCTATTTATCGATTCCAGTTTTTGTTATACACTGCAGTAGTTTTGGAGAGCAATTAAAAATGTAGAAATGGTAGTACAGTCCAGCGCATACAATGGCAAAACTAATTTGCAAATGAATCATGGAGTGGTTCGAATCTGTAACTGCAAATCACCTACATATGTTAATTCTAGTTATCGATTCCAGTATTCTTTATTTTTGTAGATATTCATGTATCATGTACTGGCTTTTCTTTTAGAATTTAGTGTGTTGGTTTCCCCACATTTTGTCCTACTGTTCGTATTTTTTTGTTGTTGTTGTCATTCATTTAATCTTCCCATTTTTCTGACACATTTTAGTTTCTCCCCACCCAAAACTCCCACTTTCCTGTGCTTCTCCCATTAAGATTCAATAATTAATATAAAATTAACACTATTTTATAACAGTATGACTTCACCATGTGCCTTACCATAATGCAATTTAAAGGTGGTCTGTGCTTTTCTAGTCGCATAAATTAGGAGAATACTTGTTACCAGACATGAAAATTTGTTTTTAATTCTTGTTCTTAATTATTTTCGTTATCTTCAGTTTATTTCAATATAATTCATGACTAAGTAAATAACTGCATGAATGCGATTGTAATTTTATTGTGTATTACATTCGTTTCTTTATGTGCATGATCGATTGCTTTCATAGATTGCCTTTACGTAGTGTGTTTACCTTAGTTATGACATCATTACTCAAAGCTGACGAATGGAATCAGATACTAGAATTTATCCAGATTTGGGAAGTGCTGGATAGCATATGCTGACTGACTGAAGTTTAATCAATGTACAACATGACTGAATTGTATTAGCACCTTTTACTAACTTTGAGTGTTTGCAGTTCTGCACGTGGGTTATGCACAAATATATCGATGTCAATCTCCATACACCTGCAAAAATCTGACTGACTGTGTGAACTCACTGAAGAGACCAGAGCAACTTCTTTTCTTGCCTTGCTCGAGTGGTGATGAAGTCAAAGTGTGCTGTCCACGTTCAGACAACCTTTTGAGGCATAATAATTTTCAGTTATTGAATGGCACTTGTGGAGAATTATCAGATATAAACAAAATAATTTCTGGTCAAAATGCCACGATAGGACAGTTTCCATGGATGGCACTCCTAGGATATGAAGGTAGGTTTTCTTTCTTAACCTGTTCATGAATGACTTTTGTTAGTGTATTCTAGCACATTAATATGGGAATGTCAGACAATGATTTTTATCTTTGTTGGTATGATCCAGACTGATTATTTGTTTGTAGAAAAAATTAAAAGTGAAGAGCTCATCGTAGTTAGTTTTTTTCAACCCACTGATCATTCTTACAATACTGGCTTAAGAGAAAGACAAACAATAAATAAAAGTTAAGCAATGGACAGAATGCACCTAGTAGAACAGTTTATAGTGGGAGGGACCATCCAGGGTATATATTCTCTCTAAAGAAATAGCTATTACTACAGGTGTAAAACAAAGGAAAGGGCTGCAGCTGCAGATAGGAAGATTCATAACGAAACATCCATAACGAAACATCCTTAGCAGTCAGAAGGGCAATGCATGAAGCCTTCAACAGTTACCATAGAAGAATATTATTGAAAGAGCTCTCACAAAACCCAAAGAAATTCTGTTAATAGGCAAGGGCTGTCAGTGGCACAAAGAAGTAGTACTAGTAGTATTAGTAATAATAGTAGTCAAGTCAAAAGTTGTCAGGCAAAACCAAATACATACTTTTCTCATATAACATTGTGAAAGCCATGGTATAAGGCAGTCAGGCAGCCACAGTATTTCTTGGCTTCTGAAAAGTATTTGAATCAGTACTGTACCAACACCTATAATATTTATTAACAAAAGTATGCTCATATGGTTTATGAAACAAACTTTCTGACTGGATTGAGAATTTCTTGGTAATGATGATGCAGTATGTAATGTTGGAGGGAGAGTCAGCAATGTTAGTACAAGTAACTTCAGGTGTGCTGCAGGAAAGTGTATTAAGACTTGCTGTTCACGTTGTATATTGATGACATGACAGACAATAATAACAGTTTCCTCATACTTTTTGCAAATGAAGTGGTTATCTACAACAAAGTACTATGTAACAAATATCCAGATAGTATCTCGATAATATTACAAAAATTGGCAACTTGCTTTAAATTTATAGAAATACAAAATTGTACACTTCACAAAATACAGAAAAGTATTATTCTGTGACTAAAACACCTTTGAGCTGCATTTGGAATGCCACCTTGTACTTTTGTGAGCATAACAATTTGTGGCGATTTGAAGTAGAATGATCATGTGTGCTCATTCATAGGTAGAGCAGGGAATATTGAAAAAAATGTACATCACAAATTGTCACAGGGTTGTTTCACTCATGGGAGTTTTTCACGGAAATGCTGAGGACCTTGAACTCGCAGATGCATAGACAACGATTATCCCACAAAAGCCTATGTACAAAATTTTGAGAACCAATATTAAGTGAGGAATTTAGGAATATACTTCAGCTCTTTATGTGTTGTTTCCACAGGGGCAATAATGATAAGATTAGAATATTTGCAATGCTCCATATGCAAATGAAATGTGAAGAAACTGTCTTAGTGATAAGTACCCTGTCATGGACTTCACAGTTGTTTGCTGATGAAGATTAATTTATGTTATCTTTTGACTATAGAGGTTATATTGCTTATAAATATCCTTTAACTGCATTTTTAAATATGTTTAATTCAGTGTTCTGTTTGATATCAGCCTTTCGTGTAGTTTATTCTGTCTTACAAAATACCGTTTTCTGTGTTTTGCTTCATTGTTAAACGTCAGTTAAGTGTAATCTTTGTTCCTTGTTAGTGTAATAATAGCTACTGGTTTTATTTATATGCATGAAAGATTGGTAGATGCCTAGTATTTATCTCTGATGCTCTCATTGTGAACACTAATCTTCCTTCTCTTTCTTCATCTCCACTGAATCTGTAGGTCAACAGTCATGCCCTAAACTTCTGATTGTTTGTTGCACCATTTTTTAAGTTATCATTTACATTTTATTTTGCGTCTTAACCTGATGTGCACACTGTTTACTTACTTCATGTTTTGCTTTTTCTACCAGCACTTTTGTGCTTTAATTGATATTAAAATATTGTGTATATAAGCAATATTAATTCTTTTTACTTCTGGGATGTCATTGATGTAGCAATAACAATATTGCCCTGTTGAAGCATTTTTATATCAACATATTTTGGGTCCGATAAATCTATCACTAGAAATTTGCTTGCATAGTGGATAGGTTTAGGGCCAATCATTGGTCACTCTTCATGTTGCTTATGACTGTACATATAGTTAATTCAGTAAAATTTTAGGCTGAGCTTTGTCAAATGTTGTGTACTTTTACTATTTCAGCATCACTGAGGAGGCTATATTTAGTCAAGATAACCTGTTAGTGTTTCAAGGGTGAGTCTTTTATTGACGAGATTGATGATGGGAGGGAGATGGGACTGTAAATTTCTGTATCTTATGCATTACCTTTCTTTAGTTCATTTCATTTCATTTATTTGGAACATGCCCCATCACAATATTTGTAAAAGTACGGTACATGTTTAGATGCCAAGATACATAAAAAATAAATCTAATTATAATGGGTTACAGTAATGTGGGTGAAAATTATTCACAATAGAAGACTTCTGTACAGTCACTATAATGTTTTCAGGTAGAAATTTCTATTTTTAACTTTTAGTATCATAATTATTCATAAGCTGGGAAATGTTATTAAATTTCAAATTTGTGAAATTATTTCATGTAGAACTTTACTAAAATTGGTTTATCAATTTGCCAGCTGCATCCTTTTCCGTAATACTCCTCCTTAGGGCACCTCTCTCTGTGTTAAGTTCACAACACTCCTATAACAGGTGATCTGTTGTTTGAGAACCCTCTCTGCACATACAAGCAACACTTGGGAATAGCCTGAACTGTTAATAGTAAGACATTAATTTTCCATACCCAGTTAATATTGTATGATTTGATGACTGTGGTAAGTTTATGGGAAGATGGCACTGAAAAATTAGAAGGAAAAAAGTCTTTTGTGATCCACTCTTTTTGTAGTTTCACTCCATTATCTGTCCCATTTCTCTTTCAAAGTGCATCTTAACTTTCTTCCAATCACAGATAAAGGGAATCTGTTGTAGCTTTCTGTTGCATTTTCTCAAGCTGCTTATTTGGCGAGCTTGTCTGCCAGTTCATTCCCAGGAGTTCATACATGTGCTTTCAAACATTTGAAGTTAATATGCCATTTTCTCTTACAATTTCTTAATTTTGTTTCTCACCTTTTCTATCAAAATTTGTGATACCTCGATTTTTTCAATGATTTTAGGATAATCTGTCTATACGTATTACAGGTGCCATTTTAACACTTATTTCTTGTAAGTCCAGTAGTTTCTCTAAGGCTCGCAAGACTGATAATTGTTCTCCATGGTTGATGGTGCACCCATTCTCTAGTGTGTACATTAACTAATAGGCAGGTGTGACATTAATGATTACTATCACTCTTAAACCTGTTCTGTTCTCTGAATAACTCCATGATATAAACATCTATTGGATATTCCTTGACTTTGTAACTTTCTTGTAAAGTTACTGTGCTTGCTAGATGGGGCCATTGTTTGTAATCTAAGGGAATGTCTATAGAATAGGCATGTTTAGTTTTTATAATTTTATATTCTTCCACTATTGTCTGGAGGTTAATAATTATTGCTGTAAGGTCTTTTAGAATGCATGATGCTTCAGTAGACATTGTTCTGTAGGCCTGAACAATCTTTATGTTGATCAAGTAGGGGTGGGTTCTTTGAACCTTCATACAGTTATATTTTCTTCTTTGTGCATGAATCAAAGCAGGTACTGCATATACCAGCAGTGGTAGTATACTGTCTTTTGTAAACTATTTTCCCTGCTCTTGAACAAAGTCCCCAGTTGAGTGTTGCTAATTTAGATAAAAAAAAATGAATAAGTTTTGAACATTTTTCAGTCATGTAATGAATGTGTTTGTTGAACATAAATTTAGAATCAATAATAATTATACTCAAGTAATTTAATACTTCAGTTTGTTGCAAAACATTATTCTTTAGAAATATACTAACTGTTGCTTTGTGTTTATGCCTTCTCCTTGTTGTTAGCATTACTTTCAGTTTTTGCTCATTAAAATGGATTTTGTTGTTTTGTGGCCAAACTGTTTTTACCATTTCTGTATAGCAGAGCTCCTCAGCAATAATGACATTCTGTGCTTTCAGAAACACAATTAAGTCATATTCAAATGTTACCACCTTTGTGTTGCCTGTGTAATCAAAATTCAGCAGAGAATTATACTGGATATCCCAAACACCTGGGCCACAGCAAGATCCCTGTCAGCACCCTTCTGTCACATTCTTTTCTAGTTTGGTGTTGTTAAATGCCAATACAGCTCTTCTGTCTCTAAAAAGTGTTTACTTAGATTATATAGGGTGATTTTTTGACTGTGTACAAACTATAGTGATTGATCAATGACAGGATACGAAACAAAAAAGATCTAATGAACTTGTGGCCAGAAATGCATGATTTCCATGCTAGAGACCATTTATTCAATCATACATTGTTGCAGAGAATGCAGTCTAATATGCATTGTACCATGCAGCCACAGCTACAGCATGTGTTGAAAATGGTTTCCATGTGTCTCAATGCATGCATGTGTGTGCTGTAGCATGTTCTGTCTCTCACGTTCACATCAGCCAGGATGCATCCAAACTGTGTCTAAGACAGCATGAATGTGCTGCTCCATTGCCTCCACATCTGGAATGGGCTCTGTATAAATGATACTTTTGAGATGGCCCCATAACCAGAAATTGCATGGTTTGAGATCCGTTGAATGAGCAGGCCATGCAACTGGACCCCCTCATCAAATTCATCGACCAGGGAAAACATGATTGAGATGCCTTTGGACATTAACAGCGAAGTGGGCTGGAGCACCATCTTGTAGCAGCCACATATCCTTTGAATCTCAATGGCACCTGCAAGAAATGTTGTTAGTTCTGGCCTGTTAGGAGAGATGGAAGGAAGACTGTTCCCATAACATGGTTGCCAATTATCCCAGCCCACACATTCCAGCTGCACAGATGCTGATGATTCGCTGTCACCATGCCATTCGGGTACTGCATACTATCCCACAGATGACTGTTATGAAAGTTGAACATACCACTTCGTGTAAAAGTGACCTCATCTGTGAATAGGATGGATGATAAAAATCCTGAAATCATAGTTGCCCGGTGAAGATACCAGTGACAAAACTGTCTGTTGCTAATAAGCCCTGATAAGGATAGTAACAACTGTCACTGAGAATATTCTACATGGCCATCTGGCTTACCATGTACTCGCAGACCAACTTCCCGCTACTGACATGGTGGTTGCCTTCCAAAGTGTTACTTGTCTTCCAAGTGCAGTGTCTGAAAATTTTGGGTAGGTACTTCATGATTTCCTGCTTTCTGAAATGACCCTGTCTCAGAAAATCAGCAAAACGCTGTTGCCAACATTGAATGCTGTGGTTGTTGATACAACTTTGCTGCCTGCTACCCATTGCCACTTGCCTTTCCATAGGTAAACACTGTGTCGGCAAGCTCTTGATTCAAATATGGAACCATCATGTACAACACTGTATTATATCCACTATGAGGTGAGTCAGCAAGAGAAGTGAGTTGGACACAACATTACCAATGATTATGGCAGGGGAGGGTGCGAGGGCATGACGTATGAGAGAAACAGCAGCATCCTCTAGGAGAAAACCATGCATGCTGTAACTGTGGCTGCATGGTACAGTGTTTATTAGACTACAGTCTCAGTAACAAAGTATGATTGAATAAATGGTCTCTGGCATTGAAACCATGCGTTTCCAGACATAAGTTCATTAGATTTTTTTTGTTCCATATCCTCTCATTGATCAGTCTGTAGAGATTGTACATGGTGGAAAAAAATCACCCTATATAATTCCCAGGACTTCGAAATTCCAGTAACACTTTAAGGATGTTGGGCTACCCAGCTATGTCAAAAGCTTCCAGAACATCAAGACTGACCATTATTTCACACTGCCCTTGCGATGTGCTTTCCTCTACTAAGTTCTTAACAACCAACAATGCATTTGCTGTCCCTTTCTATGGAGTAAATCGATACTGCTTGTTGCTTAGGAGATCCTTAGACAATACATCTGCATAATTCTGTTAATTAATAGCTTTTCCAGTATTTCTCCCTTTGTTTAAAAAAGGCCGATTGGACAAAGTTTGGACACTTCTATTCCGTTTCCTTTACCAGGTTTGAGAATGGGTACTATTTTAGTTCTCCCAACTATCTGAGAAGTGTACTTTAGGCAACTGTTACATAAAGTGGGAAGATAGCTCGGAAAAATGCTGTACAATAGACAAAGAATCTTATTAGTTACACCATTTTCACAAGGAATGTTGTTTGCAGGCAGGTTTGTTATTGTTTCCTCTATTTCTGTCTGTGTAAAAGTTACATCATCTATCTTCATTTAGTTGATGAACAACTGTATTTGGTTTTAGGTACTCTGAAAATTGCATGAGGTGAGATAGCCATCTATTGTTCACAATAGATCTTGTATGTTGTCTATACATTTTGTTCCTCAACAAACATCACTATTTTTGGTAATTTTTGTGATTACATCTGTGCAATACTGAAAAATATCTATTCACAAAATTAGCTAGTTTGCTAGTTTTTGACTTATCTGTGTAAGCTGTTAGGGCGCTGATGATCCAATAGTTGAACACCTTAAAATTATAAACAATCACGCTCTGTAATTTGTTATATTTCTTTTGCCTTAGACTGTGTTACTCTTATTTTGAGCACATAGTATATTGAACATACATTTTTCTTCATTGATAAGTATTTTGCAGTGACCTCCTCTAAATATTTCAGCATTACAGTCAAAATATTTCAAATGTTGGTTCAATATAACCTTTTTTGTATAGAACTATGTTGTTTAATGGTCTAAGAAAACTGTCTTATGCTGTCTATTATCTACTTGTTCTTTGCTACTGTGATATATGTCAAAATTCTATTTAAATAATGTATGCAACATAGAGAGTTTTGCCATTATGTTGTTTTCTGTACATAAGCCTCCTCAGCTCTGATTTAACAAAACTGTACTCAAAAAAATCTATTCTTTTACCTATTGAAAGCCTGCAATTTTCCCTAACACATCAACATCTCTACATCATCATCACCCCCATCATCATTATTATCATCATATCACAGAATACTTTATAAACCTCTTCAAAATGCCATAAATTGCAGAATATCTCACAAAACTTCATCTGGATGTAAACCTCATGAATATAACAGAATCTCAATAAACTTGTTCATAATAGCATCACACTACCATAAATCTTAATACTATACCCTCATATAGAAAAATGCTGTGAGCATAATAATTATATTCCATTCATAATAATAAGACTTGTATGTTAAGCCATGGAATATATTTTTCTTTATAACTGATTCTTCAAGTATCTCATATAATCTTTACATTTGCCCTGGTCTGAAAATACCACTTTCAATTATGCCTTTTTCTCACAGTAATGATGCAACAGTAACTGAACTGACATAGTTTACAAAAATCGTACATTTTCATTTCCTTTAAACATTTTTCATCCTCTAAGACCTTAGATCTTTGGTGGTGCCGATACTAGCTAACTATAATCACAATAAACAGTAACATTTTGCTAATCTGACTTTCCTATTTATGTAAAACCCAAATTTATTTTCAACATACATGTAAGTTCCTCATCATGACCATAATTTCAACCAATTCAAAACAGTGGTAGAACAACACGGCATACCATAGTTTGCATAATACAGATCAGCAATAAAGTTGCTACGGAATTCAAGTGATCGATATGCTTCAAGCTCAAGAAAGCAAAATTGCATCTCTGAAACAGGAAATAGAGGAACAGACATCAAATATATAAACTGTTGTGGAAATATCAAGAACCTTAAGCAAAGTGGAATGTACTGGAATGAGGAATAAACATTAAACACTTGGAGAGTTATCTTTGTACGCGAGTGCCAAACATAAATATCTGCAACAAGAACTAGTGTTCACCAGAAAAAAGAATTAAAAAAAGAAATCTAGACATAAATTGTGCTCTAAATCAAGTGTCAATTGCAGATATAAAATGTTTGCAATCATAAGATGCATGTGATCCAAGTCTGATACTGTCACAATCCATACATAAACAAACCACCACGACACACAAAGAAAATGCATTAGAATATGAAGCTGAGCTTGCTACACTGTTTGAGTGTGCCAAATAAAGAAATAGTGATAAATAACTTGATATCCATTTAGTGCTGGATGTAGTTAGTGATCATAGAAAGGGTAGCACTGAAACAAATCAAAAGGAAAGCACCCAAATGTCATATGCTGCTGTAGCAGCTATTAAAACAAACATTTCAAACTGTATTCACACTGAAGAACACTCTGTCTTCAAAGAAGAGCCTGCAGAAATGTCTGAGGCAGAGAAGAAATGAATTCTTGTACTAACAGATAGTCATGGAAAGTATTTACATTATTTGATTAACTCTGAACTAGATGATACATTTGCTGTGCAAAGTATCACAAAGCCAGGTGCGTCATTATCTGAGGTCATAAAAAATGTAACAAAACTGACTGAAGAATTCAATCAAAGTGATATAGTACTAGTGGGAACGAATGACATTGAGGACTCTTTAAACCATAGCAGTATTATAAATAGTGCAGTCACAGTCAAGGGCTAATGGAATTTTAAGTACAGTACCAAACAGGTATGACAGACCAGAGCTAAACAAGAGAATTAAGATATTTAACAAAATACTTGTCTTCTCTGTAGATAACTCCAATTTCAACAAATGCAGGATAGCTTTTAATTTGAAACTAATGAGATTCCATTTTAATATCCACGAGTTACATATCAACAGATTAGGCAAGGAAAAGATTTCTTCCAGGTATGCACAAATAATAAAAAACATGACAGTGTTCACTTAATAGAGAATGCTCATGACACATTATCTTCATGAAAATAATCAGAATACTACAAATAAGAAATCTGAACAATACACTCTATATTAAAACAGTGCAAAATAAAAATGGTGGTAGGTGGTTTATAAGAAGGCAAGATAGATCTTCTTTAGGAGAAACCCAAAACAGGAAAATACCAATGTAAAAAAACACCAATTTGGATCTATCAATCATGCACCAAAATATTGTCTTTAAGAAGTAAACTTGTAAGTGTAGAAGCGCTATTGAGAGTTGATAGCCTGACAGTGGTGTGTTTCACTGAACACTGGCTCCATGAGCAGGAAATACCTCTGTGCAATCTACAGAACTATTCAATAACATCACACTTTTGCAGGTCACATTGCAGAAATGGGGGCAGCTGCACATTGTGAAAAATTGGCTAACAAACATGATAAAGATCAGAGTTGATCTAGTAAAATACAATACTGAAAAAGATGTTGAGTGTTCAGCAAATGAAGTTGTAATTCAAACTGAAAGAGGATCTATGCTCACTCCTGATCTTGTACAATTTACGTAACACAGTCAGTTATTATACCAGAATTGCTACAAACAGTGCATCTACTATAGATTATTTGTCACCATTATACAGCCTGATAACTTTAAAGTAACAGTAACTGAAAACTGTCTGTCTGATCACAAAGAACATGCATGACAACAACATAAGTACATTCAGTCACAATATAGCTAAAGGAAGTGGGAATGAAATTCAAAGTGACAAAGGAAATGCACACAGTTTTGGCTTCTTCATAACCACATATTATGAACATAGTAACAAAGCACTCCCTCTCAAAAATAGATGCATAACACATAGAAAAGACAGAATAACTTGATTTTAGGGCATCATTGTGTCAAGAAAAAGGCTTTAAGTACTGCATAGAACAATTAAATATAAAACTAACTGCTTGCATTCAATCTACACCAAAGTAATGAAATATACAGGGAAAATGGATGTTAAATGGGACATTATAAACTCAAACAACAAGGCAAAAATAGTGTGGATGATCGTAAATTCAGAAACAGGAAACTTAGCATATAAAAATAATAGCCCGAAAGAAATCCAATGGGAAAATTCACTACAGAGGAACACAGAAAATATAGTCAAAGCATTTGATGACTACTACATAAATATATACAAAAATCTAACAAAGGATATACCAACACAAACAACAAGTACTATGAATGCTTTAATGGAGAAAAAACATCCACTACAAAGTTCTATATACCTATATCCAACAAGTGAAGAAGAAGTAACAAGAATCATAAACAAGTTGAGAAACACCCAGGACATCTATGGTACCTCAAACAAGATTATTACACTTTCATTCAAATTTATTGTCAAACTATTGACCAAAATGATTAATGAAGCAATCGAAGGAGGATGGTATCCAGATAATTTAAAAATTACTAGGGTGATTCTGTATAACAGAGCAATAAGCTGCTTCATGTCGCAGACTTATCATAACTAGAAGCCAACATGGGTTCCAAAAAAATAAATTTACTACCTCAGCAACACAAGAACTTGTGGAGGCATTTTTTTTCCCCCATCAGTCTTCTGACCCGCCACAAATTCCTCTCCTGTGCTAACCTCTTCATTTCAGAGCAGCACTTGCAACCTCCATCCTCAATTATTTGCTGGATGTATTCCAATCTCTGTCATCCTCTACATTTTTTGCCCTCTACAGCTTCCTCTAGTACCATGGACTTCATTCCCTCATATCTTAACAGATTTCCTATCATCCTTTCCCTTCTCTTTATCAGTGTTTTCCACATATTCTCTTCCTCTCTGATTCTGTGCAGGACCTCCTCATTCCTTACTGTATCAGTCCACCTAATTTTCAACATTTGTCTGTAGCACCACATCTCAAATGCTTCAATTCTCTTCTGTTCTGGTTTTCCCACAGTCCATGTTCCACTACCATACAATGCTGTACTACAGACATACATTCTCAGAAATTTCTTCCTCAAATTAAGGCCAATATTTGATGTAGACTTATCTTGGCCAAGAATGCCCTTTTCACCATTGCTAGCCTGCTTTTGATGTCCTACTTGCTCCGTCCATCATTGGTTATTTTACTGCCTAGGTAGCAGAATTCCTTAACTTCATGTACTTCGTGACTACCAATGCTGATGTTAAGTTTCTCGCTGTTCTCATTTCTACTGCTTCGCATTACCTTTGTCTTTCTTTGATTTACTCTGGATCTGTACTCATTAGACATTCATTCCATTCAGCAGATCATGTAATTCTTCTTCACTTTCACTCAGGATAGCAGTGTCATCAGCAAATCGTGTCATTGATATCCTTTCACCTTGAATTTTAATTCCGCTCTTTAACCTTTCTTTTATTTCCATCATTGCTTCCCCGATGTACAGATTGAACAGTATGGGTGAAAGGCTACATCCTTGTCTTACACCCTTTTTAATAGAGCACCTCATTCTTGGTCATCCACTCTTATTATTCCCTCTTGGTTGTTGTACACATTGTATATGACCCATCTCCCCCCTACAGCTTAACCCTACTTTTCTCAGAATTTCAAGCATCTTGCACCATTTTACATTGTCGAACACTTTTTCCAGGTCGATAAATCCTATGAATCTGTTTTGATTTTTCTTTAGTCTTGCTTCCGTTATTAACCACAATGTCAGAATATGCCTCTCTTGTGTCTTTATCTTTCCTAAAACCAAACTGATCATCATCTAGCACATCCCCACTTTCTTTTCCATTCTTTTCTATATTATTCTTGTAAGCAACTTGAATGCATGAGCTTCCTGTATCACACTTGTCAGTTCTTGCTATCTTCTGAATTGTGTGGATAATGCTTTTCCGAAACTCAGATGGTATGTTGCCAGACTCATACATTCTACACACTGACATGAATAGTCATTTTGTAGCCACTCCTCCAATGATTTTAGAAATTCTTATGGAATGTTATCCACCCCTTCTGCCTTATTTTATCTTAAGTCCTCCAATGCTCTTTTAAATTCTGATTCTAATACTGGATCCCCTATCTCTTCTAAATCAACTCCAGTTTCTTCTTCATCACATCAGGCAAATCTTCCCCCTCATAGAGGCTTTCAATGTATTCTTTCCACCTATCCTCACTCTCCTCTGCATTTAACAGTGGAATTCCCATTGTACTCTTATAATGTTATCAACCTTGCTTTTAATGTCACCGAAGGTTGTTTTGACTTTCCTGTATGCTGAGTCTGTCCTTCCGACAATCGTCTCTTTTTTGATGTCTTCACATTTTTCCTGCAGCCATTTCATCTTAGCTTCCGTGCACTTCCTATTTATTTCATTCCTCAGTGACTTGTATTTCTCTATTCCTGAGTTTCCTGGAACATTTTTGTACTTCCTCCTTTCATCAATCATCTGAAGTATTTCTTTTGTTACCCATGGTTTCTTCACTGTTACCTTTTTTGTACCTATGTTTTCCTTCCCAGCTTCTGTGATAGCCCTTTTTAGAGATGTTCATTCCTCTTCAACTGTACTACCTACTGAGCTGTTCCATATTGCTGTCTATAGCCATAGAGAACTTCAACTGTATCTTGTCATTGCTTAGTACTTCTGTATCCCACTTCTTTGTGTATTGATTCTTCCTGACTAATGTCTTAAACTTCAGTCTACTCTTCATCACTACTATATTGTGATCTGAGTCTATGTCTGCCCCTGGGTATGGCTTACAATCCAGTATCTGATTTTGGAAGCTCTGTCTGACCATGATGTAATCTAATTGAAATCTTCCTTTATCACCCTGCCTTTTCCAAGTATACCTCTTCCTCTTGTGATTCTTGAACAGAGTATTCACTATTACTAGCTGAAACTTGTTACAGAAGTCAGTCTTTCTCCTCTCTCATTCCTTGTCCCAAGCCCGTATTCCCCTGTAACCTTTTCTTCTACTTCTTCCCCTACAACTGCATTCCAATCTCCCATGACTATTAGATTTTCATATCCCTTTACATACTGTATTACCCTTTCAATATCCTCATACACTTTATGTATCTCTTCATCTTCAGCTTGTGATGTCGGCATATATACCTGAACTATCGTTGTCGGTGTTGGTTTGCTGTCGATTCTGATAAGAATGACGCTATCACTGAACTGTTCACAGTAACAAAAAATGGTTCAAATGGCTCTGAGCACTATGGGACTTAACTTCTGAGGTCATCAGTCCCCTAGAACTTAGAACTACTTAAACCTAACTAACCTAAGGACATCACACACATCCATGCCCGAGGCAGGATTCGAACCTGCGACCGTAGCGGTCGCGCGATTCCAGACTGTAGCCCCTAGAACCGCTCGGCCACTCCAGCCGGCTTCACAATAACACACTCTCTGCCCTACCTACCTATTCATAATGACTCCTACTCCTGTTATACCATATTCTGCTGCTGCTGATATTACCCTATACTCAGCTGACCAGAAATTCTTGTCTTCTTTCCACTTCACTTCACTGATCCCCACTATATCTAGATTGAGCCCTTGCATTTCCCTTTTCAGATTTTCTAGTTTCCCTATCACATTCAAGCTTCTGACATTCCATGCCCTGACTTGCAGAACATTATCCTTGATTTGATTATTCAATCTTTTTCTCATGGTAACCTCCCCATTGGCAGTCCCCTCGTGGAGATCTGAATGGAGGACTATTCCTGAATCTTTTGCCAATGGAGAGATCATCATGACACTTCTTCAATTACAGGCCGCATGAACTGTGGATACATGCTATGTGTATTTAATGCAGTGGTTTACATTGCCTACTGCATCCTCATGCCATTGATCACTGCTGATTCTTCTGCCTTTCGGGGCAGTTTCCCACCCCTAGGACAAGAGAGTGCCCTGAACCTCTATCTGCTCTTCCGCCCTCTTTGACAAGGCCTTTGGCATAATGAGGGGTGACTTCTTATGCCGGAAGTCTTCTGCTGCCAATGCCGATTATTAACTAAAATTTAAGCAGTGGCGGGATACAAACCCAGGACCAAACTATGTACTGCAAACACTTGACAGAGAGGAATCAATAAAAGAAGTATTCTGTGATCTATGAAAAACTTTTAATGTAGTTAATAACAACATTCTACTTGAAAAACTAAAATTCTATGGGAGTGAAAGGCTATTCATTCAGAATTATGAACTCCTACTTCATGAACAAATACAAAAAAGGAGAAATAACAAACGAGTCGAGAAATAAATATTGTTCAGAATGTCAGGGCACAGGGATGTGTTCTAGGGCCACTGCTGTTCTTGATATATATTGACGACCTACCAGAGGAAATTCAACAAAAATAAATGTAAACATTGTAACTAAGGGATGGATCTGGAAGAAGCTACACATGAGTGTATTGTGTAGACTAGAAAACTATTGTAGCCCTGTCTTCCTCAGTTGCGTGTAATATTACGGTAGATTGATAATTTTTACTTATGAACCGTCTTACAGCAACTGCATAAAACACAATTTTAGTGCCATATGCGTTCCGCCTTTATTTTCTGCAAGGCATCATCAGTGGCCTGGAATATGTACATATGTTAGCTATTTAATTTACGTTTTTGTCACTGTGCCTATAGATTATAAACAGTTCTGGTGGTTGGTATTTCCTATTGAGTAGTAATGTTTTGAACTGTTCAGAATGTCAGGGCACAGGGATGTGTTCTAGGGCCACTGCTGTTCTTGATATATATTGACGACCTACCAGAGGAAATTCAACAAAAATAAATGTAAACATTGTAACTAATATAATATGTAAGAAATTGTCCATGAAACCTGTGAATGCCAATTTGCGGTTTTTTCCCCACATTCCACACTATGAACTGAACACTTGTTTCAATGCAGTGACAAATGCAGTGACAAAAATGTAAATTAAATAGCTAACATGTGTACATATTCCAGGTCACTGATTATACCTTGCAGAAAATAAAGGCGAAACACGTATGGCACTAAAATTGTGTTTTATTCAGTTGCTGTCAGATGGTCCATAAGTAAAAATTATCAATATACCATAATACTAGAAAACTAGTTTAAAAATAATAAACTTATAATAAATTTTAAAAAAATCATGAGCTTTAAAAACAGTTGACCAAAAGACAATGAGTTAATGTTAAAAGTCAAGGAATACAAACTTGAACAAGTTACATGCGTAAAGTTTCTCCGTCTCCATGTAGGTGATAAATTAATGTGGATAGAGCACATCAATAGTATTAACAGTTAATTAAGTTCAGATTCAATAATATCATTTGGAATAGAACTATGTGAAGCTCAGTACATATTAAGAAGACACTCATCGTACAGAAAAGGACTATAAACATATTGACCAATGTGAAACAATTAACAAGCTGCAGATCAAAATTTAAACTGCTAAACATTATAACAACAAATATTTACACATATGAAATACTAGTACCCACTAAGAAAAACATTAGTAATTTTAAGAAAAATGATGAGGTTCATCAACATGAAACAAGAAATTGTTGGAAAGCCTTCCAAACAGTATCAGCAAAATAAATAACATTAATATCTTTCAGAACACAGAGAAATACTGGAGAAAAACTCACTTTATTCTGTATAGGAATTTACTGAGTACTTCAAAGAAAACTTTAAAATGTGGTAAGAAGTAACCATTGTTCAATTCAAAAGACAATAAAAATGTTTGTATGTAATTTTAAATGCAAGGGAAAGATTCATGTATTGGGAAAAAGAACTGAATACACTATACAATATCAAAATGTATTGTGCTGTAATCCGTGCTATGAAAGCATAAGAAAATTCATCAAAATGTCAAGGCCTATATGTAATGATACAACATGCATCACCTTAAATATATCAGATGGCTAAATAAATAAATTTAGGAAGAGTATGAAAGTTTTCCCCTTTCCAACTTTGATTCATATAAACCGTATACCAGAGGTTTCTGAATAAAAACAGTAACATTCATAAATGTAATATTCTCTTTCAGTTCGTCAGATACATTTTTGATTCAGTATATTTAATTGTTGCTATAAGATTATCTGGCCATTAATTAACTATATTATGCTTATTAGACTAATAAAAGGAAGAAGATATGTAGATGGTGAAGGGTAGTTGCAAAAAGATATAACGATAAGGAAGAGAAGACATGCAGTAAAGAAATTTAAAATTTTGAAGAAATACTGCAAGAGCTCATCACTATCACATTGTTGTACTCATAACTATATATACAGTCACCTAAAATAATGCGGCTGCAATAATTTTGACATGTAAGGAGAAATAGTTGTAATGAGAGGAAGAAGTTTATGTTTACCTATGTTTCAACAATGACTACTATGCAATTATTAGTTCAATAATGGTAGTTTTATTTTTGATAGCAGAAAGCAAACATAAACAAGCAAAGAAATGATATGAATGGAGTCCATAATTCTACTGCTTTTAATAGAGAAACAAAGTTTTTAGGTCAGGGGATAGTGTTTGGTAAAACATCTTAACTTTTTGTTTCATTCAAAGCGTTGCGCTGGGCAGCACGACATCAGCGGGTTTCGATGTTGTGAGCAGGATACAAGGCAGTTCTGCTTGTTATTCTTCTCTGATGAAATGGGAAAAAAAGTTTCTGCACAGCTGTTTCAGTAACCCAGAGGCGAATAACAAACCACAAGACACTGGTATGTGACCGTTGTTGACATGTCTCCTCTTGCAGAGCACATTACATAGACAGCATTTGTTTATACACTTTGTGTACTGTTCATGATGATTTCATCCATAACTACACAGTTCCGTCACATTCATATAGCTGTAGCTGTAAACACAAATACACAGTTCACAGAATTGCTGTTTTATGTGATGCACACTGTAAACAATGTCCATCCTGTTCTCACAGTCCAAACATCTGTAACATCATTGAAAGTCAGATATACTGCACAGTTCATTGAAGTCTCCACTTTCACAGCATGATAAAACACACATGACACAGTTCCCCACCTGAATGTCAATGCCAGCTAAGTTCATTTGCATAAAAATACTGTTTGTTTTGGTCACAACAAAGTCTTGTTAGTGGCACTTTCACAGTCTGGTTTATTTGCTCCTAAAGTTTGCTGGTGATGGCATTACGTTTCACAGTGGTAAAGCAAATTGACATTCTTATAGTTCAGTATCACTGCCCATACAATTCCGAGTGCTTTTCATAAAAACATAGTATCATTTTCCCGTGCATGCTTCACAGATGCACATCCACCACACCTTCTGCTACACATCTACTATTGATATCGATATCACTGTCCCCTATCTACAGATGTTATATCACTGTCATAAATTACATAAATCTATATAAATGTTCTTGACTGCATTTTTCACAATTAATAATATACCAAAAAAGAAATTTACAAACTTTTCCTCAGTTAGTATGTTAAATCCTCATAATTATATATGCCAGTAGGAACAAAAGGAAAAAAATATAAAATGAAAGAAAAACGTGGCAAATAAATTTTAAATGTGTAATTAGCAATGTCTTCATACCATCTAATCTTCGCATTCCTGTGTAACACATTTCGAAAGCTTCTGTTGTCTTCTTGTCTAAATTATTTCTCATCTGTGTTTCACTTCCATACAGATACTTTCAGAAAAGACTTCCTAGTACTGAAATCTAAACTGATGGGAAAAAATTCGAACATCAAGAAATAATTAATGTAGGGTAATGAAATGTCAGGAATGAATTAGTCTAGGCAACATATTTAAGCAATTAACATTGCAAGATCACTAGTTAATGTAAGCATGAGATAATCCACTGACAATGTGAAATGCTGGTACATTAATAACTCATGTAATTGCCAGAATGTGAAATACGAGCCTGCAAATGTGCATGCATTGTGTTGTACAGGTACCGAATGTCAGCTTTTGGGACAGAGTCCCATATCAGTTGCACTTTTTCAGTGAATACACAGATGGTTAATGCTGATTGTGGATGACACTGGAGTTGTCATCCAATTATATCTCATATGTGCTCAGTTGGAGACAGATCTGGTGATCAAGCAGGCCAGACACCTATAAAGCATGTTGGGTTACAACCGTGGTATGTGGGTGAGCATTATACTGTTGGAAATCACCCCTGGAACGCTGTTCATTAATGGGAGTACAACAGGTGGAATCACCAGAATGACCTACAGATTTGCTGTCAAGGTGCATGGGATAACCACGAGAGTGCTGCTGCTATTACACGAAGTCACACCCCAGACTGTAACTCCATCTTTAGCTCCATTGTGTCTAGCATGCAGGCAGGTTGGTTGCAGGACCTTGACTGGTCTCCTTCTAACAAATACACACCCATCACTGCCACTGAGGCAGAACCAGCTTTCATCAGAAAACACAAAAGCTGTCCATCCTGCCCTGCAGTGAGCTCTTGCTTGACACCAGTGAAGTCACAAATGGTAGTGGTTTGGGGTCAATAGAATGCACACTACTGGGCAACCGACTTGGAGTTGTCCTTGAAGTAACCAATTTGTAACAGTTCATTTTGTCACTGTGGTGCCAACTACTGCTCAAATTGCTGCTGCAGATGCAGTACGATCATCACAGCCATACACCAGGTCCACAGCTCATGGTCTAGTGGCTAGCATTGCTGTCTCTGGATCATGGGGTCCCTGGTTTGATTCCCGGCCTGGTTGGGGAATTTATCTGCCTGGGGACCGGGTGTTTGTGTTATCCTCATCATTTTATCATCATCCTCATCTGTGACAGTGGCTTGATTGGACAGTGTAAGAAATTGCACAATCTGAGAAATTGGACTGTGAAAAATTGGGACTTTGTACAGGTGCTGATGACCGTGCAGTTGAGCACCCCACGAACCAAACAGCCATACACCAAACATGATGGCCTTCCAACTTGATAGAGCCAAGTGGCCATCTGGAGACCGGTGTTCTTGTGACCACACATTCCCGTGATCACCACTGTGATCAGTATTGTAAAGTGGCTACATTACTGCCAAGTCTTTCTGCAATATCACAGAAGGAACATTGAGCTTCTCATAGCTATTACATGACCTCATTCATACTCAGTGAGGTGTTGATAATGATATCTTCATTGCCTTAAAGGCTTGCTTGGCTAACATCAACTTGCCAAATCCAATCTCAAATGTAACTAACACTCACATCCATTACAGCATATATTTAATGCAAACTTGATTTGCATTCTCATAGTTGTGCTAGTAATGCCACACTTATGTGACTGGCAAGAAATTTGAATAGAAATCCTCTTTCAGATGTAGAAACATGCCTACCAACTTTCGTTTATGTTGCACAACTCCTCCTTGGTCTTGCAATTTTTATCCATTGGGGTATGTTCAATGTTAGCAAATTTCTCCTCTTCAGAAATGCTTTTCCTGCCATTGACAGTCTTCATTTTATACCCTCTCTACTTCAGCCATCATCAGTTTTTTGCTGTCCAAATAACGAAACTCATCTACTACTTTAAGTGTCTCGTTTCCTAATCTGATTCCATTTGCATCACCTGATTTAATTCAACTACATTTTATTGTCATTGTTTCATTTCTGTTGATGTTCATCCTATAGCCGCTTTTCAAGACACTGTCCCTTCTGTTCAACTGCTCTTTCAAGTTCTTTGGTGTCTCTGACAGAATTACAATGTCATTGGCAAACCTCAAATTTTTTATTTCTTCTCTGTGAACTTAAATTCCTACTCCAATTTTTCTTTGATTTCCTTTAGTGTATAATTGATACACAGATTGAATAACATCAGTGATAGGCTACAACCCTGTTTCACTCCCTTCTCAACCACTGCTTCCCTTCGACACCTCTCGGCTCTTGCAGCTGCTGTCTCGTTTCTGTACGAGTTGTAAATAGCCTTTCAGTCCCTGTATTTTATCCCTGCTACCTTCAGAATGTCAAAGAGAGTATTCCAGTCAACATTGTCAAAAACTTTCTCTAAGACTACAAATGTTATAAAGATAGGTTTGTCTTTCCTTAACCTATCTTCTAAGAGAAGTTGTAGGGTTAGTATTGCCTCCTTAATTCATTTCTCTGGAATCCAAACTGATCTTTCCTAATGTCAGCTCTTCCACCAGTTTTTCCATTCTTCTGTTAACAATTTGTTTTAGCGTTTTGCAACCATTATTTACTAAACTGGTAGTTGCATAATATTCACACCTGTCATCATCTGCTTTCTTTGGAATTTGAATTATTATGTTCTTCTTGAACTCTGAGGGTATTTTGCCTGTCTCATACATCTTGCACACTACACACAAAATTTCTGTCATGGGTGGCTCTTCCAAGGCTATCAGTAGTTCAGATGGAATCTTGTCTACTCCCAGAACCCTGTTTTGACTCATGTCTTTCAGTGCTCTGTAAAATTCTTCTTGCCGTATGATGTCATCCTCTTCCATTTCTGTAGTATTGCCTTCAAGTTCATCTCCAATTGTGTAGAAACTCCATATACTCCTCCTAACTTTTAGCTTTCCCTTCGTAGCTTAGGACTGGTTTTCCTTCTGGGCTCTTGATATTCATACATCTGCTTCTCTTTTCCCCAAAGGCCTCATTAATTTTCCTGTGGATGGTATCTGTTTCTCCCTTAGTGAAGTGTGCTTCTAAATCCTTACATATGTCCTCTAGCCATTCCTGCTTAGCCATTTTTCATTTCCTGCCAGTCTCATTTTTTTAGACATTTGTATTCCCTTTCACCTGCTTTGTTTGTTACATCATTATATTTTCTCCTTTTATCAGTTAAATTCAGTATTTCCTTTATTACCCGCGGATTTCTATTAGGCCTTACCTTTTTATCTGTTTGACCCTGTGCTTCCTTCTCTATTTCACCTCTTAAAACTATCTATTTGTCTCCTAATGTATTCCTTTCCCTTTCCTATCAATCATTGCATAATTATATCCCTGAAACTCTCAACAACCTTCAGTTCTTTCAACCTACCCAGGTCCCACCTCCCCAATTTCCTACCTTTTTTTTACATTTCTTTAATATTAATCTACAGTTTGTAACTAATAAATAGTGGTCGGAGTCCACATCTGCCCCTGGAAATGTCGTACAGTTTAAAATCTGTTTCCAAAATACGTGTCTTATCATTACGTAATCAATCTGAAACCTTCCAGTGGCTCCAGGTCTCTTTCACATATACAACCTTCTTTCATGGTTCTTAAACCATGTGTTAGCTATGATTAAATCAAGCCCTCTGCAAAATTCTATCTGGCAGCTTCTTCTTTGATTCTTTTCTCCCAGTCCATGCTTCACTTCCTTTTTGTACTATCAAATTCCAGTCCCCCATCACAATCAATTTTGTTTTCCATTGACTATCTGAATAATTTGTTTTGTCTCATCATACATTTCTTCAATCTACTCATCATCTGCACAGCTAGTTGACATATAAACTTGTGCTGCTGTGGTGGGCATTGGTTTGTGTCTACCTTAGCTGCAATAATGTGTTCACTATGCTGTTCGTAGTAGCTTACCCACATTCCTATCTTCTTATTTATTATTAAACCTACTCCTGTAGTACCCCTATTTGCTATTGTTTTTGTAACTCTGTATTCACCTGATCGGATGTCCTGTTCCTCTTGCCACCAGTCTTCAAGAATTCCCACTATATCTTCCTTCAACCTATCAATTTCCCTTTTTAAATTTTGTAACCTAGCTGCATGATTAAAGGATCCATCTTTCTATGCTCTGATCTGTAGAATACCAGTTTTGTTTTTCTTGATGACGATGTCATCTGAGTAGTTCTCACCTGGAAATCTGAATGGGGGACTATTTTACCTCTGGAATGTTTTAGCCAAGAGGATGCCATTATAATTTAACCTTACATTAAAGCTACATGCTCTCTGGAAAAATTATGGCTGCAATTTTCCCTTGCTTTCAGCCATTTGTAGCACCAGCACAGTAATACCATTTTGGTTGATGTTACAAGGCCAAATCGATCAATCATCCAGACTGTTGCCCCTGCAACTACTGAAAAGGCTTCTGCCCCTATTCAGGAACCACAGATTTGTAGGTCTCACAACACACACTTCTTTGTTGTGACTGCACCTGCAGTACAGCTATCAGCATTGCTGAGGCATGCAAGCCACCCCACTGAGGTCCATGGTTCATGGAGGCTTGAGTGATTACATATTGATCATAAGATAAATAAAAACACAAATACTTTACGATTAAAAGAGACCACTTGCCAAAAAGCAGAAGCACTGAGATGTCAATAGTCACAAACAGAAGGAAGAAAACTTCCCAGCCTTTGGATCTTACCCTTTGATGAGCTAGTGTAACATAAAACATGCACATGCATGTGCATACACGTGTGCACACACACAGACACATGGCTGTGCACCTATATGGTGCCAGCAACACAGACAGTGCCAATGCCCTTTTTGTGGCAGGTGGACTGATTGTGGTGGGGGTACTGCTGGGTGGTGTGGGTTGAGGGAGAGGAAGGCTGGAGGCAGAGAGAGAGGGACTAGGGCAGATGGCTAGCAGCACTGAGGGAGGCAGCCAGTTTGCTGAATAAGAATGTGGGAAGGAGAGGTGTCAGGTGTATAAGATGGCATGATTGTAGCAGCCAGTCGGAAGCAGCAGAGGCAGAAGGCAACTTGGGGATGTGAATCGCAAGGAGGTGACAGGATGGAGGTAATGGAAGCTGTTGCTTGAAGGATGTGGTGACAGTGGATTAACTGAGATTAAGGGCAGAACAATTATGGGAGTGTACAATGTGTTATAAGGGTAAAACCCATCTGCATAGTTCAGAGAAGCTATTGGTGGAGGGAAGGATCTGGATGGCTAGAGATGTGAAGTAGTCATTGGAATTGAGCATATTGTGCCCAGCTGCATGCTGTACCACACTGGGTGGTCAAGTTTTTTCTTGACAACATTTTGGCAGTGGCCATTCATACTGGTTGCTAGTCATTTCAACATAAAATGCTGTGCATTGTTAGCAGCAGAGTTGGTATATGACGTGGCTTCTTTAACAGGTGGCCCAGCCTCTGATGGTGTAGGGATATGATTCCTGTGGCAAGGGATTGGAAGTGGGAGTGGCATAGGAATGGACTATGATGTTGTGTAGGTTGGATGAGCGATGGAATGCCATTTTAGCAGGGGTGGGAGGGCTCTTGGGTAGGATGTCCCTCATTTTAGGGCATGACGAAAGATAATCAAAACCCTGGTGAAGGATATAATTCAGTTTTTCCAGTTCAGAGTAATAATGTGAGATGAGGCAGGACATTTGTTTGTAGCTGATTCTTAGCAGTGGTGGGAAGATTTGGGGTGTGTGAGGATACGGCATGTGAAATTTGTTTGTGGACTAGGTTTGAGGGGATTTGTGAGCCTTCAGCATACTGAGCAAATAAGTTCCCGTCACTGCAGATATATTGTCCACAGGTGGCTATTCTGTAAATCATTGATGTGGACAGAGGTGTGGATGGAGCCATCATAGGGATTAAGGCTAACGTCCAGGAAGGTGGTATATTGGGTAGAGGAGAACCAAGTGAAGATCAATGAACCTGAACCAGACTACGGGTTGGGAGCTTTGGGAGGCTAGGAAGGATTTCTCTTGATGAGCCATGACTTGGTTGGTACAGGAGAATGCCTTGCAGGTGCTAATGGCAGTGCCACAGATTTGTTTCTATACCTTCTCTTCCCAGGAGAAGTAATTGTGAGCAGGATAAATTTAGTAAGGTGTTTGAGGAATGTGGCAGTTGATTTGGAGTCTGAAGGATGTTTGGAGAGGTAGTCTTATAGAGGTAAAACTATATGCATGAGGGATGTTTGTGTACAGGGAGGAGGCATCAACAGTGATGAGTATGGATCCTGTGGGTAAATGGGTGAGGATGTTCGGTGAAGGAAGTGGCTCATAGTTTTGATGTGTGAGGCAAGATTACAGGCAGCTTCTTGGAGGTATTGGTCGACAAGAGCAAAAAGTCTTTCAGTGGGAGCACAATAGCCAGCTACAATTGGGGTCCACAAACAGATTTTCCATGTCACATCCTCACACATGCCAAATCTTCTCACCAGTTCGAAGAATCACCTTAATAGGAGTTAACCCCCTCTTTTCCCATTATTACACTGGGCTGGAACAACTGAACCATATCCTTCACCAGCATTTTGATTCTCTCTCATCATGCCCTTAAATGAAGGACATCCTACCCAAGAGCCTTCCCACCCCTCCTAAAATGTCACTCATCCAACCTACACAACATCTAGTCCATCCCCATGCTACTCCCACTCCCAACCCCTTGCCACAGGAATCATATCCCTGTGGCAGGCCAAGGTGCAGGATGTGCCCAATACACCCACCTCTTATCCCAGTTCTATCACAGGCCTGTCTTACCCCATCAGAGGCTGGGCCACTCGTGAAAGCAGCTATGTCATATACCAACTCTGCTTTAAACATTGCTCAGCCTTTTATATTGGTATGACTACCATCTAGGATGAATGGCCACTGCTGAACCATTGTCAAGCTCAACGCTGAACACCTAGTGTGGCACAGCATGCAGCCAAGCCTAACATGCTCAATTTCAATGGCTGCTTCACAGCCCTAGCCATCTGGATCCTTCCCTTCACCACAAGATTTTCTGAGCTATGCAGATGGGGCTTATAAAACACCTCATATGCTCCCATAATTGTACTGGCTTCAGTCTCAATTAACTCACTGCCCCTGCTTCCTTCACCCAACAGCTTCCATTATATCCATTCTGTCATCCCCTCCCAACTCATGTCTCCAAGTTGCCTTCAGCATTTGCTGTTTCCTACCAGCTGCTGCAATGTTGCTGTCACATATACCTGCAACTGCTACCTACCACATTCCTAGGCAGCAAATTGGCCATCTCCCTCAGAGCCACTAGCCCCTTACCTCCAGTCACTCTCCCTGCCTCCAGCCTCCCCTCCTTCCACCCACTACACTCAACACTACCTCCACCTCGACCAATCGACATGCCGCAAAAAGAGCATTGGCACCGTCATTGTAGCTGGTTCATTATTGCCTATTTGTCTACTAATTTTCATAGTGTAAGATCACAGTTTGAAAATACATGGATTGCTGAATGTAAAATTATATTTACTGAAAAACTGCATCCAATGACAGCTAAATTCTATAAACATTCACTGCACTACAGAAACATCAAGTAGGCTATGCGAGGTACTGTAACATGTGATGTTACCAATGAAATTTAAAGGCCATCTGTTTTAGTTTTTATTAGTGTTTGATTACCAGAAATAGATTTTTATTTTCATGAGTAGATCATAGATTAGTAAATGTAAACTAAGACACTTATAAAAAGGATAATGGAAACCAAATCTAAAACACTTTTTCTCTGAATTCACAGTTTACACAAATTTTACCACAATTCTGTTTTCTGGGTTGCAACAGAGCTTGCACACAAAAGAAATTATTTTTGTCATCAGCTTTTACGGGATGTTCATTGTCATGTAGCAAATATTGTCACTCATGAAACCCTGTAGTGGTGATTAATTAGGCAATCTGGGAGGCCAAGTCTGCCTGCATCCAAACACTTTGTGGCATATATTGAAATGAACATCTTCCACTGAAGATGGAAGTTCAAGTTTACTCTTGCATGGGTCATATAGATGGTAACTCAGGATCCCACTTATCTTGGTAAATATTCTTCACTTACTGAGCTCTAATAGTGAGAGCTGTGGCTGACTTAAATTTGTAACAATGTCAAATGGCCTTTCTTGGTACTAAGATGAATGCAAATGCACTATAATGTGTAGACTGCATCAGAATGATGTTCCAACTATGCAAAGCAGTTATTTTTGAACTGAGGAAATCTTTCACCTGCTGTTGGTAGAAAATAATTGCTCTCTTACTATGGTGATGTGTATTCTGGAACTGCAGTACCTATGGTCAGTTTAATGTCACTCCTGACACTATAAAATGTGAAGTACCATCAATACCAATGGGGGGTGTGAAAACACTCATGTCTACATCAAGTCCAGAACGGGAGGGGGGGGGGGGGGGATGTTTAATGAGGGTGATAACTGTTGGTAACATGAGCTCTATCTATATCATAGTATGAAGTCAAGACATGTTCATCACCACATGCACACAATTCAAACAGAGTTCTGTAGAGAAGTCCAGATTCAAGTAAGTGAACAGCAGCAGAAATAAGACTTAATCATTACAATCTTATGGCCATTGCATTTTGGCTTGTTTCTTTTACTAGCTAGTGGCTCCAGCTATGATACATATATACTGTAAACTCTTTGGGTGTTCTCACCAATGATAGAACTGGAATTTGTGCAAATAAAACCTTCATCGCCTGGTGGCAAGTACATTTCAGTATTGCTGATATCCCCACAAAGATATTGACAGTGACATTTGGCATGCTATAGGTTTCAGTGGTGCTGATTTGCTTGGTCTGGGGCTCAGGGCGATGGTAGGCAGTGGCTGGCACCTTGGAATTTGTGCCTGTGGCATCTGCAAGTCTGGTGCTTCCATTGTTAGTGAAAGTGGTGTTTTTGTTTTTTTTGTTTTTTTTTCTTTTTCTTTTTTCCCCGAACTTGAAGCAATACGTGATGATAGGTAATGCTTTCAATCTTCTGCAACATGAACTTGAAATGATTAGTCTTCAAAGTTCTCGTCTTATTAATGATAATTACCTCTTCTCTCACATAGTATGGCAATGCTAATGATAATGTAATGTTGTCTTCTTGAGAATTATTCCTACGCATCCGAAGATTTGCTGCAGTGGTTCATGAAGTGCATAGAGGGGAACAAGTGTACTTGAAGCTTGTAGAAATAAAATACTTTTCTTTCACAAGCTATCCACTTTTTAGTTTCTGGAAACATAGAGAAGGAAAGTATATCTGTACACCACGGCAGATGATAACAGAATAGCTATGTTACAAGCATTAAAGGAAGAAAAGTGTTGTAAGAAATCTGAAGGTGCATCATCTTTAATTTTTCCGTCGCTGTCTTAGATGGCATTAATGTGGCATAATATGAGTTACTATGTCCGTGGCCCATTCAACTGGTGCTGTATGGATTAAAACATTGTGATACCTCCACCTGCGGCCACTTTCGTCAACTTGCAGTGCCAGCAACCAAGTAGGAGTAGGGAGCCAAACACTCTGAGGCATGTGCCTGAGGAGAGGATAATGCAGACATTCTGCAAGCATGCAGCAGGAAGCCAAGCAGATGCCCTCATCTTTCTCAAGAAGAGACACATTTCAAAGAGCCTGGTGGACAATGAGAAGTGTTCCAAGAACTGATGGACACCTGCATCCATTAGGACAGAATCTCAAGAATGTTTGCATGAAAGCATTTGAGTTCTTCTGACCTAGCAGCAGTCGTTTTACCTGCCTGAGAAAACAGTTTTAATCTGCCAGGAAGTTTCATATCAGCGCACACTCCACTGTAGAGTGGAAATTTCATTCTGGAAACATCCCCCAGGCTGTGGCTAAACCATGTCTCCGCAATATCCTTTCTTCCAGGAGTGCTAGTTCTGCAAGGTTTGCAGGAGAGCTTCTGTGAAGTTTGGAAGGTAGGAGACGAGGTACTGGCAGAGTTAAACCTGTGAGGACGGGGCATGAGTTGTGCTTGGGTAGCTCAGTTGGTAGAGCACTTGCCCGCGAAAGGCAAAGGTCCTGAGTTCGAGTCTCGGTCCGGCACACAGTTTTAATCTGCCAGGAAGTTTCATATCAGCGCACACTCCACTGTTGAGTGGAAATTTCATTCTAGTAAGGACATTCCTTAAAAATTGCAGATGTCAGCAGACTCTGAGACGAAGCCCAAACATGAGTCTGTCCTGGCCTTATGCAGAGATAGCGGTTACAAAGATGTCTTGAGTAGCTGCTCTCACAACAGCTTTGCCATGGAGAAAAACATTGTAAGAATCTGAAATCATTAGAAAGATGCCAATACCCAAGGCACACACCAGCCCATCGCAGATAGGAACCCCCCCTGCGGGTTCGGGGGTTAGAATAGGCCCGCGGTATTCCTGCCTGTCGTAAGAGGTGACTAAAAGGAGTCTCAAATGTTTCGGCCTTATGTGATGGTCCCCTCTCGGGTTTGACCTCCATCTTTCTAAATTATTCCGAAGAGCGAGCCAATTGGGGAAGGGCGCCTTACATGGTGCATTGTATCCGTCATGCGTTGAGACCTTTAGCCGGCTTTTTTGTCGTTGCAATGGTGTCCCGCTCGTTTTCCATCTCTTCGGCGAGGATACGTCCCTGGGTGTGATTACCACGCTGCACTCTGCAGTGTTGCTTTTAACTGCGACGACGACCTTGGACAGTTTTGCACCTAAGATCCAGCACGGTAGCCAGTCCGTTGTGGTGGGGCCGCCATGTACCCTGTTGGTTGTAGCCCCCTGACAACACAGGGATCGCTCTACTGATGCATGCGCCATTAATTCCCCACGTATGCCAAGGAGTAGATGCCCATCTCCCTGGGGCATCAGGCCTCCCGACAATGGCCATCCTGCCAGGTGACTATTGCTGCGGCTGGGTGGCGCCCGTGGGGAGGGCCCTTGGTCGGAGTAGGTGGCATCAGGGCGGATGACCCGCAATGAAGCGTGGTACATCATCTCTCACTGGTGGGCCTCCACCAGCAGTCTCTAAGTGATCGAGGTCTAACCTCAACAGCAAGAAATACGAACCACGATCATTTCCCTCCCTGGCCACTCCATGGGAGGAACGTATGGCAAAAGAAGGCAGTGGAGAATATTCACTCCGGTTCCTTGTGTGTACGTGAGTTGATGGGGAATCGTTTATGTCAACCAAGCCCCAGTTTTTTGTGGAGCATTTAGAGGACAAGTTCGGGGAGGTGGAGGGCTTGTCCAAAATGCGCTCCGGTTCAGTACTCATCAAAACAGCATCCTCTGCCCAGTCATGGAGGTTGCTCAATTGTGACAAGTTGGGGGATGTTTCCGTTAGCATCTCGCCGCATAAGAGTCTCAACATGGTCCAGGGTATTATATTCCACAGGGATCTTCTTCTGCAGTCCGACGATGAACTACGTGCCAACCTAGAACGACGAGGTGTTCACTTCGTCCGGTGCATCCATCGGGGTCCGAGGGATAATCAGGTAGCCACCGGTGCCTTCATCTTGGCCTTGGAAGGTGATGTTTTACCCGAAAAGGTCAAGGTGATGGTTTACCGTTGTGATGTGAAGCCATATATCCCTCCTCCGATGCGGTGTTTTAAATGCTGTAAGTTCGGGCACATGTCATCTCGCTGCATTTCCGGCATCACATGTCGAGATTGTGGACGTCCTTCGCATCCCAATACTCCATGTGCTCCGCCTCCTATCTGTGTTAACTGTGGAGAACACCATTCCCCTGCTCACTGGACTGTCGGGTCTTCCAGAAGGAAAGGAAGATAATGGAATATAAGACCCTGGACCGCCTGACCTACACCAAGGCAAGGCGGAAATATAAGTGGCTGCATCCTGTGCCCATGACGTCTACCTATGCCGCTGCTGCAACACCTGTGCTCGCCCCATCAGTTTCGCGACTTCCAGCCGGATCGATGAGTGGTACAACTCCTCCTGCCCCCTTGCCAGTGGGGGGCTCTACCCACCGGGTTGCTCCTGCGCCACCTACCTCAGGAGCAACGCCATCCCCCCCATCAGGGACGTCCGTCCCTGCTTCTAAGCCGGAGAAGTGTCCGACTTCTTCGGCTTCTCACGCTCGCAAGGGTTCCCTTGGGTCCCTCCCTTCCCAGGTTTCCACCAGTGGGATGGCTAACGACCGACAGTGGCGTAAGTGCCCACAATCAGCTGGTTGAAGGGCTTCACGATCCTCCTCAGTCCCGGAGACTGAATCGGTGAAGCCCTCCCAGCCAGTTAAACCCAAGGAGCAATGTGAGAAATCCAAGAAGAACAGCTCTAAGCCCAAGGCACTCGTGGTGGCAGCCACCCCACCGCAAACTTCCAGCTGTGCGTCTGAGGACGAGGTGGAGATTCTGGCGTCCGCTGAGGACCTCGATCTCGCCGGTCCCTCACACGCCATGGATAGCACTACCACGGGTGCTCAATCGGAGGCAGCAGGTGACCCAGCGGCGTAATCTGCCTTCCCAGTCCCGTCATGCCTTTCACAGACATGGAAAATACCATCCTCCAGTGGAACTGCAGCGGTTTCTTCCACCATCCCGCTGAGCACCAGCAGCTTATCAGCCTTCACCCTTTCTTCTGCATTGCCCTTCAGGAAACTTGGTTCCCAGTGATGCGAACCCCCGCCCTCCGAGGCTATCGGGGTTATTATAAGAACCGAGCAGCTTATGAAAGGGTGTCTGGTGGCGTCTGCATCTATGTCCTTAACTCTCTTCACAGCGAGTCTGTCCCTCTACATACAGCTTTAGATGCTGTTGCTGTTAGGGTGTGGACGCCACAGGCTATTACCGTCTGCAGTCTTTACCTTCCACCGGATGGTGATGTCGGGCAGCATGAGCTGGCTGCACTGCTAGCCCAATTGCCGTCACCTTTCTTCTTACTGGGCGACTTCAACGCCCATAACCCTCTGTGGGGTGGGTCAGTGGCAACAGGTCGAGGCGCCACCATTGAGCATTTATTGGAACAGCTCGATCTTTCACTCTTAAATGATGGTTCCTTTACACACTTCAGCGTGGCGCACGGCACGTACTCCACCCTCGACCTTTCGATCTGTAGCCCTCACCTCTTACCGTCTGTCCAATGGAGTGTGCATGACGACCTGTGTGGCAGTGACCACTTTCCGATCCTTCTGTCACTGCCACAATGTCACTCTTCTGGGCGCCCCGGCAGATGGGCTATGAATAAGGCTGACTGGGATTTGTTTTCCTCCACTGCCGCTATTGAGTCTCTCTCTAGTGATGACATTGATGCGGTGGTTCAATCGGTCACCACCGGCATCGTTACTGCCGCCGAATCTGCCATTCCCCATTCTTCTGGGTCCCCTTGGCGGAGGGCTGTGCCTTGGTGGTCGCCTGAGATCGCTGAAGCGATTAAAGATCGCCGGCGGGCGCTCCAGCATCACAAGCGACATCCCTCCATAGACCACCTTATCGCCTTCAAACGGCTGCGTGCACGGGCCTGCCTCCTTATCCGCCAAGGCAAGAAGGCGTGCTGGGAGCGGTATGTGTCCACCATTGGCCTCCATGTCACTCCATCGCAGGTCTGGGCCAAGATTCAACGCGTCTACAGCTATCGGACCCCTGCCAGCGTCCCTGCGCTCTCACTGAATGGATCAGTTTGTCTGACTCCGACGTCATTGCAAACGGCTTAGCAGAGCATTTTGCTATGAGTTCTGCTTCTGCGAATTACCCCCAGGCCTTCCGCTCCATTAAAGAGCGGATGGAGCGTCGGAGCCTTTCTTTTCGCACAAACACTTCTGAATCCTACAATGCTCCATTCAGTGAGTGGGAATTTCACAGTGCCCTTGCCGCTTGCCCTGATACCGCTCCCAGGCCCGATTGCATCCACTGTCAGATGCTGAAACACCAGTGGACTGCAAGCACCGCCTCCTCGACCTTTACAACCGTCTCTGGGTCGAGGGTGAGTTTCCGTCGCAATGGCGGGAGAGCATTGTCATGCCCGTTTTGAAACCGGGCAAGAGCCCTTTGGAGGTGGACAGCTTCTCGAACGGATGGTGAGCCAGCGCTTGAATTGGGTACTGGAGTCTCGGGGCCTTCTGGCTCCATCTCAGGGTGGGTTCCGTAAAGGCCGCTCCGCCGCCGACAATCTGGTGAGCCTGGAGTCGGCCATCCGTACTGCCTTTGCCCGCTGTCAGCACCTGGTCGCTGTCTTTTTCGACATGCAGAAGGCGTACGATACGACATGGCGTCATCACATCCTTCCTACGCTTCATGGATGGGGTCTTTGGGGGCCTCTGCCGATTTTTATCCGCAATTTCCTGTCGTATCGTACCTTCCGCGTGCAAGTCGCAGCCTCATATAGTTCCTCCCACGTCCAGGAGAACGGCGTGCCACAGGGTTCTGTTTTAAGTGTCTGCCTGTTTTTAATAGCCATTAACGGGCTTGCTGCGGCGGTGGGAAATTCTGTCTCCGCTTCCCTGTATGCTGATGACTTCTGCCTTTACTACAGCTCTACTGGCATTGCAGCTGTTGAACGTCAGCTACAGGGCACTATCCGCAAAGCGCAGTCTTGGGCTGTAGCTCATGGGTTCCAGTTTTCGGCAGCCAAGACCTGCGTTATGCATTTCTGCCGGCGACGTATTGTCCACCTGGAGCCGCAGCTTTCTCTTAACGGCGAACTTCTATCAGTGGTGGAATCACACAGGTTTTTGGGGGTGGTTTTCGATGCCTGGTTGACTTGGCTGCCTCATATCCGGCAGCTCAAACAGGCGTGTTGGCGGCATCTCAATGCTCTGCGATGTTTGAGCCACACCCGCTGGGGCGCCGACCGATCTACCCTGTTCCGGCTCTACTAGGCGTTAATCCAGTCTCGTCTGGATTATGGGAGCCTGGCTTATGGCTCAGCTTCCCCATCTGCATTGCGGGTGCTGGACCCAATCCTCCATAGCGGGATATGCCTTGCCACTGGTGCTTTCCGCACCAGCCCTGTGGACAGCATACTAGTGGAGGCAGGCGTCCCTCCACTGCAGTTACGACGCCAACAATTACTGGCTGCTTATGCTGCCCATGTTTTTAGCTTGCCTGGGCATCCAAATTACCGTGTCCTGTTCCCGCAGTCAGTCATCCATCTGCCAGACCGTTGGCCCCGGTCGGGTTGTCCGATCGCCGTACGCATCAAGGAGCTTCTCTCCGGGCTTGGGTTTTTCCCTGTTCCACCTCCTTTCCGGGCACCTCTGCGTACACCCCCGTGGTGTGTTCCTCGCCCTTGCCTACAGTTCGACTTGGCACAGGGCTCGAAGGACTCAGTCCCTCCAGAGGCCTTCTGCTGCCGCTTTTATTCCATCCTGGCCACGTATCAGGGCTCTGGAATTGTTTACACTGATGGTTCGATGGTTGCTGGTCATGTCGGGTATGCGCTAACTCTAGGGGACCATTCCGAACAACGTTCCTTGCCGGATGGCTGCAGCGTTTACACTGCTGAGCTGGTCGCCATCTTTCGTGCCCTAGAGTATATCCGCTCCTGCTCAGGTGAGCCCTTCGTTATCTGTAGCGATTCCCTGAGCAGTTTCCGAGCTCTCGACCAGTGTTTTCCTTGTTCTCGTCTGGTGATGGCTGTCCATGAGTCTCTGCATACTCTTGCGCGTTGCGGCCGCTCTGTGGTCTTTATGTGGACCCCCGGTCATGTCGGTATCCCGGGCAATGAACGTGTTGACCGCCTGGCCAAACAGGCCACCAGTGAACCCACCCTGGACATTGGCCTCCCGGAGACTGATTTGCGGGCAGTCTTCCGCCGCGCAGTTCTCATGCTTTGGGACACTGAATGGCGCAATCTGCCCACGCCAAACAAACTCCGTTCTCTCAAGGCGACGACGCATATGTGGCAGTCATCCATGCGAGCCACTCGCAGAGATTCAGTTGTTCTTTGTCAGCTCCGCATTGGCCACACCCGACTGTCTCACAGTTATTTATTGCATCGTGAGGACCTGCCTCTCTGTCGCTGTGGGGCGGTTTTGATGGTGGTGCACATTTTATTAACTTGTCCGCTTTTAACTGTGCTCAGGCAGACATTTGCGCTGCCTGATACGCAGATGAGTTGAGCTGAGAGGTGGATGAGGATCGAAAATGGGGGTCAGTGAAACGGCACGGAAATGAGAGGACATGATGTCTCTTCCATTCATCTCCAACATCTGCCTTCTGAAACCCTGTTACCACAGCTTTGGCCATGCAACCAATAATGGGCAGACAGTGCAGAGATTATACCTGGGCCTCACTGCAAAGCTGTACTTGCTGATGAGGGCATCTGACTTACGCTGCACTGCTCCAAGGTGATGCGCTATACTGACTCATCACCTGGCACCGAATGCAGTACACAACAAATAGTAACAACTAATGATGACACAATTTGTCACCCACTCCTTCCCCTTAATAACTGAGTTGTGTCCGTGGCCAGTCAAATTGGACCTGAGATTTGTAATTTTGTTTCGGTTCATGTAAACAGCCTGAAAATAAATATATTTCTTTCATGTTTTGCACTCTTTTACATTCGTACTTGAATGCCTTAATTTCGTGCCCTGTGCATTTGATTTCATTTAATTGTTGGCATCAATCAATTGTTGGCTCCTAATGTGGGGCAATCTCATTAGTCATCTACTCGTTATTTCATGTGTGACAGCAGGGAAGAATTTTCAGTTCACCACATTTTGGCACCAAATGTGGGGCAGTCTCACTGGTAATTTTCGTGTTATGTAATAGCACCGAGAAGAATTTCTGGAATTCACAACATTTTACTTTTGATTCTTGTCTGCTCTCAGACATGAAATGGTGAGTAGATGACTAGATTGCCCCATGCTGGGAACCAATAATTAAGTGATATCAACATCTTTGTTTGTCTATGCAGGCAAACTTTATAGGTAGCTACACAGTGCACCCCTACTGTGAACTGAGGTTTTCCACTATCTCTGGACGACAATATACAGTAGTGGTGCAATGTCACATCTTCAATTTTCTATCTTTAAACATTTTAAATTGTGATTTTTGGCCTTTGTAGGTACAAAACACATTTATTGGTGGCCAAATCTTTAATTTGTTCTTTGACCAGGATGTGTCAGCATTATAATATGTGCATTTATCTTTACAAATAATTTACAACAAGGGCAGTTGAAAGTCAAAGTTTTTGCTCCCCTTGTTGGAGTATAACTTTTGACTGCTACCTTCATGGTTAAGCACTAGCATGTCAAATGGTGTACACTGCATGCACACTTTGTGAATTCATTGGCACTGTAGCTACACACAGGCTGACCAAGTTTGTGATACCATGTCGCTTTTTATCATGAAGTTTTCTGGGGAAGTGTTCATCACATTGGTTCGAAGTGGCGTACTGTAGTGTGTGCGTACTTGGACTCATCATTTATGGCCCAGCACTGTGGTTCCACATTATAATTCACATATTTCAGTGATCAAACCCAATTCTTTGTTCAACACTATGTCAACACTTGATCAAGGTCAAGGTAAGTTTATAATGTTTTCTACTTTATTCAGAACCTTCCCTTTTGTAAGAGATGTCTGTTGTCTGATGATGCGGGTCTTGTTTTTTTTGCTTTGACACACAGATACACTAGTTTGCTGCATTTGTTAAGAATTTGTATAATTACAGTCCTTTTTTGAGATGCAGTCTTTTAACACCAAATAAGTAGTGAGTAAATGTAGCACAGAAATGATTCTATAAATGTAAATCCTTAGATACCTAGTTAAAGACAATAATGATGCATTGTAAAATTCATTTGCATGTATTCTGTTGTAAGACTAGGACTATGTTGAAAGACAGTCCTGGTCTTACAATGGAATACATTGTGTGTGTGTGTGTGTGTGTGTGTGTGTGTGTGTGTGTGTCAGTCAGTTACATTTCTTGCCATATGAACACCACTCAGAATTATTATTACTGTATATATTCTTTTATAGCCCCTTCATCCTATGGCCATTTTCAGCATCACATTACAATTTTATAACCTTAACAACCTTTTGCTCAAGGTTGATACCTTTCATTTTTAATGTTTATTGTAAGCAGTTGATATTTTTAAGTTTCATATTCACATAGTTTTGTTTTACATAATACGTTAGCCAACCCAATTTAAGTTCCCTCTTTCATTAACAGGACAACATGTGTATGTAAGTTTCACCTGATGTGCATAAACCTCCATTCATACATCCTACTTGTTGTGAATATCTGTCTTCGCAGATGATGAAGAGAAGAAAACTTCATGGAATGTAAAATCCAATAACGCAATATAGCTACACTTAGCTACACCTCTTGCAGGTCTACTAGAAAGTGTCTACTGGTCTACAAGAATGCTTATATGAAAAAGAAGCAGGATTCATTTTACTCTGTTACTACAGTCCTTCATTTACCCATAAGAGAATGACTGAGTACATTCTTCATGAACATTTACTTGTTTCCGTGTTAACTCATCTATTTAGTGTTTCCTACCTACTGGTGAATTCTGACACTACAATAACGTCATTCATATCAACTGTTTGAAAATATGTACAATGATTGTCCTTTAGTGTTTGTGACTTACATCTTTTTCACTCCACGATACCAATCTTGTGTATTATGATGTGTATAAGTATGTTCGCTATGAAGATTGTGTCAGTGAATAGCTGTAAGACAACGTTTGAGCAGCTCATGATCATGCTCAAATGTACTATGAACGTACTGTAGCCTTTTCATATGCACACATTCGCACTATGGCATTGCTTTGGTACCTAACACCACACCATTGTGTTCCTTATCCATCCCGGTACATGTCCAGTAAGATGTAGCTGGAAGGAAAATTAATACTAAGTTAAACCAAGTCCTTAGTTGCTTGATGGCTACTGATGCATCACTTTTTCAATGTACACATATTTATTTTCCATCTGTACACAGCTATATTCATCAATCTTCTCACCAGAAAATAAAAGTCGTAGATGGGTGCAATCTCATTATCTTTCATGGCTTATTCAAAACTTTCCATCTATTCCTTCCTTCATTATACATAGATATTGTTCTATAGTGTTTAGTGTAACTTATATGTAGTCACTTGTAAATGTATGTATACTGTACGTAGTAATATAGTGTGTAGATATTTTTTCATATATAGTTTTTATTTTTTCCTGCTGTAAATATTCCTGAGATTAAGTCTTCTCTCCCTTTAGTTTTAGCTTTGTAGTGTAGGCTCTGAATTTCTATATTATTTAGCTGACATTGTAAAGTTTCTAAAATACCGCTTGGTTTTCGTTCATTTGCTAAGCTGCTTCAGTCTGCCAGCTATGCAGTGGACTGGACTACACTGTGCTGTGTGCATGCACAGCAGCTGTTGACCTGTAAGCTAGCCCCACTGCCTATGTGTAGCATCTCCCTCTCTTCACATCATCACTTGTTTTGTGTCTCAGGCATATTACTACAGTGTGTTTAGAGAGTGCACAGATTATTAAAATAAATCTCATACTTGGTGATGGAAGTATTTTCAGAGCTTTATATGGCTCTTGGACATTTAATCCAAATGTTAAATAACTAAAACTTATGTTCTGTTCAATTAACCCTTGAGCGGGCGCACCGTTTTTCATAACACGAGCGGGCGCACAGCGCACTTTGTACACATGAAAAGAATAGGTTTGCTTATGTTACCAAGGTAAGTCAAGTATGATCAAAATCATAGTTTAATCTTAGTTTATTTAAACAAGGAAAAAATAAACTGACATAATGAGCTAAACTACTGTTTTATTAAACAATAATGAAATAAATTTTCACTATAACTCTCTTTTGTCAAGGACAGGTGTTAAAGAGACAGCAGTGACGCATTCGAACCATTAAGCAGTGCAGGTGCATCAGATCTTGGTCATCTACTTATTCGATTACTAATTATCTCATAGACAACTGCCTCAATGTGGGATTATGTTGCTAGTTCGTAACTGGGGTCATTTTTTTGAACTAATCATAAATTTTTGCTTGTCTAGCTCACTTTGTATTTTATATTACTGCTGTTCACTTGGACGTATGACAACGCAATTTATCACTGTGTTACATGAAGCAATACTGAACGAATAGTTATAGGTTTGAAGTTGTGAAACAAAAATGGAACTGCACAAAATCATTTTATTTTTGGCTGGTGCACTTTATATTGAGGCGCACCCACTCGAGAGTTAAAAAACGTGAAATAAGTACATGAAAATCTTTCCTTAATACAAAGCATAAAATTGTGGTATACAGGTTCAAATAAACTGTGTCATCTTGTGTGTATATATACGCTACTACTTGGTTTTTTAACCTATGCTAACTTTGCCTAGTGCATAAATTCCTACAAATCCTTATGTGGGGGTAGAGTATTTTGTCCTTTCCACTGTTTATGTAGGCTAACCTATAAGCTCCTGGATGTGGGATTTTAGATCTACATCTACATCTACATCTGTACTCTCCAAACCATTGTGAGGTGCATGGCAGAGGATACATCCCATTTCTAGTTATTGGGGTATCCATTCACGTATGGAGTGCAGGAAGAATGATTGTTGGATGCCTCTGTGCATTATTCTAATCTTATCCTCATGATCCCTATGTAAGCGATATGTAGGGTGTTGTAGTGTATTCCTAATCATTTAAAGCCTGTTCTTGGAACTTTGTTAATAGACTTTCTTAGGATAGTTTACATCTGCCTTCAAGAGTCTGCCAGTGTAGTTCCTTCAGTATCTCTGTGATACTCTCCCACAGATTAAATAAACCTGTGACCATTCATGCTGCCCTTCTCTGTATATGTTTGATATCCCCTGTTAGTCCTATATGGTATGGGTCCCACACACTTGAGCAATATTCTTGTTCTTGTTCTTTATTTGTCTGTGGATCATTTCTTACAATGATATTGGACACGTCATGTTTACATAAAGCTTACATATACACATTGAAAATACTGATATATATCAATTAATGTGTGATTGCATTTATAATCTGACTGACATATATAGCAAATATGCATAACAGTCACTTTTAATGACTTTTTTGTGAAAATACTTTTACATGTTACATAATTTTCACAAAAAAGTCATTAAAAGTACATTATAAAAGGCACCAGTGACAATAAAGTTCATTTTTCTGTAATTCCTTGGTCTTCACTCAGCACTGCCAAGAAAAACAGAGAAAAAATAGTGCTTTTTGGAAATCAAGAAACACTGCACCTACCTGGTTGGTTTGATCCAAAACTTTAATATGCTATGTGAGAAAAGTGTGAATTGGGCTTCACATGGTCAATGTTATTGAAATCTGTGCTTCTTGCCATTGAGGGGATTACTCTGTTCAAGATACCTTATTACGTTTGAGCTCAGAATATGTTCTTAGACTCTACAACAAATTGATGTCAAGGATATCGGACAGTAATTTTGTGGATCACTTCTATTATCCCCCTTTGTAGGTAGTTGTAATGTGTGCCTTTTTTCATATAGCAAATGACCCTGTATACAGAAGTTGCCATTTGTGGTTTAACTTCTCATATTTTGTGTATTTTGGGTGTGTTCTTATGAGCAACATGTTCTTCATGGAACTGAACAGTGCATCCTAATCTCTTATCATACAATTTCTTTCTTTGTTCTGCATTTTCCTCAAGATTGACCAACATCTGGCATATTTTATCCTCAAGTGGCATTTCTTTTCTAGGAATTTTAGGCAGTGAATTTTCCCAGTCATCTATGTGTCTTATTCCAATCAGTAATTTATCTGGTCTAAAGCCACTAGAGATATGTGGAAAGTTGTTGATGATCTGTTACAATGGCATAACTTACTCAATACATGTTGCATTTTTTTTTAGGAGGTATAGGTGCAAATAAATCTATTGAGTTCCTAAAATATTCTATCAGGCTTGCATCCGGATGGAATTGGGATAATAGTATGTGTTTAATTCTGTTAGTGTTAATGAAAATTTTCCATTGGTTACCTAAAAAACAGTATGCATTACCAGTTAATAATATTTATAACATTCCTACCCTTGAGAGACAGTCTTCTGTGACTCTTCTAATGATGTTACTTGCAGTCAGTGACCCCAGTTTGACATATTTTAAAAGAAACATTATACAGAGCAACAATATATTTTACAACTCCTTTTCCTTGTGGATAGGGCCCATCTGCATCCAAAGATACTATTTCTAAAGGTCTTGTTGGCACTATTGGGTGCAGCTCAGTTAGTTGGGACTTGTTTGAATGTTTTGTCTTTTGGCATGTAATACACTTTTGTATCACATGAAGGACCTTCCATCTCAAATTAGTATAGAAACAGTAGGTATTTATTTTGCTAGTGCACTTTGAAATGCCATAATGACCCCAAACATTGTGAGTACACACCATAAGATTGTCCACATAGTCTTCTGGCAAACAAATACACCACTGGCTTTGATCTGGGTGGTTGTGGTGAACCAAGACCTCTTTGTAAACCATAAAAAAAATCATGAAATTATCATCACCATTTTGTAATAGTTTCAATCTTAACCTTTCACTATCTCAGTTCTGCTTGTTGCACATCTTAATGTAATATGGCTGTTATGTCTTATCTCGCATTAACAAAATCCTGATTTCTGAATTATGTTCCATAAATTCAAGAAATTTGTCAAGTCCCATAGGTAGCCTTGACAAGGCATCTGCAATTACATTTTGGTTGCCTTTAATATACAGAGTGAGCACTAAGTCTTGCCCTGATTATAAAAATTTATATCAGAATAATTGTTTGACATAATAAGTTACATTTGATGCTGTTACATAGGTTAGTGTTACTAGTTTTTTTTAAGACCACTTACGTTAGTAAACCTGAACGTGTGCTCCTTCGGTAACTCGGAGAATGTCGAGGCGGTATTCCAGTTCCCACCAGGTGTTTCGTAACATGTATTCTGTCACAGTACCCACAGCAGCTTGTATCCTAGCCTTCAGATCATCGACATCAGCAACTGGTGTGGTGAAGACTCTGTCCTTGATATAGCCCCAGAAAAATAAGTCAAGGGGCATAATGTCTGGAGAGTGGGGTGGCCAGGGTGTTGGACTGTTCCTTCCAATCCACCAATCCGGACATTACTCCCCTCTCCAGGCATTATGCCCCTTGACCTTTTTTCTGGTGCTATATCAAGGACAGTGCTATATCAAGGACAGAGTCTTTGTCACACCAGTTGCTGACATCGATGAAGTGAAGGCTAGAATAAAAGCTGCTGTGGGTACTGTGACAAACACATGTTATGAAACACCTGGCGGGAACTGGAATACTGCCTCGACATTCTCCGAGCTACCAAGAGAGCACACGTTGAGATTTACTAACATAAGTGGTTTTAAAGAAAACAAGTAACACTAACCTATGTAATGGCATCAAATGTAAATTATTATGTCAAATGGTTATTCTGTAATAAATTGTTATAATCAGGTCAAGACTTTGTGCTCACCTTGTATATGATCTCGAAGTCAGACTCTTGCAAATACAAGCACTATCTGGCTCTTCTCAATGTAAAGTTTGCAAGTTAAAAGAAAGGACAAGGATGGTCACAATAAAATTTATTGTGTCTACCCTAAAGGTAGTATTCAAACTTTTTAAACCCCCATATTACCATGAGGGCCTGAAGTTCTGTTACAGAATATGACTGTTCGGACTCAGATAATGTTTGACTAGCAAAACAAATCTCCTGGGGGGGGGGGGGGGGGGGTTAGTTCCCCAGACCCATGAGTGATCTGGAACGCACAAGCACTTAGCCCTTACAATGACGTATTGGTATGTAAATAAAAATCTTGAGCCATATCAGGGTGGTGTAAAATATTATCATTCAGTAGGGCATCCTTTATGCTGTCAAAATCAGCCTGACACTGGTTAACCTGTGTCCGTGGGTGGTTCATTCTTAGAAGATTTAACAAGGTATCACTATTCAGAAGTTGTTTGGGTACGAATTTTCTAAGAAATGATATTAGTCCTAAATATGCCTTTAGCTGCTGCTTATTCTGAGGTGCAGAAGGTGTCTGATTGCATCAAGTTTCTGTGGGTCTGGGTGTATAGCATTTAGAAATATTATATGGCCAAGGAATTTAACCTTCTCTTTGCCAAAAATGGATTTCATTAGATTGGCTGTGTCTCTGAACTCTGGAAACCTGTGTAGGACTTTGTTAAGAGTCTTAAACGTTTTGCCCAGTTGGCGGTGGCTATTAGTAGATTGTCAACATAAACAGTGACCCTGCTAAGTAATTCAGGTTCCAAGACTCGATCCAGGGTAAAAATAAATATGACCACCCTTACGTTCAGGCTGAATGGTAAGATGCAGAATTCATAACTTCTGCCCCCACACATAGAGGCTTTGTATTTTTGGATATCCTCATGTAATGTGTTCTGCCAGTACGAGGTTCTCAGATTTGTTATTGTGAGTTATTTGACATTATGGATTTTTAATAATTGTTCCTGTAGTTTATCAGGGTGCATCCTAACTGGTATGACAACTTTATTTATCCCTCAGGTGTCAAACACGAGGCAGACACTACCATCTGGCTTAGAAACAGCCAGGATAGGTCTACAGTATGGGGAGAAAGAAGGCTGTACAATTTCATAATCTACTATTCTATTAATTTCCTTTCTCATTGCCCCCTTCTTCACCCATGGAATGCTTATCTGACTATCAGTTTTGAAGCTCCTCTTTCTGTTCATCAGTTAAACACACAGATTCACTTACCTCATTTTGTATGACATTAGGATCTATGTCCTCTTCTGGTAGCTCTTCAATCCCTTGTATGCATAAAAACATGACAGCTGGATAAAATAATTGTATGTTGATGTTTGAGGTGTGTTCTTGGTTATTTTCATTTGTGTCTGTTTTAAACAAATCTCCTGAGAATTGTTGGTCGTTTATTGCAAAATGGCATTTTTCTTTTCCTATATCAATTTGTGCCTGATGTTTTCTAAAAGTGTCCATACCAGTAAGGCAATTTACTATCAATTTCTCAACCACCAGAAAAATGCACTGTAAAGAAAAACTATCAATTTTAACAGGGATTAATGCTTGCAGTTTGTCCCCCTTAGACTTGCTTCCTAATGTTGTCTGTATTTTGCAGTTCTGAAATGGAAGTGTTGGTATGCAGCCTCACTTTTGCAATTCATCAAATGATACCTGAGATATCACTTTAGTCGTGGTGCTAGTATCTTCTACCATAGGTACAGTTAAGTCAAATATTTGGGCCTTAACAATTGCTTGCACTCACCATCTCCTTCACGGTAAATGGTATCTTCTGGTGCAATTCATCTCTGATATATCTGCTCTGAATGTATACAGGGTGTCCCAGCTATCTTGTCCACCCAAAATATCTCTGGAACAATAACAGCTATTGGAAAACGACTTTCACCGGTATCAATATAGGGCTGAAGCCCATGAATGTACATATTTGGAAACATTCTAAAACGAAAGCATATGTGTTTTTTAACACAAACTTATGTTTTTTTAAATGGACCTCCTATATTTTTTCTTCAGCAATCCATAGCATGACAAAGCACATACACAATGGCGTTGATTGCATCACAATATTCCCATTACATTCCGAGATATTGAGACTCGAAGTTGACGCTTGAAACACCCGACATGCGCTGCTAGCGCACGTCCTGAGGCTCAGGTGTGAACCCCATGCTGCCTGTAATCGCGATGTGATTGACATGTGTAATCACACCTCCATACTTATCAAGAGGTCTGAAACGAATAATACAGTCTGCTGCCGTCAACTCTCATAAGCACATAATGGTTTCCCTCTTGCATGTTTTACGTATTTATGTACACAATATGAACCAGTACCGATTGGTGCACACCCGTCAGGTTGTCTTATTTATCCTGCACACCCAAAATAAGGTTTATCTAATGTGTTATATGACCCATTGTGCCTGTCGCACAGGGCCTGGCTCTACCTAGTCAAGTGTCCAACGTAGTTCTCACTACTGCCACAGTTACCACTTCGCCTTGTTTATGATTTGATTTGCGACCCATGCAAACTCCTGTACCCCACCACCCTCCGAGCATCCCATTTGTTGTTGCTTTGGCATGCAGTACACTGCTTGCCAGTGTAGTCGTGCATCAGAGTAACCTAGTGATGGCACGGAGGTAGTACACATTGTGAATAAATGTTGTGTTGTGGAACTTATACTGTACAGTATAATGAACACACATAAAGATATGGTAGAAATGCTGCTGATCTATGGAGAATGTACGTTGACGGGAAATACGTTATGAGATTGCTTGTTTGTTGATAGTACTGTTAGCGAACATTATGATTATTAAGTTAATGTGTCTGTTTTCTACCTTACTCTACATACCTGTGCTGTACCCTGTTGTAGGTGGATGAAATGCTGTTCAGGCAGAACGACTGTACAGAAGACGATTCCCTGACAAGCCATCGCCTTTGTGCCGGATGTTTGGTCGTCTCACATCTCGTCTACGTGAAATGGGAAGCTTAAATCCAAGACCTCGACATCGTCCTAGAGCATGCACAGATGAACGTGCTGAAGTTGCTGTGCTCGCTACCGTAGCTGTGAATCCTCAAATCAGCACACGTCAAATTGAATGTGAAGTTGGTGTGTCGAGATCAAGTGCACAGCGTATTCTTAAACGTCATAAATTTCGTCCTTACCATGTTCATTTACAACAGGATCTTCATGGAAATGACTTCCGCAATAGGGTAACATTTTGTCGGTGGGCTCAGCAAAAACTTCTGACTAATCCAAATTTTTTTGCAGATGTTCTCTTTATGGACGAGGCATCATTCTCCAACAAAGGAATTGTCAATATGAGGAATATGCATTATTGGTCCGCAGACAATCCAAAATGGCTCCGTCAGGTAGAGCATCAACATCCGTGGAAAGTTAATGTTTGGTGTGGGATTATTGGAGATACCATTATTGGACCTTTCTTTATAAATGGCATCCAAAATGGCAGACAATACTCCAGATTTATACGACACAATCTTCCTGTTCTCTTGGACACCGTACCTCTGCACTGGAAAATGGTCATGTGGTATCAGCATGACGGATGCCTTCAAAAAACGCCTTATGAGCACGACGGCTTCTGAACCGTAAGTTCCCTGGTAGGTGGATTGGACGAGGTGGCCCAGTTAGGTGGCCTGCCCGATCTCCAGATCTTACACCGCTGGATTATTTTCTTTGGGGAGCAGTGAAGGATGCTGTTTACCAACATGAACCAACAACACCAGAGGACATGAAGCAATGCATTATTGATGCTTGTACAGCCATCAAAGAGGAAACAGTAGCACGAAGTAGGGCATCCTTCATCCGCAGAGTGACCCTATGTATGCAAGCCAATGGGCATCACTTTGAGCATGAGATGTGAACGCTATGTTTAGTATGTAGTGCTGGTATCACAGTGGAAGTTTCTACAAAGGGCCATTTTACCCAGTGATGTTAAGAAACATTTGTTTGCAACAATTTGTCATATAACACATTAGATAAACATAACATTGATAATTATGTGATAATAAAACTAATTAGTTAAACATGTTTACATTCATCTTCTATGTCCTACCTGAACTTCCCAAATCAAAACATTTTTACCTAAACAATGGTAAAACTTTTAGTCCACTTGCTCATTTCACTAAAACCATCAACATGAATTTTACTATTACGAGTGAATGATTAACTGTCACTTGCGCTAGATCTACAGTAAAGTAAAGTTTTAACGTTGAACAGCATTACCTTTTTAGTAACGGATTAACGATAAGTGAAGTTAACTTTGGGACTAACGTTGCGGTACACAGATATGTTACAGAACCGCATAACCCCTAGCCTATGGGATAAATACCTGCTGGAATGTACGATGTTAATGCAGGATGGCAGCAGACCGTATTATTCGTTTCGGACCTCTTGATAAGTATGGAAGTGTGATTACGCATGTCAATCACATCGCGATTATGGGCAGCATGGGGTTCACGCCTGAGCCTCAGGACGTGAGCTAGCAGTGCATGTCGCGTGTTTCAAGCATCAACTTCGCGTCTTAATATCTCGGGATGTAATGGGAATGTTGCGATGCAATCAACGCCATTGTGTATGTGTTTTGTCATGCTATGGATTGCTGAAGAAAAAAATACAGGAGGTCCATTTAAAAAAACATAAGTTTGTGTTAAAAACACTTTCGTTTTAGAATGTTTCCAAATATGTACATTCACGGGCCCCAGCCCTACATTGATACCGGTGAAAGTCGTTTTCCAATAGCTGTTATTGTTCCAGAGATATTTTGGGTGGACAATAGCTGGGACACCCTGTATGATGAAACAGTTTTTAATTAGCTTCATGCCTCCATCCTCTCCATTGGTCATCGAATGGAGGTCCATCAGTACCTGTTTAAGTTTTCCTGGCTAACTGGAGTACTGATCTCCTTATTTGAGGTGATATCAACTAAGTGTACATTGTGGGCTTGTCTCCTTCAGTTGGTGTCTTGTGCAGCTCCTGATCTGAAATATTGATGGCCTAGCCCACTGTTAAAATGTAATTGTGGTTATGTTGGCTATAACCAGTTTTTGATGGATTGTTTAATTGTCTGCTTGCGTTTTGTCCTTGCCAACTGCTGCACTGGTTATTGCCACCAGTCAGCACTGCATTGTCCACATGTTAGCTGTACCCTCTCTGATCAGTACAGCCCGATCAGTTAAAATTTTGTGCTTGATTGGTCTTGTGGCTGTGTTTATATTTTTGGCCATTCCCATTGCCAAAATGGTTCCCACTACCATTACTTTGAGATGTGTATTGTTGACAACTGTGTTGTATATAGTTACCATTACCACCTTGCTGTTTGCTAAATCCTGGGGGCTCAATCTGTGTGCTGACATTTTGTTTGCACTGGCGCTTCCTCATAAATAAGATCAATAGAATCGAGTAATTATAAAAAATACTCTTTCATATTCTGGAACTGAAATTAATTTTTCACAGATGTGGGCAGGCAGTTGACTTTTCAAAATCCTTAACACTTCCATATGGGAGGCTAGATTCATCTGGTATTGAATTTTATTCAAATACTTCTCAAAATATTTTCTTAGCCCCTGATTTTGCTACTGAATGGTGACGGATTAAAAACTCCATGGCACAATGTCTCCTGTACTATGGCAGACCAAAATTTGTCCAAAACTGTTCTCTCAAACTGTTCATAAGTGTAACATCTTTCTGCCATGCCCATGGCTCATAGCAAGACATTGCCTTCCATGTATCCTACAACAAAATGGATCTTTTATGTGTCCTTCCAGTTTCTAGGCAACACATTATGAAAGGCTCTTATGAATACCATCAGATTCATTCTTTTACCTTCTGATGCAAAAATAGGGAACTGTCTTTACTTTAATAAACCTTCATCTGCTAATCAGGTGGAAAGACATGCAGGAATGTCTGTTGCCGGTGTGGCTTTGTTGTGGTACATGGGATTATATTCTGAGCACGGATATGCAACAGGTACAGTAGTCAGCAGTACCTGCTGCACCTTGTAACTTCTGTCTACTTCACATGATGGGCTTGTAACAAATTGCAGATAGGTTCTAGGATTATTTATCCAGTCTAACGGCACTTGACTGCTTGGCATCAGATTTTTTTCTATTACTTTTGCAACATTGATTAGTCTGCTCCACAACTTTTCCTCTGCTGCTTTAATGCCCGAATCTGTCCTAGCTAATAGTTCATTCTCTTTTGCCTTCATCACTTCCTCAACTACTTCCACATAAGTTCTATGTTCCTGAACTACTTTTGCACCAGGGTAGTAACTTTGTCTAACATACCTGCTCCAGCCCTATCCTTTAATTCTGTTACATCCATGTCAGTTCTTTCAGCTCTTTTTGCACAAACTGACTGTTTAAATTTAAATTATCTAGTTTCAAGGATAATTCATGTACCTCTTCTGGCAAACCGTGACATACTGATTGCAACTTGTTTACAGCGCCTGTTGGGATGTCCACATTCTTACTTATTTGTGATTGTGCGTGTTGCATTTTTGTTTGTAAATGACTTACACCTTTTATCTTGCCTGCCAATTGTCTTTGTGGCTCATCTACAGAGTACATTCTTTGATTCAAGTTATTTATATTGTGAGATAAGTCAGTAAATAACATTGCTTTTAATTCCTTTCTGCTGTTTACAAGTTTACTCGTTAATTCATTGGGCAGGTCAGTACGTAAATTTTGACTGAAGTCATTGAACTGCTGTGTTAAATTAACTTTAATACCATAATTTTTAAGTGTGTTAAAATGTTACATATGTTTTTCAGCAAATTTTCTACATTGTTTGCTTTTGTTTCTTTGTAAAATCATTTTTTAAATCATTGATTTGTTGAGCTCGAGTACTGAATTTCACATCAAAGTATCTCTTGCATTAATTGCATCATGGTTTGGGGTACCTTGTGGGCCCACCATATTTCATTCAGTTATATTCCCATTAGGTGTCTGTGTCACAAGGTAAGTATAATTTCATGAATCCATACTATTGCACCTTTCATTTTCAGCATGAGAGAAAATGCTTCCCACGAAAACTGAAAAGCCATTGCATCTATCATAATCATGGTAGCATCACAGATTACAACATTACTGTCATCTGTCTCCATAGCATTTAAAGGGTATAGTTGATTGTCACAGTGACCATTTTCAACTTCCCTGTTATTTGTTGTTATGTCCATGTCAGTGACCTCTTGTCACTTCATATTTGCTAATGGAATACCAACAAAGGACATATCTGTTGCACTTGTTTTTGCTACTTTCAATAAAATAAATAAACAACTGAAAATTGTGGAATAAAACATCTTTTTCATAATTATGATGATACTACTTCACAGCCTGATCTGTAGTGCATCACTGGCATATACTACAACTCATTATTAGCATTCATACACTCCTCAACATCAAAATAGTGTCTTAACATAAATAAGTACCTCTTTGAAAAGACTGCGTCAAACTGGGATTAAGTTGGAAAAGGTGCTATGGCTACTCTTGGAAGAGGCGCTACTAAGCGCAGTTACACAAGCAATATGTCATACATTTTATTACCTTCACGTTGCTCTTTTTGGTCTCTTTGGGATTAATTCTTCAGTTAATCCTCTCTGGTTTATTCATACCATTTATCTACACTACTGGCCATTAAAATTGCTACACCAAGAAGAAATGCAGATGATAAACGGGTATTCTTTGGACAAATATATTATACTAGAACTGACATGTGATTACATTTTCATGCAATTTGGGTGCATAGATCTTGAGAAATCAGTACCCAGAACAACCACCTCTGGCCGTAATAACGGCCTTGATACACCTGGGCATTGAGTGAAACAGAGCTTGGATGGTGTGTACAGGTACAGCTGCCCTTGCAGCTTCAACACGATACCACAGTTCATTAAGAGTAGTGACTGGCGTATTGTGACGAGCCAGTTGCTCGGCCACCATTGACCAGACGTTTTCAATTCATGAGAGATCTGGAGGATGAGCTGGCCATGGCAGCAGTCAAACATGTTCTGTATCCAGAAAGGCCCGTACAGGAACTGCAACATGCGATCGTGCATTATCTTTCTGAAATGTAGGGTTTCGCAGGGATTGAATGAAGGGTAGAGCCATGGGTCGTAACACATCTGAAATGTAATGTCCACTGTTCAAAGTGCCATTAATGCGAACAAGAGGTGACTGATACGTGTAACCAATGGCACCCCATACCATCACTTCATGTGGTATGCCAGTGTGTTGTTGTTGTTGTGATCTTCAGTCCTGAGACTGGTTTGATGCAGCTCTCCATGCTACTCTATCCTGTGCAAGCTTCTTCATCTCCCAGTACTTACTGCAACCTACATCCTTCTGAATCTGCTTAGTGTATTCATCTCTTGGTCTCCCTCTACGATTTTTACCCTCCACGCTGCCCTCCAATGCTAAATTTGTAATTCCTTGATGCCTCAAAACATGTCCTACCAACCAATCCCTTCTTCTAGTCAAGTTGTGCCACGAACTTCTCTTCCCCCCAATCCTATTCAATACCTCCTCATTAGTTACGTGATCTACCCACCTTATCTTCAGCATTCTTCTGTAGCACCACATTTCAAAAGCTTCTATTCTCTTCTTGTCCAAACCAGTTATTGTCCATATTTCACTTCCATACATGGCTACACTCCATACAAATACTTTCAGAAACGACTTCTGACACTTAAATCTATACTCGATGTTAACAAATTTCTCTTCTTCAGAAACGATTTCCTTGCCGTTGCCAGTCTACATTTTATATCCTCTGTACTTCGACCATCATCAGTTATTTTACTCCCTAAATAGCAAAACTCCTTTACTACTTTAAGTGTCTCATTTCCTAATCTAATTCCCTCAGCATCACCCGATTTAATTTGACTACATTCCATTATCCTCGTTTTGCTTTTGTTGATGTTCATCTTATATCCTCCTTTCAAGACACTGTCCATTCCATTCAACAGCTCTTCCAAGTCCTTTGCTGTCTCTGACAGAATTACAATGTCATCGGCAAACCTCAAAGTTTTTACTTCTTCTCCATGAATTTTAATACCTACTCCAAATTTTTCTTTTGTTTCCTTTACTGCTTGCTCAATATACAGATTGAATAACATCGGGGAGAGGCTAAAACCCTGTCTCACTCCTTTCCCGACCACTGCTTCCCTTTCATGCCCCTCGACTCTTATAACTGCCATCTGGTTTCTGTACAAATTGTAAATAGCCTTTCGCTCCCTGTATTTTACCCCTGCCACCTTCAGAATTTGAAAGAGAGTATTCCAGTTAACATTGTCAAAAGCTTTCTCTAAGTCTACAAATGCTAGAAACATAGGTTTGCCTTTTCTTAATCTTTCTTCTAAGACAAGTCATAAGGTTAGTATTGCCTCACGTGTTCCAACATTTCTACGGAATCCAAACTGATCTTCCCCGAGGTTCGCTTCTACCAGTTTTTCCATTTGTCTGTAAAGAATTCGCGTTAGTATTTTGCAGCTGTGACTTATTAAACTGATAGTTCGGTAATTTTCACATCTGTCAACACCTGCTTTCTTTGGGATTGCAATTATTATATTCTTCTTGAAGTCTGAGGGTATTTCGCCTGTCTCATACATCTTGCTCACCAGATGGTAGAGTTTTGTCATGACTGGCTCTCCCAAGGCCATCAGTAGTTCTAATGGAATGTTGTCTACTCCCGGGGCCTTGTTTCGACTCAGGTCTTTCAGTGCTCTGTCAATCTCTTCACGCAGTATCTTATCTCCCATTTCGCCTTCATCTACATCCTCTTCCATTTCCATAATATTGTCCTCAAGTACATTGCGCTTGTATAAACCCTCTATATTATCCTTCCACCTTTCTGCCTTCCCTTCTTTGCTTAGAACTGGGTTGCCATCTGAGCTCTTGATATTCATACAAGTGGTTCTCTTCCCTCCAAAGGTCTCTTTAATTTTCCTGTAGGCAGTATCTATCTTACCCCTAGTGAGACAATCCTCTACCTCCTTACATTTGTCCTCTAGCCATCCCTGCTTAGCCATTTTGCACTTCCTGTCGATCTCATTTTTGAGACGTTTGTATTCCTTTTTGCCTGCTTCATTTACTGCATTTTTATATTTTCTCCTTTCATCAATTAAATTCAATATTTCTTCTGTTACCCAAGGTTTTCTATTAGCCCTCGTGTTTTTACCTACTTGATCGTCTGCTGCCTTCACTACTTCATCCCTCAGAGCTACCCATTCTTCTTCTACTGTATTTCTTTCCCCCATTCCTGTCAATTGTTCCCTTATGCTCTCCCTGAAACTCTCTACAACCTCTGGTTCTGCCAGTTTATCCAGGTCCCATCTCCTTAAATTCCCACCTTTTTGCAGTTTCTTCAGTTTCAATCTGCAGTTCATAGCCAATAGATTGTGGTCAGAATCCACATCTGCCCCTGGAAATGTCTTACAATTTAAAACCTGGTTCCTAAATCTCTGTCTTACCATTATATAATCTATCTGATACCTTTTAGTATCTCCAGGGTTCTTCCATGTATACAACCTTCTTTCATGATTCTTAAACCAAGTGTTAGTTATGATTATGTTGTGCTCTGTGCAAAATTCTACCAGGCGGCTTCCTCTTTCATCTCTTAGCCCCAATCCATATTCACCTACTATGTTTCCTTCTCTCCCTTTTCCTACGCTCGAATTCCAGTCACCCATGACTATTAAATTTTCGTCTCCCTTCACAATCTGAATAATTTCTTTTATTTCATCATACATTTCTTCAATTTCTTTGTCATCTGTAGAGCTAGTTGGCATATAAACTTGTACTACTGTAGTAGGTGTGGGCTTCGTATCTATCTTGGCCACAATAATGCGTTCACTATGCTGTTTGTAGTAGCTTACCCGCATTCCTATTTTCCTATTCATTATTAAACCTACTCCTGCATTATCCCTATTTGATTTTGTGTTTATAACCCTGTAGTCACCTGACCAGAAGTCTTGTTCCTCCTGCCACCGAACTTCAACCTATCCATTTCCCTTTTTAAATTTTCTAACCTACCTGCCCGATTATGGGATCTGACATTCCACGTTCTGATCCGTAGAACGCCAGTTTTCTTTCCCCTGATAACGACATCCTGTTGAGTAGTCCCCGCCCGGAGATCCGAATGGGGGACTATTTTACCTCCGGAATATTGTACCCAAGTGGACGCCATCATCATGTAATCATACAGTAGAGCTGCATGCCCTCGGGAAAAATTACGGCTGTAGTTTCCCCTTGCTTGCAGCCGTTCACAGTACCAGCACAGCAAGGCCGTTTTGGTTATTGTTACAAGGCCAGATCAGTCAATCATCCAGACTGTTGCCCTTGCAACTACTGAAAAGGCTGCTGCCCCTCTTCAGGAACCACACGTTTGTCTGACCTCTCAACAGATACCCCTCCGTTGTGGTTGCACCTATGGTACGGCTATCTGTATCGCTGAGGCACGCAAACCTCCCCACCAACGGCAAGGTCCATGGTTCATGGGGGGGATTAAGTTATGCTCTGTGCAAAATTCTACAAGGCAGCTTCCTCTTTCATTTCTTCCCCCAAATTCATATTCACCTACTATGTTTCCTTCTCTCCTTTTTCTTACTGACGAATTCCAGTCACCCATGACTATTAAATTTTCGTCTCCCTTCACTACCTGAATAATTTCTTTTATCTAGTCATACATTTCATCTATTTCTTCATCATCTGCAGAGCTAGTTGGCATATAAACTTGTACTACTGTAGTAGGCATGGGCTTTGTGTCTATCTTGGCCACAATAATGCGTTCACTAAGCTGTTTGTAGTAGCTAACCCGCACTCCTATTTTTTTTATTCATTATTAAACCTGCTCCTGCATTACCCCTATTTGATTTTGTATTTATAACCCTGTAATCACCAGACCAAAAGTCTTGTTCCTCCTGCCACCGAACTTCACTAATTCCCACTATATCTAACTTTAACCTATCCATTTCCCTTTTTAAATTTTCTAACCTACCTGCCCGATTAAGGGATCTGACATTCCACGCTCTGACCTGTAAAACGCCAGTTTTCTTTCTCCTGATAACGACGTCCTCTTGAGTAGTCCCCGCCCGGAGATCCGAATGGGGGACTATTTTACCTCCGGAATATTTTACCCAAGTGGACGCCATCATCATTTAATCATACAGTAAAGCTGCATGTCCTTGGGAAAAAATACGGCTGTAGTTTCCCCTTGCTTTCAGCCGTTCACAGTACCACCACAGCAAGGCCGTTTTGGTTAATGTTACAAGGCCAGATCAGTCAATCATCCAGACTGTTGCCCCTGCAACTACTGAAAAGGCTGCTGCCCCTCTTCAGGAACCACATGTTTGTCTGGCCTCTCAACAGATACCCCTCCATTGTGGTTGCACCTACGGTACGGCCATCTGTATCGCTAAGGCACCCAAGCCTCCCCACCAACGGCAAGGTCCATGGTTCATGGGGGGGTATGCCAGTATGGCGATGACAAATACACGCTTCCAATGTGCATTCACCACGATGTCACCAAATACAGATGTGACCACCATCATGATGCTGTAAACAGAACCTGGATTCATCCGAAAAAATGACGTTTTGCCATTCGTGCACCCAGGTTCGTCATTGAGTACCCCATCGCAGGCACTCCTGTCTGTGATGCAGCGTCAAGGGTAACCGCGGCCATGGTCTCCAAGCTGATAGTCCATGCTGCTGCAAACGTCTTCGAACTGTTCGTGCAGATGGTTGTTGTCTTGCAAACATCCCCATCTGTTGACTCAGGGATCAAGACGTGGCTGCACTATTTGTTACAGCCATGCGGATAAGATGCCTGTCATCTCGACTGCCAGTGATACGAGGCCATTGGGATCCAGCACGGCGTTCCGTATTACCCTCCTGAACCCACCGATTCCATATTCTGCTAACAGTCACTGGATCTAGACCAACGCGAGCAGCAATGTCGCGATACGATAAACCACAATCGTGATAGGCTACAATCCGAACTTTATCAAAGTCGGAAACGTCATGGTGCACATTTCTCCTCCTTATATGAGGCATCACAACAACATTTCACCAGGCAATGTTGGTTAACTGCTGTTTGTGTATGAGAAACTGGTTGGAAACTTTCTTCATGTCAGCACGCTGTAGGTGTTGCCACCGGTGCCAACCTTGTGTGAATGCTCTGAAAAGCTAATCATTTGCATATCACAGCATCTTCTTCCTGTCGGTTAAATTTCACGTCTGTGGCACGTCATCTTTGTGGTGTAGCAATTTTAATGGCCAGTAGTGTCTCTCTCCTCTGTTATGATGGCAACAATATTCCAAACATGGAACGAAAAAAGCCAATGATAACTAATATAATGATAGATTACAAAATATACAATTATATAACATTTAAACAATAACCTGATCCATTCTATCTGTGACACCAAGAAAGGAGCAGTTGCCATTGTATAAAAATACAATTAATTTGACAACAGAGGAAGATATGATGATAGTATCATACTCAGCAGCGCCAATTGATTGGTTAAGGAGCTCATTCTGTTTGAGTTGTGTCATTATGTTTGAGCATAGAATATGTTCTAAGATTTTACAGCAAATAGGAGTCAGAGATATTAGATGACAGTTTTGTGGCTCAGTTTTTGCTGTGCTTCTTGTTGATGGAAGTGACCGGTGGTTTCTTATAACTACTGAGCAAGGTTTTTGTATCAGGGGTGTACAGTAGATTACCATTAAAAGAAGAGGTAAGTCAACTGCAAATTGTATATATAGTATGATAGGGATTGCATCAGACCCTGGAACGTAGTTTAGTTTTAATGATTTCATGTGTTTCTCAACATCATTGATGCTATATTTGTTTCACTCATTTTTTCAGTGATATGAGAATGAAACTGAGGCAATTCTCCTGGGTTTTCCTTCATAAAGGAACATTTGAAAATGGAGTAAATCATTTCTATTTTTGTCTTTGCTGCCCTAGATTTCACATTCTGTCTCATCTGTAAGTGACTGGACACTACCTTTAATAGCACTAACAGCAATTATGTAAGTCCAGAACTTCCTTGGGTTTTGTGAGGAATCTTTTGATAATATTTTGCCACACTAGTCATCAAATGCTTCATGCATTGCCCTTTCAGCAGCCGAACATGTTTCATGTGACATCTGTCTAGAGTCCCATGATTTGTTTTACACCATTATGAGTGCTCTCTCTTTTTTTAGGAGTTTCTTTACTGTGACTGTATGCTATGGAGGGTCCCTCCCATGATGAACTGTTGTAGTTTGTACATATTTTCCAGTGTATGGTTAATTATTTTTTAAAAGTGGAGCCATAGTTCATCTAGATGCTCCTGTCCTAAGCTAAAAGTTTTGAGTTCCTCACCAAGATGTGGGACAACAGCTTCTTTACCTGGTTTACCGAAAATATAAATCTTACTACATGTTTTAGTTGCCTTTGTACCTTAGTAATCAATACTGCCACAGTCACCTCATGGTCACTGGTACCAGTTTCAATGTGAACAGCCTCAAAGAGGTCAGGTCTACTTGTTGCCATTAGATCTAATTTATTTCCATCATCAGTGAAGTTGTGAACCATCAGCTCTAGACTTTTTCAGAGAAGGCTTTTAGTAATGTTTCATAGGATGTCTTGTCACACTGTCCACTGACAGAACTGTAATTATCTTAATTGCTTGTTGGATGATTAAAGTCTCCTCCAGTGATTACAGTATGATTGTGGAACTTACATAATAGCGAACTGAGATTTACTCTTAAGTTACATCAGGAAGTGAGTCTGGTGCTTGATAGAGGGGTCCAATTATGATTTTATGCACGCTCTTGATATTGAGTCTTGCCAGTGTAATATCGTAGCCATCCTACTGCCTCTGTACTGCTTTGGAATTGTAGGAAGTTCAGAAGAATGTCACAGCTTTCTGAGAGGTTATTGTCATTATCTTATTCATCTGGGTGTTTAACATTTGGGGCAGCCAATCTGCCTAAGTATTGAATGCTGGTAAAAAGGAGTTGTGGCCAGATATGTTTACCTTTTGTTAATTTACCTTTTGTTAATTGAGCAGAATTTGTTATATATGAATTGTGATCCTATATCTGACGCTATGATGTGTGATCCCTCTGTAGAAAATATAGTTGGTAGTGTTCGTATCATAACCATAACTATCATGACAACATAGACAATTTATGGAAGATTCCGAAGAGAATCACAATGAGTGGGCCTGTGAAAGTGATGTGTATGTATAACATAATAGATCAGTGGAAAATCGCTGTATTGGAGCTTATTGGTTTTGTGCACTTGGTTTTTAGACCCAGACTACATGATAATATCAGGATCAGTGCCTGGCAACTATACAGGTTGCCTCATCAATGCCTCCATTTCAGTCATCCCTGAGTGTGCCACATATAATAGTTGGGGAATGTAAGATCAGAGTTTGGGTTAGGATCAACACTTAAATTGTACTGAGACCAGTGGAAGCACTCCCTGGCTAAATTGTAGTTTGTGGGGCAATAAATAGTAATTCATGGTGCCAAATCCATGGTTTTGTTTGATTAATGGTAAACCTATAGGGCCAAAACTGTGGTTTTATCATTGTGATAAAACGACTGTGACATATTATTTCGTTTAGATATCAACCCTGATTTTGCCAGTTCCTGTGCTGTTAATGGGAATTTGCACAATGGCTCATGAAAGTTTCCAGCTGATTGACAACAAAGTGTCATTTCAGAATTCTGTGGTGATTGAGCAGTAGGTCAGTAGTGAATCCCATAATGATAACTGCTTAAGAACGTGACCTACCACGCAGTCACTGTGCCATTTTATTGGATAGGTCCCCTGGGGCCAACATGTGACATTAATGGCTTGGGCATGTAATAAGGTGAAGTTTGGTCCCATGTAAAAAGAAAAATACAAAACCGTGTTATGCCAGTGGCTCTTTCCAATGTACCCATAGTTCACCTATGTCATTGATAATATGTTTGAAGTGTATGTGATAGGTTGCTCAAAACCATCAAGGGTCTTAAGTGTTGGTGTCTATGTCAAGTAGTGAGACACTTGTCTCAAGAAATAAATATCTCTCTGGTATAAATGCGGTCAGGCAGGAAGCATACTTTTGTTTGAAGTTCAGTGTGAATTTGTTGTAATAGTTGATTTTATACAAGAATGAGTGGAGCTCTTTCAGATTTTGAGCCTACTTTTTGCAGTTTTTCAAATATTTGTGTAAATTTGTCAGGTTCCATTCCAGATAGTCCCTGTGGTAATTGTTATATCAAGACAATTAGCAGGTTGTGAGACCCCTTGCATCAACAGTTCCAAATACTTTTAGAATATTGCTGATGCAATGACAACTTTTGTATTCACTGAATGGGATATTTAATGCAATGAAACACTTTGAGTCTACACTTACAGGTAAGTGCAGATACTCAACAGCTTGCTCTATTAATATATAGTTCACCCCCCCCCCCCCCCCCCCCCTTCAGGATGCAGAATTGGATAAACATGTGTGTTAGATTGTATATTGATAAGTGACTTACAACTAACACAAATTCATATTGTGACGTTAGACGTTTTAATCACTACAATGGGTGAGATCTACTGGTGTAATGTAACTGGTGTTGGCACAGTTGAATCCTGTTCATGATTGTGTTCAGGTCTAACTGCTTTCTGCATTGAAAATGCCTTGTGCCTGGTATGGAAAAAATGAGTAATAGCATTAGGTGTTGAAGAAATGTGAACTTGAAAGTTTTGTGGCACTCCCAGGTCATTTTTAAATAAATCAGAGTATTCCTTAAACAAGGATTCCAAGCTACTAAACATAATACAGTTAGAAATAAAATTTATTGAATTTTGTATCTGAAAACCAATAATACTGTGAAGACATCTAATGTCAGCTGCTACTGGTTAAAGAGTGGCTCACACTTACACACTTAACGTACAGTTGGCTTAAACGTTATATAGTCATTTAAAGCATTACACTGGTGACTGAGTGTTAACACACATTGTCTTCTTGCCACCAAAAGCAGAGAGGTGATACACCAATATATTTCAGCGTCGATTAAGGATACAGAGTACCCACATTGAATTCAATCTCAATGTGGTTGATGAACAGTGGGATCATCAGTTTAACTGGAATTCTGTTATTGGCCTCTGTAGCTGTGCAGTTATTTGCCATACCAAGGTGAAGTCTTTGGTTGGCTGTTACAGTGGCAACATCGCCATGCCCACTCAATATGTGACTCACATTTTTCATCTAACTTTGTGACTTACAACTACTACAATACTGCTAACTTAATTTTTATCTGTGTTAAGTGTTGGTGGAGGTGCAGTTTTTAATACGCATACTTGAAGAGATACAGTGCTATACTGTTGTTTCAGACACTGTTCAGGAAGAATTACTAACCAAATTCTTAATCATCGTAAGTGTGGGAAGGTCATTGTTGATGTTGATCTTTTGCTACGCCTAAGTCAACTTTGAATTTACATTGTGCAGCTGATGAAATTTCAAAAGACTGAGCTATCATAAGAACCTCACCGTGATTAGGACTGGTTTTTCTTGTAGTGATATGGCAAATGCGCCGGTCAAGAGCAATATCTTGAATTAAAGACTCCGTGTAGGATGTCTTAACTGTGAGAACAGAAAATTATGTTGTCGACCAAAACCCTGCAAGTCAGTGGCCCAGGCTCTGTAAAATTGATTCATTTCTTTCTGATATTGGTTAAATCTCAGACTAGCAGCTACTACCCCTGTATACATCTGAAAATGTGAGGACAGCAACTTGCAAAAGTCATCGAATGACAAACTACTGGTCTCTACAAGCAGCCATAATTTGCTAACCAGCTCATAAATCCGACTACTAAGAGACAACAGCAATGCTGATTGATTCTAGAACTGGAAATATTACAAAACAGCAAAATCTGACTGCAGATAGGTATTCCACATTTTCCTCATCTGATCTAAATGTAGGTATTGTCAATGTTGACATATCAACATGCAGTGCTGTTATCAACTGGACTTCATGCTACTTGTTTGTGTACTTTAGTAGCTCATCTGCTGTTTCTATAGGTTCTCCAGCTGGTACTGTTGATGACAGTGTTGCTGTTATTGCAGCATCAAGTACTGCTGCTGCACCTCTAAAACATTAGATCAGCTGTGCACAGATTGAGTGTCTCTTGGCATATTAGTGCCATTCCTGATGCTGTAAAAGGTGGAGTGCATATGAGACCAGTGGTGAGTGTGGAAATTTTGTGGTCTGTACTAAGTCCACAATCAGAATGGCTAAAGAGCTGCTAGTTGTGTGAGCATTTCTGTACTATAGTATCAACCCAAGAAGCAATACACACAATCCAAATAGAATTCTTCATACAAGTCCAGTTCTAAGCAAGGTTGAGATCAATTTGTGAACATTGAGTGAGTAGGGCTTCATAGTGAGTGGTTGTGGTAGTCGATTATGCATTGTGGATTTTGTAAGTCATTAATACCAGCTTTGCAATTTCAGCATCAAACTTATACATTTGTCACTAATGTTTCTATATTCACCCTTGGTCCAGACTTGCGCATACCAATGAGAGACTGTTACTGTAGTACTGGCTGTAGCCTGAAAGCAGAAATAAGTCAAAGGGATGTAGCCTGTGTTGATGGAAGATGACACTATGAAAATGTCTGAGAACTTTGCCATTCTAGATGTGTTAGAGTGATTAACAAATTATAAGGGAATAGAATGAAATTCAGTGCAATCTCTTACCTTTCCTAAATGTACAGTAGATTGACTAGTCTCTTTAACAATGTAATTTTCCAATCATCTCAGTGCCATGTATGACCTCTGTATTTATCAAGAAATTTAGTTTTACTGAATTGTTCTCTTGCTTCTTGTGTAAGGGAATCCTTGTGAACAAAAAGGTATTTTCAGCTATGAAATAACATGTTTGTGATTTTGTTCACATGTATGAAGAATTTATAGCTACACAACAAAATCAATAGTGTCCTTGAGATGAAACAAATTATTGGGTTCCTCATCAGGTGAAGGAAGAACTAGTTAAAAAAACACTTTACAGAATTCAGACTCTATTTTCATTAAAAATAAATGATATTGTACTAATCTTCTTATTAAACATGTACTTAATGTTTTCCTATCTAAAATACATGTTATTGTTTCATGAATTTCAAATAGGTAGAACCCCAGGTTCAACTGTATTCTCATGTGGAGGAACCATTATTAACAAGAGATACATCTTAACAGCTGCTCACTGTGTTTCTGTTGAAAACCAGAGATTGTAAGTTGTATTATGAAATTACAATTCTTGTCATAATTTTTAAAAATGTGTTCCTGTATTAAATGTCTAAAATATTTGGTGAGCATGCTTTGTTTTATATTCCTGTTACAGGAAAACTGTTCATTTAGGTGAGCTCAATTTGTCTACAAACCCTGACTGTGAAGAGTACTGTGCTGATCCTGTGGTTGAGAGAGAAGTTGAAAGCACTGTTATCCATCCAAAGTATAATAATCCATTCCGTAAAAATGATATAGCCTTGGTCAGAGTCAGTTCAGATATCCCATATACAGGTACATAAAACAAAACAATCATTTTTTGTACTTTACGGTATTAGATGAATAGTGTACTCAGCCTTCCTAAAAAGTTTATTCTTGAAGTAACAAACAAAAATGTATAAAGGCAATTAAGTTCTGCTGTGGTATGCTGCATGAAAGTTAGTTTAAGAAAAAAGGTAATGTGGATAATAGATGGATTAAGACTATTAACAGCCAGTATGGAGCACAAAAATTAGATATTGGTCTTAAACTCGTGTTCTGATTAGGCCGATGAACATTTACCCAGGTGCAGTTCATAATTCAGTGCTGTGAGGTAGAGCCACCTCAAATGATATGATAAAATATATCTTTCAGTTACATATAGAGTATTTAAATTATCGGGAAGCATTTTGAATATTTTCCACTTGGATTTAAGTTGCAGTCAATGTTTTTAGAACTGTTGATATTGAGTGATGTTTTTCAAATAAGCAGTATACTTCAGGCTGTACCTTGCAATGCCAGTTAGCTCAATGTAACAAAGATTTGGGATGCCACTTCTGTGAAATGAATGTTGAACTTGCCTAATGGAGGTTGAGCATGCCTGCGGACCTTGATACACTGGTATGGGATGCACGAATGAGTCCAAGTGCCGCAGTTGTGCTTCACACCAGGCCAGATGAAGAGTTCAGTAACCAGCCTCATCATGGCCCGCATTCGAGGGTGGGTCAAGTTGTGCAAAGCATTAAAGACCCCACGCCAAAGAGCAGAGGGTACTAAGAGGCAAGGAGTGCCTATGGAGATGTCTCAAAGGACTGGGGTTGTCGACTAATGCAGGACATGAAGTTGGACAGCGAGCGATGACTCATTGTCCGAAACTAATTGCTGTGTATTATTGTCTTCAGTCTGAACTCGGGTGAGCTCATCCAAGTTCAGCGGTGCAGTTAGCACACAGATGTATGATAGGTAGTCTGCCACAACATCCTCCGCACTTCAAATATAGCAGGCATCGGAAGAATGCTGACTGATACAATCCTTATGGCGGATATGTCTCTGCAGAAGGTTCTTAACTGGGTTATGAATAGCGTCCATGAGAGGCTTGTGATCCAAGTAGATCATGTAAGGTCACCTCTTGAGGTCAGTACAGAAGTGTTTAATTGCCTCGTACACCGCCAGAAGCTCATGGTCGAAAGCCGATCACTTACACTGGCTCATAGTCAGTTTCTTGGAAAAGAAGTGAAGCAGTTGGATGGAGTCAGCAGTGTACTGTTGAAAAACAGCACTCACAGATGAGTCACTGGCCTCAGGGTCAGGGTGGGCAAGTGTGATGGATTTGGTGAGGGCAGTTTTAAGATTACGTAATGCATTGAGCATGTGTTTGGTCCAGTCCAACTTCCATTTCCCTGTGGTATTTTTGCCAGAGAAGGCATCAGTGAGGGCCAATTGGACAGAGGCAGCCTGAGGGATATGGTGGCGATAGAAGTTTGCCATACCCAGAAAATGGTGGAGTTGAGCATAATCTTCAGGAAGAGGGAGATCAAATATGGTTTTGACATGAGAATTCGTCAGTCAGAGGCCGTCGGCAGAGACAGTATGGCCTAGGAATGTAACTGATGTGTAACAGAGTTGAGATTTATCATGGTTGATCATCAGGCCATTGGCAGTGAGGGCCAAATGGACTGCATCAAGGTCAACTTGATGCTCCTCAGGAGAGGAGGAAAAGATCAGTATGTCACCTAAGTAAGCGTAAGCAAATGGCAGAGGTAGTAAAATGGAATCAGTGAACTGCTGTCATGTCAGTGCAGCATTTTTCAAACTGTAAGGCATGTAACAGTATGCAAATAGACCGAAGGGTGTGATGATGGCCATCTTCGGAATATCCGATGGATGTATAGGGATTTGATGGTATGCCTTGAACAATCTAAAACAGAGAACAACTTAGAACCATGTAGTATTTGCATGAAATCCTGGATATGAGGAATGGGATAGTTATCAATAATTGTGTGAGCATTAAGGGACCTGTAGTTCCCTCACGTGTGTAAGGAGCCGGCCTTTTTAGGAACAAGGTGGATAGGTGAAGACCAGTTGCTATTGGAGGGGCAGAGCACGCCTGAAGCCAACAAATCCTGAACAATTTCTTTTATGTGCAGAAGTTTGGAAGCATTAAGGCACCTAGTCTTATAACGTACAGGCGGACTGTCTGTGGTGCAAATCCTATGACAAGTGCCATTACCGATAGCTGATACCTGCAAAGGGAGACCAGTGAGAGGGAGCATGAGGAGGACCATATGCAACGGCAATTCACTGACCTTGCCGAGTTGGGGCAGTGTGGCCGGGGCGTCGGCTGTAGTCAATGAAGGAAGGCATGGCACAGAAGCCAAGCGATGCAAGGAATCCCAAGTAGCGCAAACAGGTGCATCTTGGAGATTCATCTGCGGCAATGTGGAAACAGGAGCAGTCAATGGAATGCTCGACACAGGAGCAATGTGGTGAGAAGACGTAGTAGATGAATGTGTTGGTTCAACTTGCTGCAGTTCTGCATATAGGTGATGTATTGTGCACCATGCGTGTGATAATTCAGCTGAGGCAGAGGCAATGCGGGTGTGTAACGCATCGTTCTGGGTGTGGAAATCGTTGATTTGTGTGCGCACTTCTAACAAATCAGAGAGCCGTGTAGTAATATGCTCAAGCAGAGATGCACATGTGGAAAGCATAAAAAAAGGAGGCAGAGAACGGTGTTGTGCTGAACTTGTTCAAGCCCGAAACAATAGGATGAGATGAGGCGTTGCGCTGCTGGAGCGAGTGGTGCAGCATTGGACGGTATGCACCATGAAGGAGTGTGGCGGGACGTGATGCCTAAATGTGCCCTCCGTAATCATTTGGGTAGGCACAAGGTGCATGACAGTTGCATGCGGCATCCCTGTAAGTAACTTGGTACCAGCATAGTGAGGAAGCTTGGAGGCAAGGTGGTGTGGAGTGAGAGGGGGCCGCAGCTGGCTGCGCCATTGCTGGTGGCCGCTCGTGCTGTTGCTTGGCATGGTGGACTTTGTGGAGAGGGACCCATGGAACATGACTGCTGATGGGGCTCTGATGAACCTACGATAGGCCCACCAAGCCAGTAGTGGATAATCCATTTGTTTTCAAAACCCAAATGAGACTCGGACCAAAACTGGTTCTGGAAGTAACAAAGCCTTTGACTAGACCTGTCACATACAATGACCAACATGGCTCCAATGAAAGATGGATTTATCTGAAGAAAAATATAAGAATTGGGACTATTAATGTTGTGTCCTTAGAAAAGGATGCAAGAATTCAGGAAATCACACGGATAATGACAGAGAGGAAGTTACTGATAATGGGACTACATGAAGTAAGAAACGATTGGCAGGAAGTTGCTGGAAAAAAAGATATAAAATGTGATGGACAGAGAGAGGTAAAAGAAGAAATGCTGTCAGACTATAATAAAAAAATGGTGAACAAAGTACTTCACCTGGGAACTGTGTGCAACAGAATAATTGAAGTTAAGATAATGATATAAATAAATATTCTTGATGTAATCCAGGTGTATGCTCCTCAAATAGGATGAGCAGCAGATGACAAGAAAGAGTTTATCAATCAACTGGAGGAGTCTGTGACATATAACAAGATGGTGATTATAGGAGACTTTAATTCTAGAGAAGATAACAGAAATGATGGAGAGGTCTTACTATACATATCTGACAAGTAAATGGTTTATTGGTAATGGATGGTATAAGCAAAGGGACAGTCATAAGTTTACCATATACAGCTGAAATTTGCAATGTAAATCTGTAACAGACTAAACAATAATAACTGAATTAATCAGAAGATGCCTGACAGAAGTGAAAGTGTACCAAGCATTAACCTCAACAGCAAGCACTGACTGTTGGTAGGAACATTGAAGAAATTTGAAATTCAGAAGGGGGGGGGGGGAGGGGGAGGGGTTAAGACAAGTAATAGCAAATGCTGAAAACTGAATAAGCTTCCCAAAGATGAGAGGAAGGATGTAGAAGAAGAATGAAGGATATGCAAACAGGCCTCAGCCAAGAAGGCAGAAGAAACATGTGGAAGGACATTGACAAGTCAGACACAAAGAATCTCAATATTGGAATGAGACAATTGCAGAAGCAGACAAGGAAAAAAGTATTGAATGGAGAGCATAGTTGAAAACTAGAACAAAACACAACAGAAATGCATGGAAAACACTAAGCAGAGCAGCAAGAAAACTGATAGCATTGCCTACAAAGATGTATTGGAAAAAATTCGCAAAAAAAACCAGAAGAGAATTATAAGGATGAGAAGGTGGTGTTATACTGTGTATTAGGTAATGGAAGAAAGCATAAAGATCATCAACAAAGAAGGAAACCTGTGTGAGAGGAAGAGGAACAAGTTTTGAAAAGTATGATAAGAATACTTCTAAAATCTATATGAAGTACGCAATGAAACAGATATACATACTGAATTTGAGGGAGACAAAAGAATAACACCTTTACAGAAGAAAAGATTTATAAATGAGCCAATGAAATAGAAAGAGAAGATCAAACAATGGGAAATCCAGGATGGAACACATTGTCCTTGGTGTGTGAGAGATGCGTTTGCTTGTGTGTGTGTGTGTGTGTGTGTGTGTGTGTGTGTGTGTGTGTGCTGTTTTTGACAAAGGCTTTACTGACCTAAAGCTTTATTTGTGACAGTCTTTTTGTTGTACCTATCTGCGACTCAGCATCTCCGCTATATGGTGAGTAGAAACTTTACTATTCGTAACATAATATTATGAAAAGGATTGTTGCTATTCACTATATAGTAGAAATCCTGCATCTCAGATAGGCACAACCAAAGGCTGTCAGAAAGTGAGCTTTTGCCCAAGAAGGCCTTTGTCAGAAATAGACAACATTCACACACACCCTCACACACGACCACAGTCTCTGGCGAGACTGCGAGGAGCAGTGCATGACGGAGAAGCAATTAGGTGGTGCGGGGAAGGAGGAGGCTGGGATGGGGAGGGAGAGGGATAGCAGGGTAGGGGCAGCAGACTGTAAAGTGCTGCTTGTGGTAGTAAGCAGGATGAAGTGGAGAGGGGTAGGGCAGCTAGCTACAGTAGGGAGGTTAGATGCTGGAAAGGGGACTGAGGGGGCTAGCAGAAAAGAAGAGAAGTAAAAAGTCTGGGTGCATTGGTGGAATAGAGGATTGTGTAGTGCTGGAATTGGAATAGGGAAGGTTCTAGATGGGTAAGGACAGTGACTAACGAAGGTTGAGGCCAGGTGGGTTGCGGCAAAAGGATATATTGCAGAGAGAGTTCCCACTTGCATAATTCAGAAGAGCTGGTGATAGTGGGAAGGATCCAGATGAAATGAAGAACATAGTGTTGGTCAGCGTGCTCAGTAACAGGGTGGTCGAGTTGTTTCTTGGCCACAGTTTGTCAGTGGCCATTCATGAAGACAGAAAGCTTGTTGGCTGTCATGTCCATATAGAATGCAGCACAGTGGTTGCAGCTTAGCTTGTAGATCACATGACTGTTCTCACAGGTAGCCCTGCCTTTGATAGAATAGATGATGGTTGTGACCGAGCTGGATTAGGTGGTGGTGGGAAGATGTACAGAACAGGTCTTGCATCTGGCTCTATTACAGGAATGTGAGCCATGAGGCAAGCGACTGGGAGCAGCCTGTGACATCTGGCACCTTCCCACAACCCACCTAGCAACCAACCTCCTGATAGCACCTAGCTGCCTTACCCTCTCTTTGCCTCATCCCTGTACATTCCCACAAGCAGCACCTTACCGTCCTCTGCCCCTACCCTGCTGTCACTTCCCATCCCCGTCCCAGCCTCCTCCTTTCCCCCCACCACCTGGCTGCTTCTCTCATCATGCCCTGTTGCTCTTAGACACGGTCTGACCCCACTGTGTGTGTGTGTGTGTGTGTGTGTGTGTGTGTGTGTGTGTGTGTGTGTGTGTGTTAAGCTAAAAGCTCATTTTCTGACATTCTTTTTGTTGTACGTGTCTGCGACTCAGCATCTTTGTAGAAAGAGAAGCTCTGTTCATGATGGTTGTAAAGAAAGCTATATCAGAAATGAAAAATGGCAAATCTCCTGGAGCATATGTCTTCAAAGTGGAGATGATCAAAGCCGCAGGGCCTATTTGCATTCAGTGGCTGCAAAGAATAATGAGAATAGAATGGATCTATGGAGAGATTCCTGATGATTGGAGTAGGGCAATTATTGTACCAACTTTTAAGAGGAGTAGCAAAGTGCTCTGTGAAAACTACAGACAAATCACATTACTGTGCCATTGCATGGAGATTTATGAAAATATAATTTTGCAGAAAATCAGGAACAAGATAGAACCATAATTAACAGAACAACAACAAGGATTTTGACATGTAACTCAACTATAGAAGCTATATTTACAGCTAGATAGGTAGAAGAAAAAAATCTGAATTTGGGAAGGATGTCATAGGTATAAAAAAATGCTTATGATGCTGTTAGGAGGCAAGACATATGACAAGGTGTGAATAGACTGGAATTGTCAAAAGGAATGCAACTCAGAAACATGTACAACAAATGCCTGAATTGCATTATAATAGATGGCAAAAAGACGGACTGGTTTGGAACAGACTGAAGATTGCAACAAGGAGGTGTGCTGCACTGTAACCAGTGCTCTTCAGTATGAGGAAAGTTCATCAAGGGTTATCACCACACAGTGTGGTTATATGGGGAGACAAAAAGCAGGAATTGGATGAACATTTAAATACCTGGTACAGAATAATTGAAGAAGCAGGCTTGGAAGTAAGCTGAAGAAAAAATGAGGTAATGAAAATTGGCAGAGAAAATGAAAAAACGAAGGATATGATTTTTAGTGGGAATGTTATTAAATAATTAAATGCTTTCAAATGTCTAGGAAGCAAGTTACCCAAGAAAGGATAAACTGCAGGGAGGACAGAAACTTATTTATCAGGAATTGGAAAATACCTGCCCAAGTAAAGATCATGATATAGGAGGGGAAGGGAGGGGGAGGGAGGGAGGGGTGGAGAGGGATGAAGGTGATGGATACACAGTTCTAAACTGCCCCCATTCTAGTTAAGATTGACTCCTGTGATAAAGGATGGATGGATTGGAAAGAAGTGTGTGAATTAATAATAAATAATGAAATTCTTTGGGATGATGATAGGCTGAGAGAACAAATTGGTGAAAAGTTCCCATCTTCAGAGTTTGGAAACATCAAAGTGGTCCATGTGATAGAGCAGGAACTCAATTCTCTTGAGTGTCATAGAGCATATTTAGCAACTGGGTACTGGATGTCTCAAGGGTCGACAAATTTGTGTCCATACATGCATTTTTCCAGTTTGGTGCTAGTTATTGCTTTGGATGGAACAAATATCAGTTGGGAATCTCATTTATGCTAGATGTACTGTATAGTTATATTTGTTTATATGTAGAGTAATACATACATTGTTTGTACACAGTTTGTTAGTGCTTTAAACTCATATCAGATGATGTTTGCATCCCTCCTTTTCTGCCTTTTCCCATTAACCTGGAATCAGCTGCTTTGAACTCTGTTACATTTTTTTAAAACTCTGTCCTTAGTTTGTGTATTCAATTTTTTTAAATTCTTTTTAAATTATGCATGAGTAGTCATTTGAGGTATTGGCACATTCTTATATTTTTGACAACAGTTGCTGATGATTTCAACACATGTTCTAGATTTTATAAGGCCAATCTGTCTTCCATTCGAAAATTCAAATAACACTGGAAGCCAAGTCAAATATCAGATTGCTGGCTGGGGCAAACAGGATTCATGTAAGTATATGAAAACATGACATATATAATTTCATTAATGGTTTTTGTTGTTTGTAAAGATGAAGAAAGAGAAAAAAAGAACTTCAGTATGTAAAATACATGGGAAAATGTACATATGTCAGATGAGCTGGACTGTGGGGCCATGAGGTGCAGAACACAGGCATCATACACATAAAGAATTACTGACAAAGTCAGCCATCACAGACCGTTAGATCTCTCGTGGTCATAGTATGATATATTATAGAACCAAGTTTTTAAAATAGGCCAACAAATTCTGGGACTCATTTTAAAATAATATTAAGAGATCTGATTGCAACAATTTCCAACTAAGTAAAGCTGAGACTTGGCCATGAGGATGCTCAAAGCATGTCAGCAGTCTGTGGGAAGATCTATTTGCATTACACAAACCGAAGAGCTGGGACTACACAACATAAAAACACCTCCACTTCACCAGTGACGTGAGCTAGGTGGCAGTGGCACACAGACTAAAAACCATAGCTAGTATCACGTCAGCATGCTTCCCCCACCACCTTGGCAGTTGAGCTGTACACAGGCACAGCAGGCCAGTGATTAACAGTAGTGTGGAGCAGAGGGGGCATATAAGATGGCACCCAGTGGGAGACAAACAGTCATCAGTACCGTCTGAAGATGGTAACAAGTTAATTTGCTGAAATATCGCATCATTTGGATGATGCCACATAGCTGAATATCCGAGAACATTTCAAAATTGTGAAGATCATAATTTTATTCATTGTTCCTTCCCTGTGTGTATGAACATCACATCACATTGGTGGCAGTATTGTAACAGAACACACAAAAAGAATGGAACATACTATTTTTAAATTATCAGTTGGAGTCAATTTAAACACAGCTATATGAAGAAAATGTTTATCTAATATAATTCAACTACAGAGGTATTGCTAGTAATTTTGAATTCTATCTAATAATAGATTATTTATTAGAGAACATTCTCTAGTACTTAATATGGACAGGTATTCATGATTGTGGTGATAGTTTTTACAGAATGCTTAGTTGTGCAAGTTCTGACCACTGTTCATTTAAGCACTACGTAAAAAGAATCAGTTAACATTATTGCCACAGTTTTGCAAGCACACTTTTTACTTTAACTCAGCTCAAAACTGGTACTGACTAGCTACGTCACTTGCTTGTTTGCACAACATTCTCATTTAAATTAATGAGACATACTTTTATGAGGCAGAATTGCTGTCCAGTACTTAAATTCAGTAGATGCAGTTTCTTTACTTCTGATGGACACATACAAAAATACATACACTATACTAGCTTTGTAACTAATGGTTTCTTGCAGAGAAAGGAACAGGTTGGGGAAGGTTAAAAAGGAGGGGTGTGTCACTCAGATACCAGACTGAGAGGGACCTACCTGTTGTGGGGATAAGGAGAGACAGATTTTCCTTTTGATACTGTAGTCACTTTGTGTTACTCCAGCAAAAATCCAGAAAAAAATATGTTTACTAATGAATGGTTGGTTAACTGAAGTATCTGTTTTTAGTATTAATAACAGTAGTTGTTGCCGTATCTCTTACTTGTTAAGTAGGCATCTCTTATCTTCCTGTGTGAGTTGACAGGGTAGCTGATTTACATGAAGAAATAATGCCCAGTGGGGCTCTCCATCTGTTTCAATAACAAAACTCACAGAGACAATGAATAATAACAATGACTCTACATTACTGTCTTATTTTTTCTTTCAACGTTAACCAGACTTGCATGTTTGATCATTTGCATCACGCATGGAGTGGGAATATATATGTAGTGAGCATTCAGATACACGGAACAGAAATATGTCAGTAATGTACATTGACACTAAAGGTCAAGTGACAACATATAGTTTTTCTTTAAGCTCCCTATACATTTAAATGCTATTGTATCACTAGTGCAGACCAACCCCATTCAAATGTACAATTGATTTTGTACTTGGGTATCATGGGCAGCTCTGTAATTTACATTTGATATCTGGAGTAAACTTGGCGTAAAGATTCAAAGAGATAAACACAAGGGTATTTTCTTGTTTGTGATAAATGTTGCACTTTGTTTACAAATTTTGTCTCTATTTTAAGAAATAATGCTACTGGGTCATTGCAAAGTGGCTTCCTGGGACAGAAGTGTCGCAGAAAACATTAAATTTGGAGTTATTACATGCATAAATAAGCAATTTATCAAACACTTTACTTTCCAGCACATATGATTAATTTCATTCATCTAATAAAGTATTATCACAAATACTCATTCTCCATGTCACAGGCACTAGTAGACAATGTTTTTTTCTAAAAAAAAGTTTAAGGGTACTCTGACATTGAATATAATGCAGCGAAAGTTACTTATAACTGAAGCATAGGATGCCACACGTCTGCTTTTAGCCATGACGTCATCAACATGTCAAACTACAAAAAAAATCGTATTGGACCCTTCAGTTGACTTTATTATAGCAGGAGAACTAGTAAAATGGTTTGCTGGTTTTCTGCTCATCTCTCACCTCCAACTTAACTCACAAGTTCAACAAAAGACAGAACACACTGTTAAACTTCGCACAACTGACAAGAATGGAACAGCAAACACAAACGAATAAAGAACAACAAAACAAAGATGGCAATGACTTGCGAAGAATCATGGTAGCGGGACCGTAAAGACATCTATCGGTAACTCAATGTTTGAGCATATGCATATCCGTTTAGCACTACCATCACCCACTATTAGCAGGCGAGAGCACTACATACTTGTCGAACTGGCTGCCAGCAATTCAGTTGTCGAGAACGGTTGCTGCAGCTTCAAAATGCTTGAAACAGTCAGTGACATTGCTTTTTCCACCACAAAAAAAAAAAAAAAAACCAAATTTGTCGATGAAAAAGTTTAGGGGTACTCATCCCCCAGCGTTCCCCCATAAAAACAGCACTGCTAGTACTTCAGTTTCATGTTGTGACTTCTTTAAAATAAGCATAATGGTTTGGAAGTCTTTATAATATGGACATTGTGATTGAGGCTGCCATATATAAATCTTACCTGCAGTGAAAATTGCTTGAAATATATATACATTCAATGGATTGACTGACTGACACCACACTCCCACACTAACAAATTTATGTGGCACTAATCTCATAAATATACTGCCACACAGTTACATCAATTAGTCCTACAATTTTATGCCTTCATCATCACATAAAATACCCCCTAGTAATATGAAAACTATAATTAACCTTTATGGTACCAGCAATTAACTTTTCGTTCTATGAAAAAATTCTATTTGCTTCTTCAGCAACAACAATTATTCATCATTGCCATTTCCAGTAAATAAATGTGCGAAAACAAGGAAAATACAGGGTGTCCCATGGGGAATGGTCAGCATTTAGGGATATGATAGGAAAAATGATTTGAAGCAAAAAATTCTAGTAAACATGAGCTGTAAAATTGGATACCTTAAGAACTATGCACACTTTTTCATCTTCAATACTGTGAAACAAATATCTTTTAATGCAAGCTCTTTGCTTTCCATAATATGGGAAGAGGTAATATGGACTGAAAAGAAAAAAAAGAAATTGTCTAGTTAACATAGACTTTAAAATGCATACCCTAACATCTGTGAGCACATATTCAGTAGAAGAGGTATGCTTCACAGCAGTGAAGATGGGCAAGTGCTCATAGGTGTTAAGGTAGGCATTTTAGAGCCAATGTTTGCTAGAAATTTGTTTCTTGCTCCTTCACAGATATAATAAATAAATAAAAGACTACAATGTGCTTAAAAACTTGCAATTTTTAACAGTATGGTGTAGAGTGAACAGGAGGCAGCATTTTTGTCAGTATGCACTAGCTGTGCAACACACAAACCAGTGACCCTAGGCATGTTTACTGATGCGTTGTTTACTAATGTTTTGACAGTGAGGCATAGTATGCCAGTACATGGTGGCTCAGAAAGAGAAGCTGGCTTACTATTGACATTACTGGACCAGTCCCATCATCTCCTTTCCTGTGAACTAAACATCATACATCCTAATTTATTTTAATGACACTGTAAAATAATAACTAATGTGTTCAGGTAGATTTCAGTTTCTCCCCATGTCATAATTTTAGCACTTGTAGACAACAAACAACAGATTTGTTTACAAAGAAAAGTCTGGCCTCATATTTACACAGCTAGAAATAACATCAGTATACAAAAAAATATGTTACTACCATATGATCATAGCTTTTGACTAATTTTCTGACTTTCACATATAATTAGAGCTATTTTTATTGGTTATTACAGTGATTCCTTTCACAAACAGGGGCTGTCACCTTATAATTAGCTTGCTAACCTTTGCTATTTACGAAGATTTTGCCCACAACAGTACTATTATTTCTCATATCAGCAATTTAGCAGTATCATCACAAAAAATGCACACCACCATGATATAGATGAAAAAGAATATTAGTATCACATCACAAGAATTCCCCATCTAAATATTTCAAATTTAGACCCATTAGTGCAGAAAGTATTCAATAACTCTTATAACTTCTAGAACTTCTTTTAAAACCATGCATATTTTGCAGTCAAAACAGTTCTTTAGATAATACATGGAATGAGAAGGGAAATGGGAAGGGGAATGGGTAGGAGATGCAAGCATGTTAAAAATAACTGCTGTAACATTTGTTGCATAGTAGAACCACTGAGTCATCAAAATGCACACAGAAAAGAATTGCTAGCTTTCAGACCCATCCTTTAACAAGCGCTAGCGCACGCGCGCGCGCGCCCACACACACACACACACACACACACACACACACACCTGTGCAGGTACATTGTCCCCACTGAACAAAAAATGGCAGGATTGCAATTTAGCAGTTGGAGGGTTTGGGGGATTGTGTCATATGGCACTGCCCTGGGGCAACTAAACTGAGTCCTTTGGCAGGGTTTAGGCCATCTATCATCATACCTGGAAATACAGGACATGTTACTCGCAATCCTTCCCACCCATCCTAAACTGGTACTCTGCCACCCACCCAACCAACACATCATCCTGGCCCATCCTTATGTTACTACCCTCTCCCAATCTATTCCCACAGGGGTTGTATCCCTGGGGAAGACACAAGAGCAATTTTTTTCCAATCCACCAACCCAGTATTTCTGTTGCAGTCCTGTCACAGCCTTACCCTACCCTGTCTGAGGTAGGGCAACCTGCGAAAGCAGCAATGTCATTTACACCTTGCTGCAACTTTGGCAGAGCATTTTATGTGGGCGTGACCACATGTCAGCTGCCCAACAGAATGGATGGCCACTGCCAGACTGTCAGCAAGGATAGAGTTGTTCACCCAGAGGCAGAAAAAGCTGCTGAGCACATGATTGAGGTCAATAGCTGCTTCACAACCCATGATATCTGGATGCTTCAATCCAGCACTAGATTTTCTCAACTATTAGGTTGGTGCATACGTTCGTAGTGTTTTCGTTTTTCATGTTGGTGTTTCATTTACTACAGGTTATTTATTTGTAGTTTTCTGTTGCTATTTGAGTTTAATATTGTCATTTTTTCATTTTTAATTAATGAGTGGAGCTGTGGACTCTGGAAAATGGAGTACCAAGTGGTTAAATTGGAATATTTCCAACCTATTCCACTGTTTGAATTTAATAGAGGGGTGACAGTAGTGGAGTCAGCAAGAAACATTACGCCATGTATAGGTATAATGCCATTGGACTGGGCATGGCAAGAAAATGATTTTCTCATTTTAAGAAGGATCATTTTGATGTTAGAGACTCACCATGTTCAGGAAGACCTTCAGGCTTTGATGAAGATAGTTTAAACACATTGCTCCACAATGGTCCACATCAGTGTACTTGAGAATGGGCAAATGTAATGAACTGTGATCATTACACCATCATCTGACATTTGCCTGCAAAATGGTTTTCTCATTTTAAGAAGGATCATTTTGATATTAGAGACTCACCATGTTCAGGAAGACCTTCAGGGTTTGATGAAGATAGTTTAAACACATTGCTCCACAATGGCCCACATCAGTGTACTTGAGAATGGGCAAATGTAATGAACTGTGATCATTACACCATCATCCGACATTTGCCTGCAATGGGAAAGGTTCAAAAACTGGATGTGTGGTTGCTGGGTGCTCTAAGCCAAAATCACAGAAATCAGTGAGTGACCATGTGTACATCTCTGCTTACTTGTCATCAGTTGGCTAGTAGACAACACTGACCATTCCTGTCTTGTATTGTTACTGGTGACAAGAAATGGTCTCTTTATGCTAATGTAAGAAAAAGAAAGTAATAGCTGAGCCCAAACAAAGCAGCACTTCCCTATACAAAGACTTACGTCCCCCCACAAAAGATGATGCTATGCATCTGGTGGAACAGCAAGGGTGGGGTGTACTATAAATTGCTTCCCCAATGTGTAACCATCACTGCTGGCATTTATTGTCAACAACTGAAACATGTTATAGACAAAATCCAAGAACAATGACCAGGAATACAGCTACTCTATGATAATGCATACCAGCATTCTGCTGGACTGACATAAAACACTATACAGGAGTAGGCTTGGGAAGTCTTTCCACATCCACTTTTATCACCTGATCTTGCACCCTCAGATTTCAACCTTTTCCATTCTCTATTGAACATCTGTCAAGTAACTTCCCCCAGTTGAAAATGCACTCCAAACATGGCTTGAATTCTTCACCTCAAAACCACATGATTTTTACAGTCATGAAATCGAAAAGTTACAACAGCATTGGCAGACTATTGTAAATAGTGAAGGAGATTATATTATTGATAATTAAAGTCTCTGTTATGCTTTACTGTTGTGTTTATTAAACTTACAGAAAAACACTACAAACTTATGCACTAACATACTAGATAGATGGGATTTATCCTTGCGACACATCCTTCACTTTCATGGTCTTGCTGATTCCTAGCTCCACTAACCCAGTGCACCAACATCCACACATTCTCATCTTCGACACTCTGGACCACAAGAAATCACCATCTTCAGTGCCAGTGTGTCACATTCTTATCCTGTGCAGTTGTTGCCTCTCTCTCCTGCATTCCCACCTCATCAGCACTATTATATCACTAATACACGCCACATGCCCAACCCATCTCAATAATGCTGACTTTACTATTTTCTGGTAGGTAACTCTTTATATGTAGTATAATGCCCATCATTATATTACCTTCTCTACCTCCCTCCCACACAACAGGCACCTGTTATTCAGTGAGTAACATCCTCTCAAAAGCATCCAGCATGATGTTGGTATCCCTTACTCTTAGTGGTCAAGTTTCGGCGACGTATGTGAGGACTGGTCTTATGTTTTGTAGATGAATGATTTGGATGGGTTAAAATGAGTTCTACTGGCTGTTACTAGCCATTGTTTTATTTTGCATGTGTCATTGTTGTAGGTTGGGTATGATCCCAGGTATTTAAACTCATCAACCTTCTCAAATTCTGAACATGATACGGATACTGGCTATGGCATGTTTCCTATGTGTGCTCTTCGGCAAGCCATATATTTAGACTTAGACTCATTGATCGACAGTCCTATGTACTTAGCGGCCTGTTCTGATGCAGTAAATGACTCCTTTGTTGTCTCGGAGGTCTTGCAACTATGTCTGTATCATAGGCATAGGACAATATTTATACTGAATTGTGGAAGATCATTTCCCTGGCATGGTGGTTAGCTTCTTTTATCACATGTTCCAGTGCTACATTAAGAAGAAGATATGCCAGGGAAATGATCTTCCACAATTCAGGATAAATATTGTCCTATGCCATGGACCTTGCCATTGGTGGGGAGGCTTGCGTGCCTCAGTGATTCAGATAGCCGTACCGTAGGTGCAACGCAATGGAGGGGTATCTGTGGAGAGGCCAGACAAACATGTCGTTCCTGAAGAGGGGCAGCAGCCTTTTCAGTAGTTGATGGGGCAACAGTCTGGATGATTTACTGATCTGACCTTGTAACACTGACCAAAACGGCCTTGCTGTGCTGGTACTGCGAACGGCTGAAAGCAAGGGGAAACTACAGCCATAATTTTTCCCAAGGGCATGCAGCTTTACTGTATGGTTAAATGATGATGGCATCCTCTTGAGTAAAATATTCCGGAGGTAAAATAGTCCGCCATTTGGATCTCCGGGTGGAGACTACTCAGGAGAACGTTGTTATCAGGAGAAAGAAAACTGGCGTTTTACAGGTCAGAGCGTGGAATGTCAGATCCCTTAATCGGGCAGGTAGGTTAGAACATTTAAAAATGGAAATGGATAGGTTAAAGTTAGATATAGTGGGAATTAGTGAAATTCGGTGGCAGGAGGAACAAGACTTCTGGTCAGGTGAATACAGGGTTATAAATATAAAATCAAATAGGGGTAATGCAGGGGTAGGTTTAATAATTAATAAAAAAAATAGGAATGCGGGTAAGCTACTACAAGCAGCGTAGAGAACGCATTATTGTGGCCAAGATAGATACGAAGCCCATACCTACCACAGTAGTAAAAGTTTATATGCCAACTAGCTCTGCAGATGATGAAAAAATTGATGAAATGTATGATGAGGTAAAAGAAATTATTCAGATAGTGAAGGGAGACGAAAATTTAATAGTCATGGGTGACTGGAATTCGGTAGTAGGAAAAGGAAGAGAAAGGAAACATAGGAGGTGAATATGGAATGGGGGTATGGAATGAAAGAGGAAGCTGCCTGGTAGAATTTTGCACAGAGCATAACTTAATCATAGCTAATACTTGGTTCAAGAATCTTGAAAGAAGGTTGTATACATGAAAGGAGCCCGGAGATACTGGAAGGTTTCAGATAGATTATATAATAGTAAGACAGAGACTTAGGAACCAGGTTTTAAACTGTAAGACATTTCCAGGGGCGGATGCGGACTCTGACCACAATCTATTGGTTGTTAACTGTAGATTAAAACTGAAGCAACTGCAAAAAGGTGGGAATTTAAGGAGATGGAACCTGGATAAACTGGCAGAACCAGAGGTTGTAGAGAGTTTCAGGGAGAGCATTAGGGAACGGTTGATAAGAATGGGGGAAAGAAATACGGTAGAAGAAGAATGGGTAGCTTTGAGAGATGAAATAGTGAGGGCAGCAGAGGATCAAGTAGGTAAAAAGACAAGGGCTAATGGAAATCCTTGAGTAAGAGAAGAGATACTGAATTTAATTGATGGAAGGAGAAAATAAGGAATGTCTCAAAAATGAGATCGACAGGAAATGCAAAATGGCTAAGCAGGTATAGGACAAATGTAAGGATGTAGAGGCATATATCACTAGGGGTAAGATAGATACTGCATACAGGAAAATTGAAGAGACCTTTGGAGAAAAGAGAACCACTTGTATGAATATTAAGAGCTCAGATGGAAACCTAGTTCCAAGCAAAGAAGGGAAAGCAGAAAGGTGGAAGGTTGTATATGAAGGGTCTATACAAGGGCAATGTTCTTGAGGACAATATTATGGAAATGGAAGAGGATGTAGATGAAGATGAAATAGGAGATATGATGCTGCATGAAGAGTTTGACAGAGCACTGAAAGAGCTAAGTCAAAACAAAGCTCCGAGAGTAGACAACATTCCATTAGAACTACTGATAGCCTTGGGAAAGCCAGCCCTGACAAATCTCTACCATCTGGTGAGCAAGATGTATGAGACAGGCGAAATTCCCTCAGACTTCAAGAAGAGTACAATAATTCCAATCCCAAAGAAAGCAGGTATTGACAGGTGTGAAAATTATGAACTATCAGTTTAATAAGCCACTGCTGCAAAATACTAACACGAATTCTTTACAGACAAATGGAAAAACTGGTAGATGCCAACCTCGGGGAAGATCAGTTTGTATTTCATAGAAATGTTGGAACACGTGAGGCGATACTGACCCTAGAACTTATCTTAGAAAATAGATTAAGGAAAGGCAAACCTACGTTTCTTGCATTTGTAGACTTAGATAAAGCCTTTGACAATGTTGACTGGAATATTCTCTTTCAAATTCTGAAGGTGGCAGGGGTAAAATACAGGGAGCAAAAGGCTATTTACAATTTGTACAGAAACCAGATGGCAGTTATAAGAGTCAAGGGGCATGAAAGGGTAGCAGTGGTTGGAAAGGGGTTGGAAAGGGAGTGAGACAGGGTTGTAGGCTATCCCCGATATTATTCAATCTGTATATTGAGCAAGCAGTAAAGAAATCTAAAGAAAAATTTGGAGTAGGAATTAAAATCCATGGAGAAGAAATAAAAACTTTGAAGTTCGCTGATGACATTGTAATTCTGTCAGAGACAGCAAAGGACCTCGAAGAGCAGCTAAACGGAATGGACAGTGTCTTGAAAGGAGAATATAAGATGAACATCAACAAAAGCAAAATGAGGATAATGAAATGTAGTCAAATTAAGTCAGGTGATGCTGAGGGAATTAGATTAGGAAATGAGATGCTTAAAGTAGTAAATGAGTTTTGCTATTTGGGGAGCAAAATAACTGATGATGGTTGAAGTAGAGAATGTAAAATGTAGATTGGCAATGGCAAGGAAAGCGTTGCTGAAGAAGAGAAATTTGTTAACATCGAGTATAGATTTAAGTGTCAGGAAATCATTTCTGAAAGTATTTGTATGGAATGTAGCCATGTATGGAAGTGAAACGTGGATTATAAATAGTTTAGAGAAGAAGAAAATAGAAGCTTTCAAAATGTGGTGCTACAGAAGAATGCTGAAGGTTAGATGTGTACATCACATACCTAATGAGGAGGTATTGAATAGAATTGGGAAGAAGAGAAATTTGTGACACAACTTGACTAGAAGAAGGGATCGCTTGGTAGGACATATTCTGAGGCATCAAGGGATCACCAATTTAGTATTTGAGTGCAGCGTGGAGGGTAAAAATCGTAGAGGGAGACCAAGAGATGAATACACCAAGCAGATTCAGAAGGATGTAGGCTGCAGTAGGTACTGGGAGATGAAGTAGCTTGCACAGGATAGAGTAGCATGGAGAGCTGCATCAAACCAGTCTCAGGACTGAAGACCACAACAACAACAACAACAACAACAACAACATGCCAATGCATCCCCTTGGCTTACACCAATGTGAATATCCAGTGCCTCCAACAATGCTTCTCAAACCCTGACTCTGCTTCTCTCATTGCTCATTGTCATCCTCACCATTTACTTCAACTCAAACCATGGAAACGCCAGGTAGAAATACCAACAATGTAGGAAAAGACAGATTGCTACTAACTGTAAAGAAGACACATTAAGTTGCAGACAAGCTCAACTAAAAGACACTTACATAGAGCTTTCAACCACAAGCTTCATCAGTAAAAGAGAGACACACCATGCACACATCACTGCCAACTCCAGCATTTCAGGCCAGAATGCAACTACCATGTGGGCTGCAGGCAGCAATCTGGAGGGGGCAAGAAGGGGAAGTGATAGTAGTGTATGGGTGGGAAGGGAGATGAATGCTGTCTGATGGAGCGTACAGGAACTAGAATGCCAACAGGTGCAGTGTCAGGAGATTGTGGGGCAGGGAGGTAGGGAAGAAAAAAGGAGCAAAAAAGGAGAGGAGTGGGGAAAGATGGGTGGATGCATTGGCAGAGGGTAGCAAATAAACAGTGTAGGAGATGAGAATGGGGAGGAGATGGTAGGGCAGTGGTCATGGAAACTTTTTTAAATAAACTTTTTCAATTAAGTCTTGATGTGAAGCCGTATCAAATTCTTCAGCATATATAAAAAATTAAGAAAATAAAAAACCATGGCATCAGCCTAAGCATCTGGCCACCTCTGACTCACTTTATCCCAGAACTAAAGAAATTTCTTACTAGAAAACATTTTTTGAATCCCATGATGGCAGCTGTAGATGCGTATTTAGCAGTCCTTACAGAGTTGCTATTGACTGATGAAATACTAGGCAAATCCAGTGGGGGCTGCATTGTAAAAAATACATTTCTGATGAAAGAAAAATGTACTGTTTCACTGACAATTAGGGAAATTTTCTTCTTATTCATGTAGCATAGGTAATTCCTGTATATGTTGTACACCTTCATGGAGCAATCACATCATACATACATAGGTGTTTTGAGATAACATTAAAGATTGAACTACACCTTGTCGTTGGTTTATCATGTTGTCAATCCAGCCATTCCCCGATTTTCATGTTACCTTTGAAGGCAGCATGTACAGTACATTGGTCAAATGATGAATACAGGTCTACAATTATTCAAGTAGGCAGCACTGTACAACTCTAAATGTAATCCACCTGTACAGCATCTTGCTTTACCCACTACTATCATTGAGATACCGTGAACACTGGCTCTTCATCAGAAATACAGGCTGTTTGAACCCTGCACTCTATTCATAATTACGAATAATTGAAACACATGAGCTAAGTAATGATTCTGATTGCATTGAGGTATATGGCCACCAGTTTCCAAATGGTAGCTGTAATCAGTCTTCCCCAGAATACATGGTACAGTTCCCGGTGTGCATCTAATTCAATTTATCTTAATAAAAGTCCTATTCCCCATTCAAGGGAAATCCTTTATTAGTTATTCAACAAGATAAGGTATGATGACAGTTGACTTATATACCTGGAAACAGAATATTACGATTCTGTTCCTGATATGAGAAGGTTAACAACTCAAAAATATTATACCATAACATTGCATCAAGACTATCTTCTTATGTGGGAACTGGAAACCTGGGATTTTGCAAGTCCTTCAAGAGTGTTTTCTGGACATATCATTACACGTTATATTACTTTACTATCTTGAAGCCATCAGATTTTCCTACATAAAGTGACAGCTGTATGAATAAGATTTTGAAGGACATTGGCCAAATCTTACATGATACTAAGTTACATTTATGCCACAGTGTTGGAGGCACTATCCTAAAGATAATTTTGTGTACAGGAATTGTATACTGGAAGGCAGTATTTTGTGTCCCTTTATTTGTAACAGTTTATAATAGTACAATGTCTGCACTGCAAATACCAATTTATTATTTGTTATCTGTTGGTGATATTCAATATTCACATCCTCACAACTATTAACCTTATTTTGAAGATGATAATCAATAGTTTGGAAGAATAGGCAGGCACAAAAAATTTTATGTTCTCTTAAAAGGAAACGGTGTAAAATAATAATTTTAACAATCTTTTCATCTGCCTAAATTATGATTGGAAGGCATCATTCTTAACTTTAAAAACTATATGACATTCCTAGACCTCACAGCTGATGAAATGTTGACTTTCTTTTGCACTAAATATGTCAAAAAATCTAAATCTACATTTCTACTAGGAAAGTGTGTATCAAGGGTGCCCAATGTACATGACTTATTTTCACCCATCCCTGTTCTGTTTTCAGATGGTATGTGAGAAGAAAAATTGTCAGGGTCCAGCTGTATAAGCCTGAATTTCTCTGATTGTACTGTGGTAGCTATTGTGTGGGATACATACTGGAAGTATATTATAAGCAGCCACTGTTATGGATGAATTGCACTTCATTAGATTTTTTCTGGTAAATATAAGGCTGGTTTCTGCCTTCTCCATATTTAGATTTATTTAGGCACTCCACCTTAAACTCTGGGAGGTTCCTTTTAGACACTTTAATCACATTTGTCTGTACTAAAGATCAGTTACACATCTTTGTGCCAGTCACTGATCATTCCTGCATTTTATAACTATTTCCTAATTGTGTGATCTGTCTGGACGTCACTGCACCAGTTGTGGGTAGCCTCAGATATTACCTATCAGGTGATTTATATATGAGGTCTGAATAAAAAGAAGCAGGACATTACTATAGAACTATTTATTAGTGCGTGATGGTTTTTTAGCTAGTGCCCTTAGCCTGTGGTGAGTCTGATAACAATCAATCAATTGAGCAGCAGTGGTTGAAAAGTGTATTTTAGACATGTTCTTGCACTCTGATGGAAAATATTATGTGTTATTTCTGGCAGAAGATAAAAGATCTGAAACTGGAAATGTGTTCACTTAATTTGGCTGTCTTCAAAATAAGATCTGTTTGAGTGACCTTTCATGTGCATTGTTCAAAGCAGATCACATGACATTTTGTGAGACTACACAGGAGCTCCATCATTATTGTCTCCTAGTAGTTTGAAAGTTCCTATCTGAAGTTCACTTCTACCCACTGCCACTGAGTGGATTGATTCAGAGGAAATTTGTCCTATCATAAGGACAGAGCTCAACACTGCAAAACAGTTGAACAATAATATCTCATTGAAAAGAATTCCTTACTAACTAAAGCAGTATCAATTGTTCTGCATCAAATTATGTACATCATTAGCAAAAGTGGCCCTAGCACTTTCTGTGAGGTACACCGAAAGCTATTTTCAACTCTGACAATTTCTCCTCATTAAAAAGCTGTACTGTGTCCTGTGTGCTACAGAGGCTTCAGTACCATCACAGACTACAGCCTTTTTTTTTTTTTAAATTACTTAAATGATGGTGTGAAGCTGTATCAAAGGCTTTCCAAAGGTCAAGAAACATGGTATCAGCATAAACTTTGCTGTTTAGAACCTTCTGCATCTCATGAAAAAGCCAAGTTTCACACAATCATTGCTTGTGAAACTGTTTTGACTCCTAGCGAGGAGTTGTTCAGTCTGCTAAAACGCCATTGTATGTGAGCACAAAACATATTCCATAATTTTGCAACAAACTGACATCAGTGAAACAGGCATATTGTTTTGCATATCTTTCCTGTGATCTTTCTTAATTGGAGAATAGTTCTTCTAGATATTTAATATAAAATTGAATGAGTATCCCACCATGTCCCATAGCATTTCTTATAGTGAGAGACTTTAGTTGTTTTTCAGTTCCACCCTCACTTACTTCTGCATCTGTCATTTTTGCAAGGATTTGTTTAAAACATGTTAGAATTGGGTGATGTGTTCTTCATCAGTGAAGGAGCTCTGTAAGGCAAAAAGGCAGAATTTAGCCTTCATTTCATCATCTTCCATTTGTGTGCCATCATGTTGAATGAACACCTCTGTGTACAGCCGTGATTCTTTGAGTGATTTAATGTAAGAACAAAACATTTTTGAGGGGAAAGGAGGCAGGGGGCCCTCAAGTTGAGAAGTAATATCTTGCTTCTGAAATCAGTGGACATGTCTTTCCTGGGTGCTCTTATGCTTGTTCTGAAAGAATTCAGATTTTATTTGTCAGTAAGAATTCAATTTCATTTGGATCTCACATGAAGCTCTCTATGCATTGCAGTAACCTATAAATATTGTTATTGAACCATGTGGTTCCCTCTCATTTCTATCTTTCGTGGCAGAATATAATCCTGATGTGGATTATAACACTTCTGAATTTGAGTCAGTATCCTCCACATTCTCCTCTCAAGAGCTAAATGTTTGTTACTGGCTATCCAAGCAATTTTTAATCGTTTTCTATCTCAGTTTTGTTTGTTATATGTACATGTATTAGGCCACAGCCTAAGGCATGCTTTGTGCCTGATGTTCTGTCTGCTAATGTTGGAGACATCATCAGATGATATAAAGGCTCAGAAATTTCGAACTTAAACAAGCTCTGCAAGCTGAATTGTTTATACATGTCGATGCAATGGTCACATTGTGATGTCATCAATCACACTGACCTCACAACTCGACCATTGTCTGGATACCTATAAACAGTTCAGCTTGCTGAGCTCATTTAAGTTTGAAACTACTATCTGAGTCTTTATAGCCTCTGGTGATGTATCAATCATTAGGAGAGAAAACAACCGGCGTAGAACCATGCCTTAGTCCATTACCTAATTTCCATATAATAACAATTGCCATAGATGCAAATACCAGTCATAAAAGCTCGCAATGTAATCAAATTCTTGTGATATTTTCTAAGCAGAAATATCTTCCTAAATTTCAGAATTTTTAATGTGGACCACTCCATTCAGTTTAGTGAACAGTTCTTTTGGAGCCATTTCCTTGCGAACGAACCCTCTCTAGTATCAGTTAACTAAATGTGACTGTATTGTGTATGGATTGGTAATGCCTTTGTGCTTTAAGATTCTTAATACAGCCCACAATGAGTATATGAGATAGGCCATGGACACACACACACACACACACACACACACACACACACACACACACACACACACACACACACACACAACTAGCTCCATATTGTGTCTCTACCTCTTGTCTCCCAGCAGAATTCAGTATTTACCACACACTGTCATCATCACTGATTTGACATAACAGTCAACGAGCCAGATGACAATTGTTTACAAGTTATGAAGTTTCTCAAGGAGTATGATGTGGCAAATATTAATATGCTGACACAGGGCTGGAATAAGCGTCTTCATTGTTTGCCTGAAAGACTGAGGCTAATCCTCAAAATAGGAAGTTCAAAAAGTTGTTCGCTCCATCTGTGATAGGCACAAGGATGTTAAGCTTAGCTGCAACCTGAGCCCCTAGCTTGTCTCGTCATTGTGCAGTATAAACATGACACCAAACTGCATACACATCCATCACAATCGCCTATACTCCGCAGATATAACTAAGACACAACTGTCATACTCTACAAGAAAAGAGGCCTATGTACACAGAGGAAGAAAAACATAAACTAATCAAGTGTCCTGTCAGGGTACTGCAGCCAACAGTGCCATATGACTCCCTCGTTAGGAGAGAACCATTTATTTATCTTCTTATCAATTTATTCTACTTCTCATACTCTTTTAGGTTTAGCTAGTGTAAAATGAAGATGTCTGAGAAGACATTTTCTCTTCTCTACAAATGACAATAAAGATATTCTGAGACAATTGTCTTGTATTATTTCAAGTAGCTGTTCCTTGGGAGGAGGAGTTCAGATGGCTGGCCTTTCAGGATATCTTCTTGAAACACCAGTGGTACATCTATTCATACTGGGTCTTTAAATCACAAGGTTCCACTACAGATCCCCCAAACAGCTGGTGAAACAGGGAACTAGATATAAACTAAAAAAAGTCCTCCTTATGTAGACCAACCTAATATAATTGAGGAATTTTACAGATTGTCTGTTATCAGCTGTTTTGCCTCAATAGTTGGATTTATAAATAAGCATATCAGTAAAATTTTCAATTGTGTACATGTCTTTTTATCATGCTTGAGCAACTGCAAGGTATCTTAGTCATGTGAGAGGAAAAATGATATACTTTAGAATGATATTTGTTAGAAATAGCACGAGGTAGTTACTCCAGGAACTAAAACTGATGAAAATAACTGAAAATATTCAGTTATTCTGCAGCTCTCCATGGGTGAGTGATCATAATCATGTAGCACAATTTTAACTAGAGCTTTGACATATTGAAGTTTGATTGAAATATATTGACTGGCAGCTGAAGAAAAACGTCATATGGTCTGTTGGCTGTGAAATACTATAATTATGGTATTAGGGGTGATTTAAAGCAAATAGTTGAATAATCTTGACAAAGGTTATAAACTGACTGAACATAATAAATATTTATACTGTTAATTCTGTCAATAGGAAAATTCAAATGGGGAAACTAAAATTATAAAGAGGTGGAATGGCTAGCTAGTACTTACCATCACGAGGTGAAATTCAAAATACTTGCCAAAATAAACAAGCAGAAAAAAAACTATGTCTACACCTGAACCAGAATAACAAAGTGATTGACAGCTGAGTGTGGGAGAGGGGAGTACTATCAGTTTGCAGTTCCTCGAAAATGCAATAGGTCTCCCGTAGCAGCAGTAGCAACTGTGCAACTCTATACTGAGTGCATTCATACTTTCCCCTTTAACATGAAGTGTTGAATTTTATTTACAGGATCATAATAGTGTTATCACTTTTCTAAGCAATTTCACAACATTTCACACATAAAAAACTACTTTGAGGAAAAAGCACGTAACAACATATTGCAGCCCCTATATCACAAACTGCAAGTATCAGCTGACAGGAAATCTGGCAGCTGAGGTAGCAGCAGAGCGATATGAAACTATGTGCAGGATAAAAGGTGTGCCCATTCTCATGCTCTAGTCGACTGCTGCCATGGTAGCTGTCCTGTAAACATGTATCTGCCACATACTTTGTTGTTATGATCCAGATATAGGGAGGGAAGTGGACAGCCTGTGGAATGTTGGAAAGGAAGGGCTGGTCACTCACACCCTAGGTTGATAGGGACCTAGTTATTGTGAGGATGAGGTGTGCTGGAGATGTAGGGGAAGGTGTCAGAGAGAGTTGGAGTTTAAAGGTAGTACATAGATGATAGAGGGACAGAATGAGAAATAAAGATGGACTGATGAGCAGTAGCCACAAGAAGCGGTATAAAAAGTGCAGTTAAGAACTAGGAAAAAAGAGGGGGAAAATGGGAGTGTTAAAAATAAAAAAGTAGAAACATAACAGAATTAATGTAAGGGGCTGATGATTTACAATTTGTAAATATTTTTGAAAAGTCATGATTTGGTTCTGCATGACTTACATGAAAATCACAGTTTTTTGTAAACAACAGACCACCCTCATATATAAAAATTACATTCATTTCAGTAGATGCAGCCAATCATGATCCTTTGTACCCAGGTAAACAATTATCACTGCTTGACACAAAATGTGGTCAGATGTCTGTGTATCTTTGTCCACATACATATCATTGGTGTTTATGTAAATTATTAGAGTTGCATTTCTCTGTGACAGGTAGAACAGCCATAAGAGTGAATTAGTGTTGTTACCAAACCTGATAATGTAAACAGGGTGTCCAAGGAGGAACAGTCAGTGTTCAGGGATATGAGAGGAATGATAATTTGAAGCAAAAAAGCTTCATATGTGGACGGATGCTATACTATTTGGTTTCCAAGATAGAACACCTTTAATGTACATTGTTATTTATTTTCTCTATTATTTAATACATTGTAAGGTTTACACATGTACAACAGTTAGTAAACATTAAAACATGCATATTACAACACAGCAATTGAAAAATATATGTTTTAACAGTTAACTGATGCTTCTCTCTGATATGCCCTCAATCCCTGGCACTACTTTTCTCACAATATGCCATGGACAACTGCATGTTCAACAGGCTAGTTTAATGGCAGGAACACATCCCAAGCAAAGAGGTTAAAAGAAGCTAGGTAGATTGGGCTAAAATAAAATCCCAAGGAGGTTGTGTGGACAACATACATATTTACCTAAAAACAAATGGACATTTCAATGTATTCTGGACATACTCCGTGTCAAGGTTCCAGTCAACCTTGTCTGATCACCACAAGGGCAGATCCCTGTACTGTGCGCCACTTCAAATCTGTGCCTGCCATCAAAGACCAAGTAATGGACTGCCAGCAACATTCTGTGTCATCCCTCACCATTTATCAGGAACCAAAAGCAGCTGGATTAGGAAATTACCATTCCATGTGTAGTCTGCCATTAACATTACAGCACAAATGGCTGTGTGTGGATTGGTGCTGTAACTGGGAAGTGTGGATTGGTGAAGGATTGCACTGCATTGTGTTCAGCAATAAATCACCATTCTGCACTGCCTTGACTTACTAGTTTCTAGTGGGTACGGCATTGACCTCAGAAGAGATCCCATTCTTCCAATAATTTGGAAAGGCACTGCAGTGTTACTCCTGGCATTATGGAGTGGAGAGCCATTGGGTATGACTTCTTTCCTCTTTAGTAACAGTTGCAACTTTCCAAGCGATAAGATGTTACAGATTAAGTTTATCCTCTATATAATGGATGACATGCAGTTAATATACCTACAACAATAATTTACTTTTGTTTCATTTAATAGAACTGTGAAATGCTACTGTAATTAACTGAGTGTTTAGAGCAGTTTAAGTCAACCAACTACCCTGGACTATGTTCTGTGATGACAAGGGAAAAATTTCTTGGTGTATCATAGGGATGCTACTGATAGTTATTTTACAGGTTTTGTTACATTGGCACATGTTAGCAATAACATAATCAAAAGTATAATAATTTTATTTGTATAGATTTCCTGTCTTAGGTCTGATTCTTCATACAGTAATTTGACTACTATCTCCTCTCATTGTGGAGCTTGTCACATAGAGCTTTCAAATTACATAAATGCAATATTATGGCAGTTCATAGAAGGAATCTGTGGCCTTTTATAACCTTTGTCTATGTAAGTGAGAATTTTGTCCCATAATTTCAATGGTAAATAAATCATAGTTAAACATGTGGCTGCACGTTTGGCTTGCATCAAATATTGTTTGTCCAGTCTAATGGTTATCTTCTGTCTTGTCTTCAAGAACTCAAACTATCATTGAAAGATACTACCCAAGACGTCGAACAGTTTCTTTCCTTGCACTCAATCTAGCATTGCATTCAGTCTTGAGGACCATAGGCACAGCCTTTTTAAGTGGCTCTCAGCACAGCAGTGACTGAGAAAAGAAAATTTACAGTGCTTGAATAGTTCCAAAGAATGATAATCACATCTTGATTGACCGAATGTACACCCCAAAAAATTCAGTGTGATTATCACAATTCACCATGTGAGAGCTAGATTATCTGCCATCACTGCAACATTCTCATGGCACTGTGACCTACAATCTTTAGTACCTGTTAAGTCCTTTCCCAGTTACTGAAGGGGTTATTCATGAGGCTGTCATGTCAAAGTCTTCCTGGCTTATTTCAATGAAACCAAGGAAATTCTCATGTAGATGTATAACCTTACCTATGAAATTTATGTCCACAAATCTGACAACTTGTGACATATGCTCACAAGTTGAGTAGGAAAAAAGCTCTTATTTTTTAGTTTTATATATCTTACTGATTAGTCTCTAGCAAATACCAGTTGACATTGGATGTTTGATCTCATTGTGAACAAGCAGCAAGAGGTAAGATATGGTACTTCATTGATTTTCAACAGGGATTGAAATTGGCAAATAGCCTCAATACACAAAGGAAGTTTCCAGAATTGGAAGTGACATTGTCTCCTTGAAGTTGCTCTCTGTGCCTATGCAAAGCTAAATTTTGTGTCCCCAAGCAACAAATGACCCCTATTAAGATGTTGCATAATTTTCCCTTTATGTCTCCTATATCTTTCTAAATTTCTCTACTAATTAATCTTTTATTTTCAGGGAGATTCTTGTCAGGCTCCTTGCATTATACTAAGCACTCACAATGAGTCTCCTCCCCCTTCCCCTTCTTCTTGTTCTTCTTTCCTTCTTCTCTCCCCCCCCCCCCCCCCCCGCCCCTTCTCCCCACCCCCCTCCTCCTCCCCATGATGGCCATTTTTCAGGTGCTTGACATTGTATAAAGGTATCCTACTAATCCAAAGAAGACAAGGAACCTAACTTGGAAAACAAGAAGCAATACATATAAAATGTTGCTGTCTTGGGTGGAGAATGCACCAACCAGGAACACATCACATCACCACTGCAGCCATTGCTCAATTTTTTCTTGAAGCAATGTTTGCTCACTACTCAGTTGTTTGTTCAACAAAATGTTTCTTAAAGGGACCAGCAACAGTAATTAATAACTTCAGTCCTTAATTTGCCAGACATAATTACTTTCTCATCTCTGTGTTAAATGTCAAAATTCTAAATCATGCTGTGGAATCAATCTGGTATGATATATTGATTTTTTTTCCCAAGATTCCTGTCACTAAATTCTTTAATCATTTTAGCTGTTGGAAGTCATTGGATAATAAGCATCTGCCTTCAGATAACAGGCTTCTGCCTTATCTACAGTTTCACTGACATTTTCAGTCAGAGCATCATTGTAATTGGACTTGTCAAAACACAGTTTGCTATAAACTTCACCTGTAGGTCTAGACATAAAATTGTCTGATTTCTTAGGCAGCTCACAGCATTTTACTAAAAATTAAATGCTGAAAATTAAATTTCTGTCAGTTTCTAAAAACATCTCCAGATACCAGCTGTACTTCTTTGCTTTTTCTGTCTACAATTTTTCTATCTCCTGCTCTTTCTCTCCACTTTCCACTTTTTCCACAGTTTCATGACATTCTACATAACAGGGAAAAAGAGGTAGATTCCAAAGAAAACAAAATAAGAGCAAACAACAACATATTTTGCTTCATTATTGCAGCAATAAAGCATCTAGTGTTCTTGGGGCAATACATGCAAGCTGTTTGTTCCATTACCACAAAATAGGAAATAGTTTCAACATAAGAGGTAAAAAGTAGCACACACTGTCACTACTATTAATCATCCAATCATGTCTTGATGTTGTTAGTGTATCCTGGCAAGAAACCAGTCAAATATTAATGCTGGTTATAAAGGGAACCTGTAGTTTGATGTGGAATCTGCACCATGGTTCTACTTAGCATTTTCCAAGGAAAAGCTGAACCCAAAACCTTAAGAACTGTTGTCTGACAATTTCCCACTGTGTTACATATCCACACAACAAGTATCAACTTATATGCACTATAAAAACCACATCCAAAGTGAGAAAGAAGTGGAAGAAATTTATCCAGGTGCACACTCAATTTCCAAATTCACCTTCTCTAAATATTATAGCACTGATAACATGCAGGCCCACTTAGTAATGACGGTAACACACTTGATCAGGTTAAAATTACACTAGTAGTTATATCATGTCACCAAATAAAATGCCTTTACCCATTCATATTTAATTGTTGAGTGCACAGCATCAGTGCAGTTGCTCACACCTCACACCATTTCCTGCTGTGCAGGCCAATTCTGTTGCAACCATGAAGGGGTGGTAGCCATGCCAAATAATCAATGCTGCATTGCCTGTTTAGTCACTTATTGAGATCAACACAACTTTAGAATGAAGTAAAACTTGTTGTTGTTCTTGTTGTTGTTGTTGTTGTGGTGGTGGTCGTGGTGGTGCTGGTTGTGGTGGTGGTCTTTAGTCCAGGGATTAGTTTGATGCAGCTCTGCACACTACTCTATCCTGTGCAAAGCTCTTCATCTCCAAATAACTATTCCAACATACAGCTATCTGAACCTGGGTACTGTATCCATCTCTCAGTCTCTGTCTACAATTTTTACCTCAAATGCTTCCCTCCAATACCAAATTGACAATTTCTTGATGCCTCAGAATGTCTGCTATCAACCAATTCCTTCTCTCAGTCAAGTTGTGCCACAAAATTTTTTTCTCCGCATTTTGATTCAGTCCGTCTCATTAGTTATGTAATTTTATGCATCTAATTATGCAATTATGCATCTAATCTTCAGCATTCTTCTGTAGCACTACATTTCAAAAGCTTCTTTTGTCTTCTTATCTGAACTACTTATTGCCCACATTTCAGTTTTGCACAAGGCTACACCAAATTCTATGACAAACAGCCATGAAACTCCCCAGGGCAAAAAAATGCAACTTTCTGATTCAAGTTACTAGACACCAGCCATTTAAAGCACTAGCATCACTTCAGCTGTCAAAATTTGTGGCAACTCAAGTGGTGCAAGTGCTCCAAGTGGCCTGTGTGTAGTAACAGAGGAATGGTATGCTATAAATTGAGAACTTGTTATTTTTAATGGTGTGACTTTAACATTTCCCAATCACTAACCATACAGTGGCTTTAAACAATACGAAAAAGAAAATTCAGTTAAAGTAAATTTCATCTTAATGCAGACATATAATAATGAAATCTCAGTGCAATGTAATATATACAGTTCCCATTAGCAGAATCTTAATTGTATCACCAAAAATTTTTTAAGACTGAAAATGAGTTGTGACCTGAGAAGTTTAAGTCCGAAAGTAACTGATTATGAGTATATCTACATGCTTGGCATGTCCTGTCTGTCACTTTGTGCTGATTGTAGTGTAGTTCATTTCACGAGTTTCTTTGTGGATTTCCGATTTGTTTTAATACAATCAAAATTAGGCACAACTTTTAAAATCTTGGAGATATTTTTTATTGCTGCTACAGTTTATAGTAGCACTATGAACTCCAAAAGATGACATCATTGGCTTTTTGAATCTCCTTCTACACTCTATATATAAAATACACAATTGTTTCATAATGTGTTTCTATGTACCAGTCACATAGCAGTGCTGCAGTAGCAGTTTCAAAAGAACTGTGGGAATATCATGACTGTTTGTCACAGACTGTGGCTGCACTGCAAAAACCCTTAGGAAATACATCCTAACATCCTAGCACTTAAATTCATGTTCAATGTTGACAAATTTTCTTTTTTGGAAATGCCTTTCCGTTATTGCCAGTCTGGATTTTATATCCACTCTGTTTCAGCCATCATCAGTTATTTCATTTCACAAATAACAAAACTCATCTTCTACTTTTAGTTGCTCATTTCTTCATCTTATTTCCTCAGTATTACTGGAAGTAGTTCAACCAGATTCCATTACCCTCGTTTTACTTTTCGTTATGTTCATCACATAATCTCTTTCCAAGACACTGTCTGTTCTGTTCATCTGTTCCTCCAAGTCCTTTGGCATCTCTAACAGAGTTACAATCTCATCAACAAACCTCAGAGTTTTAATTTCTTCTCCCTGAATTTTAATCCCAACTCCAAATTTTTCTTTAGTTTTCTCCAATGATTGCTCAATGTACAGAGTAAATAAAATGTAGGTGAGACCATAAACCTCTCTCACTCTCATCTCAACCTCTGCTTCCCTTTTGTGTCACTAGATTCTTGTAACTACAGTCTGGCTTCTGTACAAGCTGTATATAACATTTTGCTCACAGTGTTTTATCGCTATCACCTTCAGAACTTCAAAAAGTGCACTTCAGTCAATACTATCAAAAGCTTTCTCTATGTGTACAAATTATAGAGATATAGGTTTGTCTTTCTTTATTGTATCTTCTATGTTAAGTCCTAGAGTCAGTATTGTCTCACATGTTCCTATATTTCCCCAAACAAAACTGATCTTCACTGTGGCCAGCTTCTACTGATTTTTCAATTCTGTAAAATAATTCTTATCAGTATTTTGCAATCATACCTGACTTATTAAACTGATAGTTCAGCAATATCCACATCTGTCATCCCCTCCCTTCATTAGAACTGTAATTCTTACATTCTTCTTAAAGTCTCTAGCTGTTTTGTCTCATACTTATTGCATCATGCCAGGTAGAATAGTTTTATTATGGCTATCACTCCCAAAGATATTAATAGTTTTGAGGGGAATGTCATCTACTCCAGGGACCTTGCATCTAGACCTGACCCATACATTCTCTCACCACCACCTACTCCAGTCCACTCACAAGCATCACCTATCCCATCACAGGCAGGGCTACCAGTGAAATCAGTCAAGTGATCTACAAGCAAAGCTGCAATCACTGTGCTGTGTTCTACTTGGGCATTACAACCAACAAGCTGTCTGTCTGCTTGAATGGCCGGGAAACAGCTGGACCGCCAAGTTGCTGAGTGCATTGCCCAGCATATAGTTCTTCATTTTAATGGCTGCCTCACAGCCTTTGCCATCAAGATCCTTCCTGCCAACAGCAGATTTTTTTGAATTGCCAAGGTGGGAATTCTCCCAACAGTATATCCAACAGTTCCATAACCCTCCTGGCCTCAATCTCCATTAGTTATTGTCCTACACACACCTATGCCCCTCCCCGCTCACAGTGTGACCTCAGCAGCCATAGATAATGGGGTTTTGTTGTTGTTTTTTTTTTTTTTTTTTTTTTGTGTGTGTGTGTGTGTGTGTGTGTGTGTGTGTGTTTTGTCCAATTCCAATGAAGACCTGTACGGCCAAAAGCTTACTTGTTTGAAGGTTTTTTTTTGTTGTGTCTATCTGCAACTCAGCAGCTCCACTATATGGTGCATAACAATCTATCCTTTTCGTAGTATTGTTATTATCCCATCTTGGATTTACCTACACTTCAATGATTGTTTTTTCTATGGTACAGTTCAAAACATGGGACAACAAAAAATCAAAAGTAGCACTGCTTGCAGGAAAAACATGGTTTGTTTTTCATTGTTTCATTGACAATCAATACAAAGTCATAATAAGCAATACAACAAACACAAAATATGCTTTTTGCATTTCCGTTGAGTTGGTATAATAGAACTGGATGAATCTAACTGCCAAATAGAAGAAATAAGTATCTCTATACCAGGGAGTGGTAGTTCCCATGGAACTGTTGCTGCCCAATCAGAATTTCTTCATGATTTATTTTTATATGTCTCACCACTTCTCATTTGAATGCTATCCAATCTTTTACCATCATCTTCTCTTTTTTACTTTATTTAATATTACATTTTGATGTAGTATTTTGCCTGGAAGTATATATCCAAATTCTTATGTTATCTTATAAAATAATATTTATTAATATTGTACTTTAAAAAGAATTTGTATGTAATTATTTTACAATTATTTAACATATTTTTTAATTTTTTCCAAACAGTGGACACAAATGGAAGCACTGTACTGCAGTTTGCAGTTGTATCTATAACACCAACAGAAGAGTGCAGTCCTTTGCAGTCAAGGCAAGTTCAACCACTATCAAAGGCTACACAAATGTGTGCAGGTGGACAAGGACCTGATGCATGCAATGGTGATAGTGGTGGTCCACTTATGAAATACACAAATGATTCAAAACCAGTACAGCAAGTTGGAATTGTCTCATTCCGAACAGGAACTGAGTGTGGTCCAACAGCAAGTGTTTATACAAGAGTTGATGGTTTTCTTGAATGGATACTTGATAATATTGAACCATAAGCTTGAAAGTTATTCACTGTCCCAAGTATGGTGTTAAGAGCAGATAAATCAGCTTTATTTGTCACAGAATGAAATGATAACATGAAAATGAAAAGTAAAGCAACTGTTGAATTTATCTAGAAGAGTCAGTGAAGAAGCTACCTTCATTTATAAAGAAGTTAATTTGCTGGAAAAGAGAAGTAAGAGTATATACAGATCTGAGATTTGCTCAAAATTTTTTTTTTAAATTGAGATGCTGGAGGATTTTTATCTAAGATTTTTGTATCCATTTTTCTCTTTTTACAATAAAAAATTGCTCTGATTTAGGCCACAGTTGAGTGCTTTGTCATAATGTCTGTTAATGCAGAAAATATTAAATTTTTAGTGAGCTCTATTTACATGATGTTATTGGTTATAGAAATTGTCCATTATGGAGCTCTAGTTTCAAATGTTCATTGAGTTTTGTAATCCATACAAATTTCATTAAAAATATTGCTTTCATTTCGTTGTATAATTTTTAATGATGCCACATGATTAAAAATAAATTCTCTCTCTCTCTCTCTCTCTCTCCCCCCCCCCCACCCCACCCCATCTTCATCCCCCCCTCACCCCTCCCACCCACCTTCCCACACTTCCCCCCAAAATGACTACACCTTGATGCTTCAGGATGTGTATTATCAACTAATCCCTTCTTTTAGTCTAGTCGTGCCGTGAATTTCATTTTTTGTCCAGTTTGATTCAGTTTCTCTTCATTATTTACTCAATCTGACCATCTAATCTTAAGCATTCTTCTTTTCTGAACCATTTATCTTCCAATGTTTCACTTCCATACAAGGCAACTCACCAGACAGATGCCTTCGGATTAACACATTTCTCTCTTTCAGAGATGCTTTTCTTACCATTGGCAGTCTGTATTTCATATCCTCTCTGTTTCAGCTGCCACCAATTATTTTATTGCCCAAATAGCAAAACTCATCTACTGCTTTTAGTGGCTCATTTTCTAATCTAATTCCCCCAGCATTACCAGACTTAATTCAACTAAATTCTGTTACCCTTGTTTTACTTCCCCCAGGTGGCTAATAACTCTTTGGTGAGTATGTGCTTGACTACCACAGAGTATTTGTAGCATTACTTTCTCTTTCTGTGGTGCAAACCTACATTTCGACTATCTCTTATCTCCTCTGACTTTCTGTTAAATGGTTGTTTTGATGCAGAACATGCCTGGATTTGGTTCATGATTTTGGTCTTGATTTCTAGTTTCACTCCTGGCTCTATCTTCACTTTCCACAAACGATTATATGGTCTCCATTATTGGTTTGATATGCCATCTTTTCCAAATTTTACAGAAGTGTGTGTGTCATGCAGGGAAGGTTGCCCCTGTGGTGTATTTTGTGTCTCTGCACCTTTCCACCTTGGCTCCCTCCTTCCTGTTTTTGTAGTATCCCCAGAACGCAGCATGATAGCCATCCCATTGTGGAGAGGTCATAAAGTACCTACATGATATGATGACCATGAAGGGATCGCTCTTTTGGTGCCTGAGCTGCACACTCCCTATATATGCCATGGAATATGTGCCCGACTCCTGGCAATGGATTACTGGCCAGGTAGCCATTGCTGTGGCTGGGTGGCACATGTGGGGAGAGTCCCCATTGGGAGTGGGTGGCACCATAGTGGATAGTTTGCTAATGAAGAAACTTAAATTTTCTCCTGCTGGTAGTCACATGGCCCCAGGAGTCTCTTCAAAAGGAAAGGCCTCATATGGTGCAACAAAGTATAATTCCAACATGTTCACTTCCATGGCCACACTGTGGAAGGAACACAGGACTAGACAACAAGGAGCAAAATGTTCCCCCCAATACCTAGTCTGTACCAGGACTGATGGGGACATCTTTTTGGCCACAAAGCCTTTATTTTTTGTGGAACACATTGAAGACAAGTATAGTGAAGCTACCGCCATGTCTAATATGAAGAACAGTTCCCTCCTGATTATAGCATCATCTCCTCATCTCCTTCCACTGCTCTCTTGTAAAAACTTCAGTGACATTCACGTGACTGTCACTTCCCACAGGAGTCTCAATATCATCCAAGCCATCATCTTTCACTGTGATTTACTTTCACAATCTAATGATGAGCTGTGGGCCAACTTACAGCAAAGAGATGTGCACTTCATCTGTCATCTCCACAGGGCACCAAGCGAAAACAGAGTTGCTATTGGGGCCTTCATCTTAGCTTTTGTGGGTGATACGTTGCCTGAGAAGGTCAAGGTGATGGGCTAGTGATGGGACATGAAACATTGTGTTCCTCCTCCTATGAGATGCTTCAGGTGTATGAAGTTCAGACATATGTCTTCTCATTGCACCACTACCCCTGTCTGCAGGGATTGTGGACATCTGCTGCACTTGAACATTCCTTGCACCTCTCCCCCCATCTGTGTAAACTGTGGTGGGCTCCACTCCCTGCTCACCACATTGCTCCATTTTTAAATTCAAGAGAAAATTCAGGAGTATAAGATCCTGGACATGCTCACATATGAAGAGGCAAGAAAAAAGGTTGAGCATCTTAATCCCATGCAAATGACACAATTTTACACTCCAGCTACAATGTCATCACCTTCTCTGTAAAAGGTGCCTTCCCGGCTGAGTGGGGATTTTCTCTGCCCAGAGACTGGGTGTTTGTGTTGTCCTCATCATTCAATCATCATTCATGCAAGTAGCTAGATTGGACTGTGTACAGATTCGGAATGTGTACGGGCGCTGATGACTGTGCAGTTGAGTGCACCACAAACCAGTCATCATCATCATCATCATCATCATCATCATCATCATCATCAAAGGTGCCTTCCTTTGTTGCACCTCTTACAATGGGCCCTCAGAGCTGCCCGCTAATACCCCCCCCCCCCCCCCCCCCAATCCAGGTGGTCGGAATCCCTTCTGGTGCTTCCACTGCAACCACTTCACTGGTCCCTCATCCTCCTCTGGCTTCTCTAGCTATAAAGAGGTCCTTTGGGACTCTTTCTTCTATGGTTCCTGCTAATCCACAGTCAGATGCCGGCCAGTGGCTGAAGGAACCACATGCTGCTGACCATTGGACTTCTTGTTCTTTCTGTGTCTTCTAAGGAGAACAAGGATGAGGAGGGCAGAAAGAAGCTCCCTAAGATGAAGGAAACCCGGTGGCATCGAGGACACTAGATACTGCATCTACTCTTTTTGTGCCCCAGGAACAGATCCTGGAAGTCCTCGAGACACCATATCTCCCCAGGCAATGTGCCACAGGACCTATGTCAATGAATCTCCTGATGTCTCAACTGGTGGCAGCACAACACCCTGGCTCATAACATGTCCCCACCCCGTTGGTCACTTCATGCCCCATAGGATTCAGACAGTCTTATCCTTCAGTGGAGTTATAACAGATTTTTCCACCACCCCACTGAGCTATGGTGGCTTTTAAGCATTTACCTTGCATTGTGTATTGACAGCCAGAAACCATGATTTCCAGCAACTTGAACCCCTACAAAGGTTATTTTAAGAATCGTACCAACTATGAGAGGGTATTGGGTGGAGTTTTTATGAATGTGCTGGACTCTATATACAGTGACCTTGTGCCCCTTGATACACTTTTGGAGGCTTTGGTAGTTCAGGTAAGGCTGCAGTGTCTTCACTGCCGAATTGATGGCCATTAAACTAGCCCTTAGCCATGTTTGTTATTGTACTGGCAAGAGTATCCTAATCTGTAGTGACTCCTTTAGCAGCCGTCAGGCCATACACCAATGCTACTCTCCTCATCCACTAGTTACAGCTCTCCAGGATCTGGTCTCTGACCTCCATCAAGCTGGATGGCCAGTCAATTTTGTTTGGACACCCCGTCATGTAGTTCATGGTGTGGGTTCCTGTTGTCATGTCCTAGTTCATGAACCACGGGCAACGTATGGGTGGCCAAGTAAGTGGTCCCGACAGTCGGGATACCAGTTACTTTGGAATAAGGCTGGGCATCTTGGACATATTCTGAATCGTGGTCATCTTTGTGCTCATACGGCAAAGACTACCAAATCCACCAGTTAGTCCCGCAACCGTTAGGGGTAAAACTCAATGGGACTCGGGGCAAGTAAGGCTAGCAACCTGTTTCCCTGGTGCTTTAAATATGATGCTGGCAACAATCAGAGCAAAATGCCTCGGACTTTTGAAGGTGACGGAGTCCAACCTCTAACTAACAAACCAGGGACTCCTAAGATACGACTTCGCAAAGAAATGGTAATGAGATGGGGAGCTATTAATATCAATGGGGGCTACTCTGGGAAGAAGGTAGAGCTGGCAGAGGCTGCAAGTAAGATGAGGCTGGACGTTTTAGCTGTTAGTGACATTCGGGTAAGGGGTGAGAAAGAAGAGGAAGTGGGGGAATACAAGGTCTACCTGTCAGGAGTCAAAGCAGGAATAGCACAATGGGGTGTAGGGCTTTACATCAGGAAAGAAATGGAACCCAGCGTAATTGCAATAAGGTATGTAAACGAACGACTGATGTGGATAGATTTGACAGTGTCTAGCAAGAAAATTAGGATTGTGTCAGTATATTCGCATTGTGAAGGGACAGATCAAGATAAGATGGATAGTTTTTATGATGCACTCAGTGATGTAGTTGTTAGAGTAAAGGTCAAGGACAGTGTTCTGCTCATGGGTGATTTTAATGCCAGGATTGGAAATTGAACAGAAGGGTATGAAAAGGTTATGGGTAAATTTGGAGAGAATATGGAGGCCAACAGGAACGGGAAACAACTCTTGGATTTTTGTGCCAGTATGGGCTTAGTAATTACAAACTCCTTTTTAAACATAAGAACATTCACCGGTATACTTGGGAAGGCAGGGGAACCAGATCTGTCATTGACTATATAATAACAGATCAAGAATTCAGGAAGGCTGTGAGGGACACACGTGTATTCAGGGGATTCTTTGATGACGCTGATCATTATTTAATCTGCAGTAAAATTGGTATTGTGAGGCCGAAAGTGCAGGAGGTCAGGTCCATATGTAGGAGGATAAGAGTGGAGAAACTTCAGGATAAGGAAATCAGGCACAAGTACATAACAGTGATCAGTACTAGAAGTGGCTAAAGAATGTCTTGGAACAGTAGTGTGTAAAAGTAGGATGAAGCAAACAGCTTGGTGGAATGACACAGTCAAGGCAGCCTGTAAACGGAAAAAGAAGGCGTATCAAAAATGGCTGCATACTAGAACTCAGGTAGACAGAGAAAGTTATGTTGAAGAAAGAAACAAAGCCTAACAGATAATTGCAGCATCCAAGAAGAAATCTTGGGAAGACTTTGGAAACATGTTGGAGACTTTGGGTCAAGCTGCTGGAAAACCATTCTGGAGTGTAATTAGCAGTCTTCGAAAGGGAGGTAAGAAGGAAATGACAAGTATTATGGACAGGTCAGGAAAACTGCTGGTAAATCCTGTGGATTCCTTGGGTAGATGGAGGGAATATTTGAAGAGTTGCTCAATGTAGGTGAAAATACGATCAGTAATATTTCAGATTTCGATGTACAATTGGATAGGAATGATGATGGAAATAGGATCACATTTGAGGAAGTGGAGAAAATGGTCAATAGATTACAGTGCAATAAAGCAGCTGGGGTGGATGAAATTAAGTCGGAACTCATCAAATACAGTGGAATGTCAGGTCTTAAATGGCTACACAGGATAATTAAAATGGCCTGGGAGTCGGGACAGGTTCCATCAGACTGGACAAAAGCAGTTATCAGACCAAGCTTTAAACATGGAAACAGAAAAGATTGTAACAACTACAGAGGTATCTCTTTAATCAGCGTTGTGGGTAAAATCTTCTCAGGTATTGTTGAAAGGAAAGTGCGAGTATTAGTTGCGGACCAATTGGATGAAAATCAGTATGGGTTTAGGCCTCGTAGAGGTTGTCAGGACCAGATCTTTAGCTTATGGCAAATAATGGAGAAGTGTTATGAGTGGAACAGGGAATTGTATCTATGCTTTATAGATCTAGAAAAGGCATATGACCGGGTTCCTAGGAGGAAGTTATTGTCTGTTCTACGAGATTATGGAATACAAGGCAAACTTTTGCAAGCAATTAAAGGTCTTTACATGGAGTCAGGCAGCAGTTAGAGTTGATGGTAAATTGAGTTCATGGTTTAAAGTAGTTTCAGGGGTGAGACAAGGCTGCAACCTGTCTCCACTGTTGTTCATATTATTTATAGATCATATGTTGAAAACAATAGACTGGCTGGGTGAGCTTAAGATAGGTGAACACAAAATAAGCAGTCTTGCATATGCGGATGACTTAGTTGTGATGGCAGATTCAATTGAAAAGTTTGCAAAGTAATATTTCAGAGCTAGATCAGAAATGTAAGGACTATGGTATGAAGATTAGCATCTCCAAAACGAAAGTAATGTCAGTGGGAAAGAGAGATAAACGGATTGAGTGCCAAATAGGAGGAACAAAGTTAGAACAGGTGGACAGTTTCAAGTACTTAGGATGCATATTCTCACAGGATGGCAACATAGTGAAAGAACTGGAAGCGAGGTGTAGCAAAGCTAATGCAGTGAGTGCTCAGCTATGATCTACTCTCTTCTGCAAGAAGGAAGTCAGTACCAAGACCAAGTTATCTGTGCACCGTTCAATCTTTCGACCAACTTTGTTGTATGGGAGTGAAAGCTGGGTGGATTCAGGTTACCTTATCAATAAGGTTGAGGTTACGGATATGAAAGTAGCTAGGATGATTGCAAGTACTAGTAGATGGGAACAATGGCAGGAGGGTGTCCACAATGAGGAAATCAAAGAAAAACTGGGAATGAACTCTCTAGATGTAGCAGTCAGGGTGAACAGGCTTAGGTGGTGGGGTCATGTTACACGCATGGGAGAAGCAAGGTTACCCAAGAGACTCATGGGTTCAGCAGTTGAGGGTAGGAAGAGTCGGGGCAGACCAAGGAGAAGGTACCTGGATTCGGTTAAGAATGATTTTGAAGTAATAGGCTTAACATCAGAAGAGGCACCAATGTTAGCACTGAATAGGGGATCATGGAGGAAATTTATAAGGGGGCTATGCTCCAGACTGAATGCTGAAAGGCATAATCAGTCTTAAATGATGATGATGATGATGATGACCCGGTCATGTTGGGATTTTTGAAAATGAACTAGGTGACTTGTTGGCCAACCTGCCGATTCTGAAAATAGATGTTCCAGAATCAGACCTTCAGTCATTTATATGCCATTGATTACTAGAAGTCTGGGACTCAGAATGGTCTGCCCTAATCTTTCCGAACAAACTGAGGACAATTAAGGAGATCAGGGCCATTTGGCAGCCTTCCCTGCATGCTTCTCACAGGGAATCCACTATCTTCTGTCAACTCTGCATTGACCACATTTGGCTGGCCCATGGCCACATTCTTTGGTGTGAGGATCACCCTGACTGCTGATGCATAGCCTGCCTGATGTTGGCTCACTTTCTCATAGACTTCCCTAATTTGCCTGCTTTTAGGTGACATCTTAATCTTCCTGACACCCATCTCTGGTGCTAGTAGACAACACCAAAGCATCTCACCTGGTGTTATGTTTTGCCCGTGAAGGTGATTTCTATTCATCCCTGTGAGGTGGGGCGTTTTGGATTCATTGACCACTTGAGGTGTTGGTGTGGCACCTCTCTCCTGTCCTCCCCCCTTCCCTCCCCACAGGGGTTCCTTTTTTGGCCTTACTTGGTGGCCCGGTCTAGCCTCTACACTTTCCACCTTTTTATTCTCTTTATTTTTCTTCATTTCTTTGTTTTAACAAACAAAGGCACTGAAGACCTTGCAGTTCAGTCCCTTTCATTCCAAAGAAACCAACCAACCATGTTTTAGTTTTGGACATCGTCAAATAATCTCTTTTCAAGACACAATTCATTCTATTCAACTTCTCCTCCAAGCTCTTTTCTGCCTTTGTCAAAATTACAGTGTCATTGGTAGACCTCATTCTTCATATTTCTTCTCCTTGAATTTTAATTTCCTTTCAAAATTTGTCCTTGGTTTCATTTATTGCCTGCTCAAGATACAGAGGGAATACCAAGGGGGAATAGGCTACAGCCCTGTCTCACTTCCTTATCAAGTAATGCTTCCCTTTCATTTCCTTAGACTCGTATATCTACAGTCTGGCTTCTTTATGAGCTGTTAATAACCTTTTGCTTCCTGTATTTTATCCCTGGTACCTTCACACTTTCAAAGAGTGTATCCCGGGACTGATAAAAACCTATGCAGCATTGCAGCATAAAATGGGATAATGTGCACTGAATAAAAAACAAAGTTCTGCTTTTTGTCTGGAAAAGTATGTGCTTCATTGAAAAGAAACTAAAAGTTCATTAGGATGGAAATGTGATAGTGCTAAAAAGAAACATGAAGTACTCAGTGAAATCGGTGGCAATAGTGTTCCGGAACAGGAAAATACCTCTGAACTCCCATAAGGGTCAACATACAATAAAAATGATTTTTTGTGTTATTGATTGGATTTGTTGACAAAATAGATTGTATGGATCAGGCAAAATTGTATTACATGCACTGAGTATGAATTTTCTATGAGGTATTTAGCAAATTATGATCTTTTACTCTAATATTCCAGGCCTATTTCATGGTAAATTATATTTATTGTTTACATCATTCTTGAACATGTAAGAAAATTTTCTTTTTGGTACAGAAGTTGTGTTGCAGTTTGTCTTACTATTAAATTGATCATTAATGCTACAGTAACAGTTTTCCTGCTTGGTTAGCGATGCGGTCTAATGCACTGCTTTCCGGGTGGGAAGGTGTGCCGGTCCCTGGCACAAATCAGCCCAACAAATTAGTGTCAAGGTCCGGTGTGCTGGCCAGTCTGTGGATGGTTTTTAAGGTGGTTTTCCATCTGATTTGGTGAATGCAGATTGGTTCCCTTATTCCGCCTCAGTCACACTATGTCGGCGATTGCTGCGCAAACAGTTTCTCAGTGTACACGTGCACCATAATTACTCTACCACACGAACAGCGGGGCTACACTCGTCTCATGTGAGATGATCCTGGGGGATCCACTGGGGGCCAGACTGCACAATAACCCTGGGTTCGGTGTGGGGCGGCGGTGGGGTGAGTGGACTGCTGTAACCTATTGCAGGTTTGTGCAGCACTGTGGGCTACGGAGGGGACGAAGCCTCTCCGTTGTTCCTAGGTCCCCAGTTCCATACAATACAATAAAATACAATACAATAGCAATAGTTTTCTATCAGATAATCTTCGAGGAATTTTATAAAATATTTTTGTTGTCCTTCTATCTTGTGTTTGAAGGGAGCTTTTTAAGAGCATTTGGTCCTGCATATGATGATTTTTGTTTTGTATTGTATTGTGTTGTATGGGATCATGAAAGAGGTTCTGTTTCCTTGTGTCATGGATGCCTTGTGTCCTGTTATCCAGTGTCTGGGGCATATTGGAATTATCTAGCACAGGAGTTTGTATAGGTGTAGGTTGTGTTGTGTTAGGTAAATTTGGGCCTACATGATTCTTTCCATTTAAGACTGGCTATAAATCTCATTACTCTTTTTTGTAATTTGAATGCTCTATTAATGTTTGTTTTGGAGGTTCCTCCCCATAAATCTCTGCCATAACTTATTCTTGAATGGATTAGTGCATAGTATATCAGTTTCATCATATTTGTGTGTCTCAGGTAGCCGAGTTTGTGCAGCACATATAGGTTTGAGCTGATTTTTCCACTTATGTATGTAATGTGTTATCAAAATTTACATTTTCATTGATTATTATTCCAAGAAATGTGCTGCATTTGGAGTTTTCTTCAATGCTCTCATCTATGCAAATGTTGATATCTTTATAGTGAAGATTCTTTTGGATTGAAATTAGGACAAAGTGTTTAGCATGTGCGTATCCGAGAAAACGAGGTATTTACTCCCATATTTACTCGATAACAGCTTACATGTATACAAACATGAATGCATGCACAATGCAAAGCATGGAATAACAAACAGAGAAGTAAACCAAAGGGCAACTACATCAATATAGCTTGAAACTGCCACCACACTGAACATTTACACACCACTGGACATTTTCAGGGCAGAATATCAGAGCAGGTCACTACATGACTGCCTCCTTTAGCACTAATGAAAGCACAGATTGAATTAAACATGCCGTACAACCCACATAAAGTACTTTTTTTTAAACCAGGTGGTGCAACATGTGAGTCAGAAGTTCTGATGGGGAGCAGGGTAGTAATACTCAACATCAGTCTCAGCATTGGAGTGCCTGGTGTTCGTGAGGTACAGGAAATCTCTTGTTGCTGATTCTTCTGTCTTCTCTGGTTTGCATACCATTGTCATTGTACTGTCTGTTGCATCCAGAAATGCTGGTTTGATTCAATCCAAAGTGACTATGGTGGGTGTACCACTGATCATTATGCAGAAAGTATTGCTTCCTCCACTGACTACAATATGGTACATCGTTCATAATGGCTTATGCACTTTATCATTATGCTCTTGCCTAGCTCTGTAAAAATGACTAAGTGTCTTTCCAGCTAGTTTATAGGCATTGTCAGTCTCAGGTGGTGAAATCTGAGGAGATGATTGTGTCACCTGCCATGCTGTGCAAAAGCTCTCCAGGTAAGTTTAACATTTATCCATATACCAGTTCCCCTGCTGTGCTCTTCAGCTCACTCTTAAATGATGTTCATAGACCTAAATGGACAACAGTGTCTGTGCCCAGTTTGGTGTTGCGTGACATCTCAGTGCTGCTTTTAACTGCTGATGAAGATGCTTAACTATACTATTTGATTTGGGTTGTAAGCTGTGGTGCATATGCACTTTGTGCCTAATAACATGGTCAATGCTCTGAAGATATCGGCTTCAAATTGCCATAACTGATCAATGGTAATTTTCAGTGGGACTCTGAACTGAGCAAGCAAGCCACAAAATAATGTTTGCGGTATAGTTTCTACCATGATGTCCTTCATTAGAAATACCTCAAGCTACCTGGTGAACCTGTCTACCACCTTGAAGCAATAGCTGTAGCCTTCCAATGCTGTGAGTGAGCCTACAGTGTCACCATGCACAAGTTCAAAACACTGATTTGGCAGAGGAAATGTGCCTAAAGGTGGTCTGATGTGCCACATGATTTTATTTCTCTGGCATTCCATGCAATGTTTCACAAATGTTCTGCAGTCTGTGTGCATACCTGGCCTTATGAAGTTCTGTTTGACTAATCTGACAGTGCCCCTTACTCTCAGGTATGCCAGATTTTCCACTGATGCTGAATTTCTGTGGCACAAATTGCCATATCTTTCCTTCTGCTGCATCACACTGTAACTCTACGTTTGTTTCAGGCAATGTCATGGGCTATAACCTCAGTCCTTTTGATCATTGTAATAAATCATACAAATCATTATCACTTGTAATAATGGCATTTGTCGCTGCTTACACGTGCAGTGCCATCTGCTGCCATATTCACTGTTTCAACACATGAAATTGTTTCGGCTGGAACATTCAGCTTACCTTCCATGAACAAAGTGCTGGTTGTGAACTTGCTGATATAATTTAAGCATAACAGCTGCTTTCTCTGGTGTTACCTTAAAGGTGTAGGTAAGAGGCTATGATCCATATTGAAGCCGAACAGTTGCCCTTCTAAATGTGTGTCGGGATTTTTTAACTGCAGTATAAGCAATGTACAGTTCACGGTTGCCAAATATTGCTGAGATGACAACAGTTTTAAGACTGTAGAATGCAATGGGCTGCCAATACTGATCAGTCTGTTGCTGAAGTGCAACACCAGTGGCAGTGGATGAAGCAACAACCATGAACACAAGTGGGCCATGTGCAACCTGGTATTCTGATTGGGCAGCCTCTGTTATAGCTGTTTTCACAACCTGAAATGCAATGTCTGCCTCACTGGGCCAATGCAATCTGTGGTTCAGGTTCAGTACACCTGCAAGGAGTTCATTCAGTGGAGCAGTTTTCAGCATGCATGATATGCTGGGGATATTTTCTTATGGCCTCTACTTTTTTCAGTGTTGGTCAAATACCCTGTGCATTCACCAAATATCGTGAAAAGTGCACCTCGTTCTCACTAAAAACACACTTGGCAGGATTAGTTACTAGCCCTCTTGTGCATATACCGACAAACACTTGTGTCAAATGCCATAAGTACTGCTGTTTTGATTTGGACATCACCAATATATCATCAATGCACACATAGCAAAAATCTAAATCATTTGTCACATCATCCTTAAAGTGCTGGAAGGTCTGAGCTGTGTTACACAGTCTGAATGGCATTGTGGTGAATTCAAACGAGTCAAATGGTGTCGTCACTCCTGGTTTTGGAATGTCTTCTTGTAGCTACAGAGGTCTGATAATATGTTTGCGCTAGGTCAGTGGTGGAATATATTGTCTTACCAGAAACGTTTCCTTTGTGTGGGACCAGTCTGGGATGGTCCTTGCATTGACTTGATGATAATCGCCACAGGAGTGCCATCCGTTCTCCGTTTTGGCAAGACGTGAATCGGGGCTGCCCAACTGCTATTAGAAATCCTGCAGATACCCAGTGATAGCACGCAGTAAAATTCCTGTTTTACCACTTTTAGCATTTCAGACATCAAACATCTAGGTTGAATGTGAGTTGGTGGCACTGGTATGGTCAAAATGTGGTGAACGGTTGTGTGCTTAACTGGTGGGAGATCAAATGACTGCCGAGTGACCTCAGAGTACCCTTACAGCAACCATATGTACAGTATTTTGCCTGTAACAATGCGTACCGACAATAGGATGATGCAGTAGACTTTCCCTAGTGTATGCAGATTAGTAGTCAAATCTGTTAATTGCTGAAATCACACATCTGGCAGTAAGTCACAGAAGGACAAACGATCTGCTCCAATAGCAGGCTATGATATATCTGCCACTGTAAATTGCCATCCAAACATGTAATGTAGCCCAAGGTTAAGGAGTAATGTTACTCGATTGTGTGTTCATTAACGGTGAATACACAGCAGCCATCACAGCTCCTGTGTGGTTGGTAGTTTGCTACATATACTAACACTTCTGCCCCTGTACAAATCATATATTGTAGTTTCCTATCACAGTCCATTACAAAATGTTTACATGTGTTTGCAATAGACGTTATCTCTGCTGTGGTGTCTGATTCATGCTTCCACTTGAAAAGTGGTGTACAGGTTTGCACATCATTACCAGACTTCCTGTGATACCTACATAAGTTCTTTGCTGACAGCAGTTGATTACCACCTCGTGACTGTCAGCAGCATGGTCATTGATGGCTGTGAATTGTTTGTAATGCATGTATCTATGTGGTCAGGGCAGGGTGGCTAGCATCACTGTGGGCACATTTTCTTGTCGTGGCATCAGTGTTGAGACACTTGATGCAGGATACATTGCAATTATCCTCTCAGCCATTTGCAACTATTCATTTAAATTGCCTGCAACACTGTGAGAATTTTTTGGGTGTCTGATGACAATTGGGAAACTACATATGCTGTGCACGTCATCACCTACAGTGTTACTAGCCAATGTGCGTAAATGTTTTAGGAGTTGTGACGTAGTTCTGTCTCCGAGCTCCTCAGTGTGCAATAGCTTCTCTAGTTTTATTGCTTGTGATTGCAAAGAGCATGTGACCAATGCATTTTTAATTGATGCATACCATGTGGTATCTGGTGGCATGGCTAGAATATCTTGGACTTCTGCTGCTAGACCCTCCATGGGCACTGCAGCCACATAGCTGTGTTTAGTGTTGTCTATCGATATTCGTGCAAAGACAATCTGACTTTCTACCTGGGCAAACCATAATAGAAGATTATGTTGCCAGAATGGTGGGGGTTTTATCATCAGCCTGTTTATTGCACTACTGGCTGCGAGTTCAGTTGTGACTGGTGAGTCATTCATTCTCATGTGGGAACAAGCAAAGTGCAGCTGGCATGGAAGTTACAAGCATCAGTGTTGTGAAATGCTGTAGTCAGTGCAGATGTGTTGTAGTTGGTCACAGGGACAGAATGTGGTGACATGATGAAAGACCCCTAGGATATAAAAAATTTAAAATTTATTAAAAACAAAAATGAAACACCGACAACCATAAGTGTTGGCAAGGATGTTAATTATGAATGTGCCGTAAGATTTAGACAAATGAAAAAAACCATCGTTCATTTTTTTGTACATGATTTTGTTTCTCACTCTCTTGTATGTAGAAGGTCTGTTAAGAAGTACCATTCAGAATGTGACGGGCCATGAGTGTTTTGTATCACACATGGTTCGAAATAAGAAAAACTTTGATACCGGTATTAAGTATTTTTTATTCAAGTGAAGTGAAACCAGTGCCAAATAAAGAAATGGGCCACACCTCAAGTAAACAATACAGTTATAAGGATATTTATAAAAAGGTCATAAGATAAACGAAAAATTAATTATGCATTGTCGCAGTGTGTCTCCATGACAATAACAGTACCTATTCACTGCAGAGTACACAAACATTTAAGCATTGGATTTTCCAAAAACCAATTAATTTTTATCATGTCGCATGAAAGCTTGAATAATGATGTTTCCAGGTATTTGAGAAATATAAGTCTATGATGGTTAAAACATCATATTTCACACTTAGCTACATGTGAATTGAAGTAAATAGCACTAACACATAAAGAAACATGATACTACATGAATGATTAGTCAGTACACATTATTTCCATGAAACAAAAGTTCCTTGGCAGCTAGTCCATGGCTGTATGAGTAACATTTCCTCATAAATCCTTGAATCAGTAGATGAGTATTTCCGTTCTTCCCTCCCAAACCAAGGAGGTGGCACCAAGCATAGCTAGGCCATCAATGCGTAATATTTTAGTACTCTTTCCAATGTTTTTCTTCCTCCTCTACCTAAGTAAGAAATGTGCTCCAGTAAGTGATAAAAGCCTATCTATATAATGAAGCATAAATGTATTATAATAATGTGTATGTAATGAATTTGTATATGTGTTGTGAATGAAGATAAGTTGAAGCTAACAAACAAACTGGAAAAACACAACCCAGTTAATGGGAAATTTTATGACTTTTAAAACTTAAGAAATTTACGTTCGTAGTATGAGCAATGGATGGAATCATAGCCTGTAGGCTTACTGAATGGATGCAATGTCAGCCATAGGTATAAGCTATAATGTTAGGTATATTGCTGTAACTCAATACTTGCATGAATTTTCATTGGAAATCAAACTCCATATAAAGAAATGAACTTTAAAGACAAACAATTTATACTATGTTTTGGATGGCTATAGGTGTCTTTCAACAAGTGTATGGTCAAGTGTGGTGATATGAACATGTGTGTGCAACGAAATAATTTCTGAGTATTGTGGCTCACAACGCTTGACACATTAACAAGTGAACTATAGTAGTTCGAGCCAGTACTTAGCTCATCGACGGATGCTGTTGGTCGGGGTTCTGTCTGCTGAAAATGTGAATACAGTGGGTAATAATGATGTTCAAGCCATAAAAATGGAGATCTTCTGCCACAGCGTCAGATTTTGAACAGTAAGCACACACCCATTGCACCCAGAAAGAAGACATACGCCATGGCAATTCTTCAATATATGAGAGTCTGGTGAAAGTATGACACTTAATGTGAAATCAACACTAAGAAAGCGAGTGCATGCACGTGCATGGCAGCAGCTGGCATGCTGACCATTGGCAACTAGTTCTTTGCCACCACATTTGCCAGTGCACAAGTGTGAAACCCAGCAGCAAGAATAAAGCAAGCTGAACATTATTGTTAGCGCGCTAAATTCAAATATGTAATGGACTATTATATTAAAAAAAGATGCTGTGACTTACCAAATGGGAAAGCGCTGGTAGATAGACACAATAAAAAACACACAAATATCAAGCTTTCGCAACACAAGATTGTTTCATCAGGAAAGAGGGAAGGAGAGGGAAAGACAAAAGGATGTGGGTTTTAAGGGAGAGGATAAGGAGTCATTCCAATCCCGGGAGCGGAAAGACTTACCTTAGGGGGAAAAAGGGACAGGTATACACTCGCGTGCACACACTTCCGCACATATACAGACACAAGCAGACATATGTAAAGGCAAAGAGTTTGGGCAGAGATGTCAGCCTAGGCGGACTATCTTATTATGTATACCATCTTTTAATTTCTTTTAGAATCCTAACACACATAGGATAAGCTGACATGTCTACTCCATTAAATAAAAGAGAAGCCGGCAAATAAAGGACATCAACCCCTATCGGCAAATGTAAACATGTACAAGCAAAGAACACTGTACATCTCCATAACATGTCAATGTACAGTCTGCAGGCAATTGTGAAGGTACATGATGAAAGACCCGTAGCATATTATAAAGTTAAAATTTATTAAAAACAAAAAATGAAACACCGATCAACCATAAGCGTTGGCAAAGACATTAATTATGAATGCATGGTAAGGCAAAGGCAAATGAAGAAAACCACCATTCTTTTTTTGTACATGATTTTGTTTCTCACTCTCTTGCATGTAGAAGGTCTATTAAGAAGTGCCGTTTGGATTATGATGGGCTATGAGTGTCTCTGTATCTCACATGTTTTTAAATAAGAAAAACTTTGATACCAGTATTCAAGGGGGACGTTGATGAAATTCACCAAAAATGTCAATTTTCGATTTATTTTTTATTTCTTAGTACATCTCATGGACAATAAGTTCCCAGAGTTTCAATGTTGAAATCGCATTCGAAGTGCCTGAAAATTAATTAAAAGTGTGACGCTGCTTCCCTGCCGTGCCCATGTTTTTAAGCAGCACTTCAGTACCAGCTCAGTGAACAAAGATTCTGTGTATTACTTTCAACAAAACGCATGCGGGATACACCTAGAAGGCCATGATACATACTCTTTGGTTTTATCGATCATCTTTAGCTGATCCTGCACTTCACAAAAAGTGTGTTCATGGCAAAACCCAAAATCCAAATGAGTCTCTAAATTCACTCATATGGAAATGATGTCCTAAAAACACATTTGCATCTGCTACAGTTGTCAAAATTGCAACTTATGATGCAGTTATTGTATTTAATGATGGGAATGTCAGGAGGATAAAGGTATTAGAAAGAATGGATTTCAAGATAGGAAATTTTACGCAAGACATCCTGAGAAAAATAGATTTACAGCTCGTCTCTGCAGCTGTAAAGTCAGTTGAAGACCTGGTAAAGGAAAGAAGACAGACAAGAAACCAGAAGAGAAGCCTTGAAGGGAAAGACGACCCAGAGTACAAATGCAGTGCCTTCTGAAGAAGTGACATAAGGAAAAAAGTTAGGTTAAACTTTAAATTGCGTTTCCTGAAAAGTTTGTTCTTAAGTTTATAGACCTTTTCCTCAGATTCTATGAATGCTAGAATTATGAAACTTTGTACACATTTTTCTGTAAACCGAATAAACATTGTCTAAAGAGAAAATTTTGAAATTCTGATTGCAAGCTGAGATATGGGGCGACATACTTGGAATTTTGCATGAATTTAAAATTGTACTTGTGGAAATATAATTAAAAAATTATGGAAATTCTCCTATTTGACCTATTCCAAAAACCTCATGAGAGAAGCTTACAACATATAAAGAGATGAAACAGAGAAATTTTTGTAAAACTCTGGTGAATACTTTCTGAGAAAAAGGAACATACATTATTTTTTGAAAATAAAACTTCAAATTTCATTCAAAACAAGTTGAATATATATAATCAAAGGATTTTATATGTAAATGTGTTACTTTCATGTAAAGCATGGTACAAAATTTCAGTGCCATATCTCCAAAACTGTGGATTTGGTGCATTTTTGAAATAGTGTGTGTTTTTCATCAATGTCCCCCCTTTCAGCATTTTTATTCAAGGAAGTGAAATCAAGTAAGGAGGATTTTCTTATTTATGACATGCACTGGTGCATTTGAAGTCCGCTGCCTGCATCTACAATTGAAATGTACGGGAAAAAGTCCAATAGCCTAAAAATTCATACAAACACAGAACATTTCAAATAACGTAATCATATTATCCCTTTTAAATGTTGTTCATATTTATATGTATAGGGTAAGATGGGGTAAATCCAACCAGGTGAGTAAACCCAACTGCCCCCTATTTGTGAGAAATGGCAAAGTGGAGCAATTTTGCATTAGTGTTACGATACATAGCATTCGAAAGAACGAAAATGTCACCTTGACAGCTTTGACACATTTGACATTTAGACACTCAAAAGACAAGTGTGTTTTCGATTGTTTCAATTTAATTTTTGTGCAAATTGCATCACTAGATTTACCTTATTAAATAAAACGATCACAAAACAAATAGTAAGTGATTTGTGTAGTGCATTTAGTGACAGATTCAGTGTATGTATTGTTTTTGTTGGAAATTTTGTCTAAATTGTTTCTATGTGTGTTAAATGAAAAAAGGGCATGGTAGGGTAAATCTGACCACATATTTTTTATCGTTTATGTGTATGGAATTATTTATTTATGTAAACAAAGTGAATTTTTGTTTATTTTTAGGAAAATGGTAAGGAATTACAAACGAAAAATGACAAAATGCAATCAAACTGATATTCGCCGAGCAGTTACTGCAATGCAAATGGGAATGTCTTTATGAGCTGTCACTCTTGATTTTAACATTCCGAGATTGACATTGCTGTTGCACCAATGGGCTAATAAAGTGAATACGCAACGTACTGAAGTCAATTTGAATGATATGTTGTTGCTTCTGCAGGCCGTAGCACAGTAAGATTGCAACATTTTTTACTTTCGTCTTATTGGTTTTATCACACGAAGCAAATTTTTTACCATTTTTATTGTGTTTTTCTTTACTTTTTCAACTTTTTTTCATAGGTGCTCACTGAAGAACAAGAAAATGCTTTAGAACTATTTGAAGCATGCTTCTGATATTTTCCTTGGTTTGACGAACAACCATCAAGATCATTAGCATTCAAATTTTACAATGTCCGTGATTCAAGGAAAAGGGAATTGAAAGCAGGACAAAATTGGTTCCGGATTTATGCAACAGCATCAGACACTTTTGCTGCAAAAGCCAGAAGCAACCAATGTTGGCAAGAGCAGGTGTCTTCAATCGACATAATGTGGCCAAATTTTTTTGAAAACTATAGGTGTGTGATGAACACACATTCATTTGGTCTACACAATATTTGGAATGTCAATGAAATGGGTGTCACAACAGTGCATCGGTCTGTCTGAGTGATTGCTCGCTGTGGCAACCGACATGTTGGGCAAATCACTTCAGCTGAAAAGGAGAAACTGGTGACAGTGCTTTTGCCAGTCTCAGCCATCGGAATGTGGATGCCACCGTATTTCGTGTTTCCCCCAAGCCCACTTCCAAGCCCATTTTTTGAATGGCGGCCCAACAGGTTGCGTTGGCGGGGTACATCCATCACGAACGAAATATTTCTGGACTTTTTAAGGCATTTCTGCGCCTTCACACATTGCTCGCCAGACCAGCCAGTGCTGCTATTGATGGATAACCATGAAAGCGACAGGTCATTAGCAGTACTGCAATACTGCCGAACAAATGGGATTCATGTGGTGTCGTTTCCGCCCCATTGCTCATATCGATTGCAACTGCTCAATGTTCCAGTATTTGGTCCATTCAAAACAGCAATGAACCAGCAATGCCTCAACTTTCTTCAGATGCATCCCAGCCAGCCGATCCCAATTTTCTATTTACCCGCAATGGTGAACCGAGCACTGAAAATCAGTGCCATGGAAATCAACATTAAAGCTGGATTCTGTGCAAGTGGCATTTGGCCGATCAACTCACAGATTTTCCAGGACTTTGATGTTAGGCCGAGCGAAAGAACCAATCATTTGCTGGAAAAAGTCACTATGAATGTCAATGATGGCGATTGTAATTAACAAGAGGATGACATTCCACTGAATCCACCACTCGCTGCTTCAACAGCAACAACATTGACATCCAGTTTGAATGATACGTTGCAATTGATTCATCCGTTCATGTGCATGCCGCCTCGTGAAGAAACAAAACGTGGCTGTAAGCCTGGCCGAACATCCATCCTTACCTCAGATGAAACCATTTCTGAAATGGCAGAAGCTGAGTGAAACTGGTTAGCAGAGCAAACAAAGAAGGCCAGCAATAAAGCCAAGAAGGCAAAAATGGTTACTGAAAATAAGTCCAATAATCGAACAAATGCCGAACAACCATCAGCATCGCACAGCCATCCAGACGTTCAAATCAAACCAAATGTTTGCAAATAAGCTATTTCGATAGCCAATCACACTCGGATTAATTAATTAATTCTTCTCTTTCAATGAAATCATCTTTTTTTAATTAAAATTTACATTCATTTAACTTTCAGTACGTTTAGTAGTCTAAACATTGTCATTTTTTTGAATAAATTTTTTTCATTTATGTAAAAATCGTAATTGCATATAATTATTTCCCAAAAAAACCGTTCATTTAGAACTATTTCTGTGCAAAATCAGCCAAACAAATAGTGGGTTGGATTTACCCCGCAATTTTTACAAATGGCGAAAATGGGCCTTTCTCAAAATATGGATATCTCAAAAACTATTGATGGTATAACAAAAATATTTTGCAAAAAGTTGCTCCTGTACATTACCTATAATTTAACGTATATAACGTTAAGATCCAACCTCAGATATGCGTTTTATAGTCACAAGAAATTACTAGGTTGGATTTACCCCACCTTACCCTATATATTTTATTTTACTTATTTTTTTTATTTATAACACAACTGTCAGCCTGTATGCCAAGACTTCAGGGCACCGGTTGTGAGCAGGGTTTGTTAACTATTGTTATAGTAAGAAATTTCTATGATGTTGTTATGAATCATAAAAACTAATTGCCTGTATTTTCTGTTTGCATAAATCACGACGGGTAACAAGTAAGGCAAAGAGGTAAAAATTGAGGTAAAATTTTGGAAAGTAATAAGAATTGGATGTTGGTTACATAAAATTTTCTGTAGTAAGCTGTTTTGTTCGGCACAGCAAAAGTAGGAAAGCTATGCAAGTTGCTTGCATGGTTGTGCTTCATAGCACTTCTTTTGATGTAGATAGAAACCTATTCCTCATTATTCCTTTCCTTGAATTTTATTTGCGAAAAATTTACAGGAATTTTCCAGTGTGATTCACATTGTCAGTAAAACATAAAGAACTGCAATACAATAGTTTGTGCATCATAATAGATCTAAAACAGGCTTTGACATCACATAAATTACATTTGTCAAGTGTAATAATTAGCATATGAAATTTTAACATTTTTGTTAATCTTTTTTTGCATATTCATATAACTTGGCCAAAAAATATATGCCCGTTGTTGACAGTGATAGAGAAAATGCAATCAGCCAAGATGGCGTAGAATTGCATGATCGAACAATTGAAATTCAAGCGCCCAGCATGCCTGCTGCAAAAAGTTTAAGTACACCAGAGATGAGTGTCGCAGGTGTGACAAATGATAGCCATGCTTCACAGCAGAATAACCTCGATGACATGATGTTTACAATTGATGATACAATATCATGCATCCCCCAGAGTGATATACCGCTCACGAATGAAACATCGGAGAGTGAATGAAACATTGGAGAGTGATTCAAATATGAATCTTGACATGTTACAAATACCGCTTGTCCACAACACAAACATTAACTTGGAAAGTACAACTGACAGCAACCACAATAGTACAACTAATGCACTGCTATGGCAGTTATTATCTACCATAAACACGAAATTAGATAGTATCAATACAAATTTCAGTAATATGAAATAAGATATGGACATGGTAAAACAGTAACAAAACACTGTTACACAAGTTCTAAATACTATGAGACATGGACAGAAACAAGTATTCAAGGATTTGCAAGGCACAGTCTCACAGAAATTCAACGACTTAATCAAAAATGTTTGCACTGAAATCGATGAAAAATTGAATGATATGAAAAAAAAGTAAAGCATGAAGTAATTTCTGAAGTTAGCAGTAATATTATGGAGTTAAAACAGAAGGTAGATTCTTTTAACAACCACCATGATGTAGTAAAGCAACAGATAAAGAAAATCACAAATGCAAACACAAACATTGAAGCCACACAAAACCAATTGTGTTCGACAGTAAAAAAGGTAACCACTATAGTTAAAAAAAAAAAAATAAATAAATAAATAAAAAATGAAGACTACGAAGATGTGCCTCTAACTGTAGAAGAGCTTAATTTAAGAGTAGCATCATTAGAAGTTGACTCAGCATGTGCTAAGAAGGAGAGAGAGGATCATGAAAATCTGAGTGATATAATTAGTCAAGCTGAAGCAGGTACGTTAGATAAGGCTAATACCATTGCAGATTATGGAGTAATGGCCAATTTCAAAAAGGTCTAGTTTTGGTAGGGAGCAAGTCAAACTTTTAGGACATGTTGTGTCAGAACAAGGTGTATTACCTGATCCAAAAAACTTGATGCCGTATGCAATTGTCCAGCTCCAAAGAATAAAAAACAACTAAAAGCTTTTTTAGGACTAGTATCTTTTTTTCGTAAATACATACCACAGCAACTGATGAACAATGATGAATTGCTAAACTTTTTACAAAAAAATAGGCCTTGGTTACGGGATGCTAAGTGTCAAGAGGACTTTAATAACATTAGGCAGGCATTAGTCAATGCAAACATTCTTATCCATCCTGATATGTCCAAGGATTTTTGTCTATGCACAGATGCCTCATCTCAGGTGCTGGGCATGCTTGTTCCACGTGCAAGAAGAAGGTAAGGAAGAACCCAACATCAGTTTTGCTAGTTGCACATTATCAGATGCAGGAAGATCTTACTCTGTGTCAGAATTGGGAAGTTTAGTTGTAATATGGACATTTAAAAAGTTTGAATATTTTTTACAGGGCAAGAATACCAGAGTTTACTGTGACCATCAGTAACTGCCATTTCTGTTAACATGTAAACTATTGCACCTTAGATTAGCTAGGTGGTGACTGTACTTACAAGAATTCAACTTCAAGATCATTTATATTAAAGGAAGTCAGAATGTTATTGCAGATGCTATGTTGGGGTTATCACAAGGTTTAGAGGAATTTGGTGAATTAACAGAGCAAGATGCCAAATTCAGAACATTATTAATGCAAGGTACAACGCAACAGTCTGATTACTGTAAGTTTTGTACACAAATGAAAATTATACAACAGAAAGATTGCAGATGGAGGAGAGTTGTGCAAAACCTTAAGCAGGATGAAGGCGGAAAGGTAAGTAAATGGTATCAGGAGTACAAGGGCATTTTGTTTCATAGGAAACATGAAAAGTCTGATCAATGGTTTGTGTGTGTGTTTTGCTAAAGTGTGTGTTAGAAACTGTAAAAATTGACTCTTACTGTGATTTAGTGTTAGCTTATTTTCTACAAGCCATGAACTGCACTATTTGAAAACAAGCCAATGTTGCAGATAACATTCTTTACTACCAAGCTAGTGTCATCTGCAGACAGAAATGTTTTAGAGTTACCCGTAATTCTAGAGGGCATATCATTCATGTAAATAAGGAACAGGACTAGCCTCAACACTGATTCCTGGGGCACCCCCCCTCCTCCCCAATGTGACTATACTCCACTCAGACCTCACATCACAGCCATTCTCAACATTGTGAATGATGACCTTTTGCTGTCTGTTGCTAAAGTAAGAGTTGGACGAATTGTGAGCTATTCCCTGTATTCAGTAATGGTCCAACTTCTGGAGCAATAGTTTGTGATCAACACAATCAAACACCGTAGTTAAATAAAAAAAAATATGCCTAGCATTTGAAACCTTTTATTTAACCCATCCAGTACCTCACAGAGAAAGGAGAATATAACATTTTCAATTGTTAAATGGCTTCTAAAGCTGAACTGTACATTTGATAGCAAATCATGTGATATAAAATGATCAATCACCCTTACATACACAGTCTTTTCAATAACTTTAGCAAACACTGATGGCATAGAAATAGGTCTAAAATTGTCTACAGTATCCTTTCTCCCTCTTTATAAAGTGGCTTTACTACTGAGTACTTTAATCGTTCAGGAAACTGACCATTCATAAAGAAAAAATTACAAATATGGCTAAATACAGTGCTAACATGTGCAGCACAGACTTTAACATTCTGCTAGGCACTCCATCATATCCATGAAAGTCCTTATTCTTCAGTGATTTCATCATTGACTCAATCTCCCCCTTGTCTGTGTCACAGAGGACTGTTCCCGACATCAATCTCGGAAAGACATTTGCCAAGAAAGTCATATGATTCCTTATAGAAATATAAATTTTTATTTAATTCACCAGCAATGTTCACAAAATATTGTTAAATACTATCGATATATCTGCTTTATCAGTAACAGAAATATATTTATTATGAACTGACTTTATAGCGTCGGCCTTGTTCTGCTAACCAGACACTTCCTTCACAACTGACCATACGGTTTTAATTTTATTCTGTGAATTAGCTATTCTATTTGCATACCACATACTCTTTGCCTTCCTAGTAACATTTTAAGCACCTTACAATGCTGTCTGTAATGGGCTACTGCAACTCGATTGTGACTATTTCTAACATTTTGATATAATCCCTGCTTTGTTCCACATGATATCCTTATCCCACTAGTCAGCCACCCGGGCTGCGTATTTTGCTAGTACCCCCCACTGGAAAGCAACTCTCAAAGAGCATGAGAAATGTGTTAAGGAATGCATTGTATTTATCATCTATGTTATCGGCACTATAAACATACTGCCACTCTTGTTGCTTGACAAGGTTTAAAAAACATACTATTGCTGTTGGATTAACTTTCCTACATAGTTTGTAATTAAATATGATATTGGTTTGAGTACTAAAGCCTTTTAGTATTAAAATTTGTACATCATAGTCTGAAAGGCCAGTCACCCTAACACATTACTCATTTAGTAGTGCAGAATGAATAAAAATATTGTCTATGGCTGTGCTACTGTTCCCCTGCACCCTAGTTGGGAAAAACACAGTGTGCATCAGATCGTATGAATTTAGGAGATCTACCAACATCCTTTCTCTTGCACCATCATATACAAAATTAATATTGAAGTCACCACATATAACTAATTTCTGATACTTCCTTCAAAGAGAATCCAGAACTCCCTCTAGCTTGAGCAGAAATGCTCTGAAGTCAGAGTTAGGGGACCTATAAACAACAACAATTAGAAGTTTAGTTTCACTAAATTCGACTGCCCCTGCACAACATTCAAATGTCTGTTCAGAGCAGTGCTGTGAATACTGGACTTACTTAGCCACTCCCCCACCTTGCAAGGAACTCCTTGAAAAATAGCGAGCTAATTTGTATCCTGATAAAGGAAGCCCCTGAATTGTCAGATTATTTAAATGGGCTCCGACATACCAATAATTTCAGAGTCAACATCTATAGGCAGTTCATTGACTGTATCTCTAATACCTCTTATATTTTGATGAAATATGCTAATTCCTTCCTTGGAAACATGACATCCTCTCAAGGTGAGCCCTTAGTCAGAGGGACTTCTATTAAGCAGTTATACCTATCAGCTGACTTCAATCTAAAAAATGTGCAGCTCTTAACACCAACTATTACAGGAATTTTTCCATGAGGGATACCATCTTACAATTGTGTCCAATGGATGTTGTGAGCTGTGGCACAAGCTCCTTAATGCACTCCTAGATGAACTCTCCCACCAACTTCTTCCTTCACTTCAGAACCTGTTTCTGCACCTACTCATTGGTTGAAAATGTAATTCCACTTATGTGTACCTTCAGGGAGATGAAAATCTGAAGGTGTTGAGTTGGGAATATCAGAACTGATTCAAAACATCCCAACCAAATGAGTCCAAGAGTGTCTTGGTGGCTAAGGTTGTGTGAGAATGGACATTGTCAGGCAACAAGCACACTCCTCTCATCAGCATTTTTTTCCTTGTGTTTTGAATGCTTCTTTTGAGTTTTTTACGGTCTCACAATACCATTGTACATTAATGGTCTCCCCCTGAGCCAGAAATTCGAACCATTATGATTATTTTCAGTCCAAAATCAGCAAGGCCATGATTTTTGCCCAAAATTGTGGTTTTGAATTTTTTGGCAGAGGGGAATTGGTGTGGTGCAACTGTGATGTCTGTCTTTTTGTCTCAGGTGTGTAATGATCCACCCATGTTTCATTTCCAGTCACAATAGAACTCACAAAATCCTCACCTTCCTGTTCAAATTGCTTAAGAAACTCACAGGTGCTAGTGATCCGGTTATTATTGTGCTACTCTGTCATCTTTTTATAGGACCCATCTTGCATCCAGTTTCTGGTATCCTAATATTTCTTTGAGTGATTCATGTAAGAGAGTTCTGGAAACTTGTCGAAATAACAGAAATTTCATCAACTGTCAATCAGCAGTCTTCGCAACAGTTTCCGCAGTTTCTTACACAAACTCATCAGTCAAAATGGGAGGTCACCCACTCCTCTGTTCATCATTAACATTTGTTCTCCTTGCACTAAACTCCCTACACCCCTTGAATACACTCACTCCATTCATAACAACTTCACCATAAACTGTTTTGTTCTGCAAAAAAAGTTTTAGAAGGTTTCATTCCCTCTGTGCAGGGGGGCTACAGAATTCACAAGGATCAGAAGGGTGAACATGTCTTTATCAGCTTTGTGAGACTAGTTTTAAAATAAAGTCTCTCTCTCTCTCTCTCTCTCTCTCTCTCTCTCTCTCTCTCTCTCTCTCTCTGTGTGTGTGTGTGTGTGTGTGTGTGTGTGTGTGTGTGTGTGTGTATTTAGCTATCTATCTATATCTTACCTACGTCTTTCATGCAACGGGACACTACAATGTGGTTTTATGTACTATTGTGTTCCTGCAACGTTTGCTCTAGTCAGGGGATCACCATCTACCACTCATTGTTGCCAACACAAAAAAAACAGCCTATTACAATCACACTTACTTTCTGAGTATGTGTTCTACATGGAGAGCCTCCAGAAATTGCAAAAACAGTTGAGCAGAAATGAAGCCTAACCACTACAAGCCATATCTCACTCAAAAATACTGTAGCTAAAGAGAATCTGGAGATGGTATCTACAAGTTAGATGGATCAAGAAATAAACAGGATGAATTCTGTTCGGTTCAGTTGAGGAATTTTGACTCCAGTCACTCACTTAAAAAAATAACAGGCTCCCAAACAGAATGTGTGTGACCTCTACATATTCTGTGAATCATCTGTGTTGAGCATTTTGAAGAAAAATATATCAGGAAAGGAAAGTTTCAAATCAGAACTTATAAATCTTAAGAACCAAATCCATAATAGTGATTCAGTAACACAGCTGGGAAATACCTCATTGCAGATCATTAACAAATACTGCAAATCATGTACAAACACAAAAGGGGGAACAATAACAAACACCACTTGTATATAGTACAGAGCTACTGTAGAATGTAAAATGCATTTATTTTCATTTTTGGTTGTTTAATCATTTTTTACAGCTTCTGATTATCAGTTACGAAACTGATATGAAGCATCTGATTGGATTATTTATGGGAATTTTATTATTTTTGGTGGAATATAGTTGATCATGTTAGGCTATAGTAAGATGTATAATCTCCTTCACCTACAACATGTTGAAGAAATCAAAAAGGAGTTATTTGAGACGACAATAATAAAGTTCAAGAGAATTCTGAACATGAAGTGGATACAGATTGCAATGAGAATGTTGAAATTCAGGAGAAAGGTTTAGAAACAAACAAAGATGACAGTGACAATGACAAGCTAATACTTGAGGAAAATGAGAACAGTAAGTTGGAAGGAACAAAGAGACAAAATGGACTAAAACTCCAATGTCAAGTAGCGTACATTCCAGGACACACAATATTATTTGAAACTACTTAGACCTATAACTGGTGAAAGCAGTGATAATGCCTTTGGAATGGTGGAAATGGCTCATACATGATGACATTTTGTATTTACAATGTCGTTAAATGTGTTACATTGACAACAATTAAAACTGTATCAGAGAGAAAGCATTCCTGAAACAAGTATCTTATGCTTTAGTCTTGCTTCATTTGGTTAAAAGAAGTTTGGATACCTCAGGAATTCATATGGATCTTCAGCAGAGCTTAAAACTTTGTAAGCCATTATGTGAAGAAAAAGGAGACAATGAAAGTAAAAATACAGAAAATGGAACTGAGTTCAAGAGGAAAAGGTGTATTACATGCACAGTAAAGAACAAACTTTTAAATTATTGTTGCAAACTGTGTCAAAAGCCAATCTATTTGATGCAGGATGAAACGGTCACCTCAGACTTCGTTAAAAATCATCATTTGTTACCATAGCCCAACAGAGATGATAAGATGACTGAATGATTAATACTTGTTTGTGATGAATGATTAATATTTCTGTCGTTGTGCTCTTATGTCATCATTGGCTTTTTAAATGACATTTGAATTTTATAATATGTTTCATTAGTGAAATTAGATTTAAAAAGTAAGTGAATAAGTGATGTGATCAATTTGATACAAAGTGCCTGACAGAATGCTAAGAAACCTATGGCACACTGTGGTTCAACAATCCAAGAGAACACAAAAATTATTTCTTATAGACAAATGTCTGATTTTATCAAATACTTTAGGAGTAATGGAAAACACTCACCAATATAGCACGCACACGCACACACACACACACACACACACACACACACACACACACACACACACACACACACACACCTACCTGTGCCCCTACATTGTGCTGACTGGATGCACAATGCCCGGATTGCATTCCAACAAGTGGACTAAGGTGAGCTCGGGGTTGTGCTTGGTGGGGTGAGTAGAGGGGATAGAGGCAGGAAGAAGAGCTGGAATGGGTAGCTAGTGGCTTGGAAGGAGGCAGTAGGTCTGCTGGCTATGAATGCGGGAGAGATGGGGGTTGGCAGATGCACAGGCTAGGCACATGATACACAAATACTAAGAGCCGGTGACGTGGGTTGCACAATGAAGGTGATGTGGAGGTATGGATTGGGAGAGGACAGAGGAAGGGGAAACTATGAGATAGAGAATATGGGGACAATGTGTTAGCAGAAACTGAGGCCAGGACGATTATGAGAGTGTAGACATGTTGGAAGGATAATTCCCATCTGCGTACAGCACTTAAAACTTCCGGACTAATATGCCGTGGTCATGGTATAAAACTAACTTCCTCCTAACATTTTGCAGTTCACCACTCTAGCTCTGAAGCTGTCTCCTGCAGTCAGAGAGGAAATGTTAGGATAAAATTTTACACATCAACCATGGCCCATCAGCACAGAAGTTTTGAGGGATGTTAGAACTGGCCGTGATAGATTATATTCTATGATCTCATTTGTGTGGTTCAGAAAAGCTGGTGGCAGAAGGAAGAGTCTATATGGCCAGTTTATGAAGCAGCTATAGAACTCAATTACATTGTCTTCAGCTGCATGTTGTGCCACTGGGTGGTCAACTTGTTCGAGGCCACAGTTGGCAGTGGTCATTCGTTCCAGTGGTCAGTTGGTTGGTAGTCATACGAACATAAAAGGTTGTGCAGTACTTGCTGTAGAGCTGATATATATCATCACTGCTTTCACAGGTGTTCCTGCCTCTGATGAGATAGGATAAGCCAATGAAGGGACTGGAGTACAAAGTGCTGGGTGGATGGATTGGGCAGGTCTTGCACCTGGACCTTCCACATGACATGATCCCTGTGTCAAGAAGTTGGGAGTGGCACAAGAATGGACCAGAAAGTATGAGCAGGGTGGGAAATAGAATATCACCTCAGGAGTGGTGGGAACAATCCAGGCCTGATGACTGATAATCAACCACTAGCTCTGGTACTTGTGTCACATGCCTAGCTCATGCAGCAGTCCCCCTTTCCTCCCACCATCCAAGCAAGCAAACCTTGCTGCCTTCCTCAAAGCCACTAGCGACCTCCCACTCCCCAACCCTTCTTGCCTCCTGCCTCTCTCTCACCTGCCAACCCCACCCAATATATCTCCCAACTCACCCTAATCTACCTACCAAAATGCTATCCCAGCATTGTGTGTCCAGCCAGCACACTTCCCAACACATTTTGCATGTGCATGCGCACGCGCATGTGTGTGTGTGTGTGTGTGTGTGTGTGTGTGTGTGTGTGTGTGTGTGTAGCTTGGCAAAGGGTTTATTCTGAAAACTAGAAAGTTTTGTTTTTCTTTTGTCTGCCTGTGGATGACTCAGTGCTTCTGCTATTCAGTGAATGGTCTCCTTAATTGCCTAAGGATATTAATTCTGTCAGAACCCTTATTACCATATTTTTCTGTATTTACTGAAATACTTGTAAGTTTCTCGAAGTCCCAGCTTACACTATAAAAGCAAACTGTACTACCTGCTATTGCAGGATGTAGATTTTTGTAAGGAGTGAAAGAAGATATAAAAGTTGCTACAGAAAATGAAATAACCTGTGTTTGACATCATTCCTTTTCATACGGAGTCTTCATGCACGTCATCTTAATTCTTTTTATTTACGCATCATAATATTTAAACAAGTCAAAATAATTGTCTGTACAACAGTGTCAGAAATGTATTTTTCATTACAAGATATACATTTCTTGGATGGTAGTTGTCATACAAATATGTAAAACATAGATTCTTGTTGCACTATAGACAAAAAAATGCAGATGAAGATTTAAAAGAAAGAAGGAATTATAAATAAAATGAAATTCAAGCAAAATGAGGAACAGAAATAAATGTATCCGAGAACATGACTGAAAATATAAAATAATAAATTGGAAGAAATTAAATTAAAGTAAATACATAACCTTAATGAAAAGCACTTGGACAAGGATTCATAATGAAAAAAAGAATGACAGGAAGAAAAAGTGAAAGAAAATGAAAAAGTTAAAATCATAAATTGAAATGACGCAATAGTGGAATATAAATAAAAAAATTACATTTAAACCAGTTACCTGAATAGAAATAACTATCAAAGTTATTTTGATAAAATTTTAAAAATAAAAATTTCAAAGCACATTAACAGGATTCGAACCAATCACTTTCAGCATATAAGGAATTCATTTTAATCACTATGCTACTCTCCTACTCTGCATAGTATTATTGGTTTTAAGGCTCTAGAGGATCATGTGAAACTATTTTACATAGATTACTCACTAATGATGGTCCACTTTGGTGAATGTCTGCACGGATGTCAAAAAATCGACCCATTCCAGGGGACCGCTCTTTGTCAGAGGTAAAAAAGCATTTATTTATGAATGAGAATGTTATTCATATATAAATTAAATTGAGGGAAGTTTTCAGGGATTCAATACCAGCACTTTTATGAATAAATGAATGTAGACATGGCGATACAAGCCCTCCAGATTTGAGACAAACTGGATACCAAATTCTCAAGGAAAAATGCTAAGAAAAAGTTTTTATTAGCAGAAAAAGTGATGGTAACTGGACTTGCTTCGTAAAGTGAAGCAAATATGACTAAGATTAGCATGTGAAAATATGCTTTTGCATTAGAGAAATGTATGTACTTGTGTACTGGCCATCATGGTCATGAAAATGCACGTGAGCTTTAAAACTGTTTGCCACCCATCTTTCTTCCAAGATATATCTTACCATAACTTTTTTCCTGTTTCCTTGCCTCAAAAACTTTTCTGGTGAAAAGAAATTTCTTAAAAATCTTAGATATGCTGTGAACAAATATCATACATAGCTGGAAGTAAACTGCTTATTTATTTAACACTCTGAAGACTGGCCACAAAGAAAAATAATGTGGCAAAGAGATGGGCCTTTTGTGCCATTATTTAAAGTGTTTCTGGGGCCATTATTTGAAGTGTTACTGGTACATATATAACTGATATATCTTCAAGAACAACAAATACTAAAAAAGGACTAAGCTTAAAGATATATTTTTCATACTTACTTTATTTCTTTGATAGATTACAAATTTTTAAAATAATGATGACAGAAGGTATAATTATCCTTAAAAATTATATAAGGTTAGTTATTCAGCATTTCTTTCTCTTGAGCTTCCAAAATTTCTAACTCATTCTAGAAACATGAGCTATTTGTAGCAGAATTATAGTGAACTGTGGAACCTAACAAGCACATGCAAAGAAATCACGTCAATTCGATCACATATTGGCTCAGCCATTCACAATGGCAGCTATTATGTTTGCAAATGTTTTGAAATAAGTCTTAACAGCAGAAGGCTGGATCTGTTGGGAGACAGGTAGCGAGACATCTGTACATTCTTCTCGTATGAAATGATTCCAGTTTTTGAGTGAAAATTGGTCTTCCAAACATTTTATGTGGCCCAAGCTATGTTCGGGCTCAGTCTCTAAAGTGTTAGTAATTTTATTAGGATCATCATTTGTACACAGTAGAGACATGTAAAAAGATAGAATTATATAAAAAAATGTAAAAGTTTTATAATAAAGCAACAGTGATGTTTTCTGGATGTGTATTGTAAAACTGTTTATTGTACATATTTATTGTACTGCCTAATCTTAATAACATGAGATCACTGTCTTATGTTAGAACTTGTATTAATTCTTTAATTGATGTTTGGTGTGCATACTTTTCACCTGGTACCTTATCTAATAAGTGGTACATATGATAATTAAAAAAAGTAGTTAAACACATGATAACACACACTTCATGGAAACTGGCAACAAATTCAGGACTTTAAGATTATTATAAGTTTTTTTGGTGGTCTATTTTGATAAAATGAAATGAAGTTTGGCTTATGAATCCATACCAAGACGACATACAACTAGCATCATATTTGAGGTACAATAGTGTCCAAAAGTCAAGCATAATAATGAAGTGCTAATATATTTTCTGAACAGTACGTTGGATGACATTCTCTCCATTACAATAGAACAGTTAATGAAGGATATGGGTACCCTTAAATGATACACATGCTTGACAGCAGCATAGCAAGCTTTCTATGAGGTCATTCAAGAGCTTTGAAGAGGTTTAGAGGTGCCTGACAAGCTGCCATTTGTGCCCTCAAAGCATTCCACGCATAGCCAATAGGATTTACATACAGGTTATTAACTGACCAGTTCATGAGGTGAACACCTTTCACAAGGGCAGCTCTGCAGGGACAGGTATTATCATCCATGGATAAGATGTCCCAATCAACTGTGCCTCAGAAAAGTCATTCATCTATCGGCATTAACTTATTTTTCTGAACACAAGAAATATGTGAATCTCTGCAACCGACATCCAGTAAGATATTTCCACTAAACTGGTCTCTTTCCATGAAGTTCCTTTCATTATTCCAGTTAGCTCTTTTCCTCCACATGAATGTGCAACAAGAATCATTCTGCAAACTGGACAATATTTCACTTCATAGAGCACATTCCTGCAGTTTGTACTATTTAGGAGGTCATTTTGAGTGACCAAGTTTCATTTTTTTGTTTTTGTCATTGTTTAGAACACTGAGCCTTTGAAGTACTGTTGGCTGTAAATTGCCCAAAGTAATGAAACAGTTATTATGATATAAACACTTCACACATATTGTGTACAACAAAACACATTCCAGACAACGAGGCAATTAAGGTAATAAATATAGCAGTATGTGGCACCATAGTTATCATACAAAACATACATTGGGAAAGTGTTAGTTTCAAGTTTCCTTCCAGTCATCCAGATTCAGGTTTCCTATGGTTTTCCTAAATCACTTAAGGCAAATGTCAGGTTGGTTCCTTTCAAAAGACCACAGTCAACTTCTGTTCTTCATCAGAGTCCAACTCACACTTATTCTCCATCTCTAATGATCTCATCACTGGCAGTATATGAAACCCTAATCTCCATTCCTTCCATTTGTTCATGGATTAATCTCAATGTAGCTGATCCTTCCATAAACAGCCACTTCTCTTCACTCCCATGAATGAGACACAAACTCCTAAGTGTCCAGCTTACAGACCAACTTCTAGGTGCCTCTGAAACACAGTTTTGCCCAAAAACTGCAGTGCTCAAGGCAGCTGTAAATTCTGAAGACAACTGCCTTGAGGACATAATCTGGTATCATTACATAGTTAAGTCCAGATATTTATCCTGTAATGGAATAGTTACTCTTAAGTCAGCTTTGCATTGGATGATGACAAAATGTTGCTATTTTGAAAGAGTAACAAAGTTCTTCAAATTGCACTCAACATTGCTGAGACTGTCATGTGTATCTGATCTGCTAGAGCACATCTGTGGATTATATCTAGCAAAACAGTGTAATTTTTATGTCTGTGGCTGTATATTGTTAACTTGACCATAAACTATATTGAGTTCTCTATGAAAGAACAGGTACGAATGTGACATAATTTGTCTAATGCATTGCTTTTTGTTATCTTTCAATCACATTCCCTATTAGATATAGTGAGTATTTCCACCCTACACAGATTACTAGGGCCCAGATTTTAATGATAAGCCATATTTTTTTCTGAACTTTAACGTGAATTTATACAAGAATTCAAGAATTGTAATGTATTTTTCTTTTGCATATAAACACATGTTTAAAACAATGGAAACCCCAGATTGGATTATCAACAATATTAGGAAAAGAATAGATTGATACTCACCGTAAAGATGAATCACTGAGTTGCAGACCGGCACAGCAGAAAGACTGTTACTCCTTATAGCCTTTGACCAAAGCCTTCTTCAGCAAAGAACACTCTTCTCATTGTGCCTGTTTGCAACTCAATGGGTCATCTTTACAGTGAGTAACAATTCATTCTTTTTCTAATGTTAAAGTTGTATTTACACCTTTGTTTAGGAATGTGTTGTATGTTGGGAAACTTTTACATAATAGGTCATATTTTGGACAACATTTGCAAAAAATGCATACATTTGTTTTAATATTAAAGACACAAGAATAAAAAACATGAAAATGTTGCTCACGTAACAAAGTTTCAAGTGATATTGTCACAAATAAACACAATAATTACTACAAAACTTTATATATCAGGGCTATAGTGGACAAGCAGTGCAACACACTAGTCAGCTCACTGAGATGGGACATTAACATGGCTTCTGATGCAACAAATATTGCATGTGGTGTCACACTATTCAGTTTGAATACAACCTCAGTCTAGTTCAACATACCAAAGTAAAGTGCTCCAACAACATGAAATTGTAGGGTTTTGTTTGTGATTTTGGAGAGGGGGTTGTTGGGTACTGACAGGGAAACATTATTCTGTAAACTACTTGAAGTTAAAGTTAGTGTAGAAGAGTGTGTCAATGGGCAACAACACTGTAAAAGCACCAAACAGAGCAGCTCTGTGAAGAGAGAAGTGCTGAAAATGACAGCAGACAAACTTGGTTATTTGAACAGACAGGTCCATTACAACAATGTGATCATTCTTCAAGGATTTGTGTGAGATGGTGGTGTCTTGTGGCATGCTACTGGAGATGAAGAAACACTTCTCACAGTTCTTGGAGAAATATTCAAAATATCTAGTTCCAGGTGAATCTACATTGAAAAGGAACTATTTATCCATGTGCTACAAAGAGGTAGTCAACAAAATATGAATTAGTGTTGCTGACCAAAAGGTCTGAATGTCCATAGATGAAATCCCTGATATGGGTTAACACTATACTGCAAAAGCTGTTTTTGCTGTTCTAAAAGTTGAAGGGCCTGGATAAATGTTGTTCCTAATAGGTGAAGCTTTTGAGAGATTAAACAACAACTGCCATTTTGTTTGACAACTCTATGAAGCTACTGTGACCAAATTGGTGAACAAAGAAAATGTTTTTCTGCTTGTAACACATGGGGCTTCATATATGGCTGAAGTAGCCAATAGGCCTCACATGTTCAATCCCAGTATGGTGTATATCACATGTCTTTCAGATGCTTTACAAAGAGTTGCAGAAGAGATGCAATCAGATTACCCTGATGTGGACAAATTAATTTCCTGTGGCAAGAAAATCTATGGGAAACTCTGCCATGGGTGCCGAAATTCAAGGAACAAGGACCTTCAGCAAACCTCCCCCTTCAGCTTGTTCCTACATGATAGGGTTCTTGGCTTAGTACTGCTGAGTATTACTGCACCAACTACACCAAAATAAAAACAATCTTTTGTGAGCTAGATAGTGATTAATCAAGTACTATCCAAACTGTGAAAGAGGTCTTTATGGATAAACTTGGCATATATCAATGCAAAATTTTCAGTGGCATCAAAAGCCATCATATGGCTGGGAGCTGCTGGTACTCAACTGTGTCATGCCCTACATATTTGTCACCATGTGCAATGTGAGTTGGGATAAGCTCATGGGCTTGTGGCTGACAAAGTGCACAACAAATTACAAAGTATTCTCCAGCAGAATCCTGGATATACTAAAAAGTGTGAAACTAGTTCCTGGGAATGCTACAACATCTGAAGATAAACTACAGTGCATTTCCCCATGCATGCGAAAGTTAATGACACAGAAACATCTTCTATATATTGGCTCTTACAGAATATGTTGGAGGCTGTATGTGACCAATCTGTTTCCAACCAAAGGTGGCCTGCTGGCTATCTTCAGATATGCTCTTGTAACATCCTGTGATTTGGGTAGGAACTTAACCAGGTACAAAACTATCCTCAGTGACAACCGTAGATCTTTGAAAATAGAAAACCCGAAAATGCACCCTGTGATACAGCACAATTCTGCAGAAACTGAAAATTGACAAAACATATTAACAGATTTGAAATACTTTAAAATAAGTGGTACACAGTAGTAAAAGCATAGTTCCATTGTTTCGAGAGGTGTTATTGTTTTCACTGTACTTTGTGTTGTTTCTTTCCCCCCAAGACACTTGCAAACATTTCAAAAATAATGTGCTAGCTAATTTCAAATAAGCAAAAAGCAAGTAGTATCCTCACAATGTGTTCAGAAGTGAATTTTACATTACATGGTATATAAAAAAATGTCAACAAGGATGTTTTTAAACAAGATTATATAAAGTCATATCTCATTTTTAAGATAGTAAATATTTGCATATTTGGCTGTTTTTTAGTTCTTTCAAATCCAGGGCCTACAGATTACATAGTCATGGTCTCTCTCTCTCTCTCTCTCTCTCTCTCTCTCTCTCTCTCTCTCTCTCTCTCCCCCCCCCCCCCCCCCCCTCCCTCCTCTCTCAATGGGTTGGGGAGGGAGGGGGAAATCTCAATTATCAGTTACTGTGTGTTAGCTCAGGTTTGCTCTTTCCACTTTCCAGGCTTCCCAATTATTATTGTCAACTTTTGGACATAAATGTTATAATACATACAATCTTGGCCACAAGAAACAGGTAAGTGGTACTGCTTGATGAATATATGATTTTTCTGACTCCATACAGCCTCAATTAATGTGCAACACCTTCTAAACAGATGACTTGTAAAGCTTAATATTATTTGTGCATTTCATATGTGCAGCATCTATGATACATGATGTCTGAAAAGAAGTTACAAATAATTTGTGGTCATGATACTGAAAATAATGTAGGAGAGGACCAGCCATTGATTAATTTCTAAACAACTCAGATGACAACCAGTGCAGTTTGTTTTATGTCGCACAAATCCTGTGAATTATTTAATAACAATATACTTTTGGTGAAGAGAGTTACTAAAAACATCCATAGTTCTGAAGGAAAATGTTTGGAGCATGCAGTGTCTTTGTTAAATGGGTGAAGATGTAAGCAGGAGGTAGAGATCCACAAGTTATTTGTTTGCATGAAATAGATGTTCTAGGGTGCTGCATCTCTAGATCAAAGCCACAGGAGTGGTACTTGTTCCTCGTCACTAGTTTTTCATGTGGCTCAGCTTCACTTAACTGTCAGTTCCATCACTTGGCTTCATGTGGCCAAGTAGTCATCAACTGTGGAACAACAAGCATACGGCCATACCATGCAGCTATGGAAATATGGCAGTATGTTATGTCACAATGCAGTGGAAAGTGTAGTGGTGAGCAAAGGAAGTTTATCGCACCTGAGCACTCCGTTGACTTTGCAGCCACAGGAAGTACGGCCAAATGTGCTGCACGTAGATATACATGACATGCATGTGACTCTGTGAGATAGTAATGGTAATCTTTGGCAACTTCTACCATGCCACGCAAAATTTCTTCACCCCTTGTCCTTTGCACCAAAGCCAAGTAAAGACTACATGGATCAGTCACATACAGCAGTCCTCTAACATATACCATATGAGCCAATATATGGCAGTTGTTTCTGTGTTACTAAGTTTGACAAGCACTGCGAAACACTGTAGTTAATGCTCAAAGCCATCAAGCATGCAACGCAACCAGTGGCATATTATTAGAGCTGGTACTAAAGTTATGTTATGTTGTCAAATTTTTGGTGGGCTGTTACCTGGTGCATGTAGTGATAATTGTATGTTGTTCACAGCAACATATTTTATGACAATTTGCATATCTTATTCACAGAAATCTGGCATAATATACAGTTAAGAACAGACTACTGCCCTGTTTATAATATTTGGTAATGTAACATTTCTGTTCATTAATGAGTATTGCTATTTTTTCAGTCTCTGTCACAAGTGCTAGTATGAGAGCTCTTATCATCACTGGCATCTTGAAAACTTTCAGTATAATCACAGTCATCATCTTCAGGGCAGTCTTCTGTTTTTATGTTACCAGTTTGTTGCTTGGATTCCACCAGTTTGTCTGTTCCTTTTTCTGACTTATCTTCCACTATTTCTTCAATTTTAACACCTTGACACTTTGTTATTCCTTGTGTATCATCTTCACATTCACTTTCACATGCAATTGTTTCTGCATTTTCATTGATAGATACTTTTAATCCAAGTTTTGAACACTTATCATCGGAAAAGGCACTTGGGCTGAAATGTCCATAGTCTTGATACTTTTTAGGGATATCATGAACAGCAATTTTCAGACCAGGTTTACACTGTTCATTCTTCTGTTTTTTGAACTTTTCTTTCATTCCTGCCTATGAAATGAAATACATTTAGATCAGATATTTTAATTATGGTAACCAAAACTGAAACAGTGGTAGTAAAAATAATTGTCAGAACAAATAGAACATTTAAGATAAAAAGGAAGTTAGAGCAAAGATTATGAAAATACTCAATGTACAATCTGTATAACATGTAAAAAAAAATCTTAATCCATATATACAGTCCAGTCACAGTAATGTGACCACTGCCTATGTTCAATTTCAATTTGCAATAACCACTTATAGAATGCAGGTGACAGTGCTGGCAGTGGAGGTTACATCAAGCATGTTTAGGGGATGCAGAAAACAATACAGCCATTCTCATAATGTGGAAACTGAGGGATTTATTTGATACTGAGAGGGTCATGATCATTGGTTATCGAACCAAGGGTGGAAACATTTCTGAAATGGCTGTTTGTAAACAGTTCCTGTGCCACCATAGTTAAAGGATACCATGCATGGCAAAATGGTACTATCCAAAACTGGTGCTGAGAGGCAACTCCGGTGCATCACAGGCCATACATGACAGGAGTGAATAATGACTGTGAAAAATGTATATGAGTGAACAGATATATATAGCTGTTGAGAAACTGACCACACAGATGAACCAAGGGGCTACCAACAGTGTCTCCTCAATGGTCATTCAGTGAACATTGCTATGTAAGAGCTGCTGCAGCCGACCACTGGTTCATGCACCAATGTTGACTGCTGTTCTTTGGTGGCGAAAGCCGTAATTTGTATGCCAGTACTGCAACCCGATGTCCACTGAGTCGCGACAGGTGGCCTTTTCAGATGAATCATGCTTTATGCTACATCTGTCAGGTGGTTGTTGGTGTGTACAGTATGAAATATCTGAAAGCAAACACTCTGCATATGTTAAGATCTAGGGAATGTTTTCATGGTATTCTCTGGATGAGATCATCATTCTGGAAGGTACTGTGGATCAATACAAATATGCATCTATCCTTGGGGACCACATCCACATCTATATGTAGTTTGTTTTTCCTCCACACGATGGCATTTACCAGTAGGACACTGCAACATGCTACACAGCTTACAGTGTATGTGTGTGCTTTGAAGAGCACCAGGCCTGGCCACCAAATGCCCTGGATTTACATCCAAAAGAGGATCTGTGGGACTACCTCGATTGGGCTGTTCGCACCATGGATGTTCAACAGAGAAACCTAACAGAGCTGGCCACAGCACTGGAGTTGGCAGGCTCCACATCCCTGTCAGTACTTTACAGAACTTCACTGACACTCTTCCTGCACATCTCATAATGGTCCACGGCTGCAAAAGGCCACTTGGGAGGCTTTTGACAGGTGATCACATTTATGTAACTAGACAGTGTACAAAGTATTTTGTAACACACACTCATACAGTATCCAGAAAACTGTTGTCTTAAAAACACACCGTGTAAGTAGATTAAATGCTCATAAAACACGAATAACAAATTAAATCAAAATGTCATATAAAACAAAGAAAACACTTCACATCAAGAGACACAGATGATGGCAGGATTTAATAAGTTTATAATTTTTTAAGTGCAAATAAATTCATCAGAGGATCAAATTGTATGTATTTCAAATAAAAAACAAGTTCCTCCAGCAGCAAGATAAGGTCGGTCTGTAATGCAGTAAAAACAAGACACAAAACAAAAATAAGTAAATAAAAATGAGGAAATCTACTTAAAGGCAAATAATGAACTGATCTAAGATAGTCCGAAAATTGGCAAACCTTTTAATAAGTTTCTTTCTGTCAGTTGCATAATATTTGAGTCTGATCACTTCCTTAGTAGATAGCCTACATTTTCTGAGACAGAATTCGAGAATAAGTTTGATAAAATAAAACCACACTTTGTATCTCCAAAAGAAGTTTCCAGCATCATTAAATCTCTAAAAGTAAATATTCAGGAGGTTATAATTAAACCACCCATGTGGAGTTTGCTGGTCTCCCATTGGGCATCTCCCCAGGTGACGGATAGGGGAATGCTCACCAGATATGGTGGGTACTGGGGAAATAAAATACCTGGGGTGGACCAAAAATAGCAACTGCTGCCTTGTAGTATGATATTGCCTTATCAAAGGCTAAAGGAAGAAAACCTTGGAAATACTTAGCACAGAAAACCATTTTCAGTAGCAAACAGTGTGGATTTCACAAAGGACTGTCTACTGAACAGACTTTATTTATTTTGATGGTTGTACTAGAATCAATAAATCAGAAATTATTACCAGTGGGAACATTTTATAATTTGGCTAAAATTTTTGATCTTGTAAAAGTTTTTCATCTTATCTTCTTGGCTGATAGATTCATTAAATTCATGTCAATCACAGTAATATGCAATTAAAATCACAGAGATACTGCAAGGTAAGTTTGTAGGAATTACTTGTCCCAGTGAACTGTGTGTGATGTGTGATGTGCAAGAATGCCTGGGCTGGCACCGGCAGAGATCCTAAGAATTCTGTGCCCCTTACCAGAGGTTGTAGAGGATTCAGATTTCGATGCTGACTCTGATTCTGATGAAGACATTTATTCATCATATACTTTAGAGATTACGAACTTACATTCTCCACCAGGGTTTTGACTACCTCTCATATTTTTTGAAGTGAGAAATGTCATGCCACTATCCTTTCCACCCCTCCCACAGTGGTATTCAGCCATCCACCAAACCTACACAATATACTCAGCCATCCCTATACAACCCCTGCTCCCAACCCCTTACCTCATGGCTCATGTTGCTGTAACAGGCCTAGATGCAAGACCTGTCCCATACATTCTCCCACTCCACCTAATCCAGTGCAGTCACAAAAATCACCTTTCCCATCAAAGGCAGGGCTACATGTGAAACCAGTCATGTGATCTACAAGCTAAGCTGCAACCACTGTGCTGCATTCTATATGGGCATGACAACCAATAAGCTGTCTGTGCACTTGAGTCGCCACAGACAAACTGTGGCTAAGAAACAAGTGGACCACCCTGTTGCTGAGCGCTCTGCCGAATATGAAATCCTTCATTTCAATCACTGCTTCACAGCCCGTACCATATGGATCCTTACCGATAACATCAGCTTTCTGAATTGTGAAGGTGGGAACTCTCCCTGAATTGCCCATCACAATTTTTGCATTGTTTCACAGTAATACTCAGAATTCACCACCTCAGCTTTGGTCAGTAATTCGTTGAGGAGAACTTCCTGTCCTCCCCAGACCACTGAACCCAACATTTTCCTCACCAACACAGTCTGCTTGAATTCTGTCCTGCATGGAGAGCCATTATGATGCCAGTGCATTGACTGCTGCTTGTTTTCTGGGGTATTGTGTGCAATCCATGTCTCATTACCTGTAAATATTCAGTCCAGAAACTCAGTATCAGCACAGGCATCAGCATGGTACTGCTGTAGAAAAGTGAAAGCTACTCCCATGCGCTTTGCTTTGTGTTCTGGAATCAGCTGCTTTGGCAACCACCTAGTGCACAATTTTCAGAACACAGTTCCATGCAACAAGGAGTAACTCATCTGTGTGAACGGACTGCTAAGTTCTGTGACTGGTAAGCAATGATTCTCCATAATGCATTACCACAGAAGCTCCATAATGTTGCCTGTAATGATGGATGGCCTTCAGCTGTGCTCCTCACCATGAACTTTTTGGTGACTTGCTGTAAACCCTCTGTACCAGCAATGCACCATCAGCTCACTTGTGACATTAGGCCCATAGACCTAGCACAGCTGACAATGAGTTTCATTCGGCTCTATGTTCTGTGTCTTAAAAAAACTTTATCATTGACCACACTTCACACAAAGTGGGAACTGGAATATAAGCCTCCATTTTCAACTGCTGCTATAATGCTACTGTGGTTTGTTGGCTGTGGGATGAGCAGAAACTTAGTTTATGGATGTGTCTTGTACTGCCCAATCCACTAAAAATAAAATGAGGACATGTAGTAAGTAGATGTATATCAGCAATGTCACACAAGATAAATTGGCAAAAGGATTAAAAATCTCCAACCCTGCAGGCACTGACAGTGTCCCTGCAACAGTCTTAAAGTTGGGTGCTTTAAACTTAACTGAACCTCTTACACACCTATGTGACTGCTCATCTAAGCAAGTAGTTCCCTGATATACTGAAAATGTCTAACATAATTGAAATTTATAAAAAAGGCATGAGAGATTATGTAAATAACTATGGGAACATTAAAAATTTCTCTGGAATTTCATGAATATTAGAATAAATTATATATGAAAAACTTCATAACATAAATACTGTCACAAAACAACTCAGCAACAAAACTATCACTAAAATTTGACAGTCCTCCAAACAAGGATATGCAACAACCCATTTATCTCTTATCAATAATGAACCAGACTGTAGAAGAACAAAGACCAAATTCTAAGGGTTGCAGTTGCAAAGAAATTAAAAATGGAATAAGCACATAGAATATCTGAATGCAAAATGAAGCAAAACCTGCTACTTTTTTTCCTCACTAAAATTCTGTCATAGTGTTAATACAATAAAGGCTATCTCCTTTGCCTACAATATAATAGCAACAAACCATCTAAAGAAATGTCTGAAGACATAAACTGACAGGTAAGACAATTGGATTACTATTGAATTTTGACAAGACTAAGTACATACATAGCAGGACTTCCACAGCACTCTACTAGTTAGAAAAAAGGTTACTCAAACACTGGAATACAAAAAGTAAATACTTTTCACTATTTTGGACTACTACCTTAATCTGAAAACCCACACCCTAGAATTAATGAAGTCTCTCAATTCAGTAACATCTTGCAGTAAACATAATTATTGTTACAGGTTATTCAAAAGTTACAAAACTAGTTTATTACGCATATTTCCATCCACTTGTCAATTTATTAGTTTACTTGGTTCGATGTGGGAAAACTACTTACAGATATAATATTTAATACTTTTAGAATAAAGAAGCATGTTACAAGAATTAAATCTGGTGTTGATTCTAAACCATACTGCAGATCCCTCTTCAAAGAACGTATTTTGACAACTGCTTCACAAAATATATATAATATTGATTCTGCTGATAGACAGATATAAAATTATATTTACAATCCTAAGTTTCTGAACTAACAGTCCCTTCCTCAGAAAGTTCAGAGGTGACAGCGTTGGTGATGCTAACAATGTATAGGGTGCTCACCAGAGAGGTGATCAGTTCCCATACTCAATTGGTGGGAGACAAATGCAGTTTTGTTGCATGAAACGTATGTAACAGGTGGTAAAACATAAAACTTAATCCTCAGAAACCCTGGGACACTATCTCTCACACACTTTCACACAGAACACCAAAAGGAGTCACAAGGCAGTTTGTGATCAGAATACACAGAATGTAACTACAAAGCACCTCAAACAGCGTAACAAGGAAACGTGCCTGACTTACCAATTGCAAAATAAAATACAAAGTAGCCATACTGGAAACACATGAAAATCTTCTACCTAAGATACAGTTTAGAAGACCAGACATAACACATTCAGTTCATCGTCTCCTAAAATAGAGGTCAGGACAGCTAATAAGACAGATGCAATCGTTGGAGCTTGGTATAAAATGCATTCTGGTAAAATGTGCTGTACAGACACCTGTACATGACAAGCACTGCTTACTGGTGAATCCTCTGGCTGGAGAAGGAATTGGGGGAGTTGAAAAGGTAGGACAGGTCACTCAGGCCACAGGATGAGGGGGATCCAACTGTTGTGAGAAGAAGGCAGTACAGACATTTCAGGTGACCAGAAGTACTGACCAGCAATTACATCTCGCATTTTTTTTTATTTACTCAAGTGATTTTTCCTTTTGATTCAATTAACTGCCTTTTCTGGCATTCTTTTATTGTGTTGCCTGTGTCTAATCCACAGTTTTTGCCTGCCATCTTTTTCATCATTTGGTGATGTTTCTACGTGTTCTCTCTCTCTCATAGGTTCAGAGATATTCTTTCCTTCTGACAAGGGAACCTCCCCATCGCACCCCCCTCAGATTTAGTTATAAGTTGGCACAGTGGATAGGCCTTGAAAAACTGAACACAGATCAATCGAGAAAACAGGAAGAAGTTGTGTGGAAGTATGAAAAAAATAAGCAAAATATACAAACTGAATAGTCTATGCATATGATGTACAACATCAAGGACAATCTGATCTCATGAGCGCTGTGGTCCTGTGGTTAGCGTTAGCAGCTGCAGTGCGAGAGGTCCTTGGTTCAAATCTACCCTCGAGCAAAAATTTTAATTTTTTATTTTCAGACAATTATTATCTGTCCGTCCAATGCGATCACTTTTTTGGGAGTGATTATCACATCCACAAGAAAACCTAAATCGGGCAAGGTAAAAGAATCTTTTTACCCATTCGCCAAGTGTACAAGTTAGGTGAGTTGACAACATATTCTTGTCATATGATGCACATGCCGTCGCCAGTGTCGTATAGAATATATCAGACGTGTTTTCCTGTGGAGGAATCGGTTGACCTATGACCTTGCGATCAAATGTTTTCGGTTCCCATTGGAGAGGCACGTCCTTTTGTCTACTAATCGCACTGTTTTGCGGTGCGGTCGCAAAACACAGACACTAAACTTATTACAGTGAACAGAGACGTCAATGAACGAACGGACAGATCATAACTTTGCGAAAATAAAGTAGGTAAAAATTTTCACCCGATGAAAGACTTGAACCATGGACCTCTCATTCCGCAGCTGCTCACGCTAACCACGGCGCTCCTGAGCTCGCGCTATCCTTGATGTTGCTTATCTTGCACATGGACTACTCAGTTTGTATATTTTGCTTATTTTTTCATAGTTCCACACAACTTCTTCCTGTTTTCTCGATTGATCTGTGTTCAGTTTTTCAAGGCCTATCGAATGTGCCAACCTATAACTAAATCTGAGGGGGGTGCGATGGGGAGGTTCCCTTGTGAGGCTTTCTCTATTATCCATTTAGTTGTCATCTTTCTTTATTAAATGATCTTTTCTTCCTTCTGAGTGTGGCTGGCCACATGTTTTTTTCCTTTCTTATGGTATTTTATATGGTAAACTCTTTTGGCAATCTACTTCCAGTATTTTGCAATTGACTTTATTGTTGAATGGCTGGCTTTCTTTATCAGTTTTACAATAATTTTCACTCATTAATTGCCCAGTATTTCTTGTGTCATTATTGTCTTTCTGCATTTGGTGAACTTCTCCTGTTTCATCATGGTGTTATTCGCTTTCCACTGATATTCACTTTACATTTATCAGATATCACTAATTTCACTATATATCTACTGCACACTCTTTCAGTGGGTAGTTTAGCTAAGTGCAAGAGCACTTCACCCTCTTTTGTCAGTTGGAGATATGTTTTATATCTTCAAAGATTTTTCTTCATCTTCAGCAATCAATTTTTGTGTGTTTAGCAATTCTCTTTCCTTGCAAAATTTATTCTCCAATTGTGATTTTTTTGACATCAACTGTATTAGATATGGAAATGTTACCTATTGGTGGCACATGAAAATTTGTGGCAGACCAGGATTTGAACCCAGATTTCCTGCTTATCACAAGCTGTCACCTTAACTATCATGGTTACATGTGCATGCTCCTCAGGCTAATCCAAACTTCCATATGCCACACAGTCTATGCCCCTCTTCCTCACAATGTTACTTGGATTCCTGTAACGGTGTTAATGAGACAGGCATGTTCAATGTTAGTATTATCATCATTGTTTTGGCCATCTAGGCTTGTAATACTTAATTTACAATTTCTGTTTCTTCAGACATGCATGCATACATATTACAAAATTTATTGACCAACTTGTATCCAGATTTTCTGTTTACTGTAAGCAGTCACCTTAACCCCAGACTGACCCAATCCTTCATATGCAACATTGTCTACACCCCTAGATGGTTAAGACAACCACTTGCAGTAAGTGGAAAATCCAGTTTCCAGTCCTGGTCCAGCACAAATTTTCATTTGGCACCAATAGGTAATATTTCCATACATAACATAGCTGATATCAAAAGAATACACAATTGGTGAATACATTTCCTAATTTTAAACAGCTGCAGATCAACATCAATGTCTGTTCCTTCAGATGTGCATGCATGTGTGAAGAAACTATTACAAGCCTAGATGGGCAAAATGCAATAATAATACTAACAGGGAACATTGAACAACTCTGCCACATTAACCTTGTAGCATTAATCCAAGTAATGCTGCGAGCAACAGGTGCATAGACAATTGTGATATGATGGACTATTATTTGAGCAGGAGGTTTGGGTTTGGTCATGAAGAGCATATGAGATGTATGTGCAAGACAATGCAGACTCCAGGCGAGGCTGAGAAGTGGCAGCCCCAGTGTTGCTTGGGGGTCCGGTATGTGTAATCACCAGCTGGTGTGACATATTCAACTGTCAAAGTTTGAAATTGGGTGCACAAGGCATCAGATCCACTGCTGACACACACAATAGCATCTCACATATTGTTCATCTTTGTGCTCATATAGCATAAAAGCGGCCAATATAGTGAGGGGCGACATGTCGTATTAAAAAGGGGGGACACAACAATTCTGCTGATGTGCAGATATTAGTTGTAATTTGGATGTGTAAAAATATAGAGCACATAGAAGGTTTTTGTAATCATCCATCAGCAGATGTTTCATAACTTATTTATTATTTAATGTACAATGGAGAGAGAGCACTCAAACTGTAGCCCTCAGCAAGACATTACGATTGACATATTCACATCATTTGTAGCATGATTAATTAAGCTATGAGAGAAAATTCAGTTGGCTTTCAAAATTAAAATAAATTATGACAAGTACACAACCAGCATGGCAGTATGCATTAGTGGAGGGTGTTACACAAAATATTCAACCTTAGCTCTTAAGATTTATGTTTTTATTATTTGTTTATGACTTTGTGTAGTTTCACCCATAACTTGTGGACTACCACAGATATCCTAATTATGAATAATGCATTGGAAAGAGAAGCATAAATCCAATTCAGAATCACAGCGTTATCTACATATAGAAAGATGTAAAATAGGCTGATGGAAATGTGAAATTCATTAAGTGACATGCATGTGGGATTTCCAATGGAGAGGTGGACTGAGGCTACTTAAGGGTACTGTCCTCTTGCTTTGGGCTGTTGTTTGCTGGTCAGAAAAGTGTTCAAAATGTTTGATATGAGTCTGAGTTCTATTCCAGCCACATTCAATTACAAAGAGAGACATTTTCAGTTCATCAGTAGTGGGACTTAGAATAATTCAGCACCTATCTGGACTCTGAATATTTTATCTGCTAGCAAGTAAGCTGAACTTGTGATTTACATATGGGACTCTGATTCTGAAAACTGAGGTTGGTCTTTAACTTAGTTTGGCTTGAGTTGGACACAGAATATTTCAGTTAGACTCAGTTTAGATGTTAGTTGGTATATGGCCTATTTTCATTTAACATTTATCTAAGGACAGAGTCTGAGTTTTTTACCAGCTGTTTTAATTTATTTAATTTTTCTGCATTGAGTTAAGGAACAACTAAATTGGGGTCTCTAATCACTTTCACTCTAATCACTTGTACTACAGTAGTACAAGTTTATATGCCAACTAGCTCTACAGATGACGAAGAAATTGAAGAAATGTATGATGAGATAAAAGAAATTATTCAGATAGTGAAGGGTGATGAAAATTTAATAGTCATGGGTGACTGGAATTCGAGAGTAGGAAAAGGGAGAGAAGGAAACGTAGTGGGTGAATATGGATTGGGGGAGAGAAATGAAAGAGGAAGCCGTCTGGTAGAATTTTGCACAGAGCATAACTTAATCATAGCTAACACTTGGTTTAAGAATCATGACAGAAGGCTGTATACATGGAAGAACCCTGGAGTTACTAAAAGGTATCGGATAGATTATACAGGGTGATTCAAAAAGAATACCACAACTTTGGGAATTTAAAACTCTGCAACGACAAAAGGCAGAGCTAAGCACTATCTGTCGGCGAATTAAGGGAGCTATAAAGTTTCATTTAGTTGTACATTTGTTCGCTTGAGGTGCTGTTGACTAGGCATCAGCGTCAGTTGATGCTAAGATGGCAACCGCTCAACAGAAAGCTTTTTGTGTTATTGAGTACGGCAGAAGTGAATCGACGACAGTTGTTCAGCGTGGGGCACTGAGGATCCGCGGGAAACAACTCAGTATGAACGTGACTCGCCTAAGGTGAACGTTTTCTGTGCCATTTCAGCCAATAAAGTTTTTGGTCCCTTTTTCTTCGAAGGTGCTACTGTAACTGGACTACAGTATCTGGAGATGTTAGAGAATTGGCTGTTCCCTCAGCTCGAACAAGAAGCACAACAATTCATATTTCAGCAGGATGGAGCGCCACCACGTTGGCACTTATCTGTCCGTAACTACCTGAACGTCAACTACCCGAGGCGATGGATCGGCCGCCAGGCAGCCCGTGACAGAGCACTTCATCACTGGCCTCCAAGAAGCCCTGATCTTACCCTCTGCGATTTTTTCTTATGGGGGTATGTTAAGGATATGGTGTTTCGGCCACCTCTCCCAGCCACCATTGATGATTTGAAACGAGAAATAACAGCAGCTATCCAAACTGTTACGCCTGATACGCTACAGAGAGTGTGGAACGAGTTGGAGTATCGGGTTGATATTGCTCGAGTGTCTGGAGGGGGCCATATTGAACATCTCTGAACTTGTTTTTGAGTGCAAAAAAACCTTTTTAAATACTCTTTGTAATGATGTATAACAGAAGGTTATATTATGTTTCTTTCATTAAATACACATTTTTAAAGTTGTGGTATTCTTTTTGAATCACCCTGTATAATGGTAAGACAGAGATTTAGGAACCAGGTTTTAAATTGTAAGACATTTCCAGGGGCAGATGTGGACCCTGACCACAATCTATTGGTTATGACCTGTAGATTAAAACTGAAGAAACTGCAAAAAGGTGGGAACTTAAAGAGATGGGACCTGGATAAACTGAAAGAACCAGAGGTTGTACAGAGTTTCAGGGAGAGCATAAGGGAACAATTGACAGGAATGGGGGAAAGAAATACAGTAGAAGAAGAATGGGTAGCTTTGAGGGATGAAGTAGTGAAGGCAGCAGAGGATCAAGTAGGTAAAAAGACAAGGGCTAGTAGAAATCCTTGGGTAACAGAAGAAATATTGAATTTAATTGATGAAAGGAGAAAATATAAAAATGCAGTAAATGAAGCAGGCAAAAAGGAATACAAACGTCTCAAAAATGAGATCAACAGGAAGTGCAAAATGGCTAAGCAGGGATGGCTAGAGGACAGATGTAAGGATGTAGAGGCTTATCTCACTATGGGTAAGATAGATACTGCCTACAGGAAAATTAAAGAGACCTTTGGAGATAAGAGAACCACTTGTATGAACATCAAGAGCTCAGATGGAAACCCAGTTCTAAGCAAAGAAGGGAAAGCAGAAAGGTGGAAGGAGTATATAGAGGGTCTATACAAGGGTGATTTACTTGAGGACAATATTATGGAAATGGAAGAGGATGTAGATGAAGATGAAATCGGAGATACGATACTGCATGAAGAGTTTGACAGAGCACTGAAAGACTTGAGTCGAAACAAGGCCCCCGGGGTAGACAACATTCCATTGGAACTACTGACGGCCTTGGGAGAGCCAGTCCTGACAAAACTCTACCATCTGGTGAGCAAGATATATGAAACAGGCGTAATACCTTCAGACTTCAACAAGAATATAATAATTCCAATCCCAAAGGAAGCAGGTGTTGACAGATGTGAAAATTACCGAACAGTCAGTTTAATAAGCCACAGCTGCAAAATACTAACACGAATTCTTTACAGACGAATGGAAAAACTAGTAGAAGCCGACCTCGGGGAAGATCAGTTTGGATTCCGTGGAAATGTTGGAACACGTGAGGCAATACTGACCCCACGACTTATCTTAGAAGAAAGATTAAGGAAAGGCAAACCTACGTTTCTAGCATTTGTAGACTTAGAGAAAGCTTTTGACAATGTTGACTGAAATACTCTCTTTCAGATTCTGAAGGTGGCAGGGTTAAAATACAGGGAGCGAAAGGCTATTTACAATTTGTACAGAAACCAGATGGCAATTATAAGATTCGAGGGAAATGAAAGGGAAGCAGTTGTTGGGAAGGGAGTAAGACAGGGTTGTAGCCTCTCCCCGATGTTATTCAATCTGTATATTGAGCAAGCAGTAAAGGAAACAAAAGAAAAATTTGGAGTAGGTATTAAAATCCATGGAGAAGAAATAAAAACTTTGAGGTTCGCCGATGACATTGTAATTCTGTCAGAGACAGCAAAGGACTTGGAAGAGCAGTTGAACGGAATGGATAGCGTCTTGAAAGGAGGATATAAGATGAACATCAACAAAAGCAAAACGAGGATAATGGAATGTAGTCGAATTAAGTCGGGTGATGCTGAGGGAATTAGATTAGGAAATGAGACACTTAAAGTAGTAAAGGAGTTTTGCTATTTGGGGAGCAAAATAACTGATGATGGTCGAAGTAGAGAGGATATAAAATGTAGACTGGCACTGGCAAGGAAAGTGTTTCTGAAGAAGAGAAATTTGTTAACATCGAGTATAGATTTAAGTGTCAGGAAGTCTTTTCTGAAAGTATTTGTATGGAGTGTAGCCATGTATGGAAGTGAAACATCGACGATAAATAGTTTGGACAAGAAGAGAATAGAAGCTTTCGAAATGTGGTGCTACAGAAGAATGCTGAATATTAGATGGGTAGATCACATAACTACTGAGGAAGTATTGAATAGGATTGGGGAGAAGAGAAGTTTGTGGCACAACTTGACCAGAAGAAGGGATCGGTTGGTAGGACATGTTCTGAGGCATCAAAGGATCACCAGTTTAGTATTGGAGGGCAGCGTGGAGGGTCAAAATCGTAGAGGGAGACCAAGAGATGAATACATTAAGCAGATTCAGAAGGATGTAGGTTGCAGTAGGTACTGGGAGATGAAGAAGCTTGCACAGGATAGAGTAGCATGGAGAGCTGCATCAAACCAGTCTCAGGACTGAAGACCGCAACAACAACAACAACAATCACTTTCTAAACCACGTGCCAGAGCAGATGATGCCACCAGTCATTGAAGTAAACAATATTTTGAAGATGATAAATTTTATTATGTGAAAATTTAGATATTGTGTTGTGGATTGTTAGATGAAGTATTTTGCACCTAAATACAACCTAGTTACATTTGTCTTACTAGTTAATAGCATAATGGGCAAATTCATATATTTATTTTAAATTAAAGTATACATCAAAGGGCAAAGCAGCATAGGACCATTCCCAGAAGTACAGACCACACAGTGTGGCATACGGGGGTTAGGGTTGGTCCGGAGAGCAGGCACAAATAGCTGAGATCATTAAGATGACTTCTTGCAATAAACTGGAAACCTAGGTTTGAGTCACGGTCTGGCATAAATTTTCATGTGTCACCAGTAGGTAGATTTGCAAAACTAATACAGGTAATGTTGAAAGAATTCGCAACTGGCAAATAAATTTCATATTATTCATGTTACTGCAGATCATCATCAAAGTCTGTTCCTTCAGACTTGCAAGCATTACAAGATTAGATGGGTGAAACGATGATGATAACACTAACACTGAATATGTTTGTCTCATTAATATTGTTATAGGAATCCAAGTAATGTTGCGAGCAATAGTGGACTAGACAGTGTGGTATATGGAGGTTTGGGTTGGCCTGGGAAGTGTGCATGGATAGCCGAGAAGGTTACGACAACTCCTCACGACAAGCAGGAAATCATTCTTTGAGCCCAAGTCCAGCACAAATTTTCATGTGTCAGCAATAGATAATACTTCCATACCAAACACATCTGATGTCAAAAGAATTTTGTAATGTTGATACAGCTGCAGATCATCACCAATGTCTACTCCTTCAGATATTCATAGGAACAATTGTTGTAAACAAGTCTCTTTCCCTCTCTCTGTCTAGTAATGGTTTTTCTCAATTTTCTTATTTGACTACTCCTTTTTGATGATTGGTGAACTTGTTCCATTTCTTTGCCATCTTTTTTGTTTTTCAGGATCTTCTCAGTCTGTTCAATGACTCTCTCTTGCCTGTTATTTTCTGTACACACTTCCCGTCTTCAATTAGTCTGTATATAGAAACCTCTTACCCAACTCTATTCATTTGCTCCTTCCAGTATGATTTCACCTCATGCTGACAACAGGTGGGTCTGTATGTTTCATCTTGTGTTCTGAGTGACATGCCCTTCTTTTTTAGCCTTCCCTAATTAATCCCTCTCTCATTCCCAAGGAAGGAGCTTACATCTGATGTACTTAGACTTGTATGTTCTTTTATCTGTTTATTGGCAGTGCTGACATTTCTCCTGAAGGTAAGGACTAACCAGCAATTTTTATTCACGTTTTAATACCTCCATCAAGAGAATTTTCCTTTTGAACCAACTACTCACAATATACATATTCTCATTAATGTCATTTGGAGGTCTCATGTATTGGTACCCTATCATATTTGCTAGAATCTTCTGATCCACTGTTTTGGTCTTCTTGCTGAGGACCTCTTCCAGGAACTTGCTGTGCACTGTCCAGCTTTTGTGAAAGCCTCAGAAAGGAAACAAAAATATCTAGTAGGAAGATTCTGGCAAGAATGATGCAGTACCAGTACCCAAGAACTTTTAACATAAACTTCTGCAAAGACCTCAGCAGCTCAGCATGAGTACAAAAAGGAATCAGATAGACATGTATTCAACAACCTGCTCAAGTATATTACATTTCTTATAGGTGTAATGTGGTGGAATTTAAGACTGAATTAAAGAACTTTTGGTAACTCCTTCTATTACACTGAAGAGTCTCTTCACAGGAATTCTTAAAATTATTATATTATGGTACAATGTAAGTACTATTAGCACTATAACACAATAGTATTTCATAATATTAATTGTTTCAAAGGACAATTCAAAGCTAGTAAATTATGAGAAGAAGCTCTTTGTCTACCATCACCTCACTACATGTCGCTCTCTCATATCCTGGGATCTAAGTAATCTACCCTTCCTTTTTAACCTTCCCCACATAGCTCTCTCTTCCTCCCAATTAAGGAAACATTGGTTCTGAAAACTAAGTTGTGTCGCCCTGTTACTTTCATATTGTGTATCAGCAGTACTATACATTTCTTTCCTGAATATAAGTACCTTACTGTGCTAGCAATTCTGTCTTACATTTTATTACTTTTCATACATTTCCTTGTAACACATCTAAATAAAATGAACATCCTTGACTTGTTTCCACATTCCAAATACCATTTAACAATTTCCTTGGAATATGACTGTTCCAAAGAAATGAATTTCACACTAGAATTCTGACATTAGTATCACTCAATCAAACATAAGAGAAAATGAAGAAAGTTACATAAAAGTAAAAATGAAATGGTTTGCTGTCAGTCTGGTTGGGCAAGGATGGAGCTGCATGTTCGAAGGGAATAGTGTAGAAGATAAGCTATAAACTTGTACTCAATATTATAACAGCACTGGTCATGTATTGCATTACGCACGTCATCTTAAATTCATTCTGCATTATCTTACACAGACTTTTGCCTAATTGTATAGACTTCCATTTCATTTTCTAATATTGTTTTTGGTTTCGCTTCAAAGCTTTCTTTTTATTTACCATTTTCATTTTCAAATTTGTATTGATTTAAAATACTAAAAGTAAAAATGACCACTGAATTAACACAGCAGAGACCCAGCTTTTGTTCAGCATAAAATGTAACAAATCATACCTTTTAAAAGATGTTTCTAAATATTGCAAAAATACAATCACAATATTTAACAATGATTCTGGAAAAACAGTAGCCTGACTTAAAAGCATAGAGAAACTAAGAGAGGAGAGGGGGAAGGGAGAATACAATTTCCACACTTGTGAAAAATATCTCCCACTTCTTACCTTAAATGATAAATACAGGGTCAAGATACCACTCCTACAGTCTATTTCAATAACTTATGCTTTGAAGGAGGAATTTACTGTCTTATTTTAATGTGTTTGTTAGGTTAACACAAGCAATACACGTGGTGAAGTAATCACTCCAAAATATATACAGTGGAGAGTGAAAAGGCATATTGCCCACACCTGTAAAAGAAGATGCATCTTATATTAACTTAGAAAGGAATATTCAGGATGGATGGATGGATGCATGGACATGTGTGTGTGTGTGTGTGTGTGTTTTTGACAGTCTTTTTGTTGTGCCAGTTTGCTACTCAGCATTTCCCCTACATGGTGAGTAGCAACTATCTTTTCATTTTATTGTAACTTACTTGACACTGCCTGGCAAATAATGGTGGGATCTGTTGCACGCGATCAAGCATAATTTCCATATCTTGTAGGAACTCTTCTCTTCTGATTCTTTCCTCCTCTCGACGTGATTGTAAACGTAACTCCAAATCCTCAGCTGTACTGAAATTAAGAGCTCTCCAGGCAGGCTGTCGGCGAATGAATCTAGCTCGTAATCGTGCTTCCTCTTTTCTCCTTATTTCTTCTTGTTTCTGTAGCAATTCATTTTCTAAACGTTGCCTGCAAAATGGATTAAACTTAAAACAAGATAAAATTTTTGTGGCATAAAAAATGATTAACTTATAAATTGTTAATGAGCTATTTTCTCAAAAAATATACTTATTCACTGCTACTTGTAACCCATAGCTTGTGATCAGTACTGTATAGGGAGGTGAATCTGTTAAGGTGGTGTCAATCCGATCATTTACCGGTTTTTCCACGTTTGGATAACTGAGCGAAGCATTTTAGCAATTACACTGCAGCTGACCATTGTTGTGAATTCTTGACTAATCTATCAACAACAATGGTGTGTTGGAGTGCATGCAACCAGCAAATCACATAGGCAGTGCGTGTGTTATTCTTGTGCTGTAGCCATGTAGTCAACACAACAGTGCAAAAACTTCTGCTGGCGCCTGTTACTTCTGAATTGTAATAGTAATTTGGAATATTATTGCTTAAATATGAACGTCTTAAGTGATACAGTTCCATTTTTTTGTACATTGCTAATACTGCTTAGTCACTATGCAAGCCTAATTACAAAATTGCATTTTTGTAGGGTGAATCTGATCATGCAAGTATAACGAAAGGTTCTGGCACCAACACAGAAATCTAACTACAAACCAGAATTTCTTCTAAATGTGGTGAAAGCTATCAAGTCAGGAAAATTAAGCATCCAGAAAGCTTCAGAGCAATATGCAGTTCCATATACCACATTAAATGACAAACTCAAGGAAAGGTACAAAAACAAAATAGGCAGCCAACCGGTGTTAACCAATAGATAGGAAAAAAGCCTGGTTGAATGATTATTGTGTTGTGTGAAATGGGGGTTTCCTTTGAGGAGTAATGATGTTACAGGCATTGTAGAGGCATATCTCAATCGAGCAGGGAGGATTGAAAAACAATTTCATGACAATCGACCTGGGCATGAGTGGTAAAATCTTTTCTGAAAAGAAATAAAGAACTAAAAGTTAGAATAAGTAAAAATGTGAAGATGGCTAAGGCAGCAGTTACCCGAGAAACAGTGATTGATCAGTTTGAAAACCTTGAAGTGACCTTGAGTGGTGTCTCTACCTCCAACATTATAAACTATGATGAGACAAACTTTCGTGACGATCATGGACAAGTGAAAGTAATAGTGAAGTGAGGTACAAGACATCCTGAAAGGATAGTGGATAGTTCTAAGTCAAGTGTCAGTGTGATGATAGCAGAATTGGACTGAAGGGGGCATAACTGCTGCAGGTTATAATAGGAATCAAAGTGATTGGTTTGACCTAACAATGTTTGAATCATGATTTGTTGAAATTGTTTTGCCTTATGCTCAGAAATTTGAGGGACTTAAAGTGATTATAGGTGACAATTTCTCACGTCATCTGTCACATAACATGATTAAACTGTGCCAGGAACAGAACATTAAATTTGTGCTTCTCCGACTTAATTCTACTCATTTGTGTCAGCCACTTGACGTGGTCTTCTTTAGACCTTTAAAATTTGCTTGTAGAAATATGGTAGATGATTGTAAAAGGAAGAAAAGAGGAGTGGTCCCAAAATCCATATTTCCTAGGTTGTTGAAAAAAAAAAACCTTTGAAAATATAGCTACCCTGTCCAAATCAAATATAATATCTGGGTTCTGAAAAGCAGGAATTTTTTCCTTTCTGTCCCCATAAAGTCATGTCACAAATTCCAGAAACAACCAATAACAATGCATGTGGCATCAGCTCATCAGAAGTTTCTCGGGCAGCAGCCTTTGAAGTGACATCAAAACAGGTTCGCTCTAACGAAAAAAAAAAAAGGAAAGCTGCACCACGCAAAGCATTTAGCGTTAACTCCAGGAAAAGGAATTGCTATCAATGACTTTAATGAAAATGATAGTGACAGGGCTGTAAGCAGGAAGTCCCTATTTAGAACATCTAACAGTGATCTAGAACAGTATGAGCCAAATGAAAATCAAGAAATGGACAAGGAGAAGCATAAGGATAAAGACTGGCATGAATTTAAAGAAAATGATTTCCCCATAGTAAAATTGCCTACAAAAAAAAGGTTCAGGTTTTTTATTGTGTGTAGGTACATGATGAAAGACCCCCAGGATATCATAAAGTTAAAATTCATTAAAAAGAAAATGAAGCACCCATTGACCATAAGCATTGGCAAAGACATTAATTATGAGTACGCAGTAACATGCAGACAAATGAAAAAAACCATCATTCACACTCTCTTCTATGTAGAAGCTCTGTTAAGAAGTGCTGTTCAGAATATAATGGGCTACGAGTGTTTTGTATCACACATGTTTCAAAATAAGAAAAAAAATTGATGCCAGTATTAAGTATTTTTTATTCAAGTAAAGTGAAACCAAGTAAGGAGGATTTTGTTGTTCATGATACACACTGGTGCATTTGAAGTCTGCTGCCTGCATCTACAATTGAAATGTAAGAGAAGTCCAATAGCCTAAAAATTCATACAAGCATAGAACATTTCAAATAACTGTATTGTATTATTCCTTTTAAATGTTTTTCATATGCATATGTATTTGATAATAATTTTTTATTTATTTATTTCTATTATAAGACAATTGGTAAAATTGAAAGTGTCTCTAATGACACCTTTGAAATGACATTTCTGAGAAAGAAAGTTCTTGATGGTAATGTTTATTTTTGTCTTTCCAGAAACTGATGATGCAACTGAGGTAGAAAGAATCCAAATTGTTAAAAATGTTGTTCCAGAAGATAAAAGGTGGGGTAAATTTAGTTTTGAAGGGCCAGATGATTATGACATAAAATAATTAAATTAAATTTGGTTTGTCAAATTTCATGAATGCAAGTGTCTTTATAGCAAAAATCCCAAGCTTAATGTGCTTGTGAAACTTTTTTTAGTCTAGAAATTGTAAGATGTTGTTGCAAATACAGCAATATATATTTTTTAAATCAAAACAGTGATTGGATTCACTCCACTGGAAGTCTGATTCCGTTCCTGTAAACAAAATACAGTGGTGATCGTATTCGCCCCAAACGGGGAGGTGAAACCGATCAACAATTAACTTAAAATAATAACTGCAATTATAAACTAAAAATAATGTAATATATGAATATATCATTACCAAGATTGTGACATTAACGCACTAAATTTTTATTCCAATACCAACAGTAAATTGACGAAATTAAAAAAAAAAAATTGCCGCTTTTGATTGGATTAGCCTAATTTTATGGTACTGTCCTTGAATGTAGGGGACCCAAGTCTCATTTACTCATGTTTGAACATTCTTTATTGGGTCATTCCATGTCAAGTCACCCAGGCCTTGACACAAACCATGTCAGATTTTGATGAAACTTGGTACAATTACTTCTTTTATCATCCTGAAAGCACTTGTAAAATTTTTTTGCTCTATCTATTATAGTTTTTTTTTATTTTATAAATTTTTAAAGTTTTTAGATTTGGCGTTGTTTCAGCAGTTGGAAATCGTAACTTAAACGTGTCCTCACAGCTAAAAAAATTTGTATATTAAAGAATATTCAAGATATCAATATGAAATTTTGGAATAAGTTTGTGTATTATATCTAAATGCTAAAAAAAATTACCATAAAGATATTTTTTTTTTTTTTTTTTTTTTTTTTTTTTTTTTTTTTTTTTTTTTTTTTTTTTTTTTTTAGTTTTACAAAAACTGCAATATCTAGAGTCTCAGACCTGATAGAAAGGTCAAATTTGTTTTAAAATACTCTTAATTGTATAGGCTATTAGATAAAAGAAAAATTATGTTGGCTTTTTAACCTGTTTAATATTTATCTAATTTTTAAAATAATATTAATTATATATTACAAATAAAAAGTACCAAGTGACTTAGACACCGAAAATAAGTTTTTGTCTTCTTGGAGTAACAATGTACGCTTGGATTTTGTTTTGTTATTCCTGTGTTTTGAAGTAAAAAATTATTACAGTGTTAAATAGTGCTTGGATAGTTGAGATTCTTTTCCAATATCCTATAAAAGTAACCAGAACAGTAATCAGACCAAAAGTGAAATCAGTATGTCAGATATTCAAACCTGTAGCGTAGGGTTATTTAAAAAATCTGACTGTTTCCAAACAACCTACACACCTTCAAAATAGTTACAACCGGTATCTGAATTGAGTGAGGAAGAAAAAGATTTGATCCACTTACGACCTGGAATAATCTGTGTGAATTTAAGAATATATGTTCACACCACAGTGACTACTTTTTAAATGTTTTTGAAAAGTATCAAACAACATGTGTAGACCCACTAAAAAAAACACAAAAAGCCCATCAAAAAATCGTTGAGAAGTGTAGGCTTCGATCTTTCTAAACAATTACTGACAAAAAATATTAGCATAAAACCTGGACAAAAGCTTTGCTCAACACGCCGTAACTTTTGTGAGGAAAAATTAAGAGTTGAAGTCAATTAAAGTGAAACAGATGATGAAGTAATGGTTGAATTAGAATAATTGGAATCCAGAAATGAATCCCTCATACAAACAAAAATTGCTCTTGATAGTTTAGGTTTAACACCGATAAAGCTTCATGGCTTGTCAGAACAAAGTAAAGGGTCTTATTTTAAAAGGAAGGTTAGCAGTATTGAAAAGACTGCAAAAAAGGCGGTTTCAAAAGCATTAAAATATGATGCACCAAGTTCTGATGATGACGAAGAAGATACAAGTGTGGTTGAGAAAGCAAAGGATTTTGATGTAATGATTTCTCTTATGAAAGAGAAGATTTCATCTGTTGGGAGGTCTAGAAAAATCCATATTCTGATCTTGGCTCCAGATTCTTGGAGTCGAAATACAGTGATGAAAGAATTTAATGTAAGTGAATACATGTTGCGACAAGCTAGAAAGCTAAAATCTGAAAAGGGTATTTTGGAAACTCCTGGTCCAAAAAAAAAGGTAAAACTCTTTCTGAAAATACAGTAAGACTTGTAAAGATTTTTATGAAAAGGATGAAAGTTCCAGAGTGCTACCTGGAACAAAAGACAAAGTAAGTGTTCAAAAAAATGTGTACATGCAAAAAAGACTCATTTTGTGTAACTTGAGAGAACTCTATTATTCTTTCAAATGGGAGAATCCTGAGGTAGAAGTAGGATTTTCAAAATTTTGTTTCTTGAGACCTAAATGGTGTATCCTTGGTGGTGCTGCAGGCACACACACTGTGTGTGTATGCAGTATCCACCAGAACGTTAAACTATTACTGGATGCTGTGAAAATTGAAGAATCTTATAAAGACCAAATTAAGATGCTTGTGTGCAACACGGAAAACCAAAACTGCATGCTACATCATTGCGACAGCTGTCCTACAAATACTGCACTAACTGAGTACTTAACTGAAAAACTAAGTGAAGATTATGATTTAGAAGAAGAAATTGTAATCAGTCAATGGGTTAACACAGACAGGGAAGAAATGATCAAACAGTCTATCAGTGTTGAAGACTACATTTCTTTATTGGTTAGGTCATTGGAAAAGCTCACCCCGCACTCGTTTATAGCAAAATCCCAATCAGCAGCCTTTAAAGGATTGAAAGAAGACCTACCACCCAAAACAGCAATTATTGTGATGGATTTCAGTGAAAATTATTCCTTTGTTCTACAAAATGAGATCCAAAGTTACCACTGGAATAGACGTGGTTGTACTCTACACCCAGTTGGAGTTTTTCTAAGAAATGAGGAAAACAATGTTTTTGTTTCTAACCACTGTTTTATTAGTGATGACCAAGAACATGACACTGGTTTTGGTAACTTTATACAAAAAGAAATTACAAAGTGGCTGTCATTACATCAAACTGACATTGACTCAGTTCACTACTTTACAGGTGGTTGTGCTGGACAGCACAAAAATAGAAACAGTTTTAAAAATGTGACTGAACACTTGAGAGACTTTTTTTGCAACAAGTCATGGGAAGTCAACTTGTGATGGCCGTGGAGGAACTATTAAAAGAATTTTAAGGGAAGCCAGTCTACAGCTTTCAGACAAAGAACAAATAATGACAGCAATTGAATTGTACAAGTTTTGTGAAAAAAATATTGAAAACATTCATTTTCACTTTATTGACAAAAAAGAAGCTGATTTGCTATGGTTAAAACTAGAAAAACGTTTTTCAGCAACCCGAACCATTCCTGGAACAAGAAGCTTTCGTAACTTCAAACCACTTCCAACAAACAACCTTGAAATTAGAAGGGCTACAGATAGTGTAAAACCCTCCTTAGTCTTTTCTTTCCATTCTTCTTCTGATTGGGTTCGTGTTGAACCATCCATAAATAGCTATGTGGCTGCAAATTATGATGGTAACTGGTACTTTGGACTGGTAAAAACAATATTCAATGATGAAGAAGATGCAGAAATTCTATTGCTACATCCTTCAGGACCAGCTGCATCATTTTATTGGCCTGAAAGTGGAGATTCTTGCATAGTGCCTTTGGAGCACATAGTCTGTGTAGTAGACGCACCTCAATCAAGCGGCACTGGAAGAATGTATTACTTCAAAAAAGACTGTATCAAAAGAACTGAAAGCTCTTGGGTGAAGTGGAGAAACAGTTTGAATCAGCATTAATGTTTATTAAAAAGACAAAATTACTCAAAAAATTCAATGTTTCAAGCAATCAGTTGGGTTATACATAAGTGTCGTAAGTACACTATCTTTGTACATAATTCTAATGTAATCTACTATAATTAATAAACATGTTAAAAAGCCATCATTATTTTTGTTTTATCAAGTAGCCTATATGTTCAAGAGCAAATTAAAACAAATTTGAGCATTCTATCAGGTCTGAGACTCTAGATATTGCAATTCTTATAAAACAAAACATCCGTTAAAAAAAAAGAAAAAGAAAAAAAATACATATATTTTTTTTCATAGAAAATATTAATATATTTTAATAGCATCATTTTTATCTTCAAATATGTATAATAAATAAACATGCTGCAAAAATTCATGATGTTATCTAAAAGAGTTTTTAAGATAAGCAATTTTAAAGTTTTGAATACAAATTAAATTTACAATTTCCGAAGGTTCGGAAAACACAAAACATAAAAACTTTAAAAATTTATAAAAAAAAACTATAAGGGATACAGCAAAAAAAATTTGCAGGTGTTGTCAGGATGGTATTAGAACCATTTGAGCCAAATTTCATGAAAATCTAAGGAGGTGGGTGTAAAATTTATTTTTTATTGGGTGACATTATTTTCTTTTATTATGGAGAAGGAAACTAACACATGAGCTTAAATCCAGCTAAAAAATATCAATATACATTCACCGTAATCATTATTAAGAAGACTAAATCTGTGGTGGTGGTGGTGGTTGTTGGGATGTTTAAGGGGGACTAAACAGCGAAGGTCATCAGTCCCCCATTCCAAAATCAGGCGAGCCGAAAATCTACGGAGCAGATAAAAACCAAAGGGGGAGGAGACGTCCCCCCAGGCGCTAAAAGAACACAAATGCAGCAAGAAACACTACAGACAAGAACAGGACAGAGGAACACCAGACAGAAAGAAACAGAAGAAAGGAGGATGGTCGGAGACTGGTTGACTGACCATGAGAAAAAAAAAAGGGAAAGAGTCAATCATCTGACGGCACACCAGAACAGCAACAGACACAAGGACAAAAGACACAGAAAGGGAAAGGCGAAGTGGAGATTCTTGCATAGAGTCGAACCATAAAAAGGACTACTACGGATAAAATGTAAAACATTGTCAGCCATGGAGGCATCGTCGGATAAAACCAAAGCCAAAGTGCCCGGGAGATTAAAAGATTGCCGGAGTGTGCGCAGTCGAGGACACTCCAGCAAAATGTGGCCGACCATCAGCCGGGACCCACACCGACACAAGGGGGGATCCTCCTGATGCAACAGATGGCCGTGCGTCAGGTATGTATGGCCGATGCGCAGCCGACACAGGACTACCGAGTCCCTGCGAGAAGCCCGCAGGGAGGAACGCCACACATCGGTCGTCCCCTTGACAGCCCGCAGTTTATTCGGGGCTGTCATGCCACGCCACTCAGCAGCCCACATCCCAATCAGCTTACGGCGCAACACCAGCTGCTGGTCGCGAGCCGTAAGGCCGACCTCCAAAGCCGGGGCGTCGATCGCCCCTTTGGCCAGCCTGTCTACACGTTCATTCCCTGGGATGCCAACATGACCGGGCGTCCAAACCAAGACCACCGAACGACCAGAACGGGCAATGGCAGAAACAGACTCCTGAATGGAGGACACCAGAGGAGAGGAGGGATAGCAGCAGTCGATGGCCTGAAGGCTGTTCAGGGAGTCACTGCAGATCACGATGGACCTACCTGAGCAGAAACGCATATGCTCAAGAGCGCGCAAGATGGCCACCAGCTCTGCAGTAAAAATACTGCAGCCAGCCACTAAATCTGTACCATTATCAACATTATTTGTGTTATTGAAATATCTGGTTTGTTCTATCTAAAAATGTTACCATTTTTTTGTATATAACAAGGGGAAATACTGAAAATATAAGAAGAAAATTATTCTCAGGGAGCAAAAAGAGAGACCAGTATGACTATTTGCTTTGATCTGAAAGTTCAATTTATTGTGGAGGTATTCCATGCTTTGATTCAAAATATAACTTGAAGGATTATTGTCTCAGCACCATATCATAAGGAATCACTATGTACTCATTATGGTAAGATGTGGTTTACAATGAGTACTGTAGAAGAAGCTAAACAAAAAAAAAAAAAAAAAAAAAAGAGACAATGAAAATAAAAACCCAACTGAAATATTTTATTCAGAGGGTACACCAATGTGTAATTCATTTTGTCAACAGTGAAAGCAGTCAATATTTTAACGTCTGAAAGCAAATAAAATAAGAGAGGTAAATATAGTTCCAGGCAAAGAATACAAAAAGGGGCACCCTCACAGTGACATACAGTGTACAATTCAAAAAAATATAAATAATTTATCTTACCTGAACTATACGAAATTTCTAAAACCATTCTACTTTATCATAACACTGAATGTGTTTATTTTTATCAGTGATCTATAAACTCATAAAAATTGTGGCAGTGATATTTTTCATGTCTGGTGCAAAGTGATATCAAAAGTGTGTGTGAGAGTTTTTTTGCGTCATGTGTTGTTTTTTATCTTTGCCGTGAGACTATAGAATCTCCTAGTTTTTGTTACTTCTCTGTTGTTGTTTTTTTTTTTAGTTTCTTCTCATTATGAGTTTTCACGAATAAATATTTTTTTGTTAACTCATTATACCGGACGGCTATGCAATTATTTGTTGTAGGCAAGTCGCCTACATAATTGGTGACCTCCGATTCAGGAACTTTAAATCTTTCGTTAGCTACGTCGAACATTAACTGCAAAAGCAATGAACGACGACAGCAAATGATACAGTTCAATAACAGAAGAAATTCATAGGCTTCAGAATGAGATAGAAACTTTACAGTTGCATATTTCGAAAGATATGAACTTAAAGCATATACCAGACCAAAGGAATGACGGTTGAACAACCATGGCACACACCAGCAAGGCAACATCATCGGAAACTGGGACTACTCCAGCACAACCACAGCAAGTAACAGCAATGGAAGTACCCGCTGGTTTCAGCGCTTCACCAATTCAACGGTTGCGCCCCCATTCATGCCTTCTCAGCCACACACATGGTTAGCGGTAATGGAAAATATATTTCTACAACAGAGAATAGTCAGTGATCACAAGAAGTTCACCTTGGTGATAAGTAATTTGGACCATCAGATCTCGGTTTTGATATCTGACATTATGGTGAACCTGCTTACAGAAGGAGCATACTGTAGACTGAAAGAAGAATTAATTTCTCGGTGTGTGAAGTCAGTCAACATCAGAGTCAAACAAGTACTGTACCAAGAGAAACGTTGAGATAGGACCCCGTCAGAATACTGGCGTCATTTACGCAGCCTGGTAGAGAGATCAACAATCTCTGATAGACTGTTACTTCACGTATGGCAACAACAGCTACCAACGCAATTAAGAACTACACTAGCTATATCCGATGAAAGATCAGTTGACAAACTGCTGCTCGCTGCAGACAGAATCTACGAGACGCATGAGCCTACTGCAACAGTTGCAATGACGTTGACAGATGCCACATACGGTAATTACCATTGCCAACAAGACCAAACTGACGATATAACTGTGCCACGGTCGCAACGCGACAAACAACAAAAAGTTCAAACGAAATTAGAGATTTAAAAACTGCAATAGAGGATTTGCGAGCGCAGCTACGCACGCTACAGCGACCACAAGTTATCTTTAAGCACAAGAGAGACCGGGCTGGGCATGAAACACGAAGTCAACAAGAGGATGAGCGTAAGGTGTTTGTACACAAAGACTTGTACAATTGCTCTCACGTAATGTTGCGAACAGACTCAGTCAAATTGCCTTTACAACCACCATATACGGGCCCATTTCAGGTGCTGAGTAGAAATAAGCATACCATGGACATAATGTAGAATGGTGTTCCGACAAAGGTATCGATTGAACGTGTCAAGCCAGCATGGGTTTTACCCTCTCCAACCTCTGACACCACGCCTGTGCATCAACACATGATGGACGCAGAGCATACCGAAACACAGCTCAGTACATTGTCCGAGACAGGTGAATCACCACCACAAACAACAATGTCACCACCCCCGAGACACCCGACGCACACCAGAGCTGGACGTCAAATAAAATTCAAGTATCAAGATATACCTGAGGCTCCGCACTTTAAGGGGGGGGGGGGGGCTGTGTGGCAGTGATATTTTTCATGTCTGGTGCAAAGTGATATCAAAAGTGCGCGAGAGTTTTTTTTTTGGTCACGTGTTGTTTTTTATCTTTGCCGTAAGACTATAGAATCTCCTTGTTTTTGTTACTTCTATGTCGTTTTTTTTTTTTAGTTTCTTCTCATTATAAGTTTTCACGAATAAATATTTTTTCGTTAACTCATTATACCGGACGACTATACAATTATTTGTTGTAGGCAAGTCGCCTACAAAATATTTATTAAAGATTTGGAGAAACCTAAGTACATGTGTCAAATGAAGTGAACTATTGTATACATTTTATTTCAAGAAATCCTTACTGAGATACAGTCTTCGTATGCTTACAACATGATTTATTTCATGTCATGTTATTCTGACAGTTAAATATTAGTGTATTAGACTCTGGTACTGCTTATATGTCCTAACCATTAATATTGTTGGATTTCCAATTTTTTTGTTCTGATGATACTGCCTTTTGTGTTAGACCACCTGAGAGACTCCTAAAAATGGAAAATATAAGATGAAATAAGGACAGTAGGAATAGATTGCTACTCACCATATAGAGGAGATAATGAGTCACAGACAGGTGCAACAACAAGACTGCTAGCCATTAGCGCTTTTGACCAAAAGGCCTTCTTCTGAAGTGGACAACACACACACACATTCAGGCTAGCACAACTCACACACATATGACAACTATCTCTGGCCAATGAGTCCAGTCTTTTGGCTGAAAGCTCAAGCGTCTAGCAGTCTTTTTGTTGTGCCTGTCTGTGACTCAACATCTCTATATGGTAAATAGCAATCTATCCTTTTTATAATATTGTTATTGAGAGACTCCCAACATTTTCATAAGCTGTGTCAATATATGTAAAATTCTACAGATATTTTGAACCTATTTATGCATATAAAATACACATAATTATCTTTCAGTTTAAGTGTACCATTTCAAACTAAATAAACATTACCAGAAAGAAATCCTCATTTAATAGCTAAATCCCAGAAGGCCCTCAATCAATTGCTAAAAAATTCACAGAGAGTAAACTAAGTCATATCAGTTCTATTAAGCAGAAGAATATGTACAATTTTGGCACAAAGTTGGCTGCAGAATGAAGCATAAAAAAGAAAAAAGGGAAGGCAATTTTCTTTTTTTGGGAGAAGTTGGTGGGAAAAAACGAATATATGACGAAATCAAATGTGAGAGGAAATGGGGAAGAAGGGAAACGGGAATGTGATGTGGTGAGTGCACCTCTTCTTTCACACCATAGCCCTTGACCTCTTCAACTATTTGCCTACGTACATCCCTGTTCTTTGCTTTTCTCCTCTGTACTTGGACCTGAATGTCAATAAAATCATTCAACACACTGATTACCCATCCTGCTGTTGGTCAGTCATTCCTTCTCATGGAATAGTCTTCCTTCCATTACTCTCTTGGGCTACTATCAGCTGCAATTTGTCCAGTGTCCTAACTAGGAAAGTAACTAGGCTGGGGCAGTGTCCCAAAAGAGAGAGAGAAGAATTAAAATAGAAAGGTAAAATGGAAAAACATAAAATACTACATGATTTGAAATGCAAAGAGACATACAATTAAGAATAATTCAGATCAAATGAAGAATCTGTGTTACATACTTTAGAGTTGTAATAGTCAATGAAGTTACGCTAATGCGACATATTCATAGAAAAACAAGATCCAGTTAACTTTACTCCCTAAGTCCTTTTCCTTAACAGTAAAGTTTTGAACCAATAAACCAAACTTCAAATTTTTAAAGAAAGAGAACTGTATTATATGTTATAAGAGTCATCCTCACAATAAAAAAAATGTAAAAGGAATTTAAGCAGCTGCTCACACTTTAAAATGAAAATTTAAAATGGATAAAACAACATTCAAAAGGAATTTAAACAGCTACACACACTTTCAAATGAAAATTTAAAATGGGCACTTAGAGGAGCTCAGTAAGCAAGAACAGTAGACCTGTACAACTGACAAGAAATGCTGCACACTATCAATTAACAAAGACTGTGTAAGAAAAATATTCAAAACATTGGATGCAGCTTATGTATGGAAACTGAACGAACAGAAAGGCTGAAAATATATAACAAAGTGAAAGTCTCTACATACATTTCTGATTGAATCACCACAGACTCCCTCCAGAATTGGTGCACACCTGATTCACCATGCAGCTCCCTACTCATGGGAGTTCGTAGCTGTTGCACTGAATCTCAGAACATTGTCATAACATTATTGTTTATTTTCATTTTGAGCGTAGTTTGGTTGTTCTCAACACCACTGACATCATCTAAACAGTGGCTGCTGATGCACTCCCTCTTCATAACCAAGAACCAGAAATCACTAAGCTTCACACATTTCTTTTACTATCAAAGCTATTAGTGTTGATAGTAAACATCAGTAGCCCCTCTGTATATTCTACTGTACTATTTGATTGTGGTTGCCAGGATGTCAAACAGAATTCTATGGTTCTCTCACACAAAGTGAGTTCTGTTTCAGTTGATTTATCCATTCTTTCTTCTGACTGTTACCTTCATGCATCTTGTCTTGTTAAAGTTTGGAAGGTTGTTTGTCTCTGGTGCAAGAGAAAGAAGCTAGTTCAATCCTCTTTGAATTGATCTTAATTTTTGGAGGGGAGATTCAGATCATTATTGTCAGTTAACACAGAAGTCGAAATAAAAGCAATACAGACATCATATCTGATACAGCAAGGGACCATGCTGTTGGCACCCAATAAATTAAATTATTTATTTTGCTAAAACAGACAATACATATGAAAACAAAAAGGACAAGGGGGCAGAAGGGGACTACAACTTGCCAATCAAATAACAGCTGTTTTACATTTTCAGTAGAACTGATTTATTACTTCCTGTGGTACATATGTTGGAAAAATGCAGGTAAGCTACTACTTAAAATTTAGGCACCATAGGTTACTTAGGAATTAGAAAGAATACTGAACAATTATACATATCACAAAACCGACCCTGACAGAATCAGTATCTGATTTAATGGAGTATGTATGTATGCTAAGCAAATGGAACAATTCCCAGAAAAAGCAAACAACTAATCAAAAGGAGAAGGGGTCAGGAGGAGTGACTTAAGAAGTCACTCTCTCCACCAGATCCCAGGGCCAACAGCACTGCAGAGTTGTAAGAGATGGTACACTTGATTTTTTTGTAGTGCATCATGAGTGGACACATTTTCTGAGGTGAATGGGGGGAATTACCCATTCCATATACATTCTTCAATCAATTTTAACACAGCTGTTTGCCATTCATACTTCATTCTCCACATTTCTCAAAGTAATGAGACTTCACATCCTTCATTATTTTCCATAGTACCATTGTTCACCTGCCTACAACAGCACAGAGAGAGAGAGAGAGAGTTGAAATAAACAGGTGATGCTAGAGCATATTTCACAAAAAGTTGTGAAATACTCAGTCCATCCTGTACTTGCTCAAAAGACTGGTGGAACAGTATAGAAGGAAGAACATGTATAAGTACTATTAAAAAATTAATGGGATAACTCAGAGGCAGAGAGAATTATTGGAAAATTTTGTGGATCTTATTAGGAAGGTTTGTGGGATTGAAGGGACCAGACTGCTACGGTCATCGGTCGATCTTATTAGGAAGATAAATAATATTATACATGAACAGAATACTTTGTCTCCAAGTAGTCTTAGAATGTACTGATGCAGTGATGTTTATGTATGAAAGCAATGTAGCCAATTCTTGCAGGGTTAGTTTGTCAATTGTGGACCAGAATCTCCCAAAACCACATTGAGAGAGGCTAAGTATTGGCCTGGTCCCTAACATTCAGACCAGATTCAGGTCCACAGGGTCTTTCCTACACAGCTCATTACGGTGAAGCTCTGGTAACTACTGGCCACATTCAGTCCCTTCCTGGGCTGAGAGTGGTATGAAAGTTGCCTCTCTCCATGAGTTGGGGAGTTGCCTGCTTGTCACATCAAATTAAAACGTTTGAGGACAATTTCCATTGATGCTGCTTGCAAATGTTGAAGCATGAAGTACTGGATCTGATCTTGACTGGGTGGAGCATCATAAGCCTCAGACATTGCCGAATCCAGCTCCCAGATGAAGAAAGAGCACCTGTAATAATCAGAATTGTTGGATCTGAAGTCCAACTTGCCCCTCTCCATGGTCGCATGGTGGTGGTGGAATGCTAGATACTGGCTGCCTGTGACAGTAGTTATTGCAAAATGCTTTGCCATCATCTGGGCAGTGTCTCAAGTGTTGTATGGAGACACCCCTATTTCAGCACTGCTGCTATTGGTAAACAAATACATTTACCAGAAACACTCCTGATGGCTCCCCATACATTTGTAGAACAGATGGAATTGTTGATAGAGTCCAGGAAAGCATGCCATGACCTTTTCTTGCTCTCCTTAATTATACATTAAACCTTGACTTTTGCAACTCGAATGGCTGTGAGGTTCCCTGCTGCCGGGCAGCACTTAAACGATTGTAAAGCTACAAGCCTGACCCAGATTCCTGAGCACCTGTCATCATTCCACCAATATAAAGCTTGCTTCCTGAGACAACCTGAGGACTTTGGGATGAATAAGTCAGTTGCATGGTGGATCACTCATGTGATGTGGCCCATTCATTTCTGGATGCTGCCTCAGTGTTCGAACACTGCCAGCTTGCTGAACACTGGCCACTTAGCTTTGCTGGTCATCCGTTTCTGTAACTTCCGTTCAATTAATGCTCCATCCAACAGGTGGATCCAAAGTGGGAACTGGTAACTGGAAGGAAAGTCATCAGCTGCCTCCCAATGAGTGGTGTCTGTGAGGATTGGAGAGCAAAAATAGACATTGATGGCTGACGATGACCCAAGAGGAGTCAAAAAATGACTGGGATTATCTGTGTTGAGGCTGCACAGCTTCTGAGATATCATGAGGCTCTGTGGAGGTAAAGACTTTGAGCAGATGATGACCTTCTGACCCACATTAAGTTCAGCCGCTACTTCTTGCAGGTCAGTAACCAAGGAGAGAGCAGAGGAGTGGTTACATTATTGACAAACACAATGACCCATCTCTTTGTTCTTTTCCCAGTCGTGTCATCCTTGTGGTGCAGAGTATAGTTCCTTAGCACAGGGGCGTCAGTAGCGTTAAAATGTGTTTCCTTCAAACACAAGCACAGGGGGCCTGCCTTTGCTAGGAGTTTTAGTTCTTTCACATGAGTCCTGAACCCATTCATCTTCCACTCTCATGTAGAAATCATTATTATAGAGGCAGCACTTCACCGTCTCTCCACCGGAGCGCAGAGCCTGCAAAGGCTGGAAGTTCAGTCTGGGGATGAGGTGCTTGCTTCTGGTAGGCTTCACATTTCACTGATTCTGAAACAGAAGCAGAACAACCAACAGGTCCAATGACGTCGACAAAACCTGAATTTTTACTACGTGTTTTCACCTGTGTGGACGCCGTTTGCTTCTTTTACCTCGGAGGGCTATGTAGGAATTACTAAAACAATGGTTGTGTCACTGCTGGGCTGTTTTCCAGAATCTGCCTTTGAAGCAGCTTTAAATGTGTACTGACAAATGCAGGTAGTAGTACTGAAACTAGCAACCTCCATCTGTGGAGAGGCATCAGCTGTCAGAATGGGCTTTTTAAGAGCTGATGTGAAAGATGTACTGAATGTGGGAGGCTGCATGACCTTATAAATCTTTTTGGCCTGACCATATGGGATGCATTTTGTTGCTTTAAGCTCCTGTACCTTTCTGCAAGGTACATGCTGGAGTCTCTACTCCTCACATGGTGATTCCCAGAGCAATTTACACATTTCAAAGGAGATGTATAAGCAAAACTTTGTGGACAGCCTTACCTCATTTGCCACAAGTGGTTTTTCCCTTACATATCAAAGTACTGTGATTTAAAACAGCACATTGGGTTGTGGACAAAGGGAAGGAAACATGCCTTGATATGCTCTGGGAGTTTTGCACTACAGAAGTTAACAATATAGGAATCAGATTTTATCACATCACCATCCATCATTTTCATGATGCATGATCCTTGCATTTCAACAATACTTTCTGGAGCCCACTCATTTTTCAACTCTTCTGTAATGTCACTACCTAGCATTAGTAGAACTTGGATTAATTTGTAAGGAATCTTGGTGTGGCATCACGTAAAGTTACTGCTGGTCTGTAAGCACAGTGTGGTGACATTTTGGCCAGAATAACATGTAGACAAAAGAACTGGAAGACAAGCTAATTCTACTCAGGAGTAAACTGCATCATGCAGCAGTAATAGCTATAGCAGGCAAGATGATGCCACCACAGCAGGCCAAGACTCTTGTTATGAGATATGTGACCGGTTATGGGGTGTTAGTGTAACAAATGTGCCCGAGAGCCTTATAAAAAATAGAAGATATTGAGGCAGAAGAATTTGGAGTCCAGTAGCACCACCACAATCAGAGGTCCATGTCGAACAATAAGAGGATTAGGCACTGCCAGTCGCAGACATGGGTGCGAGACCAGGTCTTTAGTGCCACAGTGCTACCGCCCAGGCATCCACACCTTCTGCGATCTGGCTCCTGCCAAAGGACAGCATGTAATGTCCCACTCACACCAGTCTTCCTTCACCTACACAGTGAACATCACCAGGCCTGAGTCTCCTAAGTGCAGGCACCACCCATTTAGGAACAGTGTCGCAGCAAAACAAGGACAGCTGCTGATGTTGAGACTGTGGCCCAGTGTCAGACCATAGGCCATCACTCTACCTGCAGGGCACTAATGCTGTTCCTTTCCCAGGGTGGAAGATGATGTGGAAGATGATGCCTGCAAGCCTTCACTGGCCTGGGTCGCTGGAGTGAGATGTGTCTGCCTCAGATTGTCAGTGACATAATGTGTATTTTAAATTAATAAAGTATTGTTTCTCAGACCATAAACATACTGATTACCCTATTGACTGCCGCTGGTACCCATCAGTGATTTCAGAGGTCAGGAGAGCTGACGTCGCAACACTGAACAGCGCAGGGTACACCTTCCCCTCATCCCATCCCCCCACTGTGCTTCATCCGAACTGATCCCTATGATATCTTCAGTGTAGGGTGAGTGAGACTTGTTTTTTAGTGTGGTGACAATCATGGGCTCAAGAGTTAAATTTTGTGATAACTGTAGAGTTACTTTTGAGAGACTGTGAAGAACCGTTGACTATCTCTCAATTTAAAGATAATGCTAGAGATGAATGGCTAGAGTCTGTACGACACACCCAGTGCAATTTACTTGGGCATTCTGTCCCTTGTGCCAAGCCTTTGGCAGTTGTTTGTTTCACATGTTGCCTTGTTGGTCATATGGCTAGCAATGTAGAGGATACAGGTGAATAATGATTAGATGGAAGAAATAAGTGTGGCTCTCTGCCACACACTTAAGTGCGATTTGCAGAGTATCCATGCAGATATATATGAATGTCACTAGCTCGGAAGTGTTCTGTCTGTGTTATTGTTAAGCTGCTATGGCTGCATCAGTAAAAAATGAGTAAGGTTGATGCAATGGTGAAATCACAGATATAAGGTATCACTGGTGAAAAGCTGTACAATAATTGGTTAATCAGGTGGTGCAGCTGAGGGCAAAGAAAATGTTCATGAGTAATAAACTAGCAGAGAAGGATGAAGAGTTGGGGTTGTTGAAATCACAGAATCTATGGATGGCCCTGGCTGTGGGGAACCTAGTTACTCCCTTTCCTGGTAGGTCATCTGAGGATGTGTTGTCATTCATAAAGAATCTTGTGTCATCGGCTAACATAGGTGGTTGGTCAGCCAAACAGTTGTTGCAGACATCAAGATTGCACCTGACAGGGAAAGCAAAGTCATTTGTACATTACAGGGAAAGGGGGGGGGGGGGCATTGGAGAAGCAGAAACATTTGAATAACTCAGATTGCTACACAGATACAGGAAGCAAAACAGGGTGCTGTTTTTCCATGAAACATTGAGCTGTATTTCTAAGAGCCTACCGAAGCCATGGAGGATTTTGTACAGAGTATTAGAAGGCTTAGGATACATACATACCAGTTAATGCATACGGAGGAGGTAAATATAAGATGTTACTACAGGAAGCTGAGCAAGGTGCGCTTGATGCTTTCCTGAAAGATTTAATACCAGAAATACCAAGGAGGGTGCACAATGGAGCATCCAAGGATCTCCATGTAGCACTTACAGGGGACAGGCAAAATAATGTGAACACCTGTACCTACTTGGGAATAGTTTATTAATAAGGGGTTGGACCCCCATTTGCACATAGTACAGCTGTGATTCTTCTTGGAATGCTGACATATAAGGATTGTATAGTCTCCAGTGCAATGTAACGCCACTGTTCAATTAGAACATCTTCTAACTCATGAAGCGACAAGGAAGGTGGAAATCTGCTCCAAAGTCTGCACTCCAATACTGCCCACAAGGATTTGATAATGTTCAAGTACGGGTACTGTATTGGCCAGGGAAGGCTTGCAGTTCTGTTGCATGCCCCTTATACCACAAATGTACTGTCCTGGCTGTGTTAATGGGTGCATTATCATCCTGAAATATGGTATCATTGTTGGGTAACAGCATCTGAATCATGGGGTGCACCTGATTACCTAAAATGTTCACATAATCATTGGCTGTAACATGGGCTTTGAGAGTAATGAAGGGACCAGCAGAATACCATGATACAGCTGCCCACACCATCACACTTCTCCTTGCTTAACAGTTGGAGTCAAGCAATCAGGAATGTAGGCTTCTTTTGGTGTTCTCCAGATGTAAACCCCCCTACCCGATGTTGGAAGTAACAAAAATGTTGACTTGTCGGACCATATGACGTGTTTCCACTGATCAGCTGTCCAGGATTTATGCTCCTGATACCACGTTTTACACTTATTTGCATTGGTTGTTGTCACTAACAGTTTCGGTATAGCAGCTCATCCATGAATATTCACTTTATAGAGTTCTCAGCAGAAGTGTCAATAGATATGGGGTCATGAAGATGGCTACTGGGCTCCGCAGTCACCATAGCAGCCATAGTTTTGACACAATTTGTGTCAGAGTATGGTGATCTCTGTCATTTAGTTTCGATTTGCACCCACTATTATGTTTACGCAATGATGTATTTCCATGTTTTGTGTAGGTTCTCATGACTGTTGAAACAGTTGCTCTTGAAACATTCAATAGTTGGCTGTCTTGGTTACTGATGCTCCAGCTAATTGGCCCCCCACAATCTGCTCTCTTCGGAACTCTGTTAGGTCTTTCATTGCACATCGGCCTTGGCCCCTGAATGCAAATATGAAATGTGCACTACTTGTAAACAATCGGCACTGATGCCTAGTCCACAGTGAAGTCCCACAGTCCAGTGTGACATGTGACTTACCTGCATTATTGACAGTCAAACACAATCATCCCATTACTACCACTGTCCTCATTATTTTTCCTATCCTCTTTAGGTTCATGTTGCAATTTGAGGTGACTGATGTTTCAATAAGAGTAAGAGAGTGGAGAAATGTATTTGCATAAAATATAAGTCTTAATTGTGGGCATATGGGGCGTGTGCAGAGGCAATGCCACCAGCCACAGGATAAGAGGGGTGGTATGAAATACTATTGGTTTAATGAGAATAAGTATAGAGGTAGTATGGATTAGCAGCAGTGGGAAAGGAGCACCTATTATACTTATAGGGAAGGCATTATCAGTAAAAGTAAATGCATTGAAAATGAATGCAAATGTTGACTTCCATCTCAAAGATAGTTACATTAGTTTATATCAAACCTACCATCCACCAGCTATACCTCCACTTCAACAGCAGCCGCCCACTCCATACCAAGAAGACCCTTCCATACAACCTAGCCACCCATGGCTGTCACTTCTGTAATGAGGAGTGGTCCCTATCAAAACACACTGAAGGTCTCACTAAGGCCTTCACAGATCCTAATTACTAGAGACTGGATTATATGCATCAAAAAAATCTTAAAATATGTATGAAAAATGGTTAAAAATGCATGAAAAATGTCAAAATATGCAAGATCAAATAATGAAAAAACCTTGCAGTTACTGCGTGTGTTACATCTCAAACTCAAAGCTGTGCATATCAATTATGAGGAAGAGTGCTATTCACACAAAAAATCAGTACATTTAGAATGCTGATATCATTTTCTAAATACTTTCTGGTAGAAGTTAGGAAGGGGGCCTTTCTGGGATTATTTTCTAAAAATTTACAAAATGGGACTGCATACCATGTCTCAAGAATTGTTCCTTCTTTGTTATTGTTATTGGTAACAAGCAGATGCAATGCGAGTGAGTTGCAGCAAAACAATCCATATGTACAGGACCAACTTTGAGATATATTACACATAGAGGGGCACGCTCAAAAACTCCACTATATTTTATTTAAAAAACAACATACAATCATGAATTTTTTTGAACAGCATTAATTTTTAATTAACACTATTGGACCAAAGCACCATTTAAATTTATTTTACGTTTTACTACTACCATAAACATAAATGACCAAGTACTGTTCCAAATGTTCGGTAGTGAGATTGTGTCTTTGATCACTCAAAATATTTTTATAAGCAGAAAAGGACCATTCTACATCAACTGAAGTAATTGGGCAATATTTGAAATTGGATGCTATGTTGGCACTTATTGTTTCTATTAAAGGTTCACCCAGCCATTAATAAAAGTACCAATTTGGTACTAGGGTTCAAAGGTTGGGTTATTGTTTCAAATGTTTCTAACTTTTCTTTAAGTTTCCTTGGGAATACCTCTGGCAATGAGGAATTAACTAGAATAATTTTATTTTAACTGACTAGATTCATTAAATGCCAAATCTTGAGTTGCAAGCTTTTTAATACTTGCAGGTACATGGGAAAATTAAGTGCTAATCACAGCAACATCTTTTTTAATACCGGAAATATTAAAAGCTTCCTTGCACTGGCAAACTGCCAAAGCCTCTGCACTATCTAAGCAATTAACTACCCCTCTAATGGCCTCAAAATGTTCATTGTATTATAATAATAATACACACATCAAAAAAGTTTTGCATTACCTCAGTTCTGAGAGTTCCAGAACCTGTACAGAAAATTGGAATAAAGATCAACATAAACATCATTTCTGCCCTTTTTATTGCTCATGAAAACCACTTCAGTTCCTACATTTCACACACTGAAAATATTGACTAGAATTTATTTTTATTTTTATTTACTTACTAACAGTTCCTGGCTTCTTGTTTCTGTGGCTCTGTCTGGTTAAATGGAAAATAAAGAAAAGAGAAGTCACAAGATTCAAATACATATGGGAATAGGATATATGTGCTAATCTCCTTCTTTGCCCCATCTGCTCCTCTCCCTCTTTCTGCCCATCACCTCCTACTTTCCATCTCTCCAGGATCCTGGCTTCCTGTACTGCAGCGAATGACCGTCGCAGGTAGCAAGAGGAGAACTGCACCGTGGAGAAGCCCTCGGACGTTGGTGCACCAGGTACATATAGTCTGCGGCCACGAGCTCGGCTCCAGTTCACCAATGGCAATGGGGGGTGAAGCTTTGACAATGCCAGCCACTCGTGCTGGCGAAACGTCAGTAAAATAATTAGATGAACGTCAGCCGAAGAACCCGAGACAGAAGCCGATAGGCAGTTTGTCAACAAGTGGCCACGAAAGCCTTAACAATTTTGTACTACATTACAATCTTTTTACATTTTTTTTCTTTGATCTCATTGTGTCTTCACGCCAATTTCAGTTGGTTTTCGCCTTTCACTATACGTCTTTCCCTTACATTTCATCTTGTTTCCCCTTACTTCATCCATTTCATCCTTTTTGTGATTTTTCTCGCATGTCTGGGTGTTTTTGCAAATTTTTGCAGATGTAATTGTACATTATTTGTGTATTTTTATGCACTTCTATCCACTATCATCGATCCCTGCTAATTCCAAATGCATCAATAAAGAAAAGTTTCCTTGTTCCTAGCCAGAATCCAGTCCCACATAATGTTCCTGCATTGTCGCTTGGCTCATGGAATTCCCACAAAGGGCCTTACAATCAAATTACCCATCTCCAGCTGCCACGCTTCCTTCCACAATGAGCTTCAGTTCATAACCCTCATCAACACAGATCTGGAAAACCATATCAATCAGGCCCAAATCTTCTTATGATATCTTCTCTCCCTCCGCAAAATTCTCCTGTTATGCAATCCCAAATTCCTGATCCTATAACACACATTCAAACTCTTGCCCTCCAGGAACCAGAGCAAGAAACTAAACAGACCCAATACACAGTCATGAACTTTTCCTCCAAAAACCTTAGCAGAAGTGTCAGTCCTTTCCAAAGGCCTCACCATCTGCCCCACTCTCAAATTCAATCATGCAGGACTTGTTAAGGACCTTCTCTCTTTCTTCTCGTCCCTGTAGTGGAATCTCTTTTTCATCACCAACCTACCAATCAGACTCAATCAAAGACCAATGTTGAAACCTGGCTGACTCAGTTCACTCCTCCATCCAACCATGACCCACCCCCACTGCCCCTAAATCACCCCCTGTTAACTTTCCAGAATTTCTTAACCTCTAACCTCGCCTCACAATCATTCTCCAAATCCTTCAACATGCGAACTAGCCTTACATTCACAGAAAGAATCGCAATCCACCACCCAAACGCTGAACCTGACCTTATAATCCACCTGCTAACAAAGGCTCCACCAATGTTGCTTTGAACCACAAGGATTACCTGGCAGAAGTACTCTGCCAGCTGTCAGATTCAGCCACCTACAAACCATGCCACAGTGACCCCATTCCAGAAATCTCAGTCATTCCTCAAATCCTTAGACCCATCCCGTAACCTCTCCCCAGAGTCCATCTCTCACCTCACCCCTACCTGCACTCCTACCTTCTACATGTTTCCTCAAGTCCATAAACCCAACCACACAAGATACACCATTGTGCCTGGTTACTGTGCCCCCACTGAGAGAATCTTTGCTCTCACAGACCAACACTTCAGCCTGTTGCACACAATCTACCCTCCTATATAAAAAATACCAATCATTTCCTCTACAGAATCTCTACATTTCCTGTTCTTTTCCACATAGTGTTCTGTTCATCATTACTGATGTCACTTCCCTTTACAGCAACATGCCCATCGCCTTACTGCTATTGAACACTACTTTTCCCAATGCTCGACAGATTCCAAATCAACAACATCTTTCCTAGTCACTGTGACCAATTCCTCACCCACAATTATCTCTCCTTTGAAGGCTTTACCTAGAAACAAATTCGGAGCATCGCTATTGGCACCCACATGACACCATCCTATGCCAACCTATTCATGGGCCATCTAGGGGAATCCTTCCTAAACACTCAGAATCCCAAACCCCTCACCTGATTCAGATTCACTGATGACATCTTAGTGATCTGGATCAAGGGTGAGGACACCCTATCCATATTCCTCAAGAAACCTAACACCTTCTCCTCCATTCATTTCACCTGGTCCTATTCAACCCAACAAGCTACCCTCCTTGATGTTGACCTCTACTTCAAAGATGGCTACATCAGTACTCCCATCGATATCAAACTAACCAACCACCAGCAATACCTCCACATCAACAGCTGCCACTTATTCCATAACTGGAAGTCCCTTCGATACAGCCTATACACATGTGGCCATCACATCTTTAGTGTCGAGTGGTCCCTCTCAAAATATATCAGTGGTCTCATGGAGGCCTTCACAGACTGCAATTATGCTCCAAACCTTGTAGAAAAACATATCTCTCATGTCTTATCTCTCCAGTCACCCATCACCTGCGAAATTCCACTACCCATCCACAGAGGAGCATTCCCCTCATGACTTGGTACGATCCAGGACTGGAGAAACTGATATACATTCTCCACCAGGGTTTTGACTATCTCTCGTTGTGCCATGAAATGAGAAATGTCCTACCTTCCCATCCAGTCCACAGTGGTATTCTGCCAACTACATAATACATAATATTCTCGTCCATCCCTACATAACCCTTGCTCCCACCCACTGCCTCGTATCCCATATCCCTGTAATAGAACCTAGATGTAAAACCTGCCCCATACATCCTCCCACCACCACTTGCTCCAGTTGGGTCACAATTATCACTTATCCCATCGAAGACAGGGCTACCTGCGAAACCAGTCATGTGATCTACAAGCTAAGCTCAACCACTATGGTGCTTTCTATGTGAGCATGACAACCAACAAGCTGTCTGTCTGCATGAAAGCCCACTGACAAACTGTGGCCGAGAAACAGCTGGACACTAAGCATGCCACCTAACATGATGTTCTTTACTTCAAAGGCTGCTTCACAGCCTGTGCATCTCAGTCCTTCTCACGAACACCAGCTTTTCTGAACTGCGCAGGTAGAAATTCTCCCTGCAATATATCCTATGCTCCCATAACTCTCCTGGCTTCATCCATGATTAGTAATTGCTCTTACCCATCTAGACTCATCCCTATTCCCATTCCACACTACATGCCTTCTGTCAGGGTAGTTGTGGAAAGGGTTATGTGTATATGATAGAATTCTGGTAAGAGACAGCAGGTTTATGAGGTTGCTGTTTGGTGGAATCATGGAAGGAAGGATGCTACTTTGATGGTGCTCTATTGCTTCACTTTGTTTAGGGTAGGGATGCTGCAGAACTATCATGTGGATGGAGGAGTTTTGTTTTCCAGGCAGCAGGATGTGATATTATCTAGCCACCAACGGAAATTATGTTTACTGTTCAGTGCATCAGAGCTAACAAATGAGATAAGGGTGTCAGAGGAAGTGTTTACAAGGTTGCAGCAATTAGCAAGTAGTAAGGAAGGGTATTTAGGGAGCCATATGCACAACTGAAGGAGCTAATGCAGGAAGTAGTGGGAGTAGTGGCACAAAGGGTGAAAAGGGATTATTAGATACTGGAGGCAGGTTACTTAAGACAATATTTGGGACAGCAGATACAAGTGATGTAAATGTGCTGAATAGAACAGCAGAAGCCACAAGGGAATTGCCAGAGTGGAGTAGGGCAACTGTGGAGTGGCATTCCATGCAGATCATTACCTTAGAAAGCAGTGTGTTGAACAACGCACGCATGCTTCATCAGCCAATGGAAGAGGCAACAAAGTAAGCCAAGGCCTCAGCTAATGCTCTAAACCAGGATTTAGAGGCAGCGTACAGTTGCATGGTTTAAGTGTTACATGGTACACATCTATCATGTGAGGCTGGAAATAGTAGGAAAGTTTATGCAAATTAAAGAGGATGGGGTGTTACTAATAGCAGAAGATGAAAATTGGTATGACGCAATGACTGAGGGAGAATTGCAGCAATACCAGAGCAGAAAAGTTACTATATGTCCTACTTGTGAGATTCAAATGGGAGGAAGTACTTGTGCCATGCAATTGTTCAGGGGCCAGGCTAAGGGTCATCCATGCCAAAGGAGGTGATGGATCAAACCCGTACTTCCAATGAACGGAGCTACATTGGACACATTCAGTGTATGATAACATAATAGTGATTGTGAGTTGCTATGAGCAAGGGAAGCTTATGTAGCCCAGACACTTCGAATTAAAAAGCAGTGAATTGTTAGATTAGATTCAATTCAGTTTTCTTTCCACAGACATAAAAAATGATATGATTCTCATGTGTGTGGAACATGTCAGAAAGTATGACATAAAAATGTAAAACGTTTTAATATAATACTTACTACCTGATCATTTGTCAGGAGATGGTCGAAAATAAGCTAATACAATGCAGTAAACTGGGACAGCTAATATTTACAGAATTAACACACTGTCAGAATGAAACACTGTTATCCACTATTAATAAATTTATCATACGCAAAATACCTCATCTTGACTGTTGTGATGAAGTGTGTCAAAACTGAAATCTAGCAGATAATTTTACTTTAGCTGACTTAACAGTCTCTGTTAAGATATTCATCTACGGAGTAGAAGGAGTTGCCTATCAAAAAGTCTTTCAAACTCTGTTTAAACCATGCTTTATCTGAGCCAAGTTTTTAATTGGTGCAGGCAATTTATTAAAAATGTGTGTTCCTGAATATTGGACCCCTTTTTGGATCAAGGTAAGTGATTTTAAGCCTTTATGTAGATTCTTCTTATTCCTAGTATTGATACTGTGTACTGAGCTATTGGTTGGAAATAGAGATGTATTACTTGCAACAAATTTCATTAAGGAATAAATATACTCAGAAGCAGTGGTTAGAATACAAAGTTCCTTGAACAGGTTTCTATAAGATCTGCTTGAATTTACACCACAAATGATTCTTATCACACACTTTTGCACCCTAAAAACTTTTGCTCGGTTTGATGAGTTGCCCCAGAATATGATCCCATACAACATAATAGAATGAAAGTAAGCAAAGTATGCAAGTTTTTTTGTATTTATATCTCCTACATCTGACATCATTCTCATGGCAAATACAGACTTGTTTAGGCACTTGAGCAATTCTGTGGTATGCCCTTCCCAACTGAATTTATTATCGAGTTATAATCCCAGAAATTTAACACTGTCAACCCCTTCGATCTGCATGTCTTCATACGTTATACTCATGCTGGAAGGAAATCTCTTACAGGTTCTGAACTGCATATAGTGAGTCTTCTCAAAGTTTAATGACAAAGAATTTGCTTTAAACCACTTATTAATGTCAGAGAAAATTTGATTAGCAGCTATTTCTAAATCTGTACTTCACTTGCTACTTATTGCAATGTTTGTATCATCTGCAAACAAAACAAACTTAGCATCTGGCAATGTAACAGATGATAGGTCATTAATATAAACAAGAAAAAGCAATGTACCCAAAATGGAACATTGAGGAACATCACATGTAATTAATTCCCAGTTGGATGAAGACTGACTGCTTACTGATAATCATAACTGTGTGTGATATTATGAGACCAAATTTTCATTTACCAACACTGGCTATGACAAGAGTTACTTTGTTAAATATAACACAGTTGCAGCTGTTTTTGTTGGATGAGTGCTTGGAAGTGTTGCCTAGGCAAAACCTTACCTTCTTCAAGAATCAAGCCTAGTCCATTGACAAAATCAGATGATAGCTGCACAGGAGAGGCAGATCACTGCATAACAGTTATTGCAGCACTTGGAGCAGTATCAGGATTGTAAATAATGAGTAGCTGTGACCTTAAGTGTTGCAATTCCTAGCACAAGGTAACTGATTTTGTTCTGCATAGCTTTTGTTTATCGGCAATGATGAGCTATACGTGAAATCCAATCTGTGGGTACTCCATGTTTGAGTAGACAGGATCACAAGACCAGGAGATGGTGAGTGAATCTGAAGACTGAAGAGGTTAGGAGGTAGCCATAAAATTTACCACTGTAATGTACAGTATCTGTAGTTGACAGCCTTGGATAAAGCTGGACGTGGTCACGGTGGAGAGCTGGTCCTAAGCAATACTTGGTTGGGTCTTCTTCATGGAGTGGAGGGGTTGTAATGTAGTGTCACTATCTAGTTTTAGTAGAATGTGGAATAATTTGTAAGGAGACATGGTAAGCATTGTGTTAAGCTACTACTGGTAAATAAGAGAAGTGAGGCAACATGTTGGTCAGAATAACATCTACGCAAAAGGACTGCAAGAAAGGCTAGCAGTACTCAGTGGTAAATTGCAACACCAAGTAATAATAGCTGCAGTGGGCAATACAATGTCGCCACATCAGGGCAAGACTATTGTTATGAGCTAAGTGACCATGTGTGGGGCTTTAATGTAATAAACGCACCTCAGAGTCATATAAACAGTAGCAGAGTTTGAAGCAGAGGCATTCAGAGTCAAGCAGCAGCACCACCACTACGCCAGGTTAATGCCAGACAATGAGAAGACTGGGCACTCCAGCTGCAGTCATGGGTTCAAGATTGGGTTGGGTCAGCCACTGCCAGCACTGAGCCCCCTTGTGGGAGGATGCCACCATCCTGCTGTCCACATCTGTCACCACCTGACCCATGTCAGAGGGCAGCAGCTGGTGGTTTGTGCACAGCTGTCTTCCTTCACCTGCATAGTGGACACTGTTGGGCCTGAGCCATCCAATGGTACATGTCCACCAATGCAAGACACTGTCACAGCACAACATAGAGCACCACTGATGCCAAGGCCATGGCCCACTATCAGGTCATCAGCCCTAACACCGCCTGATATCAGCACCACAGAGCTCCAACACCGTTCCTTCTCACCATGGGTAAGATCTCTACATGAAACAACATCTTTGCTGTAGTTCTAGGTGTTGTGTAGCTTTGTTTCAGTGGCTTATTCCCTAAGGGTTTAGCTTTGTGGAGGCTCCTCATTTGTTGAGAACTGGATGTTTCAGCCAACAGTGTTCCATTACACAATCTCTTGACAGCAATGCCTTTCTGAATATAGAAGGGTGAAACTTTCTCAAATCTGCCCTCTGTCCTTTTAACTATTAAAAACCACATTCTGACCAGCAGCATGCATTCTGTTACAATAAGCTGAAGTACTCTGAATAATCTCTGATTCAGGTGGCCTGGCTACATGAGCCTTCTTGTTAGACCCGCTGTTGATACCCACCAGCAGCACACCCATTCCTCTGGGAATTGATGAGTTTAAGTTCAAGGATTCCATCTCAGTCCCATGAGCATCTAGAGAAAATAAGAGTCCATTCAGACAGAGACTCTTGAACATGGTTAGGCCTTACAGAGCTAAGGTGGGACAGTTCTCTCAGAGGTGACCCGATAATGACTGTTCTGCCTCAACAGCTGTGCATCTCACCAGCATGCAGCATGACTTGAGGCTAAGGGTTTTTTTTATAAAGTTTTTGGCCATCCTCATGATCCAGGCAGTCAAGCCAAGATCCCTGGTCCCTGTAACACACAAAATTCCATCGCTTCACCACATGGTGGTCCGTGTACACAGCAAGAAAATGCTGAGCTCCCTGAAGTGCTCACCATTTAGCAAGACTCAGAGAGCACATGTGGCTTACTTACTGAATGCCACACATATGGTGAACAGTACCCCCAGCCTAGCTAGTGTCACTGTTCCCCCTCCAGTCTTTCAACATAAATGGTACTGTGATTGAGCACAACTTGAAATGCTCAAGCAGTTAACATATAGAACACCAAAATATAAGAAGGGCAAGGCCCATGTTAACATATGGAAACAGGGGATGACAGTAGTACTCCTATTGCCCTGGCAGTGACCTCTGAATACAAGAAAATATGGCATAAAATTCCTATTTCTGTTATATACATGACTTAGATGACAGTACTTTTGATTTACACTTTATGGGTTGGGCTAACAGTCTAGTAGTGAACTGAAAGGTTTTTGTGACCTTTCAAGGTAATATGTTCAAGAAATCTTAATCAAAACCAAAGATTAATTTCTCGTAGCTGGGGTTCACAGTCAAGTATAATTTTGTAAATGATGTTGTAGTCACCATTTGACTGTAAAATTATTTATTTATAAATTGCAATGTCGACTGTGAGGCCATTACAAGTTGTATAATGGTGCTTAGCAAATGCCAAACCTCAAAATCATCTGACGTGCCATGACACAAAAGCTGGTTTGATCGCATTGTGTTCTTCATTATGACTTTCTTGTGTGCATTGCACTCTTTTAATTGCATTGTGAATATGTTGCTCATATTCTGCTTTGTTTTTGTTCAAATCTTTAATATGGGTGGAGTAAATGATTTCATATTTGTTTTTGTTTCATATAAAACAGAAACTGGTTTCATTGAATATTGTTCTGTGAACTTGTGTACATTTCTTGCTACTTATGAATCCATGTGTGAACTCTTTGATTTAAATGTGTTGTAAATATATCATTTACTTTATTTGAGCTCACATCTTTTGTACTTCCTCACATTAAATGGAGAAATCAATGTTAACAGTTTTTGACATAAGTGGTATTCAACTTTATTACATCTTGTCACAGAATGGGTACGTATTTCTGCTTTGAATGGTGTTGCTTCTTGCCACAGAATATGCTTTGTAGTCTTAATTACTATGGCATCCTTCCTTATAAATGCTAGAAATGAAGCATACAGAGGTGTTCACACATCATTACAGATACTACAAACCATAAATTCTAGCAGAAATCTGTGTATTACAAGCACCCTCTCAGTCCACTGAAAATGTAAAAGCAAATAGTACACACACTCATGTTTTCATCACTGGACCTACTACGGATTCCTGTATAGCTGAGTTTACTAAATCCTATAGCATTCAGTATGTTGGAAGTGCATTCACAGTATACAACACAATCTCATGTACAAATATGCACTACAAACCATACATTGTAGCAGAATCAGTGTACTACAATCATCCTCTCAATCCACTGAAATTTAAAAGCAGATAGTACACACACTCATGCTTTCATCACTGAATCTACTACAGAATTCTGTATAGCTGAATTTACTAAATCCAGTAGCATTCAGTACACTGGTAGTGCATTCACACTATACAACAAAATCCCATGTACAAACTTGCACTTGAATGTAGAACGTTTTTGTTGCAAAATAGTGCCTGGGACAATAGCTGTGTACTCTATACTCATCCCATAACAAGCTGAATCTAATTCTGTCAAAACCTGCTAACACTGGGTCTCCCATTAAATGCAACACATTTAAATAGAGCAGTCAACACATGAATTCATGCGCAGGGACAAATGTCTACAGAACACTATCCGATAGAACCAGCTTCCATTTTACATGAAACAAAAAGAAACATGGAATCAATTCCTTCACCCAATATTATGGACGTAAGCAAACATGAAGCAGAATAAGGCCAACACAGACACAATGCAATTCAAAGAAGTTGTAATCAGGAACAATGCAATGAAACCAGAAACATATTCACAATGCAATTCAAAGACTGCAATACCCACAAGAAGTTATGAAGAGGAATACAATGTGATGAAACCAACTTCCATTTACTATGAAACAAAAATCAATATGGAAGACTCAAAATCGCCCTGGAAGAAACCGAGATGATGGATGGATAAACTTGCAGTGCTCCAAGTGGCCTGGTAGCAAACCAATCTTATGTTACTGAAAGTCTCTATATGACATTCACCCCCAGACTTTACATCAAAACTCTAAAAATCTTGGATTCTGCTTGATCTTTCAACTGCCTAGTGATCTAGTGACTTCTATTGGTACTACCTCTAAAATGTGTCTTAGCATGTTAACACACTATGGATTATAATAATAAAAATAACTGTGAAACATGGACTGCAATGTCTGTTGGTTGCAGGCCATATGTAACAACAGCAACTAATACATAAATAAAAGATCACAATCGCTATTCAGCCCCATTCTCGAGCTTGTGTATGTGTCACATCTAGTAATGTCTGTTGGTACTTTCTTCATCAATGGTTTATCTGCTGTAGTTTATTACAGTTAGTTTGATATGATTTATTTCATTCATTAGGGATTTAATACTTGATCAACTTACTTTCTTGTTTCATTTAAATGTACCACATTGTTTCAAAGCTGATTAAAAACTAGTAATGTTTTTAACTATTATTCATACAGGGAACAGAAATCAAAAAGCTCACTTGCAAGCCAGTTGATAAACTGTTACAATTTCTCATAAACATATAAAATATTGTATTCATTACACAATGAAGTAATATTTTTAAACAACACTTCCCCTCAGAATGTTAGCTTTGTTTAAATGCCAGCACAAATGTTTAGATTTCTATAAGTGCTGGTACTACATGAGAACTCTCACTGGATATTTATTCATATACAACAAGAGTATAATGGTGGAATTGAATGCTACTTCCTCTTCTGTTTCATGAAATTGTCAGTTTTTAAGCAGAGTTCTAGTTTTTTGTTCCTGACTAGTTCATAGTTTCTCGCATATCCTTTTCACATGCATCATGTGATTCAAATGCCATGTGGGGGTTCAAGCTACAATCATTGGAGACAAACAGTGTCAATTATAGACTCCTGATGAAAGATAGCTAGCACACATGTGCTAGTAACAAGTATCCCTCGGCAAATGCACCAATGAAATCAAATACTCTCTGGGCAGTGGTGAGGCCCGAGGATGGCAGTAACATGCTGCCGAAACTAGTCATACAATAGAATAAAACATTCTCAAGATACAGCTGTGGTGATACTTTTCCTCATATGTTTCGTTTACATTTGAACACTGAAATGCATACTGAATAGGTTGCTACAGGTGGTGGTGGTGATGATTTGTGGACAAGGGCACTAAACAGCAAGGTCAGCAGCACCCTTGTATGAATTACATGCAGATGAATGTGGTGAAAATCTATGAGGATTGGATAAAAAGTAGTGGCACACTGCCATAAAATGAAGGATGTGCATCAAGTGGCATGCACATGTCTGTAGTTGATAGGAAAAGGTCGGTTGAAGTAGTGCAGTGAGTGGTGATGGAGTCAGTTGCAGGGCATATTGTCTTAATGTGTATGAGGCATGTTCAAGCACTCTAAAAGTATGCTTACAGAACATGAACAATGTTCATGGGTCAATATTAAAGTGGCACATGGTCAGATGATGCAGCATTGCCATATTGTATGGTGGTAAGATGGTCAAAGTGTTTTGAGATGGCAGGGATGTCATTCAAAATTGGCCCTGTTCGGAACAAACCCCATGGATATTATGACAACTGAGCCCCTTGCCTCCCTGTTGGATGTGTATCATCAAGGTTTGCTTGTAGGTTAGCTGCAGAGATAGGTATGTGTTACAAAACAATGCTCCACATTTTGGCCGATTATTCTTGATTTCTGCAAAATTGCAGCACAATGGATGCAGTGACTGGCGTACAACAGTGGTATCATTATGTGCTCACAGAGGAATTGCTCAACCACTATCATGGAGCATATGCGTCCTTGGAAGGATCATCACTATGGACAAAACGTGGACTCGGGCATAAGAACCATGATTAAAATGGCAATCCAATGAACGGAAATGTACTGGCTCCCATCACCCACAGAATGTGCACTTTGAAACAGCTACTACCACAGTGATGGTTATTGTGGCTTATGATTTCCACGGGTTAATCCTGCATCACTTTGTACCACAGGAGCAGTTGGTCACCACAGCTGATTACTGCAATTTATTGTGACATCACCTTTCCTTCACGACAATGCATGATGCCACATGTTGAATCTGTGCAGCAGCTCCTGAGTACATGGGAGTGGGAGATACCAGAACAAACACCTTATCCACCCAATAGGGGTTTGTGCAGTTAGGACTTGTTCACCCAAAATGAAGGAACTTCTCTGTGACACATGCCACAATATATGAGATGACATCATCCATGCCGTAAGACAGTCTATGCGAGACATCAACAGAGATGGACGTGCTGAAAGTGTATGACACCTTCCATCTGCGTGAGGGAAAGATGACTGTGATTTCATATGGCTACGGCCCCCCGTCGGGCAGGCCGTTCGCCGGGTGCCTGCTTTTCAATTTGACACCACTTTGGCAACCTGCAGTCAATGAGGATGATAGGATGACGATGAGAACAGCACAACACCCAGTGCCTGGGCGGAGAAAATTCCCTGACCCAGCCAGGAATCGAACCTGGGCCCAGAGGATTGACAATCTGCCATGCTGACCATTCAGCTACCGGGGGCAGACGTGACTGAGATGTGGTGCTCTTACGCTGACAGCATGTAATATAGTGAATGTCTGGTATGAATTATAACAGTATTATGACTACTTCTTACAACCCACATATTAAAAAATAACAATAAATCAGAAAACCAAGTTGTGTTCATACAGAAGAATTGAAAAGACAGTGTCAATAAGGTAGGTATCAGGAAAACCCCCAATAAAAGACAGATGAAAAACAGTAGGATAAACAGATAAAATGAAGGATAAAATACCAGTACAGACATGATTAGAAAGGGGACAGGTGATTGTGGCTGGATGACAACTTAGAAATCATGGATGACTTAGCCACTCTGTGCCACATTAAAATCTCACCCCCAATATTTTGGGAATAATACTGAACATCACACAAAAACTTCAAATGTAAATCACACTCACCTCATTATCAATTAAAATAGAGGGCAGGTACTGTGGGGGACCAGATGATTATATAAAACACATTCAGTTAAAATATGTCACATTATCAGCCGTGTCCCACATCTGTGACACACTGGTGGCTCCTCATGAAGTAAGAAAAAAGCCATGGGTCAATGGGCAATGGGCAATCCCCCACTATGAGTCTTGTAAGAGCTACTTCTTCAGCTCATAATGGTCAGAAGGAGATAAGTCAAAGTTGCACTGGAGGTTTTATGGGATGGAAGTTATTATTCCTGATTTCCAGCCAGTGAGCCTCCAACAAACATATGGCCTTCTTGGTTACAAATGAGGTAGCAGCCTGCAGGGGACTGAACAGCAAGCAGGAGGTGGAAGGGAGCAAGCCTCCTTGGCAGCCGCATTAGTGAGCTTGTTTCCCTGGATCCGTATGTGCCCTGGAAACCAGCAGAAAATTATTTCCTTGTTCTGCCTTTGCAAGAGAAAGACAGCATCTTGCACTTCGTGCATCATCCAATCTGCTGAGTATGTCTGACCAATAGTGAGAAGGGCACTGTGGGAATCTGAGCAGATGAGGAATTTCTTGCTATGACACCTTCTCATATGCTTCAGTGCCCTCAGATTAGCAAACAATTCCACATAATAAACTGAAAAATACTTTGAACCAGCCATTTCAGTGACAGTTGCACATTGAGGATGAATGCTAGTGAGTTTGAGATGCACAAAGCCCTGTATGCTTGGCATACTGTAAGTATAAGATGTTGAATAGGCAGTGAATGCTCACCAGCCTCTGCTCACAGGCTAGCAACTGGACTCATGAGATAACCTCACGCTGACAGCCTAATATCCTCATGGTGAACCACATCCAGCATTTTGAGGTCTGAAGGCCCAGCTGATCCATAAACCTGTCATCTGTGTCAATCCAGTAGCACACAAAGGCCTTATAAAGTTGGAACATAGGAATCCTGTTGGCTTCCCAAGACCTAAGACTGACACATTTTAGGATGTTTAAAGCCTTAAGACATATCAGTTTTAATGCTTTATGGTGAGGCAGCAACATCAGCTTCTAATCAAAAGTGAGGCCCAGATATTTCACCATTATCTTAAAATTTAGAACAGTATCCCTCAGTTTCAAAATAGGTAAATTAAAAAGAGAGCAGAAGTGACTGAAATCAAAACAAACAGTTTTCTCCAAAGAGAATTTAAAACATGTGGTGTTAGGCCATTCTTCCAACCACATGATCATCAAACGCAACTGCTGAGAAGCCATTGCAAGATTGGGGGATGCACAGAAGATGGAGAAATCGATCACAAACAAGGAACACAGTACAACGTACTGTACTGTGCATGTAATACTGTTGATCGCAGTGACAAATACTGTGACAGTTAGACAACTCACTTAAGAGACACCATTCTCCTGCTTAAAATGGTCAGACAGAACATTCCTAACCTTGTGTCTAGAATGCCTGTCCAAGAGGAAGGATTGTATGACAGTAGGTAGATATCCACGGAGACTCCACAGACAGAGCTGCAACAAAATATTATGCCTCCTGGTAGTATTGCAGGCCTTTTCCAGATAGAAAAAGACACTGATAAGGTGTTGCTCACAGAGGGAAACTTGTTGAATAGCTGCTTCAAGCAGGGTCAAATTATCAAGTGTGCAGAGATACCTCCTGAACCCGCACTGGGAGTGACTTAGCAGGCACCTGCTTTTGAGGACTCACACAAGGCACCAGTTGACCATACACTCCAATATATTTCCTATGCAGCTTATTGGGCTAAAACTGTGATAACTACTGCATTAGTCTGAGCCTTCCTTTGTTTTAAAATTAGGATTAAAATTGATTACTTCTATCTGTTGGGAAAGTCTCTTGTCATCTAAATTTCATCAGAAATCTGAAGGAGGCCCCCTTCAATCGTGGGGTCTAACTGTTTTAACATGCTGTACATTATCAGGTTGTGACTGCACATAGTATCATGAGCTACTGACAATGCAGAATCCAATTCCCACAGAGAGTATTCCTCAATGTTAGTGAAACAGAAATCAAAACCAACCATTTCCTGTGTTTGTCAATAACAACGGAAAGGTGGATCCTGGCTAGAATTAGCTGTAATGGTATTTTACGACTGAGCCATTGTATGAGGAATGTCTCTCAGTGATGTTAGGAGAAACCCCTGGTCTCGTACAACTGCTATTGACTGTAGTGAGTTCCACCTTGAGATCTTTCTGATGCTTCCCAACTTTACTATTGATGGAGTTCAGGAACTCTAATCAGGACTGCTGCTTACTCTCCCAAATTACATTTCTCACTTTGCTTGTGCCATTTGAAGGTTGCAAGATTCGCATCTGTGGGGAACTTATAGAATCTTCGCAGAACCACTCTCCTCTCCCTGATTGCAGAACAATACTTATTTCACCAAGAAACAGACCACCTCCCAGATGTTCCCACTGATTTTAGGATGGATGCCTCAGCAGCATGTTGGATCTTGGCTGTAATGTGATCCACCCAGTCCTGGATGTCTCACTGCCCAAATCAGCTAACTGCTTGTAAAGCATCCAGTCAGCCTTTCTCAACAGCTGTCTCAGCAGTTCCCTGGGATCTGCTACATCGGGCAGATGGCTCCAGATAGGGTAGTGGTTGTTACCATGAAGATCATTGTCCACTCCTCGCTGAAAATGTCTGCAATGGCGAGTGAGCAGGAGACATCTATGGCCACAGATGAACCTATAGGGGTGCCGAAATGCATAGTGTGACCCACATTTGTCAATCTAATATCTGTAGTTCTGATTCTCATGTACACGATCCCTGGGGTAAATGGTGTTAGAACCCCATAGCACACTGTGTGCATTATAGTCCCCTAAAACAAAAAGAGATGGAGTAGTTCATAAAGTAAGGTCATCTTTTTGGTAGAGGTGATAGCGTCCAAGTACAGGCAAGTCAGTCTGTTTAAAATGAATCTCTTGGAGACAAAGGCAAAAAGCTCTGTCCTGTGTGGGGTGTCTCAATTCCTCCAGGTGAGTCCTGTATCCATTACGCCACTGGGATATGGGAGCCATTTCAGCAGTGGCATTTTGATTTACCGCTGCCCTTGCGCTGGAGTGATGAGGCACTTGTAGAGTGAGGGGGAGCGGAGGGGCTGCCTGTGTTTGGTGACAAGGCATCAAAATCCATGATGTCCTCATCAGTCAGACGTTCCATAATGATTCCTGATGGCAACACGGGCAGCTTTTGACCTGAATGTTGTGACTCTTTCCTTGCTCCATTTCCCTTCAAGGATGATGGGGAAAAAAGGCATTGTGAGGCACTCTGCTATTGGGATACCTTCTCCATGCTCACTGGAAAAATGTTGCTGGTCTCATCCATTGTGGTTGCCTGGATCACTATGTCCTTACTTACTTTGCTTTGCCATGTACAGGTGCAAGTACAAGTGCTAGTCATGGATAATGGTGTGCTGGTTGTCATCTGCATCAAAGCACACCATTTGGGAATAGATTTCTGCACTGTGGAAGCATATGAAGTGGCCAACAGAGGGGGTATTGTTGCCTTATATTCTTCTTTGGCTTCTGCATAGGGCATCTGCTTGGTTACTTTTATTTCCTGAATATTGCATTTCTCAGCAAAACAGGGCAGTTGCAGCTCCATACTGGGTGGCTCCCTGAGCAGTTAATGCATATTGCTGGAGACGCACAGACTGCCTCAGATTCATGGGATGCCCTTCCACATATCCCACAGGTCGATTCATCTCTGCAACTCAGCATTGTATGACCAAATCTCTGGCATTTGTAGCACCACATAGGGTTACATACATAAGGTCTAACTGTAAGCCAGAGGAACCCTGACATAAAGTGTTCAGGTAGCATTAGAGGAGTGAAGGCCACAAGGAATGGAGTGGTCTTCTCAATTTCTCCATTATTCCTTCATATCCTTTGCTCCACATCCACTATCCTCTATGACACCCATTCTTTTTTGAGTTCTCAGATGTCTATGTCCATGATACCACGACCTGTGACCACAATCACTGAGGGAGTTATGCAACTCTACAATTATGCCATAGTCACCCAATTTTTCTGACTTTCTAAGCATTTGCACCTGCTTTGCTGTGTTAGTCTCAACCCACAAGGAACCATTTTGTAACTGCTTAATAGACTTTAAGGTGCCAGCAGGCACTTCCAAGTTTTTATGAATAGAAAAAAGAGATGCTTTTTCAAATGTCCACTCCTTTGTCTTGATCACTACAAACACATTCTGATTTACGACTTCTTGAGCTCTGCTACTAAATATGATTTAGGCAAAGTTGCTTATAAGGTATTAAAGCCCACCCTCCCTCCCCAGTACTCTAAGGAAGAGGCCTGACAGTTCACAGAATTTCAAAACCCATGCGGCACCAAAGGAGCGCAATACAAACTTCACAGAGTGGTGGATCCTCCTGCTGGAAGAGGAAACCATGTGTCAAAGGGCTATGTCCTACAAGCAGTCTGGTAAGAAGCACACCTGGCATGAAGTCCCCCATGCTTATGCGGCCAATTTGAGACACCAGGGTTTGTTGTCCGCCACCTCCAACTATACAGTCTCACAGTGACATATGATTCTTCTGTCAGATAATGAGATGATGGCATGCAAGGGGACAGAGCATCAACATACACCACCATCCCAACAAGCTCATTTGGTTATTTTGTTAGTTATATCGTTTCCCTGTATCCCAAAGTGTCTGGGTACCCAGCAAAAGACCACCTCCTTGCCTTGAAGTTGGAGCCACTGGACAGTGTCATGGCTGAGACGAATCAACTGGCCTACCAGGTACATTTGATGGACTACTTGCAGTGCACTGACCAAGTCAGAATAGATGAGAAGCCTTCTACTATGATGCCTTTGTATAAATTCCAGGGCCATCATAATAGCATATATCTCTACATCATAATTTTAAATTGTTCGGAAGGTGCACTTCAAAAACTTAATCAGATAAAACAGCCAAACAACTGAGGGCATTTCCTTGAATCTGCATAAACAACAATAAAACTGTGGTATATACTAAAAATTGAAGAAAACAGTTGTAAAAACTTAATCTGGAGTATAAATTTTCTTCTACTGTGTCAAGCTTAAAATCACTTTGGGTCTCTTGAAAACGCCAAGGCAGCAATTTGTCCTATATTTGGCTGTTTATGTGGATATATGACATATTTAGGCCCATAAGACAGATGGTGACACATATCCTGGATGGTTTTGTGATGCTGGGGCAATTGCTGAAAGCTGCTCAAGATTGGAATGGACTGCTGCATTAAATGAGAATCATCATCAGGGACTGTTACACCAGAAGGAAGTGCCACCGAATCTGGAGTGCTGTTTCATCAGTCTCTGGACACAAACTCTGAACTGGACTGGTCAAAAATGCTCCAGTCAATATCAAAATGTCCTCACAGTGAACAGTGTCTAATGTCTTGAGGTAGGAAATATGGGCAGATCCATAAACCATGCCACCATAATCTAACCAAGATCTGAGAAGTGCCCCATAAAACACCAGGAGACAGGACCTGTCAGCTCCCCTCACATTTCTGCAGAGATATTTCAGAGTATTTAATAATTTGAAGCCCTTGTTCACTGGTCTTTCAGATGTGGGAGAGACATAAATTTTGAGTCAAATAGTAGACCCAAAAAGCACACATTTTCCTTAAAATTTAAAATAGTTTTTCCCTCCCTGAACTCTGGTGGATGAAAACTGTGATAAGCATAGTAAAAGTTGACACAGGTAGTTTTCTCAATCAATAACCTCAAACCAGTTTTATAGACACAAGTTTCAAGCCTCTTTATAGGCAGCATATATCATCTTATTGTCATTGTAAGACTGGAAGCAGTGTAGGAGATCACACAGTCATCCATGAACAAAGAACTTTTAACTGGGCTTCTGACTGCAGGAGACATGCCACTGATAATGTCTATGAACAGAGTGACACTGTGACACTCAGTATACTGCGTTGGAGTGACACTCAGTATACTGGGTTGGAGGAGCCCATTCCCCTGAACAAAGCAGTCAGACAAGGAATCACCAATGCAATATTGAAAGCACCTGTGATTGAATAAGAAGTAGCAGATGTCCAGTAGTCCCAATTCATGAAGTTAATGGAGGTTGTTGTATCCCAAAGTCGTGTTTGATGCTTTTTAAAGATGAAAAAACACGCTGATTAAATGGTTGCGGCATCAGAAAGACTTCTGTATCATCCCCTCCAGTAGAATTAAGTTGTCAATGGTGGACTGATTGCACCTCAAACAACTCTGGGAGTGGCACAGTTGGCTTGCGGGATTCAAGTAGCCAGACAGGATAGCATTTGACCATGTGCTCAAGAGTCTTACCCATACAGCTGGTGTACTGGCTACACTCTACTAACTATTATGGTTGGCACATTCCTTGCCTGGTTTCCACAAGGGAGTAATATTGCCTCCTTCCAAGTGACAGAGTACTGTCCACCAAACCAGATCTAATATAATTGAGATAGAAGGTTGTCTTTGCCCTCAAGGCACCGATGATGGAGCATGGCAGAATGAATCTGATTTGGTCCTGGAGCAGTTGGTTGGTTAGTTTAAAAGGGGGAAAGGGACCAAACTGCTTGGTCATCAGTCCCTTGTTCCTGTTAAAACAATCAGACAGGGGAAAGAAAAAACAAACGAGACATAGAGCACAATACCGAAAGGAAGGAAGTACGACAAGAACAACAGAAAGGCAACAAACACTATAATAAACAAAAGAGGACAAGAAAACCATAGAGAGATGCAAGAAAGTGGTAGAACAAATTAAAACAAGGAAGCAGATTACCATGGCTGGCCGACCATGAGAAAAAAGGACAACCCAGCCATTCTGCAACACATTAAAACCTCCTCCCTAAAAGCACTAGGGTGCAGGACACTGAGGGATGAAGAGCATGCACTAAAACTCAGATCAAATGATAAAATCCACCCTCACAAATAAAACGTAAAATTAAAGCTGCTGTTGAGGCACTGTTGCCCACCACTGAAGGTAGGGTGCTGGGAAAGTTAAAAGTCCGCTGCAGAGTGGCTAAAAGTGGGCAGTCCAGCAAGAGGTGGACGACCCGGCATTTGGGAGCCACAGCGACACTGAGGTGGGTTCTCGCAATGGAGGAGGTGACCATGTGTGAGACATGTATCGCCAATGTGGAGCCGACAAAGGACAACTGATTCCCTGTGGGAAACCTGCAGGGAAAACTTTCACACATTCACTCTCCTTAATGATACGCAGTTTGTTGTGCGTACTGCTATGCCACTCCGTCTCCCAAAGCCAAAAAACCTTGCGGCATAAGACAGAACGCAGGTCAGTTTCAGAGATGCCCATCTCCAGAAGCGGTTTCTACATAGCCTGAACAGGCTACGCAGAAACTGACAGCCTGTCAGCAAGTTCATTGCCTGGGATTCCGATGTGTCCTGGGATCCACACAAACACCACTAAACGATTAGACCGTTCCAGGGCATAGATGGACTCCTGGATGTTTGCTACCAAAGGATGGTGAGGACAGCACCAGTTGATAGCTTGTAAGCTGCTCAGGGAGTCAGAACAGAGAAGAAATGACTCACCAGAACAGAATCGGATGTACTGAAGTGCACGAAATATGGCCACAAGCTCTGCAGTGAATACACTGCAGCCAGTGGGAAAAGAATGCTGTTCAATATGGCATCTGCGGACATAGGCAAAGCCAACATTACCATCAGCCATCAAGCCATTTGTGTAAACAACTTCAGAGCCCTGGAACATATCAAGAATCAAGAGTAAGTGACAGCGGAGAGAGGCGGGGTTAATGGAGTCCTTAGGGCCATGCAAAAGGTCCAGACAGAGCTTTGGTTGAGGTGTACACCATGGAGGTGTACATGAATGGACCTGAAGGAGAGGTGGCAAAGGGAAGGATTCCAGTTCAGACAGAAGAGATCGCACATGAACCACAGTCGTTAACCCTGACCTGGGCTGCCAGTGTGGGAGATGAGCTGCCTTAGGTGGGAAAAGGAGATGGTAATTCAGATGTTCAGGATAACTATGAATGTGTGCCACATAACTGGCAAGCAGTTGTGCATGTCAGATCTGCAATGGAGGGGCTCTGGTCTCCACTATGACACTGGTCGGCGGACTCTTCCTAAAAGTTCCCGTCGTTAGGCTGAGGGTGCCACCAAACCATAAACCAGACTCCCATAAACAAGGCAGGATTTAACAAGGGCTGGAGCTACAGCAATGTAGACCACCCCAGTTGGTGTTGCTCAGGCAGTGGAGGGCATTGAGGAGCTGCTAGCACTTCTGCTTAAGCTGACAGAGGTGAGGAAGCCAAGTCAATTGGGTGTTGAAAAGCAGTCCTAAGAATCGATATGTCTCCACTACAGTGAGTGGATCATCATTAAGGTAAAGTTCTGGTTCTGGATGAATGGTACGATGCCGACAGAAGTGCATAACACACGACTTTGCAGCAGAAAACTGGAAGCCATGGGCCAGAGCCCGTGACTGCGCCTTCTGGATGGCTCCACATAGGCAGCGCTCAGCAACACCAGTACTGGAGCAGCAGTACGAAATGCAGAAGTTGTCTGCATACAGAGAAGGTGAGACAGACGGCCCTACAGCTGCTGCTAGGCTGTTAATGGCCACTAAAAATAGAGATACACTCAATACAGAGCCCTGTGGGACTCCATTCTCCTGGATATGGAGGGAACTATGGGAGGCACCAATTTAGACATGGAAAGTACAAAGCGACAGGAACTTCTGGATACAAATCAGGGGCGGGCCTCAGAGACCCCATTCGTATAATATGATAGGGATATGATGTCACTAGGTGGTGTCATACGCTTTTCGTAAATCAAAAAAGACAGCATCAATGTATTGGTATCTGGAAGAGGCTGTTTGGATGGCAGACTCGAGGGACACAAGATTATCAGTCGTAGAGCGACCCAGGCAGAAACCACCTTAGCACGGAGCTAGCAGGCCACGTGACTCCAGGATCCAACCGAACGGCCGACACATCATTTGTTCTAGCAGCTTACAAAGAATGTTGGTAAAGCTGATGGGGTGATAGCTATCCACATCAAGGGGGTTTTTGCCAGTTTTGAGCACTGGTATGGTGGTGCTTTCCCACCAGTGCGATGGAAAGATGCCATCGTACCAGATCTGGTTGAAGATCAAGTGGAGATGTCGCTTGTAGTCAGACAAGAGATGTTTAATTATCTGACTGTGGATCCGATCTGGAGCCATGCAAGGGCAATGTGCAAGGGCACTGAGGAGCTCCCACTCTGTAAATGGGGCATTATAGTGTAACTGTGGCATGTAGTGAATGAGAGGACTTTCCCTTCCATCCGCTGTTTAGAGTGCAAATGCCGGGGGAGTAATTCTCTGATGCAGAGACATGAGCATAGTGTTCAGAAAAGTGCTCTGCAGTCGTGTTTGCATCAATAGATAACACACCATTTACATTAACACTGAGAACATCTGTTGGGATCTGGTACCCAAAAACTCATTTGATCTTTGCCCAGACTTGAGAAGGTGACGTACGGCACCCAATGGTTGAGATGCAGCTCTCCCAACAGTCCTGTTTCCGTCTTTTGATAAGCTGGCAAACGCGGGCACAGAGCCATTTAAAGGCTATTAGGTGCTTCAGGGAAGGGTGCTGCTTATGCTGCTGTAGAGCTCGCTGACGCTCTTTAATGGCCTCAGCGACTTCTGGTGACCATCAAGGGACTGTCTTTTGCCGAGGGCATCCTAAAAGATGAGGGATCGCATTTTCCACCTCAGAAATGATTGTTGTAGTTATCTGCTCAATCATCAGATCGATGTTACCATTTGGGGAAGATTCAGTGGTGACAGCAGAAGTGAAAGCTTTCCAGTCTGCCTTGTTTAAAGCCCATCTGGACAAGTGTCCATGGGCCTGATGCCGGGACAGTGACAGGAAGATGGGGAAGTGGTCACTACTACTCAGATCGTCATGTGCTCTCCAGTGGATAGATGGGAGAAGGTCAGGACTGCAAACCGAGAGATCAATGGCTGAATATGTGTGGGGGCACCTATATTTAAGAGGCAGAGGTTGAGTTGTGACAGTAAATTTTCGACTTCTTTGCCCCGGCCAGTAAGCATGGTGTCAACCCACAAGGGGTTATGAGCGTTAAAATCTCCAAAAAAGTAGGAAAGGTTTAGGGAGTTGACCTATCAGTGCAGCCAATGAGTTCAGCGGTACTGCACCATCTGGAGGAAGATACACGTTGCAGACCTGGAACAGTGTCTCTGGCTGAAGTCAGAGCTGATTCTAATCCCCCCATGGAGAATGGAAGATTATAGACCATCTCATTACATGAGAACAAGCAGGGCCTCCTCATCTCCACAGTCTTATGGAACATGAAAATTCAGGAGTTTGTCTGCATGACACAGTGACAGTAATAAAGTGCTCACCAGAACTGAATTTTCTTATTTTGAGAGTACTGAAGGTGAGAGCTGTTTCACTTGTTAGAAACATTCAACGGTCTAGATCACATAAAATATTTCTTATTTAAGACAACTGGTCTTGACAGACTTTGCAATCACCTTGAGGTCTTAAAAATCTTTTTGTTGTAAAATGTGTTTTGAAATTCATTGAAACCTCATGCCAAATTGTCAAGTGGATAAAAATCAGAACATTATAAAAGATTTGTTATACTGTGCTGATTTTTATCCAGTTGACAACTTGGCATGATATTTCAACATATAACGAAACTGGAATAGCCGGGGAGCAAAGACAAAGGTCAATGGCTGAAGAAAAGTGTGTCATCTGACCAGAGTTGAAAAAACAGATACTCTCTAAATGGATGAGCTGCTCCATAATTTAACTCCTGGAGCAAGTTGTAGCTGAGCCCCACAGCACATTATGTGCACTGAAGTCACCCATGAGCAGGAATGGGTTGGGGAGTGCACGGAAAAGCTCTAGCAGTGCATCTGCATCCAACAGATCAAGAGGTGTAAGATATGAAGAACACACTTTAATCAGAATGAATTTTTCACTCTGCAGCAGTGTGTGCACTGATAAGAAATTTCCTAGCATTCCTGTGCTGGACCAGGATCAAACAAAGAATCTTTGCCTTTCATGGGCAAGTGCTCTACCAACTGAGTTGCCCAAGCATTGCTTATGACCAGTCCTCATAGCTTTACTTCTGCCAGTACCTCATCTCCTACCATCCAAAATTCACAGAAGTTCTCCTGTGAAACTTCTCCTCTCTTCCAAAAGTGCTGGTGCTGCAAATTTCACAGGAGAGGTTCTGTTAAGTTTGGAAGGTATGAGACAAGGTACTGTTGGAAGAAAAGCTGTGGGACAAGTTGTAAGTCATGCCTGGGTAGCTCAGTAAAGCACGTGCCTGCAAAAGGCGAATACATCAGATTCTAGTTCCATTCTGGGACAGAGTTTTAATCTGGTAGAAAGTTTCACACATTATGATTTTAACTGGTGTGAGGGCTTCCACTGCAACTGTTTGTAGATTTACCTCAGAGAACGTTAGATGGTGCAGAAGTGAAAGCTTTCCAGTCTGCCTTGTTTAAAGCCCATCTGGACAAGTGTCCATGGGCCTGATGCCGGGACAGTGACAGGAAGATGGGGAAGTGGTCACCTACTCAGATCATCATGTGCTCTCCAGTGGATAGATGGGAGGAGGTCAGGACTGCAAACCGAGGCCTCCCATTACAGGCCAGAGAGGTATGACCAAATCTCTGACATATGAAACATGGTTCCTCCATGTGGATATCAGCACCCTCGACCTTCAGATACTCATTGAAAAGGGAGGGTGCTTGCTGATTCAATGGTTTTGCTGTCACTCTCTTCATTTTTGAACACCGTTTTGTGTGATCTTTTCTTTTACTCATGGGAGGAGTTTGTTGTATGGGTAGAGAGGATAGCTTAGTAGGTCTCTGATGGTGTGTTGTGGTATGTGGCCGAGGTTCCAAGTCCACTGTTGACAGCTTCTGAATGGTTTTAAGGTCAAGTGTAGCATGGTGACTGACTTCTTAAGGGCTGATGAGAAAAAAGTAGAAAACACTGGAGGCTGCACACCTTTGAAAGCATTTTTAGCTTCACCATAGGGTATGCATCTCATAACTTCCAACTCCTGAATTTTTCTTTCCTCGTTATAAAACCCACACTTCGTGCTCCACACTGTATGATTCCCAGAACAGTTTACACATTTTGGGGGAAGTGTATAAGAGTCATTTGATTCATGAGCTGAGCCTCCACAGTTTCCATATGTAGGCCTCCCATTACAGGCCCGAGAGGTATGACCAAATCTCTGACATATGAAACATCACACTGGGTTTGGAACAAATGGTCAAACCATAAGATGGATATAGCTTGCAAGAATATGTTCAGATAATTATGATGTGTTAAGGTTAAGAATAAATGTTGCAGTTTTTCCAATCTGTCACTGACTGTCGTCAGACAGTTCTGCACTTTCGTGATGCCCACATTTTTTCATTCTTCTCATAACTCCACAGGATCCATCTCCATTATATTGGAGCAGGTAACCACAAAAGTTAATGGTGGTACACAACTCAGCCACAACAGGGGAACCAGTTAAGGCCTTGCTCACCAGAAGCTTAGATAATTGGTGTGATGAGCCAGTTTTAACTAAAAGTGTTCCATTATGATATCATTTAAAGCTTTGTAAGGGCCCAGCAGTATCCTCCAATGCCTTGTGAATATAGAAAGGAGATAGCTTCTCAAAGTCTCCCTCATGTTATGGTGGACTAGTGCCATGTTACTACAATTCTGAGACTACTTCTTGGGCAGACTGACCAACTGAGCTCTCTTTGTTGCGTGGGTGTGGGTGCAACCTGATGGTATATCTATTCCATCTGCATCAGATGTGAACTGAGTTTGCCCCATAGGGATCCCACAAACTGGTAGGGAAATAGATGTCAATCCAGGCAGAGCTCTGCATGCCTGAGCAAGACTTCTACAACTGGGGGTGGGTGTGGGGGGATGAGGGATGGGCGGGGGCACGTGCCCCAGAGGTCACACACTAGAAACTGTTATACCTCAACAGTCATTCATCCTATGAGGACATAGTGTACCTCCAGGTTGAGGCTCTTTTTTTCTTAAAAAAATAGAGGTATGTACCTTCCAAGGGGTCCAGGCAGCGAAGCCAAGGACTCCATTCTCTGAAACACACAATGTTCCACCACTGCACCTAACGATGGTCCCTGAAGTATACTCAGAGATTACGGTAGAAGTCTGGAGGTGCCTACAAGTCCCTAGGTCCGGAAAATTGAGGTAACCATGCCTGTATTGAACCAGTTTTGGTGGAGATCACTGGAAAAAACGCAGTCCTCGCTTCGCTAAGTACTCCGACACTCTTCATCTGACCCCCCACTGATGCCTGTGCAGTTTGGTTGACACTGCCAGTAGCATGCTATCATCGGCATGGGTAACAGCACCATTGAGGCAGGCAAACCCTCCTGCCCATGCAAGTCTTCCTGCTCAATGCTGAAGGTGCCTATGATAAGGTGGTATCCCCCAAGAGGATTTACTTATTGAGTCATACCTATGTAGCTTAGTTGGTAGAGTACTGTCCTCTGGGTTTGAGTCCCTGTCCCGCACACAGTTAATCTTCCAGCAAGCTTGAAATCATTCCTGCTTGAGAAATTTCTTCTGCTCAGTTTCAAACAGATAATATCTGTTTGTAACTGGGTTACATTATTAAATTTTATTATGAACTATGAGTAAAACCAAAAGTCGTGTGTGTAAACGGTAACCATGTACCCAAATTTTCACTGAGAAGAAATATAACACTTGCAAACCTACTAATACATCTTGCATCATAATGAGTTTTCACTAATACAATCTACAGAACCTGCTAATAACTAAACTAAATTGACAGATTTTGCAGTGTTGTTAACACACATTGATTTAGATGTAACTCAATTTAATGATCTCAGAAAGTCTCAATATTATCTTAGAGCACAACAAGTTCTGCAATTTCAAAATAGTTATACAGTGGGAGATCATTTATAGGAACTAGGAGCAACTGTAGGTCATAAAAGAAGCTTAACTTTTTCCAGAATACTGTGGCCCATTGACTGAAACAGTACCATCACATTAGGCAATAGAAATATCACTTTGATACCACCTCTGACAGTTGTTCTATGCTTGGATATGACAGAGCACTGTTCATCAACAATATGGCCTTCAGAGGCAAATGTTTCTTTATAGGTCTGTATAAAATCTTCAAAGAACTTTTTTTTAATAAGCAAACTGCTCACCACACGTTCTTTTGTGACTTATAAGAAACTGGCAAGGAGGACTGATGCACATGTTCTGAAGTATGGTGATTTTTTTAAATTTCCTTACTAACAAACCCAGCAATGCTTCACAACAGCTAAATTTGCGCGGTAATTGCATGTAATCCTAAATTCCTTGCCCCACCCTCTCTCTGCTCATCCTCTCATTCCTCCTCCCTCTTCCTACATCTCCTCCTCCTCCCATCTCTCTGTGTATAACCTCCTCGCTCCTCTCTCTGTGTCCATTTCCGCCTGAATGTTCAGTAGAGCATCATGTAAAAATTTTAAGTAAATCCACTAAGATACTTTCGAGATTTTTGGTAACGATGTTTCCCCATGATATATATAATATATAGCCTATCTCTGTCTGAATGTTCATTACAGTATCATGTAAAAACTAGAAGTAAACTGATCAACAAACTTTTCCAGATTTGTGGTAACATTGCTATCCCCTTTTAAATATTACAAAAATATACAGCCTATCTGCCTATGTTCATCAGAATGTTTGTTAGAGTATCATCTAAAATTTGAAGTAAAACAGTTGAGAACTTTTTGAGATTTGTGGTAACTATGTTTCCCCTTTAAATATTACATATATGTACATATTACATATATTACAGCAATGTATTGCCAGTGTCATCCAAATGTTCATTAGTGCTGTGCGAAAATCTGTAGTAAATTGGTCAAGAACTTTTTGAGATTTTCAGCAAAAATGTTTCCCCTTAATAAATTACATAAGAGGTCTGCTCAGAAAATTCCAGAACTTTGTCCACAAATTTTTTCTGCACTTACCTTTTACTTATTGTGCATGGTCTCCTTCTAAATACTCTCCTCCACAATTGATACACTACTCCCAAAGCCATTTCCACTTCTGGAAGCAGTCATGGTATACCTCATGCTGGATTGCATGAAGTGCTGTCTGCGAGTTTTCGTATATCTAGTCTATTGTTGTGAATCTTCATCCTTTCAATTGTATTTTCAATTTTGGAAAAAAAAGAATCTGCAGTGACCAGTTCTGAAGAGTATGGAGAATGAAGCAGAACAGTGATTCCATTTTTTGTGCAATAGTCACCCACCAACAGGTATTAAAGTGCGGGTGTGTTATAGTGATGCAAGAGCCATGAATTGTCTCACCACATGTCTGTCAGGATTTCATGACCTGATCCATCTGAAATGTTACATTCTTCTGCAATCTCTCAGACAGTTAGTATTCAATTGGCACACATAATTTTGATGATGATCCTGACATGAGTGTCATCAGTAGACGTTAAAGGGCGTCCTGAACAAGGGTCATTTTTAACTTTCATCCGGCCATTTTTAAACCATGTGAACCATTTGTAACACTGAGTATGACTTAAATACTCATCACTGTAGGCTTCCTGCATCATTTGATGTGTGTCTGTAAATGTTTTCTTGAGTTTCACACAAAATTTAATGCAGATGTGTTGCTCCTCTAACTCTGCCATCTCAAAATTCGCAAATTGTGTGATACAATTTTCTACTCAATACAGTACTGAACAATAACTAACAGACATAAAACAATGAAACTTCTGGTAGTTACACATTAAAACAGGCATATGCAGGGTTGCCAACTGTATTTCACTCCAATACACCACTGGTGCGAAATTATGAATGTTGTGGAATTTTTTGAGCAGTCCTCGTACAATACTGGCCATTAAAATTGCTACACCATGAAGATGATGTGCTACACACGCGAAATTTAACTGACAGGAGGAAGATGCTGTGATAAGCAAATGATTAGCTTTTCAGAGCATTCACACAAGGTTGGCAGAATATGGAATCAATGGGTTCAGGAGGGTAATATGGAACGCCATGCTGGATCCCAACGGCCTCGTATCACTAGCAGTCGAGACGACAGGCATCTTATCCGTATGGCTGTAACGGATCGTGCAGCCACATCTCGATCTCTGAGTCAACAGATGGGGACGTTTGCAAGACAACAACCATCTGCACGAACAGTTTGATAACATTTGCAGCAGCATGGACTATCAGCTCAGAGACCATGGCTGTGGTTACCCTTGACGCTGCATCACAGACAGGAGTGCCTGCGATGGTGTACTCAAGGTTGAACCTGGGTGCACAAATGGCAAAACGTCATTTTTTTTGGATGAATCCAGGTTCTGTTTACAGCATCATGATGGTCGCATCCATGTTTGGTGACATCACGGTGAACGCACATTGGAAGCATGTATTTGTCATTGCCATACTGGCATATCACCTGGCGTGATGGTACAGGGTGCCATTGGTTACGTCTCGGTCACCTCTTGTTTGCATTGACGGAACTTTGAACAGTGGACATTACATTTCAGATGTGTTGCGACCCGTGGCTTTACCCTTCATTCAATCTCTGCGAAACCCTACATTTCAGCAGGATAATGCATGGCCGCATGTTGGAGGTCCTGTATGGGCCTTTCTGGATACAGAAAATGTTCAACTGCTGCCCTGGCCAGCACATTCTCCAGATCTCTCACCAACTGAAAACGTCTGGTCAATGGTGGCCGAGCAACTGGCTCGTCACAATGCGCCAGTCACTACTCTTGGTGAACTGTGGTATCATGTTGAAGCTGCATGTGGAGCTGTACCAGTACATGCCATATGTTTGACTCGATGCCCAGGTGTATCAAGGCCGTTATTACGGCCAGAGGTGGTTGTTCTGGGTACTGATTTCTCAGGATCTATGCACCCAAACTGCACGAAAATGTAATCACATGTCAGTTCTAGTATAATATATTTGTCCAATGAATACCCGTTTATCAGCTGCATTTCTTCTTGGTGTAGCAATTTTAATGGCCAGTAGTGTATATTATGTAGATAAATGTCAAACTAATCTTTTTCTTGTTATGGAGAAATATGATAGCAGAAATGTCAAACTGAATATAACAATTTTTTATTTTCTTTTCCATAGCAAAATACCATTACCACTACCAGTTATGAACACATCAAAGAAAAATGAAGCAAATCAGTTGACCCATTCTCAAGTAATGATTTTTCACAATTGAGTTTAATTTCTGACTTTTCCAATGGTTTTTTTTTCAAAAATTTTCTATCATATACCTTTCCTGACAATTATGAACATAACAAAGACAAAAATCAACCAAATCTGTTGATGCATTCTTAATTGATGCTAACTTCTGAATTTTCTGTTGGATTTTCCAAAAATTTCCTTTCACACAAATTTCATACTGACAAAAATGAACAAAAATAAACCAAGTTGATCAAGCCATTCTCAGGTGGTGATCTTTCATAAATGCAGCAACTGATTTCTATTCATACAGATTATGATTCTGTGTTTCCCAGGTGTGTTACTGCACCCACTCCACACTGTTAATGAAGGTAGAAGCACATGGAATCGGGATATGTGACTGGCTTGAAAACTTCTTAAGTTATAGAACCCAGTACGTTATCTTTGGTGGCAAGTGTTTATCAGAAACAAGCGTATTATCAGGAGTGCTCCGGGGAAGTCTGACAGGACCCCTGTTACTTTCTACATACATAAATGATGCGGCAATCATGGTGGGCAGCAATCTACAGTTGTTTGCTGATGAAGCTGTGATGTGTGGGAAGGTGTCAAAGTTGAGTGACTGTAGGAGATACAAGATGTCTTAGACAAAATTTCTAGTTGGTGTGATGAGTGGCAGCTAGTTCTAAATGTAGCAAAATCCAAGTTAATTTGGATGAGTAGGAAATATAAAACTATAATGTTTGGATACAGCACAGTTGTCTGCTGCTCAACACAGTTGTGTCATTTAAATATCTGGGTATAACATTAGAAAGGATATGAAATGGAATGAGTATGTGAGAATTGTATTAGGGAAGGCGAATGGCCAACTTTGGTTTATTGGCAGAATTTTAGGAAAATGAGATTCACTGATTCATTTGTAAAGGAGATCACATATAGAATGCATATTCTTAAGTAATGCTCAAGTGTTTGGGATCTGCAAAAGGTCAGATTGTAGGAAGACACCAAAGCAACTCAGAAGTGGGCTGCTAGATTTGTTATTGATTGGTTTGACCAACACAGAAGCATTACAGAGATGCTTTGGGAACTCAAATGGGAATCCGTGGAGGGAAATTGACATTTTTTTTGAGGAATACTACTGAGAAAATTTAGAGAACTGGCATTTGAAGCTTACTGCAGAATGACTCTACTGCCACCAGCATATATTTCATGTAAGGACCATTAAGATAAGGTACGAGAAATAAGGGCTCATATGGAGGCATCACTTGCTCTATTTGTGAATGGAACAGGGAAGAAAATTAGTATTAGTGGTACAGGTTACCCTCCGCCATGCACTGTATAGTGGCTTGCAGAGTATGTATGTAGATATAACTTTTTGCAGAGTCATCTGAAAGCTAATGTTGTACTGGGTAGCATACGATACACAAAGAGCAGATTCCTTGGCATTATAAACTTATGAAAGAAGACAGGATTTTGAATTCTTTCTGAATTTCTCAGTTACAATCCCCTGAAAGGTTTTCATCAGTCGCTGACAGTTGTCATATTCTATGTTGATCTTGAGTCACATACACACACACGCACACACACACACACACACACACACACACACACACACACACAACTTGCACACACGTCTGCAGTCTCAGAGAGCTGAAACTACACTGCGAGCAGCAGCACCACTGCATGATGGAAGTGGCGACTGGGTGGGGGTAAGGAGGAGGCTGGGGCAGGGAGGGGGAGGGATAGTATGGTGGGAGTGGCGGACAGTTAAGTGTTGCTGTTTAGATGGAGGCTGGAGACAAGGTGTGGTAGGGGGAAGGGGGTAAGTAGTGGAAACGAGGAAAATAAAAATAAAAAGAAATTAAAACACTGGGTGTGGCAGTGAAATGACGGCTGTGTAGAGCTGGAATGGGAACAGGGAGGGGGCTGGATGGGTGAGGACAGTGACTAACGAAGGTTGAGGCCAGGAGGGTTACGGGAACATTGGATGTATTGCAGGGAAAGTTACCACCTGCGCAATTCAGAAAAGGTAGCTGGTGTTGGTGGGAAGGATCCATATGGCACAGGCTGTGAAGCAGTCATTGAGATGAGGGGTATCATGTTTGACAGTGTCTTCAGCAACAGGGTGGTCCACTTGTTTTTTGGCCAGTTTGTTGGTTGCCATTCATGCGGACAGACAGCTTGTTGGTTGTCATGCCTACATAGAATGCAGCACAGTGGCTGCAGCTTAGCTTGTATATCACATGACTGGTTTCACAGGTAGCCTTGCCTTTGATGGGATAGGTGATGTTAGTGACCGGGCTGGAGTAGGTGGTGGTAGGAGGATGTATGGGACAGGTCTTGTATCTAGGTCTATTACAGGGGTATGAGCGATGAGGTAAGGGATTTGGAGCAGGGGTTGCGTAAGGATGGACGAGTATATTGTGTAGGTTCGGTGGACAGTGGAATACCATGGTAGGAGGGGTGGGAAGGATAGTTGATAGGACTTTTCTCATTTCAGGGCACGATGGTCACTAAACACGCTGCCAAACATGATACCCCTCATCTCAATGACTGCTTCACAGCCTGTGCCACATGGATCCTTCTCATCAACACCAGCTACCTTTTCTGAATTGCCCAGGTGGGAACTTTCCCTGCAATACATCCTACACTCCCGTAAACCTCCTGGCCTCAAACTTCGTTAGTCACTGTCCTCACCCATCCAGCCCCCTCCCTGTTCCCATTCCAGCACTACACAGCCATCATTTCACCACCACACCCAGTCTTTTAATTTCTTTTTGTTTTTATTTCTCTCCTTTCCACTGCTTATCCCCTCCCCCTTCCACACCTTCTCTCTGTCTAAACTGCAACACTTCATTGTCCGCCACTCCCACCATACTATTCCTCCCCCTCCTTGCTCCAGCCTCCTCCTTACCCCCACCCAGTCGCCACTCCCATCATGCACTGGTGCTGCTGTTCTTTGATGTCATTCTTAATCACTATCATAGTCAATTTTTGTCATTACAACTTCTGGAGTATCAAATACTGCCCAGTTACTGTATTAAATAATAATAATGATAACAATAATCATTCATTGAGATGAACTGGAGATATCCATTCATGGGAGCCAGATAAACATGGTATGACTGTACTTGTCACTTGTGAATCTCAGTCTTTATGAGGCCCATAAGAATTACACAGCATGGAACTTTCTAGTTTAAAACTGTTGTGTACTAATTATCCTAAAAAAATATTGTTGTTGTTCACTAGAGGAACCTACATGATTTTTTTCTGCTAAAAAGCACACAGTTCTTATCCTTAAAGGGAATGATTTATTATAATATCACAATGCCTATTTAACTGCTTATTTCTATAAATACTTTAAGAGTAAAGGGGACCACTCACCAAAAAGCAGAAACATTGAGTTCTCACCAGGCGTACACAAAGAAGATAGAAAATTATAACTACTTATTCATTGTCACTAAGTCCTGTGCCACTGCAAAATTCTTCTTTAACTTGTAAAGCCAAAAATCATGAACACTGTGGAGTCTTCTCCTTTTAAGTGTTTGTGTGGACAACTGTTGCTTTTTAAGCCGCATGCATAAACACAGAAAAATTACATTTAATATTACTTGGAAGAGCAGTTGAACGGAATGGATAGTGTCTTGAAAGGAGGATATAAGATGAACATCAACAAAAGCAAAACGAGGATAATGGAATGTAGTCGAATTAAGTCAGGTGATGCTGAGGGAATTAGATTAGGAAATGAGACACTTAAAGTAGTAAAGGAGTTTTGCTATTTGGGGAGCAAAATAACTGATGATGGTCGAAGTAGAGAGGATATAAAACGTAGACTGGCAATGGCAAGGAAAGGGTTTCTGAAGAAGAGAAATTGATTAACATCGAGTATAGATTTAAGTGTCAGGAAGTCTTTTCTGAAAGTATTTGTATGGAGTGTAGCCATGTATGGAAGTGAAACATGGACAATAAATATTTTGGACAAGAAGAGAATAGAATCTTCCGAAATGTGGTGCTACAGAAGAATGCTGAATATTATATGGGTAGATCACATAACTGATGAGGAAGTGTTGAATAGGATTGGGGAGAAGAGAAGTTTGTGGCACAACTTGACTAGAAGAAGGGATCGGTTGGTAGGACATGTTCTGAGGCATCAAGGGATCACCAGTTTAGTATTGGAGGGCAGTGTGGAGGGTAAAAATCACAGAGGGAGACCAAGAGATGAATACACTAAGCAGATTCAGAAGGATGTAGGTTGCAGTAGGTACTGGGAGATGAAGAAGCTTGCACAGGATAGAGTAGCATGGAGAGCTGCATCAAACCAGTCTCATGACTGAAGACCACAACAACAACAACAACAACAACAACATGTCCCAGTTTGTGATATGTTGCTTATGAAAAGGTACCAGGCTCATGTTCATATTTGATTCTTTATTTTTTCCGTAACAAAAAGCTTTACTGTCCTGCCTTGTTCAAATGGCTCTTTTTCCTTCCATGTGCACATTCTGCACATGTTAAACATCCCTCAGTATTTCCTAAAACATGGTAATAAAAACCAGAATAAAATTATAACCAAACAATGTATGGGATATTGAAATCATCCTTTGTGATGGAAGGTGGGAACACAATCATGTGACAAATTGAAATTAAACATAAACTGGCCTCTGGTCACATGCAGCCATGTTTAAGTAGGTCTCTAAAATATGTTCCACTTCATTCAAGTTTTTAGATATATGATGTTTGAGACAAGCAGTTAGCCAGCCAACTGTATGAAGCAATTCAACAAACCAGCATTATTAAAGTCACCTATGATAGTTTCAGGTTTATCTTCTTAGTCTCTCTCTGAAAAGTAATTACCTTGCAGACTGTATTCGTAGAATGGCTGCTAGATTGTTTCTGTTTACCATTACACTCAGTGCAGAATGTGGTCTAGGTTTCTCCTTTTCAGTTGAGAGTCGAATGCCATATGGTGATACACTGCTGTTATCTGATGGGGGTGAATGTAGTTTTGACTGAAATGCAAGAATATTTCACCATAAGCAAACAAAACATTTAATTTTTTATGTACAATATAATTATATTCATAGTGAACATTAAATTTCACAATTAAACTTTGCTTTTAAGAAAGAGATGAGAGCATTTTATCCTGCATTCCTGACATAATTATACACTTTACCCGCTTCCCTTGGATGTTTGCAGTCTGCAGACGAAATTCATGAGGGCTTGTGGTAATATTCTCATCAAATCTGTGTTCTAATTCTCTACTCATTTTCTCATGCAGTTTTTTGTAATTTGGAATCTTTTGTTTATTTTTTATTCTTCTGTCAATATCCAAACTGTCTGAATAATCTTCCCTCTGAGCTCTAATATGCTTCAAATCTTTTTCTAACTGTTCTCTAGCAGCCATGGATGGAGGTAATGACGCAGACTGTAAGAGTTCCTCTGCTCGTATTTTTCTCTTCAGTGATCTGAAATAAAAATTATCGTATCGCATGAAGACATCCTCTGGAGATCATTCATAAAAAAAGTATCGTCAAAATAATTTTATTAAATAAACATAGATTCAGTGACAATAATTGCAATTCAGCCAAGTCATAAAACAAACTATGTTTTACTACATAAATGGCACTCTCAGAGGCATGATTAAAAATGTTTGACAATCAGCAATGATGCTATTATCTTGTTATCTCCTGAGATAAACTAGTAGCTCAGTGTTGCACCCTCACTCCATAATGCCGTACTTTTTAGGAATAACTGGGTTACATACTGTTCATTCAGTCTGAAGTTAGTGCTGTAACACTGGAAAGTTGACAGTCTGTGTAAAGAGTAAGTAAGGTGTGTAATAGTGTCAACCTTGTTGAGCAGATTTAGTTGCCATATGAAAGTATACAGAATACATGGTTACAAATGGAAATAATTTTTGCCGTTATCAGCTCCATCATCACATAGAATATGTACATTTGTAGGGAACATATCAAGATATTAATAGAACTTCCACAGACACTTACCGAGTATCTGTATATCCAAAGGAGATACTCAACATGCTAAGTGCAAGAAGTACAACGTAGAATTATATGTGCTTCATGGTTACTAAAGTTTTAATGTCTTTAAACATGCGATGGGAGATATTAAGGTATCAAAATGATGGTCTAGAACTCATGCATTATTGATTTCCTTGATGTAATACACTGTAGTGTGATATATTTTCTATTTATTATTCTGTACTCTGTTTTATATACACTAAACTGTAGAATATGCTATGTAAATATGTAATCAAAATATCAAGGCCCATATGTATTAACTGAAGCACATCAAATGGATGAATAAATAAATAAAAATAAACAAATATATCATTCTAGAAGTGTCATGCGTTCCAAGGTGCATTACTTTTCTTAACTGTCAACTTGCCTCATAATGAGGAGAGTTGTAGGAACTTCATTATACGATAAATGTATGTTATATAGAAGCAGTATAAGCCATTATCTGTTGATATATATATTGTATACTTCTTTAGAGGCTGATCCTCACCAGGAAAATAAAGACCACTACCATGAATGGTAAAGCAGTGATTTGGCTTGAGCCATACCTATATGAGAGAAAGCAAAATTTAATATTGAGTAATTCGGCAATGGCACCTTCCTACTCTGACTGGGCCACGGAGGAATGTTAAGTGCCACAGTGCTTGGTCCCTTACTATGCTTAATCTTCATCAATGACCTTCAAAGGTTTATGAGCCAAAAGCACACTTCAAGCATTTGCAGACAATATAATCATTATGATTGACTAGAAAACACTACCACCACTGTATTTCAAGGAAGTTCCAGATTATTTAACCTCAAATGTTAACAAGATTAATTCAGTGTTTCACATAGGACACAAAAAAGAAAGAAAAACAGAATCGGAAGATGCTGAAATAAAAAGTGGTGGGAAAGAAACATTAAGAGTTGAGTCTTCCAAATAGCTGGGATTGCATATTACTACCAACTTAAACTGGCCAGTTCACACCCTCAACCTACGTAAAAGACTGAATTTGCCAGCATTTGTCATACATTCTGCTGCATCTGTTTGGGGTTTAGAAAGAATCAAAGCTGCTTACTTTGGATATTTACAGTCAGTTATGACATATGGAATTGTATTCTGGGAAAACCAGTTTTTTCAATTATATACTCTGTAAACAAGTCATGCACTTTTCATAATAAACAGTACATATCATTATCATGACATAAGAAATAAACATGATCTTCATCACAACATAAAAAAAATCTCACATGGTAGGAGGAGGACATTATTCAAACATAAAAGCTTATAATGAACTTCCAGTGACATGTAGGTAGTTCAGACATCAATATCTCCCAAAAGATAAAACATCAATAAGTTTATTTACAACATGTACACATGATAATCAAGATATACACTGATCAGCCAGAACAGTATGGTCATTGATCTACGGTCAATATAAACTGTCCAGGCAATAGCAGTGTAACTGGTGAGGAATGACTGCTAGTCAGACAAACACATGGTGTATGTAGCATCAGTAAGCATGCTGTCCGTAAGTGGAATGAGGAAGGCGTGTGATCTATCTGAGTTTGACCGAGGGCAGAGAGTGTTGGCTCAGAGGCTTGGCACAGTATTTCGGAAACAGCTTGACTTATCTGATGTTTCTAGGAGTGCTGTGGTGAGTGTCTTCAACACATAGCAAAATCAAGCTGAAACCACATCCAGACATTGTGGGATTGGGCAGCCATCTCCATTACAGATGTCGGACATCAGAGGATGGGCAGACTTGTAAAACAGGAAAGGCAGTGAACTGTAGTGGAACTAATATCACACTTTAATGCTGGGCAGAGTAAAAGCGGGACTGAATGCACAGTGCAACATACACTGCTAATGATGGGTCTCCACAGCCAATGACCCATACATGTGCCAATGTTAGTATCATGACATTGGCAATTTCAAGTGGAATGGGCACATGGCCATCGGCACTGGACGTTGCCACACTGTCAGAGCACTGCATGCTCTTATAATCCTGATAACCTTCTTCATCATGCTGATGGGAGAGTGGGAATGTGTCATCTTCTAGAGGAACAGCTCCTTGACACCTATACTGTGGGAGAGAGACAAGCTGACAGCAGCTCCATTACGCTCTGGGGCATTCATGGACCCAGTGGAGCTTGTGCAAGGCACTATGAAGGCCTAGGAGTATCGTACATTGGTTGAAGACCACATACACCCCTTCATGACCATCACGTTTCCTGATGGCAGTGGCATTTTTCAGCACTATAACACACCATCCCACAAGGCCAGGAGTGTGATGAAGTGGATGAAGGAACATAGTGGCAAGTTCCAGTTGATGTATTGGCCCACAAATTACCAGATCTGAAGCCAATCAACACATCTGGGATGTGACTGAAGGTGGCGTCAGAGCTCATTGTCCCTCTCCCCACAATTTACAGGTATTAGGTGACTTGTATGTGCAGATGTGATTCCAACTCCCTCCAGTGACCCACCAAGGCCTTATTGTTTCCATGCCATGGCGCATCACTGCTGTTATCCATGCCACAGATGGACTTACCAGCGCATGTGGTCATAATGTTCTGGCTGATCAGTGTATGATGTAACTGTGAAATGCTGAAGGTCCTTCTGAGATGCTGAGTTTTATACAATAAAAGTGATGTTCTTGATAGAAACAATTAGTCTTGAATGCTGATACAATCTAATAAGTCAGTGACACACAGTAATATTTAGTAGCATTCTGTTGCGTCAATATATTTCCTCATTGGCGTCTTCCATACTAACATTGATAAGTCTGTAGATTCACTCAGGCTGGCAATAAAGCTCTAAGTTAGAAACATATGTCAGTCAATCAGAGTCACAGGTAGGGAGACCATGTGAACTTAGCATCCTCTGGTGGAATGTATGCATGGCGTCCCCTATCGAAGGCAGCAAGAGATGGAAGAGCAAGCTCCCATGGTGGTGCACTGGCAGGGGATTTAAATATGCCATATCCTGTGTAGCTGTGGGCAGCATGTATGGTGTGGTCGAAGAAGATTCCTTCAATACCATATTCCTCCTCCCACATAATAGTGCACCGTCATCATATGGCGTGGGTGCAAGCGATGAGAAGGTGGGAGGCTTGTCCCATTGTACTCCTGATGAGGTTGGCTGTGGTGCAATGGCAGATGGTGCCAACCAATCCACTTTCTGACATTCATCTTGCAGAACACCAGGAACATCTATCTAGAAACTGGAAGTAGGATGTCCACCCAAAAGTACAGGTGCGTATAGAATTGGCACTGCTGAGGACGCAGATGGCTCTATGGGTGATGCACAATTACTATCATAGTGATCAACGACAGGTGCAGTGGCTGTGGCAGCAGATGCACAGATCGGACAGCGGCAAAGATAGGCAGGTGTCTATCTCCATAGCAGAGTCGTCGGAGGATCATCAGGGACAGCAGACCAGTTTGCCGGAAGAATGTCTGAAAAAAAAAAATCTAAGGCAGGATCACTATTATCACAGAAACAAAATTGGTTCTGGTGCCATTGATGGGTGGCCAGTGCACCCCAAGTGATATAATGAGCACGGCTAGACATCTAAGTGAAGCTGCCAGAACACAGTTGTGAGGTTTGTGCTATACACAGTATAAAACTGTGTCCTTCATGCAGAACTTTGTTGTGAAGTTAGCATTGGAAACAGAGTAGTGAGGGTGAAATGATGCAGCAGATTGTGGTGACAATGACTGTTAAGAGTTCTGTTGATGAAGCATCATGACAAGCATAGCTCAACGGGTGCTCAGAAACAACAAGGCTTTTTCCTTTGAGTGCAAAGAATTGCATTTGGACATCTGAGCCATGAAAATACAAATGAAATATTTGGCTTCATTGTTCGACTGGGGAGAGAATGGTGCCATTTCAATATGCTGAATTCTATTTTGTTGGCAAAATTGTCGAAATTCCAACAAAAAAAGTTGTGGACCATTGTCTGAAACAATTGCTTGCCATAAACCTTCTAAGCAAAAGACAGAAATGAGTGCTTTGATAGCACTAGTACTAGTAGTCAAATGCACTGGAATGACAAAAGGATATTTGCTGTATGCATCAACAACAACAAGCCATCTTGTGTTTCAGAAAGGACCAGCAAAATCAATATGGATACGTTTCCAAGGATTCTCAGGTCATGGGAAATTGAAAATTACTTGGTGCAGCACTGCCTAGTTATTTGCACATGCGTGGCAGCAGGTGGTAATATCTTCTATCCATTTATCAAATAAGCCACAAACAATGCCAGTGCATTAGTCGCTAGTTCTAATGATTTCCCAATATCCTCCACATAATAGTTTCAACACGTGTTGTAGCAAAGATGTGGGAATCAGTACTCACATTTGTTCATTAGGAGAATGCAATAATGTTATACCATTCTGAAGAGAAATGTTGTAGTGTTGTGCATGGTAGATGCAAAACTGATTTTGGATTATCAGGTCAACCCATCTGATTGCAGTACCTGAGCAAACGCATTAGTAACTGATCATTTCCAGTTGACTGTGCAATGGGAATCACTGGGAAAAGCTTGCAATGCTTGTGAATCAGAATGATCAATTTGATAAAAAGAAACTTCTGATGTGTCTAAATACAGATTTCTTCCCATACGTAAGTGAGACAGAACATCTGCATTTGCGTGCTAAGAATTTCATATTGATGATTGAAAAGAAATAATGATCAATATTGCAGCTTCTGCACTGTACAATCAGGTACCTTTTTATATCAGATGAAAAAGACCAGTCACTGGCTTATGATCAGTCTGAAGAAAAAAATTTGCTACTATGCAGATATTTATGAAATTTTGTGACTCCATAAAATATGGCTACAGCTTCATTTTCCAGCTGAATGGACATTAATGATACATGGTGATTTGTGTTGCCAACCTTTGAGATAAAACTGCCCCTATTCCACGTGATGATGCATCAACTGCAAGCATTACTGGATTTTGCGGATTGAAAAGCATAAGAGATGGGTGACTAAGCAATGCATGTTGCAATTTCTGAAAAGACTGTTTGCATTCTCCAGTCAATTTAAAAGCGACATTATAATTCTGTTTATGTGATGCACAGGAGTGATTTCTTGCATAGGATTTGGAATGAATTTGATGTAGTGTGTCAGTTTCCTAAGACCAGCTTGTACTTCTTGTACATTTGTAGGAGAAGGTAATCTCTGTATGGCCTCTAAATGATTAGTCAATGCATGAGTGTCGAGGGCATGAATGAAATGTCCCATATATTCTATTTCAACATTGAAAAATGAACATTTCTGTAAATTATGCTTGAATCTTGCATCAGTCAAAACTTGAAAAAGACTCCAAATTTTTGAAATGCTGTTATGGTCTGGATGCAATAACATCATCTACATAATTTGAGCAAAATGGAACTTTCAGAATTGCTTGTTCCACAAACCATTGAAATAACGCAAAATCAGAAGGGCTTCCAAATGGAAGCTACTCGTATTGATACAAGCCAATGTGTCTGTTAACCAACATAATTCTGCTGAAGATATGCATCAGCTAAATAAATTTTTGAAAACAATCGCACATCCAATAGATGATCCACAAGCTCATCAATACATGGAAGTAGGAAGGAATCAGTCACTCTCTAGGTATTAACTGTAGCTTTAAAGTCGGTACAAATTCTGATATTTACATTCATTTTTCTCATGATCACAAGAGGAAATGCCCTTTGTCTCACAGAAATGGCTTACAAAACTCCAATTTCTTCTAAACTTTTGAGATAATAAGCAACTTGATCACAAATGGCATGGGGTACTGGATGAACATGGTAAAACTTAGGTTTTGCATTCTCTGTGAGTGTAATGTGCACATGAAAATTCTTCACATGTCACAGTGTGCGTCAACAAATGTCCATATTTTTCAAACAAACTGATGAATACTGACATGGGAACATTGTGTATCAATAGCAGGCACAGTCTCCTGAATATCTAAACCAAATAAATCGAAAGCATCCATAAAAAAAAGCTGAGGCTAGAACTTGACTGAAATACTGTGAAAGACACTGATGTAGCCATGTCTCTATATTTTGCTTGTAAAATGCATGTTCCAAGAAAAGAGTTACTTTTGCCATTGTAAGCCATGAGATGCAGGTGTCATTTCTGTAGTTAAGGGTGTCCCAATTGTCGATATGTATTTTGATTAATCAGTGTGACTGAAGCAACAGTATGTAATTGAAATGCTATGGATCGATTGCAAATTTTCAGAGACGAACAGTTTGCAGTTTGTCCTGTGAAAGTGACTATCTGTTCTGATTTGTATAAACTTTCTTTGTTGGATTTGTGATTGACAAGGTGTTTAGCTTTACATCTACTACAGGAGAGCTGACTAAATGTGGCAAGTTTTGCATTTTGCAATGTGATTTCTTCCCTTTTTGTCCATGGTTCCTGTGTTGCTTGCCATGAGTAATGGGTGCAGCCTCAGAATGAGAGATTATATTTATTTCCATTTTCTCAAGTCATGATTTGGGTGGAACCAAATTTACTCTGCATTTATTTTGCATGCATGCCATTCTGCATGGTGGAGAAAGCAGTTTTTGTAGTAATGTGTTACACGATATTTCACACAAGATTTCAGAAGGTTTGAACCAGCAGATGAAGTAGCTCGGTGCCTCAAGCCATGTTTATGGTGTTGCCTGTAGCAGTTGTTGCCATGTGCTATGAGAAATGGGCTACTATGACCTATCTGTGGTCAGCATTGAAACAACAGGCACATAAAAGCTAAGTTCCTTGAAAGCTTACACATCCTGGACTTCAGTTACTTTAAGAACATCATTGAGACTAGGGGTGTAATGCTTTACAATCTCAGTCCATATTATGTTATCACCAAGGTTTTGAATACTGCCATCACAAAGTGTTTCATCTTGAAATGATGCTCCACAAGAGCAGTTAAATTTCCATTTCCTAGTCTTCCATTGAGTTCAGAGATTCAGTCCTTGTAAGATTGATTATTATGATGACATGTATGAAAAAATGTTGAAATGAGTAGCAATACATGAATCTGAGTTATGTATACGTCATCTAGTGTGTTAAAAATGTCTTCATATGGCAGGATTTTGGGCTCTAACTGAGGGAACAGCTTACTACACAGCCTAAATATATACACTCCTACTCATGAAGAAAAAAAAAGAGTGCCATGATTCATTTGACAGTTTGTATACTGTGAAATGCCACTCTGGCTGCATTTAGTACCCTGTCCACTATTCTCATTTTTCATTAAAATAGCAGAAGGGAGGAGGCAGCACCTGGCCCCTAGCATTCTGTGCTTCTGCCATTGATGTTTGCTGGGTTTGTTGTGTATCCATCAATCTGTCAATAGCAGTCAGCAAAGAAGTGATTTGATGGCTCTGAAACTGAATAAGTGTAATGAGTGATCGCTCAGCATGAGTTGCCATTTCCTACACAAATTAAAGACACTGTAAAATATATTCTACACAAAAATGATCAAAAGTTTTATGAATTTCTGATAACTGCCACACTTAAGCACCAGACTCATCGCCAGTGAATGTCTGATGTGTCAGTAGTTGAGATGGCCAATAAAGACTATCAGACATCTACAAAAAGATAATACACTAGTAAGTTTGTTTACAACATGTACACTTAATAACTGAGATATACATACACTGAAATGCTATATGGTCCTTCTATGGTGTTGAGTTATATACAGGGTGAACATTAATAAAACTGAAAAACTGCAGGGATGGATTCCAGATTGTAAATTGAGGAAGAAAGGTCCTATGAACATGTGTCCAAAATGTGTCATTGCCACGGTAGACAGTGCTGATGAATTATACTTCCTCTGACCATGTGCCTATGTTCCTTGTGTGTTGCAGGCTGTGTCATTGATGGAGCATACTGTAAGCAGCAGAATGATCCAGTATTCCAGTCAGGAACAAACCAAGATGGTGTTTGTGTGTGGCCAAGCAGGTGGAAATGGTCAAGAGGCAGCATGGCTATACTAAAACAAGTACCCGCACTGGCACTGACCATATCGCATTTAAAGCCCTTTTCGGGAGTTTGTGTGATCATGGGTACTTTTAGACAGACGAACATGCAGGGAGGTGGCAGAATGTGTGTAAAACAGATTTGGAGGACTGGGTTCTACAGGATGTTGAGACAAATCCTAGTACAAGCTCTAGGAAAGTGGCCTATCAACCTGATGTAATCCAAAGTATGATTATATGTATTTTGCATGACAACTGCTACTATTCCTATCACTTGCAATTCCATGCTGGCCACTTTGAACATCTGTTGCAACATAGATGCAGTGCTGGTCTGTACAATATTCTGCAAAAATTTATTGTTACTCCACACATACCACCCATTTCCAGACACATGTTTATAAGACCCTTTTTCCTTGATTTTCAGTCAGGGATCCGTACCTGCAGTTTGTCAGTTTTATTACTGTTCACCCTCTATAAAGAAAGTGATGTTCTTGATAGAAACAATTGATGGCAGGCAATGGAAACCTCGTAACTCCATCTGTCTGTGAAAACCTTATACTTCCAACAACCAGTAACTCCATTATCAAAGAGAAATTTCTCTGATGTGTCAATAACTGGGATTCTACTATACAGTTACACATGTAGCAACTTCATCTGTAATTCTTATATTATTTTTAAGAAACTGTTTTAAAATTTAGCAAAATGGAGTTATGAGGTTTTCATTATTTATGATCGCAACTAGTGTTGCGTGCTGATACACACTAATAAGTCAGTGACACACAGTAATGTTTAGTAGCATTGTGCTATGTTGCTATATTTCCTCACTGCAGTCTTCTGTATTAAGGTTGATAAGTCTGTAAATTCATAGTGTCTGATGACAAAACTCTGAGTGCAGCTACTTAAAAAGACATGGCAGCTTCCCAATTGAAGACAGCACTGAAAGAAAGTGAGCTCACACAGTGCAGTGCTGGCAGGAATTTTAAATACCTGCCATTCCCACATAGCTACAAATGGTGCACACTATGTCAGCTGTGGTCAACATAGATACTGTCAATATTGCACCTAGTTCATGTCAAATTAGTCACTGGGGATCAGACTTTAAAATAAAACAAAAAAGAAGAGCTAAAACATTATCTTTTGGATAGCTCTTTCCATTATTTACCAGATTTTTTTTATTCAGTAATACTTTGTGAACTCCATTTAATTTTAAGAGTTATGATATGAACTTACTATGCAGCACTGGTGTCTCACTTTTTAACAGAATGCTTTATATTATTTAATTATAGTGTTGCATAGGAAGTGTTATTACTACAGTTATCTGAGTTATTATCTCAGCATTTGGACCTCACTTTTCATGTATCTGTTTACATGTGATTCAGACTGTAAGCCTTATGACCATTTACATCTACATCTACATGGATACTCTGCAAATCACATTCAAGTGCCTGGCAGAGTGTTCATCGAACCACCTTCACAATTCTCTACTATTCCAATATCGTATAGCGCACGAAAAGAATGAACACCTAAATCTTTCTGTACGAGCTCTGATTTCCCTTATTTTATTGTGGTGATCATTCCTCCCTATGTAGGTCAATGTCAACAAAATATTTTTGCATTCGGAGGAGAAAGTTGGTGATTGGAATTTCCTGAGAAGATTTCATCGCAATGAAAAATGCCTTTCTTTTAATGGTTTCCAGCCCAAATCCTATATCATTTATGTGACACTCTCTCCCACATTTTGCGATAATACAAAACGTGCTGCCCTTCTTTGAACTTTTTCAATGTACTCCGTCAGTCTTATCTGGTAAGGATCCCACATCGCGCAGCAGTATTCTAAAAGAGGACGGACATGCGTAATTTACATATGGTTGTTACTCTAATAATCCAACATGTTCTACACCCTAACAATAAACTCACATCAAGGATCCATGGACAACTCAAGAATAAATCTATACAAATAAAAATATAATGTCCGTTTGTTCAGCATCGTAAATATATAAAAGTTCTTCACTGATTCCTTTGAAATTTTGACACAACATTGCATTCAAATAGTTTGTGTGTGTGTGTGTGTGTGTGTGTGTGTGTGTGTGTGTGTCATATATGGTGCTCCAACAGGTATATACTAACATGCATGTATCTGAATGCAGTGTTCTTTCAAAATTTCAAAAGAATCAGTGAAGAACTATCAGAAATTTATGATTTTGAACAGGTAAATAATTACACCTATATAAACAAAAATGTAAATGGTTTGTTCAGAATCTTAAATCTCTAGAAGTTCTTCATTGATTGCTTTGAAATTTTTGACACAATTTTGCATCTGAATATGCACATTGGTATATACCTACTTTTTAATATATATGTGGATTTTCTAGTGATGCTGACAAGTCCCTGGATAAAAATAACCAACATTTAAAGTCCAACAAACTTTATTCACACATTATCACGTGAAAATATATCACAGCATGTGAAAACAACATAAGTCACAATGTTTCCCCAAAGCTCACTCCGTCCAAAGTTAGAGCACTTCTTGTTCCAGTCATTGGCAATTGATGATTGCCACAGAGTGCCCCCATGGCTCCACCCCGGGAGTGTGAAGCAATGGGGAGAGGAAAAGTGCCAATGGGCATTGTTGAATACAAGGATGTCATAGGCTGCTTAACAGGTGTTGTTGATAGTGCAAGGTTGCATGATAACCCATGCTGTCACTGGTCCAAATGGAAGGCATGGGTAGAGTAGTCGAGGTCCATGCAGGGTGGACTAGAGAAGGTATCGTCCATCATCCAGTAAGGAAGACAAATCGGTCAACCTGCACGTGTGAACTGGACTGGCACAGAAGGTGGCAGTGTTGGAAGATTGGCGAGGAGAGGAGCGCATATTGAGCATCCCCTTGGTGCTAAGTGTCACTGTTATTCCAGCCACATCCACTCAACTGGAACAGGAACTGTGCACAGGGTAGTTACATGTCAGTGCGTGTGGCCATGGGTGAAGTGGCCCTCAAGTGGAGGACAAAGAGTGATCTATCTTGGAGCTCTAAGGAAAGCTCATCACACAGGCACCAAAAGTGTTTATAGAAAAGCATGTCTCATCGTCTGTAGTTTTAAGAGGACACTGTAGAAGAAGGGAGGGGGGGGGGGGGTGGTTGAGATATTTTAACTCACTAAAACAGTTTTATTCTGTAACATAATAAATTCACATCAATTCAGGGCCAAATTCAAGAAAACTGGGAGGACAGGTATGCAGTCATGGAGGAGGCATACAGATAGCAGTGATGTGCAACTGGACATGCTTGACAAGAGTTGGGAGGACAGGTAGGTCGACTGTTGCAGCACTGTCAATGAACTCAGCAGGGGGGATTAATGTCTCACCATACAGGACCTTGGCAAGTGACACCTGAGGGGGGGGTTTCTGCTTTATAATCTGTGTGGATTCCTAACATGACCCATAGAAGGGTGCTGAACCTCTCACCACTGTGGCACATGACAGCCACATTCAGAGTTCTGAGCCAATGCTCGACAAATCCGTTGCTCTGAGGGTGGTACGCTGTAGAGCAAAATTTATCCACACTACAGAGCATGCAGAGTTTGTTAAACAACAGTGATCCGAACTCCTTACCCTCATTAGTTGTTATGAATGTAGGGCACTTGAATCTAACAATACAGAAAGAGACAAATGCTCATACTACAAAATTCGCCAGATGTCTTCAAGAGGGATTACCTCCACCCACTGTGTAACATGGTTGATGATGGACAAGATATATCTGAAACCATCAGACACTGGTAACAGCCCAACAAGGTCTACACGCACATCTCAGAAACAGCTTCTTGGAAGTCAAATTTGCCCAGAGGGCACTGCATATGTCTGCCAACTTTGCTGTACATACGGCACTCAGGTACGAGCCACACATGGCAGTGCTACTTCGATCCTGACAACACAAAGTGTTCCATGACAAGCCACATAGTAGCCTTAGCACAAGGGTGTGAAAGATTATGCAAAGCACCAAAAATTTGGCAATGTAAAGCAGCCAGGACAATAGGCTGAGTAGATGTATCACCCCACAACAGCCTGACCAAGCCCAGTAGTTTGCAAGAAACTACCTGTAGGAAAGTGGAAGAGGGCTGGTACAGGTTCTGAAGTTTGATATCATTGTCCTGTACACAGGCCAGTTTGTCATAATTAATAGGAGATGAAATATCACTGGCATGTTACAGACAATCATCCACCACGTTTTCCCAGCCATGGATATATCAGATGTCTGTCACATACTAACAGGCGATATCCCGGATGTCTGTCACATACTGACAGGTGATATCCATCTGCCGAAACCTGCATGTTGGAAGGTCAATGGCAGGATAGTGAATAGAGTCCATGAGGGGAAGATGATCCATGAAAATTGTTATGTTCCTTCCTTCTACGTCTGCAAGGAAAAATTTGATGGCCTCATACACTACAAGAAGCCCCTGTCAAAAGCCGACCATTTACATTGAGCCATTTGGAAAAAAATGGGGTGGCTGGGTTGTAGATCATGTTTTTTGTCAGAGGAGGAGAAAATGAGAATGTCATTTAGGTATGCATAGCAGTAAGAGGAGTTAAAGAGAAGTGAATCTATGAAACATTGCCAAGTCTGAGCCGCATTTTGAGGCTGTAAGGCATGTAATAAATTTTTTTTAAGACCAAAGGGGGTGATCAAGGTTGTTTTTTGTATGTTACTCTGTTCCATAAGTGTTTGTAAATATAACATGTGGCAGTCAGAAACACTGAAAATGTGTGTTCCACTAAGTAGTTGAGTGAAGTGCTTCATTAAGTAGTTGGTGAAGTCTTGAATGTCTTGGACAGGATAATTATCTATTGTGGTATACACATTGAGATGATGATAGTCATCACAAAGGCACACTGTGCCATTCTTTTTGGGGATTCGCCATAAGGGGGAAGACCAATTACTGACCAGCAGGTGAAAAATGTCTGCCCGAAGAAGTTCACCCACTGCACTCTTAGCAAGGTGTAATTTGTGTGGAGGGATATGGTATGCTTTATGTTACACTGGGGAGCCATCTGTCATGACAATTTCGTGTGTTATTCCATTCATAAAAGCATTAATTTAGACTGACAAACATGACAAAGGGACATATTGAGCAGGAGTCAGTAGCACACAAGAGTCAGCAACCTGAGATGCCAATGGTGTGGGTGAGAGCGAGCGCGCTCGAGTTGTAGGAGGCACGTCATTGGTGCTGAGATACGACAACCTAGACTGTTGGCTTATGAGACATGGCGCATCAGTGAGGATCTGCCTAGCCATCGAGATGGAGTGCTTCAGTTCTGCATTGCGAGCATGAAGGTCATCAACAGCAGAGCACTCTGACTGGACCTGGGCAATGTAGGTGGTGAGGTAGCTCACCAGAGAAGAGCATGCGATGATAGCTGCTTCAATATCTTTGGGGAGCTGAGGGTGAGGAGAAGCTGAGGAAGCAACTGAACATGTAATATGTGCACCCAAAGCAAGGTATTCGAAAGCAGATGACAGGAGATTGGGCAACAGGCTATAGTGAATCAGGAAATCAGTTCCAAGCACTGGATCTTTGACATCAGCCATGTGAAAGGACCCCATGAACAGTTCATCAGGTATGAGTTTCATAGGTAAAACGAAGTGCCACATGAAGTGTTGATTTATTTTCCATTTGATGGAAAAGTTTGGTTGGTATCACATTCACTACAGTGAATGAAAGTGGGATAACACTAACATCAGCTCCAGAATTGGCAAGGAAATGATGATGTGAGTATAAATGCAAGGCGTACAGATGCTCTTGTGGAGCAGAAGAGCAAAAAGAATGGAACGTCTGTATGTGCCCTTTGTCATCCTCATGAGCTGTGGTGCCTAATGCAGCCTGCACGAAACATTTGGGAATGTGCAGGGTGGTCGACAGCATCCCTGAAAGTTGTGTGGAACTAGCATAGAGGATATACTGGGTGGGTGGCTGTGTGTGGGTCAGCTGGAACTGCTATGCCTTAAGGGGCAGCAGGAGAGAGGAGCTGAGGCAGGGCCCATGTTAGCTCGGCTATAGTTGTGATGTTCAGTGCAGCTGGTGGTTTCCATTGCTGCCAGCTAGGTGATTGTGGTTCATTGCGTTGCTCAATGAGCCACGCCCAGCCTCTACCAGCTGACAGAGGAAGTATGAGTGCTCATGTACAAACCCCAGTAAGAGATGCTGTACTGCAAGAGGGAAGCAAGCAGCAGTGTCAAATAATGGTGTATGCCTGGTCAGTCAGCCATAATTTTCATAACCAGACAGAGGCATCTGAGATCATGGACTTACTGCAGAATAATGGGACTGATCCTTTACAGTTTACTTGAATGATATTTTCAGCTAGTGAAATGAAGTAATCATCAAATTTTATCATATCTGATTTTGGGTCTGTGTTTTTGAGTTTGAAGACCTCTAGTGTTAGATAATTTTTGTTTCTTTTTGGAACTGAGTTACAAGTTTCTTTCTTTATAACACTCCACATGGCTCTCTCTTTGATGAGTTTCTGTTCAAACTTCTATTCCATGAAATTTTAACCTGTCTGAGTACTCTAATATAAGCTTTAAAATAATCTACAAATGTCTTATAACAAAACTGGAGAAATCTGCTTTTCACACTAACAATTTTTATGCCTTTAGTTACCCACTGCTTGTTGCTCTGAGTTTTGCTGTGTTTTTTTTAGTTCAGTAGGAAACATTCCTATTGAAATAGACAAGGAAGATGTTCTGAAATTTCATATAGATGTTGTCAATATTGCTTGGAATGGAAATGCTTTCCCAGTTTTCCACAGTTAGTAATTAACTAAAAATTCTAATGGTGGCCTCAGTAAAAGTTCTCTTTTCAACAACTTTTCTTCTACTGCTACTATTTGTAGCCAACTCTGTATATAGTAGCTGTACCTCATAATCACTGTAACTCGTACTCATTTTGGGGATCACATTCAATGTGTGGCTCATATCTATCAAAGTGTCTCTACCATTGCTCTCTTTCAAAACATGAATGATGGAATCATCAAAAAGCACTAGCTCCATATTTAAGGCACTGATTCTGTTCCACAGTACCTCTACATTGGTCGAGGGAGCTGGCTGATTTGCTCTTGGTACTTTATACATGTTAATAATTATTATTTTACTCTTGGTATTTTAAATATGTTAATATTTACTACACTAACTTTTGGCAGCTTAATAATGGAAGGATCAAAATCTTTTCCACTATATCATTTATTGACCTCACAGAAATTTATCTGCTCTGTCACAAAGATGGCAGGACCACCATGTTTTCAGAACTCCTTGCTAAAATGACTCACTAAAGCATATACTGCTATTGACATTAATTTTACATCATTTTGTAACCCATATTCAGTAATCCAAGCTATGTCAACATTTGGTTTATGCTGGAGTAGTGTTTACAACATGAAAATTTTGTTCTGAAGGAATAAATTAGACATCATTTTGGGCATTCAGAACTTCAGTTTAAATGGTTTCTAGTTTTTTCCTCACAGTGTTCCTAATACAGCACTTACCCTACAAAATCTTTGGTATCTTTTCTGTATGCCGCTTCTGCTTGCTGGTGGCTATCGATTCGTGTGACTTCTGGAACTTGGAAGAATTGTGCTTCCTTCACCTCTGTCCTTTTCTATTTAAATCACTTCACTTCACTTCATAGTCTGCATCAGCTGAAGACTTTATTGTTTGCAACTCATATAAAACACTTGGTAATTTTCACTTGTTTGCCGGTTTTCCTATTTGCCACTTTTTTCTTCAACATACAAGTACATATTTTGACTAGACTGCGAGCACCAAGAGGGCTGCCAGTACTGACAAAGGCCATTTCATTTCAGTTTATAAAGCAACTCCCATCAGCTACCATGACCAGCCTTTAGAGCAAACAATCAATATTAAATTGATTTGTTTCACCAGAACAACAGGGGGCTTAAAAACAAGGTAGATAAGCTTCTTGTTTGTCCAGAAGATATGAAAAATTCAGAACTGATAGATGTTCTGTGCCCCTCAGAACACCATGTAACCACAGAAATAGAAAAGATAAATACAAGGAATTATAAACTAACATTATTTTCATGCAGAGTGAATATGGAAAAAAGAGGATGCACAATATGTACAAGTTGTATACAAAATTCAAAACACAGATACAAGAAATTTATTTTGGCATAGAACAGAACCTAGAAACATGTGGTTTTAAGTTTTTACAACAGAATACTTCTCTTGTAATTGTAAAAATCTACAGACCCCCCCCCCCCCCCTCAATCCCCAGGAAACTTTTACTTCTTCATAAGAAATCTAGGGACATTATTGAGTTACCAGTCAAACAAGAAGCAACAACAAGTAGTTTGTGGAGATTTCAGAGTAAATCATTGTAAAATATATAGACAGGAAAAATGAAATGGAATCATTATTTGGGTATTTCAGTTTAATTTTAGTGGTTAATTTTCCAAGTCTTGTGGAGCAGTATAGCAGAACACCAACTGATAACATTTGTATAAACTAATTAAGCTTATCCATTACAGATGTTCAAGAAATCATGATTGTTAATTCAATATAAGTGCTGTATTTACAAAAAGTCATTGGCTGCAGTTTTCTGTATTTATATTTTTATCAGGAGAAAGAAAACTGCCATTCTACGGATCGGAGCGTGGAATGTCAGATCCCTTAATCGGGCAGGTGGGTTAGAAAATTTAAAAAGGGAAATGGATAGGTTGAAGTTAGATATAGTGAGAATTAGTGAAATTTGGTGCCAGGAGGAACAAGACTTTTGGTCAGGTGAATACAGGGTTATAAATACAAAATCAAATAGGGGTAATGCAGGAGTAGGTTTAATAATGAATAAAAAAATAGGAGTGCGGGTAAGCTACTACAAATAGCATAGTGAACGCATTATTGTGGCCAAGATAGACATGAAGCCCATGCTTACTACAGTAGTACAAGTTTATATGCCAACTAGCTCTGCAGATGATGAAGAAATTGATGAAATGTATGATGAGATAAAATAAATTATTCAGGTAGTGAAGGGAGACGAAAATTTAATAGTCATGGGTGACTGGAATCCGAGAGTAGGAAAAAGGAGAGAAGGAAACATAGTGGGTGAATATGGATTGGGGGAGAGAAATGAAAGAGGAAGCCGTCTGGTAGAATTTTGCACAGAGCATAACTTAATCATAGCTAACACTTGGTTCAAGATTCATTAAAGAAGGTTGTATACATGGAAGAATCCTGGAGATACTAGAAGGTATCAGACAGATTATATAATGGTAAGACAGAGATTTAGGAACCAGGTTTTAAATTGTAAGACATTTCCAGGGGCAGATGTGGACTCTGACGACAATCTATTGGCTATGAACTGTAGATTAAAACTGATGAAACTGCAAAAAGGTGGGAATTTAAGGAGATAGGACCTGGATAAACCGACTAAACCAGAGGTTGTACAGAGTTTCAGGGAGAGCATAAGGCAACAATTGACAGGAATGGGGGAAAGAAATACAGTAGAAGAAGAATGGGTAGCTCTGAGGGATGAAGTAGTGAAGGCAGCAGAGGATCAAGTAGGTAAAAAGACAAGGGCTAGTAGAAATCCTTGGGTAACAGAAGAAATATTGAATTTAATTGATGAAAGGAGAAAATATAAAAACGCAGTAAATGAAGCAGGCAAAAAGGAATACAAACGTCTCAAAAATGAGATCAACAGGAAGTGCAAAATGACTAAGCAGGGACGGCTAGAGGACAAATGTAAGGATGTTGAGGCTTATCTCACTAGGGGTAAGATAGATACTGCCTACAGGAAAATTAAAGAGACCTTTGGAGAGAAGAGAACCACTTGTATGAATATCAAGAGCTCAGATGGAAACCCAGTTCTAAGCAAAGAAGGGAAAGCAGAAAGGTGGCAGGAGTATATAGAGGGTCTATACAAGGGCGATGTACTTGAGGACAATATTATGGAAATGGAAGAGGATGTAGATGAAGACGAAGATGAAATGGGAGATACGATACTGCGTGAAGAGTTTGACAGAGCACTGAAAGGCCTGAGTTGAAACAAGGCCCCGGGAGTAGACAACATTCCACTGGAACTACTGACGGCCTTTGGAGAGCCAGTCCTGACAAAACTCTACCATTTGGTGAGCAAGATGTATGAGACAGGCGAAATACCCTCAGACTTCAAGAAGAATATAATAATTCCAGACCCAAAGAAAGCAGGTGTTGACACATGTGAAAATTACCAAACTATCAGTTTAATAAGTCACAGCTGCAAATTACTAATGTCCATTCTTTACAGACGAATGGAAAAACTGGTAGAAGCCGACCTCAGCGAAGATCAGTTTGGATTCCGCAGAAATGTTGGAACACGTGAGGCAATACTGACCCTACGACTTATCTTAGAAGAAAGATTAAGGAAAGGCAAACCTACATTTCTAGCATTTGTAGACTTAGAGAAAGCTTTTGACAATGTTGACTGGAATACTCTCTTTCAAATTCTAAAGGTGGCAGGGGTAAAGTACAGGAAGCGAAAGGCTATTTACAATTTGTACAGAAACCAGATGGCAGCTATAAGAGTCGAGGGGCACGAAAGGGAAGCAGTGGTTGGGAAGGGAGTGAGACAGGGTTGTAGCCTATCCCCGATGTTATTCAATCTTTATATTGAGCAAGCAGTGAAAGAAACAAAAGAAAAATTCGGAATAGGTATTAAAATCCATGGAGAAGAAATAAAAACTTTGAGGTTCGCTGATGACATTGTAATTCTGTCAGAGACAGCAAAGGACTTGGAACAACAGTTGAACAGAATGGACAGTGTCTTGAAAGGAGGATATAAGATGAACATCAACAAAAGCAAAACGAAGATAATGGAATGTAATCGAATTAAGTCGGGTGATGCTGAGGGAATTAGATTAGGAAATGAGACACTTAAAGAAGTAAAGGAGTTTTGCTATTTGGGGAGCAAAATAACTGATGATGGTCGAAGTAGAGAGGATATAAAATGTAGACTGGCAATGGTAAGGAAAGCGTTTCTGAAGAAGAGAAATTTGTTAACATCGAGTATAGATTTAAGAGTCAGGAAGTCTTTTCTGAAAGTATTTGTATGGAGTGTAGCCATGTATGGAAGTGAAACATGGACGATAAATAGTTTAGACAAGAAGAGAATAGAATCTTTCGAAATGTGGTGCTACAGAAGAATGCTGAAGATTAGATGGGTAGATCACATAACTAATGAGGAGGTATTGAATAGAATTGGGGAGAAGAGGAGTTTGTGGCACAACTTGACAAGAAGAAGGGACCAGTTTGTTAGAACATGTTCCGAGGCATCAAGGGATCACAAATTTAGCATTGGAGGGCAGCGTGGAGGTTAAAAATCGTAGAGGGAGACCAAGAGGTGAATACACTAAACAGATTCAGAAGGATGTAGGTTGCAGTGGGTACTGGGAGATGAATAAGCTTGCACAGGATAGAGTAGCATGGAGAGCTGCATCAAACCAGTCTCAGGACTGAAGACAACAACAACAATGACATATTTTTTTATAAACAGAGATCACATTGTAACAATTAATGTCTATCCGGTAGTTAATGTACTAACTGATTATGATGCTCAAGTGAGGGAACTAAACAATACACCGAAGCACGTTCATACAAAGCTGTGAAGCTTATTAATGAGAATACAACTCTTTTAAGTTAAAAGAGGTGGTATGGGATGAGGTTCTGTGTGTGTGTGTGTGTGTGTGTGTGTGTGTGTGTGTGTGTGTGTGAGGGGGGGGGGGGGTGTATCAAATTCAATTTATTCAGTAGTAAATTTTTGTCAATATTTGAAAGCAGCTCTCCTAGAAAGTTACACAAAAATCCATTACAATACATCTAAGTCATGGATAACTAATGGAATTAAAATCTCACGTAAGAGGAACAGGGAACTTAATATAAAAGGCCAGAATAAATCAAGATACAACATTCCTTGCACACTGCAAAAAACATATTGTTATATTTTAAGGAAAGTCATTAACATGTACAGAAGTACATGCGATCTGACATGAAATTAATAATGCAGATAATAAGATTCAAACTATATGGGATATTGTCATATAGAAGACAGGACAGCCCGTCAGTGAACAAGATACCATAACAATTACATTAAATGACAACGTTGTGGCTGATTATTCACAAGTTACTGTATGAGTACTTTTAACACTCACTTTCTATCTGTAGAAGCAAAAGTAGGATTAAATGGTTCAGTTGAAGTAGCAAGAGAATATACTAAAAATATCAGATATAATCCCACAAAACTTAAAGCAACTAGAAGTAGCACCAACACCATTCACTGAAATTTACAGAAAAAGCTTTGGTACGTTGATAGAGAGAATAACAAACACAAGCCCACACACAAATTTCAAGCTCTCGCAACCCACGGTTGCTTCATCATGAAAGATGGAAGGAGAGGGAAAGACGAAAGGATGTGGGTTTTAAGGGAGAGGGTAAGGAGTCATTCCAATCCTGGGAGCAGAAAGACTTACCTTGATGGGAAAAAGGGACAGGCATACACACACACACACACACACACACACACACACACACACACATCCATCCACACATATACACACACAAGCAGACATATTTAAAGGCAAAGAGTTTGGGCAGAGATGTCAGTCGAGACGGAAGTGCAGAGGCAAAGATGTTGTTGAATGGCAGGTGAGGTATGAGTGGCGGCAACTTGAAATTAGTGGAGATTGAGGCCTGTTGGATAATGGGAATAGAGGATATATTGAAGAGCAAGTTCCCATCTCCGGAGTTCGGATAGGTTGGTGTTAGTGAGAAGTATCCAGATAACCCGGACGGTGTAACACTGCGCCAAGATGTGCTGGCCGTGCACCAAGGCATGTTTAGCCACAGGGTGATCCTCATTACCAACAAACACTGTCTGCCTGTCCCCACTCATGCGAATGGACAGTTTGTTGCTGGTCATTCCCACATAGAAGGCTTCACAGTGTAGGCAGGTCAGTTGGTAATTCACGTGGGTGCTTTCACACATGGCTCTCCCTTTGATCGTGTACACCTTCCGGGTTACAGGACTGGAGTAGGTAGTGGTGGGAGGGTGTACGGGACAAGTTTTACACCGGGGACGGTTTCAACGGTAGGAGCCAGAGGGTAGGGAAGGTGGTTTGGGGATCTCATAGGGTTGAACCAAGAGGTTACGAAGGTTAGGTGGATGGCGGAAAGACACTCTTGGTGGAGTGGGGAGGATTTCATGAAGGATGGATCTCATTTCAGGGCAGGATTTGAGGAAGTCGTATTCCTGCTGGAGAGCCACATTCAGAGTCTGATCCAGTCCCGGAAAGTAACCTGTCACAAGTGGGGCACTTTTTGGGTTCTTCCATGGGAGGTTCTGGGTTTGAGGGGATGAGGAAGTGGCTCTGGTTATTTGCTTCTGCACCAGATCGGGAGGGTAGTTGCGGGATGCGAAAGCTGTTTTCAGATTGTTGGTGTAATGGTTAAGGGATTCAGGACTGGAGCAGATTAGTTTGCCACGAAGGTCTAGGCTGTAGGGAAGGGACCGTTTGATATGGAATGGGTGGCAGCTGTCATAATGGAGGTACTGTTGCTTGTTGGTGGGTTTGATGTGGACAGATGTGTGAAGCTGGCCATTGGACAGATGGAGGTCAACGTCAAGGAAAGTGGCATGGGATTTGGAATAGGACCAGGTGAATCCGATGGAACCAAAGGAGTTGAGGTTGGAGAGAAAATTCTGGAGTTCTTCTTCACTGTGAGTCCAGATCATGAAGATGTCATCAATAAATCTGTACCAAACTTTGGGTTGGCAGGCATGGGTAACCAAGAAAGCTTCCTCTAAGCGACCCATAAATAGGTTGGCATACGAGGAGGCCATCCTGGTACCCATGGCTGTTCCCTTTGATTGTTGGTATGTCTGGCCTTCAAAAGTGAAGAAGTTGTGAGTCAGGATGAAGCTGGCTAAGGTGATGAGGAAAGAGGTTTTAGGTAGGGTGGCAGGTGATTGGCGTGAAAGGAAGTGCTCCACTGCAGCGAGGCCCTGGACGTGCGGGATATTTGTGTATAGGGAAGTGGCATCAATGGTTACAAGGATGGTTTCCGGGGGTAACAGACTGGGTAAGGATTCCAGGCGTTCGAGAAAGTGGTCGGTGTCTTTGATGAAGGATGGGAGACTGCATGTAATGGGTTGAAGGTGTTGATCTACGTAGGCAGAGATATGTTCTGTGGGGGCTTGGTAACCAGCTACAATGGGGCGGCCGGGATGTTTGGGTTTGTGAATTTTAGGAAGTAGGTAGAAGGTAGGAGTGCGTGGTGTCGGTGGGATCAGGAGGTTGATGGAGTCAGGTGAAAGGTTTTGTAGGGGGCCTAAGGTTCTGAGGATTCCTTGAAGCTCCGCCTGGACATCAGGAATGGGATTACCTTGGCAAACTTTGTATGTAGTGTTGTCTGAAAGCTGATGCAGTCCCTGAGCAACATACTTCCGATGATCAAGTACCACGGTCGTGGAACCCTTGTCAGCCGGAAGAATGATGATGGATCGGTCAGCTTTCAGATCACGGATAGCCTGGGCTTCGGCTGTGGTGATGTTGGGAGTAGGATTAAGATTTTTCAAGAAAGATTGAGAGGCAAGGCTGGAAGTGAGAAATTCCAGGAAGGTTTGGAGAGGGTGATTTTGAGGAAGAGGAGGTGGGTCCCGCTGTGATGGAGGACGGAACTGTTCCAGGCAGGGTTCAATTTGGATAGTGTCTTGGGGAGTTGGATCATTAGGAGTGGGATCAGGATTATTTTTCTTCGTGGCAAAGTGATATTTCCAGCAGAGACTACGAGTGCAGGACAGTAAATCTTTGACAAGGGCAGTTTGGTTGAATCTGGGAGTGGGGCTGAAGGTGAGGCCTTTGGATAAGACAGAGGTTTCGGATTGGGAGAGAGGTTTGGAGGAAAGGTTAACTACTGAATTGGGGTGTTGTGGTTCCAGATTGTGTTGACTAGAATTTTGAGGTGTTGGGGGGAGTGGAGCTGGAAGTGGGAGATTGAGTAGATGGGAGAGACTGGGTCTGTGTGCAATGAGAGGAGGTTGAGGTTTGTTGGAAAGGTTGTGGAGGGTGACTGAGTTACCTTTCTGGGGGTGGGAAACCAGGAGATTTGATAGTTTTTTGAGGTGGAGGGTGGCATGCTGTTCTAATTTGCGGCTGGCCTGTAGGAGGATGCTCTAAACAGCTGGTGTGGGTGTGGGAGAGGAAAGATTGAGGACTGATTAGGGATAGGAGTTGACAGGTGTGTTCATTGGCTGAGTCGATGTGTAGGTGAAGGATTAGGCGGGTGAGGGCTATGGATTGTGCAGTTTGGAACTGGTATAGGGACTGATGGAAAGAAGGATTACAGCCAGAGATGGGAACTTTATGTGTGACGCCTTTGGGGGTAATGCCAAATGTCAGACAAGCCTTGCCCTTCAATATATCCTCTCTTCTCGTTATCCACCAGGCCTCAATCTCCGCTAATTGCAAGTTGCCCCCACTCATACCTCACCTATCATTCAACAAGATCTTTGCCTCTGCACTTCCACCTTGACTGACATCTCTGCCCAAACTCTTTGCCTTTAAAAATGTCTGCTCTTGTCTGTATATGTGTGGATGGATATATGTGTGTGTGTGCGAGTGTATACCTGTCCTTTTTTCCCCCAAGTTAAGTCTTTCCGCTCCCGGGATTGGAATGACTCCTTACCCTCTCCCTTAAAACCCACATCCTTTCATCTTTCCCTCTCCTTCCCTCTTTCCTGACGAAGCAACCGTTGGTTGCGAAAGCTTGAAATTTTGTGTGTGTGTTTGTGTGATTTTTTATTGTGCCTACCTACCAGCGCTTTCCCGTTTGGTAAGTCATGGAATCTTTGTTTTTAATATATTTTTCCCATGTGGATTGTTTCTTTCTATTTTATATATATATATATATATTTTTCATCATGTTACTTAACTCAAAATATGAGGGCTTTGCCACGTGAAGTAGAGTTTGTGGATCTTTTAAACAAATATATATATATATAGGGAAACATTCCATGTGGGAAAAATATTTCTAAAAACAAAGATGATGTGACTTACCAAACGAAAGTGCTGGCACGTCGATAGACACACAAACAAACACAAACATACACACAAAATTCAACCTTTCGCAACCAACGGTTGCTTCATAAGGAAAGAGGGAAGGAGAGGGAAAGACGAAAGGATGTGGGTTTTAAGGGAGAGGGTAAGGAGTCATTCCAATCCCGGGAGCGGAAAGACTTACCTTACGGGGAAAAAAGGACAGGTATACACTCGCACACACACACACACATATCCATCCGCACATACACAGACACAAGCAGACATTTTCCGCTTTGCCTTTGCCTTTGAATATGTCTGCTTGTGTCTGTATATGTGTGGATGGATATGTGTGTGTGTGCGAGTATATACCAGTCCTTTCCGCTCCCTGGATTGGAATGACTCCTTACCCTCTCCCTTAAAACCCACATCCTTTCGTCTTTCCCTCTCCTTCCCTCTTTCCTGACGAAGCAACCGTTGGTTGCAAAAGCTAGAATTTTGTGTGTATGTTTGTCGGTCTATTAACGTACCAACGCTTTCGTTTGGTAAGTTACAGAATCTTTGTGTTTAGATATATTTCCCAATTGGAATATCATATATATAAAACAAAGATGCTGTGACTTACCAAATGGAAAACACACAAACACACACACGAATTTCAAGCTTTCGCAACCCAAGGTTGCTTCATCAGGAAAGAGGGAAGGAGAGGGAAAGACAAAAGGATGTGAGTTTTAAGGGAGAGGGTAAGGAGTCATTCCAGCCCCGGGAGTGGAAAGACTTACCTTAGAGGGAAAAAAGGACAGGTATACACTCACTCACACACACACACACACACACACACACATATCCAACTGCACACATACAGACACAGGTAGACATATACAAATGCAAAGAGGTTGGGCAGAGATGTCAGTCGAGGCAGAAGTACAAAGGCAAAGATGTTGTTGAATGACAGGTGATGTATGAGGGGCGGCAACTTGAAATTAGAGGAGGTTGAGGCCTGGTGGGTAACGGGAAGAGAGAATATACTGAAGGGCAAGTTCCCATCTCCGGAGTTCTGATAGGTTGGTGTCAGTGAGAAGTATCCAGATAACCCGGACGGTGTAACACTGTGTCAAGATGTGCTGGCTGTGCACCAAGGCATGTTTAGCCACAGGGTGATCCTCATTACCAACAAACACTGTCTGCCTGTGTCCGTTCATGCGAATGGACAGTTTGTTGCATAGAAGGCTTCATAGTGTAGGTCAGTAGTCAGTTGATAAATCACATGGGTGCTTTCACACGTGGCTCTGCCTTTGATCGTGTACACCTTCTGCATTACAGGACTGGAGTAGGTGGTGGTGGGAGGGTGCATGGGACAGGTTTTACACTGGGGACGGTTACAAGGGTAGGAGCCAGAGGGTAGGGAGAGTGGTTTGGGGATTTCATGGGGATGGACCAAGAGGTTACGAAGGTTAGGTGGACGGCAGAAAGACACTCTTGGAGGAGTGGGGAGGATTTCATTAAGGATGACCTCCATCTGTCCAATGGCCAACTTCACACATCCATCCACATCAAACCCACCAACAAGCAACAGTACTTCCATTATGACAGCTGCCACCCATTCCATATCAAACGGTCCCTTTCCTACAGCCTAGGCCTTGCTGGCAAACTAATCTGCTCCAGTCCTGAATCCCTTAACCATTACACCAAT